>NC_073699.1:1352274-1977274 GCF_023634085.1 Falco cherrug
CTGGCCTTTCCCCTGCCCTGGGCAGAAGCTGCAGAGGCTGCTGCTGGCAGAGGCGGGAGCTTGCAGCAAGTGCTGGCAGCTCCTGGTGCCCGAGCTGCGTGCACCTTCTGTGGTGCTGCTGCCTGCCTTGCTGGCAGACGGGCTGTCTCCTCCCGCCTCACCCTGATGGAGGGCATTGCCACCCTGCACGCTGGGCTGTCCGTCTGCAAGAGAAGGCGAGGAGAGAGGCTGCGTGACTGTGGCCCTTCGCCCGTGCCCCCGTGTCCCAGCTGGAAAAGCCCCTGTGCCGGCTCCCCTGCCAGCCCCCAGGGCAGCACGCGGCCACACAGGGAGTTGCCGCTCGGCTCCCAGAGCTGGCTGGGGAGCGCACTGCTCCGGCCATGGCCCACAGTGACTCCTGGGAGCATCCCCAGCATGCCCGGGCAGCCTGCAGGCACGGTTAGGTGGGCTCAGCTTGCTATGTGACCGGGCCCTCCCATCCCCTCCTGCAGCTCCCGCCTGCCCGTCGGCAGCGCCTGGACTCGGGAAGACGTTTGTCCCGGGCTCCCTCGGGCTCCCTACCTGTGCGCGTCGGCTCCCAGCGGCCTGCGAGCTCTGTGGGCAGGGGAGCGGTGGCAGCTTGTTCCTATGGGGGGACAAAGCCTGTCCCTGGCTGTCCTGCGGCGCTGCCAGCGGCCGCCTGTGGCCCATCTGCGGGCAGGAGGAGGAGAAGTCAAGGACTGGAGGCGGCTGCCTTGGCACAGCGGCCCCCACAGTGGCGGCAAGCCCGGCCCTGGCACCAAGGCAGCTCCGCGTGGCCCCGTCCCACCACCGGCCTCCCCTCCTGCCCCGTTCCTCACCTGGCGCCGGTTCTGCAGGCCCGGCAGCCTGCTGTTGGGCTGGGGGGGGGCGTTTGCCTCCTCATGCGTGGGCATCTTCGGCGGCGCCTGCCGACGACCGGCCATGGTCACCCAGGGGAGATGCTGCCTCCTGAGGGAGTGGCTCTCCTGGGAGTGGGCACCCCAGGGCTCTGGCTCCTTAAATACCCGCGGGGTCACCGTGGGGACCCGCATCACAATGACCTCTGGGCACGGTGCGCCGCCTGCATCACAAAGCCCTGGCGATGCTGTGGAGCCTGGCGGGGACTGGCTGTGCCCGGCTGTGCCCGGCATGGGGCAGCCCCTGCTTGCCCCTCACAGAGGCCCCAGCAGGCCCGAGCCCGCACCTCCCACATCCCCCCGGTGCCAGCAGCCTCTGCAGAGCTCAGTCCTGTGTGCGTGCAGCAGCTCTGGGTGCCACCGCCCGGGGCCTTGTCCCCAGGCATGGCTCCCACACAGGGCGCCCAGGCCTGGGGACGCTCCGGTGCCCGCCTACAGAACGCAGGGGAGGCCCGCAGGCCCGTGCCCAGAGGCCACTGGCCACGCCGAGCTGCTCCTGGCAGTCGCCATGGGCCGCGGGGTGACCAGCCCTCTCCCCAGCCGGCTCTGGGAGGTCCCTCCCAGGCTGCTCTTCTTCAGTGCCTTTCCTCCAGAGATGGAGCGTGCACGGGCTCACACCCACAGCCAGGACGAGGGAGCAGGGCTGCCTCCCTGGGGCTGACGCTCTGTGCTCCCTTTCCAGCTGGAATGAAAAGAAAAGCTGCCTTTGCTCCCAGTTACAACACAGAGAAACACCTGTGTCTCATGCACATGCCTGCACCTTCTCTGACAGAAAATGGCTTTGGGGCACAATGGAAACTGCTGGGGAGAACAAAAAAACCCATTAAAATAAACGCTGCTCAGCTGATGTTGGAGACCTTGATATTAGGCACCCAGACTTGTTCTCCTCCCTGCAGTTGTCACTCCTGGACCAGGAATTGCTTGCTAGTGGGTGAATCTGACAGCAGCAGCTCCCAGGCAGAGCTGGGAGCAGCCCCTGGGGACACCTTTAGGCTTTACAGCAGTGTTTGCTGCCCCAGCACGGGTCCCCTGCCCCCTGCAGGGACCAGGCGGGAGGCTGGAGGGAAGAGTCCCACCAACAGCTTTGGCCTCCAGGCTGGAGAACCCTGTCCCAGGCTCAGGCACCGCTGCCTCCGGGCTCCCCTACCCCATCCTGGGGCAATAAGGCAACTCTCTTCCTTCTACAGAACAACACTCAAAGCTTAAGGGGAGGAGGAAATGCCTATTTCCTCCCTAATGCAGGTTTCCCCCAGGCCTAGAGGTTGCTGCTGTCTTCTGCTCGGCTGGGAGAGGGGTTGGAGCCTTTCTCCACCTCTCCTTGGCTGCCTTTCTCCTGGGCTGGGCTGGAGGGTGGGGAGTCCAAGTGCCTCCAGTGCCGAGTGCCTGCCAAGGAGCAGACGCTCTCAGCAAAGCAGACGGCAACCACAGGTGCTGTTTCCCAGAGGACCTCTTGAAAGGAGCCTGCAGCAGGACCTGGCAGCCGGGAGACCCAGCACTGCGTGCCTCTTATCACGGCCGATTTTGTCGCTTGCATCCTGCTGCCACTCTCTCCCTCACGAGCCTGAGCAGGCAAACCCCTGCCCTGCAGCCGGATGTCTGTCCTGCTCCCCCACTCTGGAGACCTGCCGCCCTGGGTGCCCCGAAGGAGAGGGTCGCTGCTGCTCTCAGCGGTGTCAATCGCTGCCCGTACCTGGGGTTGCTGTCGGTCCTTCCCCGCAGACCAGGCTCCCCACGCCGCCCACTCTGCCTTTGCTTGCTCGAGCTGCTCTTGCCACTTGGGCCTCACTTGCTCCCACTCTGCAGGCAGCTGCCAGACCTCCTGGAGGGGATGGCAAGGCAGCAGAAGGCAGGATTAGTCTCAGCGCCTGGAACGGGTGTCCTTCGGGTCTGACCCGTGTTGCCGCCCCTTGCCTCAGCTGGTCGGTTGGCAGGGCTTTGCCCCTAACACATCGGGGGCTCTGGGGTCATTCTAGGCTCCTGGCAAACACAGCTGCGACCAAAGCCCTCCACTGTGAACAGCCGAGAAAGGACTTGGGCATCTCCCATAGCCCCTGGGCCAGGAGAAAGTGTTTTGTGACAATGCAGGGGGCAAGGAAGATCTGAAGGAGGTGACAGACAGCTGACAAGGAGCGCACGTCCAGGGGTCCTTTCAGGCTGGCTCTCTGCACAAAGAGGCTTCTGCCGAGTCCCCAGCAGCACGGTAGCTACAGCAAGGCACGCACCTGCAGCGCTTTCTGGCAGTCGTCTGAGGATGGGAGTGTAGAGGTGGGTTTGGCTGGAGAAGCCGGCTCCTGCCTGCCTGCCTCCTTCATCCTGGGGGAGCTGCCTGGACGTGGGGGGAGCGCACTGCAAAGAGGCACCGGGAGCAGTCGGCATGAGCACGGGGCAGTTTGCTCTCCCACTTTCGCCTGGCACCAAAGCTCCCCAGGCTGGCAGAAGCAGCACGCGAGGTGGGGCCATCTCTGCTGGCAGCGGGGAGCCTTTCCTGAGCCCCCTCAGATGGACGGGGGAGGACTGCACCTCAGCTCTTGCGTGAGGGAACCACAGGGACGTGGGGTGCACTCAGCATCCGCCACCTTCCCCAGGGAGGGGCCCACAACAGGGGAAACAAGCACATAAGAGCCATGCGGCACATGTCAGGGACCTTGCCGCGTCCCTGCAGCCGGAGTGTCCGGAGGGGATGTCTCTCCTCCACGGGTGCAGGATCCCTTTCATCCCTTCCCACCAGGGTCTCACCTCTCAGAAGTCTTCTTGCCCAAGTCTTTCTGTCTTGTGCCTGGCCCCTGACTTGGCAGTGCAGCAAGGGAAAGCTTCCTCCGTCTCTGCAGCAGCTTGCCAGGATGCGCCTCTGCACCTGGCAAAGGAGGAAACTCAGCAGAGCAGCCCCCTGGGGAGTGCCTTTTGATGGAGCTGTGGTCACCCAGCGTGGGGCAGGGCCTCAGCTGGGCAGCAGAGACCTGTTCCCATACCTTGTCTGAGCCTGGACTTTGCTGCAGCCTTCTTGGCCCAGGCGGACAAAGCCTTGGCCACTGCTCTGCTGACCACCGTACAGCGAAACCTGGGCAGTAAATGATGACGCAGGCTTGAAGAAGGGTGACCCCTACCCTCTTGCAGCTTCCCAGCACTAATCCTCACGACTCTCGTGTGAGGCACGGCACCTCTCTTCCTTGTGGCCATGCAGCCATGCATGGGTTTTATTAGCAATCTCCCCCCAACACCGGGCGGCGTAGCTTAAAGCCCTCCCTGTGTGCAGATGGCTCTCTCTGACGGGAGTGACAGGCAGGCTGGGCATGAGAAACGCAGTGACGCTGCCCGGCCACTCCAGGAGAACACACGTGTAACCCCAACTCATCGTAAGTTAACCAGAAACCAGCCCCTTCAGGTCAGGCCCCCTCCCAGACTCAACGTGCAACGCCGAGCCCCGGCAAGGCGCACTCCTGATCAGGAGCTGGGAATCCGCCCGCTCGGTCAGTCGAGGGCTGCAGAGGAAACGCACTCACCTGGGGAAGGCGTGGGCAGGAGCAGCCTGCATCCCCCGAGTGCTGGTTGCTCCAGCGGAGACGGCTGCACCGGGCATCCTCAGCCTCTGTAAAGTGACACAGAGCTGCTAGAAGGTTTCCAAGGCACTTTGCTCTTGGCTCCCAAAGGAAGCAGACCTGTCTCCTGCTCCAAAAGGAAGCCACTTTTCCAAACCCCTCCTCCAAATCTTCCGCCGTGAACATGAGCCCTTGCTCTGCTCTGGAGAAGCTGCACAGCAAACACTGAGACTGCGCAGTAACGCTGCCAGCCTTTCTGTAGGGCAAGAACTCAGAAGCTCAGAATAAAACTTCTTTTCCAATGGAGAACTCAGCGTGGGCGAGCACGTGGAAAGGTGTCGGACTGGCCTGCCACGTGCAGGCTGCCCAACGACCATCGGGTTGCTCACCCTTCAAGAGGCTTCCCAAAGTCACTGCATCACCCTCAAAGCCTGAGCAACTCGCAGTGCTGAGCAGCGCAATCCAGCTGGCCTTGCTCTCCAGCCCTGTGACGCAGTCGCAATAGAATCGCATGCACAGGACGTTGTCGGTGAAGGACAGAACGCCAATGTCCTTGAAGGCAAAGGCGAGGCGCTGCCTGTTCCTC
The DNA here is from genome assembly GCF_023634085.1 of Falco cherrug. NCBI lineage: Eukaryota > Metazoa > Chordata > Aves > Falconiformes > Falconidae > Falco > Falco cherrug. The sequence continues at coordinate 1,357,314 of NC_073699.1, forward strand.
AGTTGGAAAGAGCGCAAGAGTATGGCCTCTTGCACACAGCTCTGCACCACGTGCCATGGGAAGGAAGTGGCTCGTGACAGCCACCTGTAGTTCAGCGGCTCGATCTTGACATCCTCTGCAAGGAGGAGGAACATCGTCACTGGCAGAGCGGGCTGAATTTCTATGTAAAATTAGAAACAAAATGCCAGAGAAAAGGTCGTTTACGGAAACGGCTCTTGGGGAGTGGTTAGTTTGGGAGGAGCTCAAGCTGTCCGCCTAACTTTGGAGGGAATTCTCTCCAGAGAAATTCTGAAATCCTCATTTCTCTGCGCCCTTTCTGAAGGGCAGAGAGCATGCACCCCAGTCCCAAACAGGGCGCGGGAAAGTGGAGGGCGGCCGTTGCCTTCTCACCAGGAACAACCTCTGTGAGGAACGCGAGCTTCCACAGAGATAACTCACCAACGTCCAGCTGGGAGACAGGTCTTCAAACCGCGTACACCTCTTCCTCACCTTGGAATCGCTCTTGGACCGTAGCAAAGGTCCCGAGTCCTGTGACCAGGACCCCTGCCCAGGAAAACGGCACAATAGCTGACCACAGGGAAGAGCGAAACTCTATCACGTGCCAAATGCTTTCTCAGACTAGATCTGGGCACGCTTTCGCTCCTGGTTGACCACGAAGCAAGAGCAGGAGAGCTGCTGAGGGACTCCGTGAGAGAGGCCCGCTGTGAATCCTCCGCGGGAGGAGCAGCAGCGCTTCACCTTTCTCGGCCTTGGCCATCGGGCTGGGTGAGGGTGAGCTTTTCAGCGGCTGCAGGTCTCGGTCGCAGAGTGCAGCGAGGGTGAGGGCAGGCAGAGATCAGGCAGGAGAGGTTGTGGTCACCGAGGACATCCCCAGGGAAACAGGAACTCTCCAGGGACACACTGGGGACACCAGGACACAGGCAGGGACAATATTATGATGTTAGGGACTTCCGGGGGGACACCAGGACTCCCAAAGGGATGTCACTGGGACATTAAAGACACCCACCGGGACACACTGGGACACAAGAACACACGGGGAGACACCACGGCGATATATAGAATGGCCTGGTAATATCTGGACCCCTCCAGGGACACCACTGTGACATTAGGATGGGACATCAGGGACCACCCCCTCACCTTCCCCGGGGACACCAGGACCCCTCCAGGGACAGCACTGGGACATTAAGGACCCCCCTTTAACACAGCCCTACCCCAGGGACAATGTAGGGGCATTAAGGACTCCTCCCAGGACACCAGGACCCCCACAGGACCAGAAACGCACAAGGGACATACTGGGAACACAAGGACAAACCTGGAGACATCCCTGGGACATCAGGGACACCACGACTGCCCCAGTGACACCACAAGGACATTAAGGACCCCCACAGGGACACCTTGCAACACAAGGACATACTGGGAGACACCACTGGGACATCATTAGAATAGCCTTTAGGACATCAGGACCCCTCCAGGGACACCCCCGTGACATTAGGAATTCCCCAGGAACCCCGCCCCGGGACATAACAGCCTACCCACTCACCTCCCTGGGGACACCAGGACCACCCCCAGGGACACCCCACAACGCCCCAGGGACACACTGGGACACCAGGACACCACACACACACCCCCCGGGACACCATTAGGACATCAGGGACTCCCCTAGAACCTTAACCACTAGAATGTCAAGGACCCCCAGAACGACATATTGCACCCCCTGACAGACACCACTGGGACATCTAGAATGGACTGGGGACATCAGGACACCTCCAGGGACACCGCTGTGACATTAATGACCCCCACCAGGGACACATTGTGATACACAAGGACCCACTGACACACCACTGGGACATCTAGAATGGCCTGGGGATACCAGGACCACCCCAGCGACAACACTGGGACATTCAGGACCCCCCTGGAAACACACGACCTGCATCCAGGGAAACTGCAGGGGCATTAGGAACTCCCCCTGGGACACCAGGACCCCCACAGGACACACTGGGACACCCGAATGCCTGTAGGGCCACCTGAGAACACTAGGACATCCCTGGAGACATCCCTGGGACACCAGGGACACTCCCGGGGACATTAGGACCCTCCCAGGGACACCCTAGTGACATTAGGGACATCTTGGAAGCAGAAGGACCCTCCACAGAGCACTCCTGGGACATCAGGATCCCCCCAAGGGGACCCTCCAGCAGGTCATTCTCAGTTATCACGCAGAAGCTCCCCCTCGATGGAAGTCCTTAGCAGCAGGGCAGCCCTCAGATCTGCACTGTCAAGGAAACGGAGCCCCAGAAACAGAACCCCCACCCCAAAATGGGAGGACCCCCTCCCCACATGACACTTGATAGTTTAACATTATGCTAGGGGCCAACCAATGTCCTCCTTTTTCTTCTAGTGCCGTGACGACCACGGGTGGTACATGGACTTCTGCCCCATGGTGAACTTAGGGGTCTCCTGCATCAGTAGCACAGGTGCTGCTCCTGCTTTAACGCATCCAGGCCATCCTGAGCTCACCTCATCCAGCTCTTTGCAGGAGTAAGCTACAGCCCGCCCCTGAGGCCCTAAACAATGTGCCAGAACTCCAAAGGCAATACCTTTTCCCTCACGCTTAAGAAGTGCACAGGTCTTTGTCACATCAGGTAATCCCCACGTGGGGGCCTCCACCAGAGCTCACTTTTTTTCAGATGCTTGAAAGTGGCTTTACCCTCCTCTGTCCCGCCAATAGACCCATGGCAGGAGGTTTTCAGTAGCTCGTACTGAGCTTTCACAAATAAAACACAATTGCCTCCCCAAAGCCGACACCATCCGACCACCCCGAGAAATCCTCGTAGTTCCTTGAGAGTCTGAGGCTCCGCGAGGCAGCAAATAGCCTCCTTCTGTTGGGATCGCAACTGTCTCTGGCCTTCCAGCACTTCAAACCCCAAACGTGGAAGTGACTCCTCGATAATTCCATATCCACTAATTCCCAAGACATTTAGAAGGCTTATCGTCAGGGAAAGACACAGCTCCCAAGTCCCTGCCGCAACCAGAATATCATCCTATGATCGCAGAACTCTTCCCTGATCATTTTCTGTTCTCCAAATGTCAAACTGCTTTGCCAACTGATTCCCAAAGATTGTCGGGATATTTTGAAAGCCTTGTGGTACAACCGCCTAAGTGTATTGCAGTTTCCTTCCCGTTTCTGGGTTTGCGCATTCAAAAACAAAAGGCTTCTGACTGTCAGTGCCCCGGGGAACACAGAAAAAGGCATCCTTCACATCAAAACCTGTACACCATCCCTGTTCCCCTGTAAGGGTGGTTTCATGTCTGTATGGATGTGCTACTGCAGGATAAATACCTTGAGGTATGTGATTTGTTGCTCTTAAATCCTGCACCGATCGGCAATCTTGACCCTTGGCCTTTTTCACTGGCAAAACAGGGGTGTTGGATTTCAACGCACACCCCACCAACAGGTTGTACTTCAAGAATTTCTGAATTATCGCTACCGACCCATTCCTAGCTTCCAGCTTCAGGCGACACTGTTTCATTCTCAGCGGGGATGATCCAGGCTTTAAGTCAATCCTTACAGGTTTTGACCTGTGGGATTTTCCAGGAACCTCTCCGGCTCGTACAATAGGAATCACAGCATCTCTGACCTCCGGGCGTATCTTTCTCCTTTCAAGGCAGCATAGCCTGTAATAACAAAGCTGCTGCCTCTCGACACAAACAGTTTCTGGAATTAAGATTTCTATTTCCTCCTTTTAAAATCAGATTTCTGCTTCCAATTTTTTGGAGTAGATCTCTCCCCAAACAATGCTTTTGGAAGACTTGGCTAATATAAAAACTGATGAGGAACCCACTGTTTTCCCAGCTTCATTGCTAAGGGTTTCAAAAATGGCCAAGTTTCATGGGTCCCTGCCATACCAGCAATGCTTATATCCTTACTGCTTAGTTCCCCTCTAAAGTCTTCTGAACAGAGGAAGTAGCCCCAGGATCTACCCAAAGCTCAACTTCTTCACTTCCCAGCTCCGCTTTCACCAGAGGCTCCTCTGGGGAGAGACTCCTCCGCTCCCCCTCATTCCTCGCTTACTGGGAGCAAGGGGGCAGAGGGGCTCCAATCCTTAAGCAGACGGTCTTCTTCTGAACGCCCATCCCTTCTGCACTGTGCACACTGATTATCAGCCAACCGAGGGCTGGGCCGGAGTCCCCCCTCGGGGCTCTGCCCCATCCTCAGGCCCTTGCCCTCACCCTACCATTTTACTCTGATACCGCCAACAAGCAACAATTTACTCTTCCCTTTCGACTCTCTCTATGACGAGCTGCAACCCAAGCAACATCCAACAGCTTTCCCCTACCTTGAGCAATCACTTCCTTGTAACTTCTGTAACTTTCTTCTAGTACCATCCCAGGATTGGCTCACCAATAGAGGGGCCGATTGATCTCATCCCTCTTAAGATTCAGGGTCAGCACTTGTAGAGTTGCGGGCTACCTCCTTCATTCTGTTCTGCAGATCTGGGGGGGGCTCTTGGCTATCGTGCCTAGCCTCGTACCATTCGGACATGGTTATTGCCTTAGCCACAGCATTTTGAATGCCAAATAGAATCCCTTTCTGATACCGAGTCCAAAGCTGCCTGGGTCCGTTAACATGCAGGTCCCAGTTTGGACCAACAGAGGGGAAATGATGCTCCACAGTTCCTGTTTTAACCTCAGCTTCCACATGTATTCTAGCGGCTTGACAAATCATCTCCTTCTCACTACTATCAAACAAAACCTGCAGTATTGCCTCTATATCCTTACACTCTGGATCATCCTGTGTTTTAACCATCATTATTTCAAAAACACCAGCCGCCTTCTCAGGGTCGTCTCGGTAATTTCCTGCGGTTGCTTTGCAATGCTTCAACTCTGTTATTGAAAACAGGACCGTCACCGTAATGGGTCCTTCATTTGCCACAGCCTGGCGCAGGGGAGCCTGTATCACTTCCCCTGGTTTGGCCCGCTCCCACCCTGCGGCTGGGCTAAAACCTTCTGCCCCACTAAAGGGCTCTCCCTCTTCACAGCCACTTTCCCTGCCACCAGCCTCGTCAGCTCGCCTGCCACCACTTTCTCTTACCCTGCTCATATCACTAGTATCAGCGTCAGAACTCTCTCCCCGTCTCTGCTGGGCTCCAACCATTAACTCTAAACCATCGCCTCTAAACCTCCTTCTTTCTTGTAGTCATTACAATTTTAAACGCCTCTGTCTGATACTACAAGCAGAGCAGACCCTTTTCAACAACCTCTTCTTATCCTTTTCCAAAGCCAAGAGAAAAGGATCTCAGGGAGGTAAATTTATACCACGCTGGTTTTGCCATTCAGAATGGGTCTTTACAGTGGAAAAAGATCCGCATATCAAACTCTGTCCCTTTTCCTTTCTTGCCTTCAAAACAACGTCAGCGGTAACGTCGTACAATAATGCAAACTGCCATTTTCCCCCATCGCCCAGTTTCTACAGAGACCACCCCTGAGTACAGTATTGCACTAGGGTGCTTTTAGTTACATTTCCCTCAGAACTACCCCTTAATTCTTCCCAGTGTCCCAAAACACATCCCAGTGGAGACTGCTGTAAAATACCACGGCCGTGTACACTGACCAGGGCCCACTTTCTTTTAGCATCCTGAACACTTTATCATATACATGTATAGAAGTATTTTCAGATGTTCCGAGCACACTCTACTAGACACACACACACACACACCCCCCATTAATATACTTGAGTAGGTCAGGCAGAAATTTTACCAGACACATTGTTTCCAGGAGAGCCCTCAATAACCCAACCCAGCAGGGCTTTTGCCTCTGCTTAGGGGCAGGTATCCCAGACCACCAGGAATGCCTGACATCTTACCGGGGGAACGTTGCTTTGGAGTCGTTGGTCCGGGAATCAGAGGTCTTCCCCAAGAGTCCCTCAGTGCCGGCTGGAATTGCTGCGATTCACAGCTCCACCGACGCTCAATAGCAGAGTCTCACCTGGGTCACCAGAAAATGATCCCGTAAAGGCGGTCACGGTGAAAAACCCTCTCAGACCTGATGTGAAGTTTCAGAAGGCAGGCATTCTTTATGACAGCGCTGGGAGCACGGGGGAGTGTCACCTCTGAGCACGCTCACCAAGTTACTCGAGGGTACACATTACATACAGCAGAGTACTTGCACGCTCATAGGGCATCACACACGCACACTCTACCGACTTGTCTCCTCTTGTGGCCAGAACTTCCCCGCTCAGAGGCTTTTTTGTGCATCACTCCAGAGAATGAAGTTCTTTTCCCCATCCGCTCTTTGTTCCGTGCCCTTCCCAAGGCTGACTCCCCAGATCAGTCATCCCTTTGTTCATCACTTCCAGCAACTTTAGAGAGGTAGCTTAGCTAAACTTTGTGCCTAGATTTCTCTCACATAGAGCCAAACACGATATTAGAGCTTGGAAACTGGGGAGTTTAGACATCTGGTCCCGTTGCTGAGCCAGCAACCTTCCCTGAACAGATTCCTTGGACAGAAAGGTATATACAGTGCTATCTATACAGTGCCATCAAAACCTTCCCCTGCATACCATGGCTGTCCCTAAAATCCTTCCATCGAGCACCCCAGTCATGCCTAAGGGCCTCCCCATTGCCCCCATCCCATTCCCAATTTCTTCCCTCAAGCCACCCCCCACCCCGCACCCCAGCTCATTTCTAAAATCCTCCCCCGTGCCTCTCGGACTGTCCCCCAACTATTTCCCCTGTGCCCCCAACCCCAGCAGTCCATCTCTACAATCCTTCCCCCACCCCCCTCCTTTGCCCCCACAACCTTCCCCCTGTACCCCCATCCCACCCTGAGAACCTTCCTCAACACCCCAACCACCCCCCTCCGTCGGGCCCTGCAGTGATTCCACTTGCCCCCAGCCTGGCCCTAACATCCTTCCCCTCACTCCCGGCCTGTCCCTAAAGCCCTTCCCCCCAGACCCTCACGGCCATTCCTAGACTCCTTTCCCCCGACCCCACACTTTCTCCCGTCACTCTTTCTCCCCAGCCCCTGCCGGTCATGCCCTACACTCCTTCCCACAGCCCCCCCCTCCACTCTGTCCCTAAAATCGTTCCCCTGCCCCCCGGCAGCCCCTAAAACCCTCCCTGGAACCCCCCTCTCACTACCTACAGGCCTCCCCCGACCCCTCGGTCCGTCACTAAATCCATCCCCCCCCCCCCCCCCGCCCCCCCAGGCCTGCTAGAGACTCCTTCCCCCCACCCCCCGGTCCGTCCCTGAAATCTCTCCCCCGGCCCCACGGTCTGTCCCCAACAGCCCCCCCCGGCCCCAGCAGGGCTGGCTCTTTACCATCGCGGTGGGAAAGGCGCTCAGGTTCTGCCAAGCATCTCTGCAGCTGCTGCTGTTGGAGGTCACCCTCAGAGGGAGAGGAGGACAGGACAGCCAGTGCCACCAGGGCTCAGCTGCTGGGAGCCCCAGCTTGTGTGGCATCGGGTGGGCCTCCCGCCACGGCCCAGCACAGCCTGCAGGTCCCCTCCGTCGAAAAGTCACCTCCTCTGGGCCATGGCCGCTCTGACAGGGCTCTTCCCAAAGCAGCCAACTCTGTTCCTCATGCCGACCGTCAGGCACAGGGGACGCTCACCTGAGAGCAGCTCCTGGCTGCACTGTGAGAGGGGGGCGAGGCCCGGCAGGAGGCCTCATAGCCCTGCGCACAGGATCCCTCTGAATTCGGCTGTTCCATTGCCTCAGGCAGCCAACACAGAAAATGGTGCCGCAAGGCATGCGGTGCCACGGTTTGAAACTCCAGTGCCAAGCCAGAAGGGGGGAAACTGTCAACCCGCTTGGTCCTTGATGTCAGAAAGAGCTTCCTTGCCTAGTTTCTTACCCGTTGCAACTCTCAGCTACACCACATGCTTGAGGTTTTTCTAGGCTTCTCTCCGGGAAGGAAAAGGATGCCCAACTGCATGCATGCGTGTAATCACTAGAGCGTTTTGGAGTTTAAACTGTGAAAAATTACGTTTCAAAAGAGAATCAAAATGACACCCATTACCACCCAAGGTTCATGCCAGATGTTCTCCATAAAGGAGGACAGAGAAAGGTGTGGCTATATTGCCCACAGAACGCTAGAATCTTTTCAGCTAGCAGGCACCCTGGAAGGTCTCCCATGCCTCCTCCTGTTCCAAACAGCCACAGTGAAGGAAAGGCTCCACGGAAGGAAAATCCTTTTCTCGTCACAGCTAGGGGTGCCACCGAGGCGCTTCCTGGGTCCCAGTGTTACAGAAAGAAGTTTGAAGCACTCTCCTCCAGAACTGATTCTCTTCTAAGAACAACCAAAGGTCAGGGAAATGCACAAGTGGAAAGACGCCTGAGACAGAGACATAAATGCACATACACGTAACAGTTTACTATGAGGTTTGCTTCCTCAGGCAGCAATGTTCAAGTATCCTCATCAGTCTTCCTCCCCATCTTTATCCAATCTTCCCTATTTCTGTTTCAATCGTCTGTAAAAACCTATTTCAGTTTATTCTGAGAGGTTTGTTGTGCACCTCATTTCGTTCGTAGCATGGTCCTGCTGCCCTGCTAATATGGCAAAATGTCAAGAACCAACTCAGACGGAGCCCCCAAACGTCTGGCCAACAGCTAAACCACCGAAGGTCTGGCTTTTCTCACCAAAACAGCTACTCTCAGGACCAGGTCTTAAAAACGGAGGGCTTTAAAAACAAGTGGCTCATGTAGGTGCTCCTACGCCCCCCTGCCATGGGCAGGTTCCTCGTGAGACCAAGGTGCTGCGCGGTGGTGCGGTGCAAGCATTAGTTAAACCAGACCAAGTTTACGATGCAAAGGAAATGGTCAAAGTCCTCGGTTTGAATGGCAGAGAGGCACCTGGAAGTCAGCTAGAGGCAAGTTCCGGCCAGAGTGCCGGCTTGCTGCCAGCACCAGCCCAGGGCTCTCCCGAGCAAGTGCCAGGACACCCTGAGGACAGAGGCTGACTCAAATAACCGGCCCTGGGAGCAAGGGCAGCAGAGGCCCCAGCTGGTCAGCAGCTGGAGCGCCAGAGGCACGGGCAGAGGCCCAAGGCGTGGGCTCTGCTTGGCATGGAGAAGAAGGAGCACAGGGGCTCTCCAGCTCTGCCTGCCGGCATGGGCCTTGCCCACACATGTCTTTCTCCCAGGATGGACCAGGCACAGGCAACCACTGGGGGAACGTGCTCAGCTTTTATTGCTCTCAGAATGTGCCCAGGGTGGAGCAGAGTCTGGCACCACAATGTCCTCATGGCAGCTGAACGTGTTGGGCGCCGTCCATGCACCCATGCCTCGCGTGCCTCCCTGTGCCACACCCTCTGGGTACCGCACAGGATCAGGGCCAGCTGCCATCTCTGGGGACCCCTTTGCCAGCACGGCGCTGCTGCTCTTGCTGTGGCCTGATGCAAGAAGGGCAGAAAGCCTTGCGCAGAGCCCTGAGCGCCCTGCGGAGGAGGGAGGGCCGTCGCCGTCGAGCTGGGGCATGCGGGAGGGCAGCCATGCCTGTGGAAGGAAGACAAGTGTAGGCAGGGGGCTGGGCAGGTACCGGGCAAGATCCTGCCTGCTCCCCGCCACCGAGAGCTTTCCCCAGGGAGTGGTGGCCAGGGAACGGCCAGCCCCCATGCACGCAGTCCTTCTGCTTTGGCCTGGGTGCACATTGCCGGGACGGCTGGGCTAAGCCTTCCCTTGCCGGGCCAGCGCTACACTCGGGGATGTACCTGGCTCATCCTCGGGCTCATTCCTGGGCTTGGAGCAGGGCCACGTGTTATCGCTCTGCTCAGGGGCTGGCTGCCCCTCCTGGAAACCACCACGGGGGTCCTGGAACAGCTCCAGGCATGAGGGGTGGGCCATAAGGCTGTGGATGGCGATGCCTTCCCCTTGGCACAGCTCTTTGCCACTCTCGTCATCTTCCCGCTTGTCCTCCTCTATGGCTGAGTGCCCTGGCTGCTCCTATAAAAACATTAACAGCCAAAGGAGATCTAAGCATCCGTTATTGGCTACCGGGGGAAACACAGGGGCTTAGGGACATGCTTTAGTGGTAGACTATACATGCCGTGTGTCAGGTTGGTTAGGTTTATGGTCCCTGCAGCCAGAGGAGGGCTGTGCGTCACCTCTGTGCTGGGAGGCCACTTGCATGGGGAGAAGAAGAGCACAGGCAGGAGATGGAGGGGATGTCAGCGGGCTGACACGGACAGCACCAGCCATCTCCCTGCCGCACACACCCTGGACACTATACGTGCCTACAGGACCTTGTGATGGTCCGTGCCGGACACGCACTCCAGGCTCACCTGGTGCCAAGACTCTGCAGACAAGGTAGAATCCATGTAACCTCTTGTATCTTCCCCTGCTCGGTCAAGGTGGGGTATGGCAGCAGCATCCAGAGAGATCAGGAACAGCAATGAAGCCAGATCTTCCTCGTGCGCTGCCGGGGAGAAAATGGCTGTGCTGGCCTCTCCTTGATGCTCTCCAGACATGGCAGAAGCCATGTGTTCCCCATCCTCACATTCCCCTTGCACGAGAGAGGCTGTGCTGGCCTCTCCTTGATGCTCTCCAGACATGACAGAAGCCACGTGTTCCCCATCCTCACATTCCTCTTGCACTAGAGTGGCTGAGTTGGGCTCTCTCTGATGCTCTCCAGGCAAGGAAGACTCACTGTCCTGAGATGCTGCAGGTGTTGTTGCTGCAGTCACCACATGCATGGTTTGTGCTGGGTCCCGCTGTTCTACCAGCTGCCTGTTGGGTCCCTGAATCGCAGTCACAGCCTTGTGCAGGATCTCACTCACGTCCCACTGGTCTGTGTCCTGCAGAGGTGCGGCGCAGGCTGCGGGGCTGTGTGGAGCAGCCGCCTGGCTCTCTGCCTGGGCTGCTGTGGGCTGCTCACTGAGGAGAGGAGATTCCTGTGCCTTTGCCACCTCTTTTCCTATGAGAGTTAGAGGTGCACAGTGCTCCTCTTCCTCAGGAGCGGTTGCCAGGGAAACAGCTGCTGGCTCAGCATCCATGGGTTCCTCTGGGACAGGGGACATGCTCTGCAGGTCTCTAGCTGTGTCTCCTGCTGCCCCTCTGCCTACACTGCTCAGCCAGCAGGGTCCATCCTGGGGAACAGCGTGGGGGTCCTGGAAGAACTCCAGGAATGAGGGGTTGACCCAGATGGTGTGGTAGATGATGTTCTTATCTTGGGACAGCTCTTTATCATCGTCATCTTCCCAATTGTCCTCCTCAGACATGAACCCTGGCGCATCCTATAAAAACATTAACAGCCAAAGGAGATCTAAGTATCTGTTATTGGGTACCGGGGAAAGACAGGGGCTTAGGGACATGCTTTAGTGGTAGACTATACATGCCGTGTGTCAGGTTGGTTAGGTTTATGGTCCCTGCAGCCAGAGGAGGGCTGTGCGTCACCTCTGTGCTGGGAGGCCACTTGCATGGGGAGAGCAAGAGCACAGGCAGGGGATGGAGGGGATGTCAGCGGGCTGACACGGACAGCACCAGCCATCTCCCTGCTGCACATGGCCTGGACACTGCACCTGCCGGCAGTAGCTCGTGGTGCTCAGTGCTGGCCACGCGCCCCTGGCTCACCTGGTGCCAAGAGTCCCAGGACAAGGGAGACCCCGTGGCATCTGTTTCATCTTCTACTGCGCGGTCAAGGTGGGGTGCGGCAGCATCATCCAGAGAGATCTGAGGCAGCAATGAAGCCAGATCTTCCTCGTGCGCTGCTGGGGAGAAAATGGCTGTGCTGGCCTCTCCTTGATGGTCTCCAGACATGGCAGAAGCCATGTGTTCCCCATCCTCACATTCCTCTTGCACGAGAGAGGCTGTGCTGGGCTCTCCTGGAGGCTTTCCAGGCAAGGAAGACTCGCTGTCCTGAGTTGCTGAAGGTGGTCTTGGTGCCATCACCACATGCACGTTTTGTGCTGGGTCCCAGTGTTCTGCCAGTTGCTGACCGAGTCCCTGGATCGCAGCCACAGCCTCGTTCAGGACCCCACTCATTTTACACTGGTCTGTGTCCTGCAGAGCCATGTTGTAGGCTGCGGGGCTGTGTGGGGCAGCCGCCTGGCTCTCTGCCTGGGCTGCTGTGGGCTGCTCACTGAGGAGAGGAGATTCCTGTGCCTTTGCCACCTCTTTTCCTATGCGAGTTAGATGCGCGCAGTGCCCCTCTTCCTCAGAAGGTGTGGCCAGGGCAGCAGCTGCTGGCTCAACTTCCACGGGTTCCCCTTGCATAGCTGAAATGCTCTGTAGGTTGCCAGCTGCGTCTGCTGCTGCCCCTCTGCCTACACTGCTCAGCCAGCAGGGCCCATCCTGGGGACCAGCCTCTTCTTGGGGCAGCTCATTGTCTCTGTCTTCTCCCCAGTCTTTTTCCTTTGGCAGGGACCCTGGGCTGTTCCGTGGCCTTGCTGCCCTTGCCCAGTTCTTCTTGGGGACACGAGCCGCTGCGCTTGCATGACTGCCTGTCCTGCTGTGCTGGGCTTTCTGATCCTCCGTCTTCACTGACGGCATGGCCACATGCTCCTGAAGAGCCTTGTGGTGCTCCGGCAGCGATTTGCCTTTGCACTTGTTTTTGGTGAGCGTCACCTGTGTTTTGAGATCGCGCTCTTCCACTTGCCCCTGCTGCCCTGAAGCCACATCCCTCCTGCCCAGGGAAGCTGGCACAGAAACCCTGCCAGCAGCACCAGTGCTTTTACGTGCATGAGGATCAGGCACGTGCTGACCTGCAGGGGCCTTGCCACTGTGGGCCACCCAGACCTCCTCTGATCTTGCCGTCTTCGCCGCACCCAGCCTGTGTTCCCGGTGCCACTGTGCCGCTGTCTGCTGGCTGGGTCGGTGGCTCCCAGTGAAAACCTTGTCCGGGTCCGTACTCAAAAGGTACCTCTTTGTCTCCTTCCCAGCTGTGGCATTGGCTGCAGGGCTGAGTGGGGCATGCCTCCTGCTCTGCACACTGGTGGCTTTCCCCTGCTCACCAGGGATGCCCCGAGTAGATGGGACAAGCTGTCGGTGTCTGCTGGTTGCAGTGCTGCTGGCCTTTCCCCTGCCCTGGGCAGAAGCTGCAGAGGCTGCTGCTGGCAGAGGCGGGAGCTTGCAGCAAGTGCTGGCAGCTCCTGGTGCCCGAGCTGCGTGCACCTTCTGTGGTGCTGCTGCCTGCCTTGCTGGCAGACGGGCTGTCTCCTCCCGCCTCACCCTGATGGAGGGCATTGCCACCCTGCACGCCGGGCTGTCCGTCTGCAAGAGAAGGCGAGGAGAGAGGCTGCGTGACTGTGGCCCTTCGCCCGTGCCCCCGTGTCCCAGCTGGAAAAGCCCCTGTGCCGGCTCCCCTGCCAGCCCCCAGGGCAGCACGCGGCCACACAGGGAGTTGCCGCTCGGCTCCCAGAGCTGGCTGGGGAGCGCACTGCTCCGGCCATGGCCCACAGTGACTCCTGGGAGCATCCCCAGCATGCCCGGGCAGCCTGCAGGCACGGTTAGGTGGGCTCAGCTTGCTATGTGACCGGGCCCTCCCGTCCCCTCCTGCAGCTCCCGCCTGCCCGTCGGCAGCGCCTGGACTCGGGAAGACGTTTGTCCCGGGCTCCCTCGGGCTCCCTACCTGTGCGCGTCGGCTCCCAGCGGCCTGCGAGCTCTGTGGGCAGGGGAGCGGTGGCAGCCTGTTCCCATGGGGTGACGAAGCCTGTCCCTGGCTGTCCTGCGGCGCTGCCAGCGGCCGCCTGTGGCCCATCTGCGGGCAGGAGGAGGAGAAGTCAAGGACTGGAGGCGGCTGCCTTGGCACAGCGGCCCCCACAGTGGCGGCAAGCCCGGCCCTGGCACCAAGGCAGCTCCGCGTGGCCCCGTCCCACCACCGGCCTCCCCTCCTGCCCCGTTCCTCACCTGGCGCCGGTTCTGCAGGCCCGGCAGCCTGCTGTTGGGCTGGGGGGGGGCGTTTGCCTCCTCATGCGTGGGCATCTTCGGCGGCGCCTGCCGACGACCGGCCATGGTCACCCAGGGGAGATGCTGCCTCCTGAGGGAGTGGCTCTCCTGGGAGTGGGCACCCCAGGGCTCTGGCTCCTTAAATACCCGCGGGGTCGCCATGGGGACCCGCATCACAATGACCTCTGGGCACGGTGCGCCGCCTGCATCACAAAGCCCTGGCGATGCTGTGGAGCCTGGCGGGGACTGGCTGTGCCCGGCTGTGCCCGGCGTGGGGCAGCCCCTGCTTGCCCCTCACAGAGGCCCCAGCAGGCCCGAGCCCGCACCTCCCACATGCCCCCGGTGCCAGCAGCCTCTGCAGAGCTCAGTCCTGTGTGCGTGCAGCAGCTCTGGGTGCCACCGCCCGGGGCCTTGTCCCCAGGCATGGCTCCCACACAGGGCGCCCAGGCCTGGGGACGCTCCGGTGCCCGCCTACAGAACGCAGGGGAGGCCCGCAGGCCCGTGCCCAGAGGCCACTGGCCACGCCGAGCTGCTCCCGGCAGTCGCCATGGGCCGCGGGGTGACCAGCCCTCTCCCCAGCCGGCTCTGGGAGGTCCCTCCCAGGCTGCTCTTCTTCAGTGCCTTTCCTCCAGAGATGGAGCGTGCACGGGCTCACACCCACAGCCAGGACGAGGGAGCAGGGCTGCCTCCCTGGGGCTGACGCTCTGTGCTCCCTTTCCAGCTGGAATGAAAAGAAAAGCTGCCTTTGCTCCCAGTTACAACACAGAGAAACACCTGTGTCTCATGCACATGCCTGCACCTTCTCTGACAGAAAATGGCTTTGGGGCACAATGGAAACTGCTGGGGAGAACAAAAAAAACCCATTAAAATAAACGCTGCTCAGCTGATGTTGGAGACCTTGATATTAGGCACCCAGACTTGTTCTCCTCCCTGCAGTTGTCACTCCTGGACCAGGAATTGCTTGCTAGTGGGTGAATCTGACAGCAGCAGCTCCCAGGCAGAGCTGGGAGCAGCCCCTGGGGACACCTTTAGGCTTTACAGCAGTGTTTGCTGCCCCAGCACGGGTCCCCTGCCCCCTGCAGGGACCAGGCGGGAGGCTGGAGGGAAGAGTCCCACCAACAGCTTTGGCCTCCAGGCTGGAGAACCCTGTCCCAGGCTCAGGCACCGCTGCCTCCGGGCTCCCCTACCCCATCCTGGGGCAATAAGGCAACTCTCTTCCTTCTACAGAACAACACTCAAAGCTTAAGGGGAGGAGGAAATGCCTATTTCCTCCCTAATGCAGGTTTCCCCCAGGCCTAGAGGTTGCTGCTGTCTTCTGCTCGGCTGGGAGAGGGGTTGGAGCCTTTCTCCACCTCTCCTTGGCTGCCTTTCTCCTGGGCTGGGCTGGAGGGTGGGGAGTCCAAGTGCCTCCAGTGCCGAGTGCCTGCCAAGGAGCAGACGCTCTCAGCAAAGCAGACGGCAACCACAGGTGCTGTTTCCCAGAGGACCTCTTGAAAGGAGCCTGCAGCAGGACCTGGCAGCCGGGAGACCCAGCACTGCGTGCCTCTTATCACGGCCGATTTTGTCGCTTGCATCCTGCTGCCACTCTCTCCCTCACGAGCCTGAGCAGGCAAACCCCTGCCCTGCAGCCGGATGTCTGTCCTGCTCCCCCGCTCTGGAGACCTGCCGCCCTGGGTGCCCCGAAGGAGAGGGTCGCTGCTGCTCTTAGCGGTGTCAATCGCTGCCCGTACCTGGGGTTGCTGTCGGTCCTTCCCCGCAGACCAGGCTCCCCACGCCGCCCACTCTGCCTTTGCTTGCTCGAGCTGCTCTTGCCACTTGGGCCTCACTTGCTCCCACTCTGCAGGCAGCTGCCAGACCTCCTGGAGGGGATGGCAAGGCAGCAGAAGGCAGGATTAGTCTCAGCGCCTGGAACGGGTGTCCTTCGGGTCTGACCCGTGTTGCCGCCCCTTGCCTCAGCTGGTCGGTTGGCAGGGCTTTGCCCCTAACACATCGGGGGCTCTGGGGTCATTCTAGGCTCCTGGCAAACACAGCTGCGACCAAAGCCCTCCACTGTGAACAGCCGAGAAAGGACTTGGGCATCTCCCATAGCCCCTGGGCCAGGAGAAAGTGTTTTGTGACAATGCAGGGGGCAAGGAAGATCTGAAGGAGGTGACAGACAGCTGACAAGGAGCGCACGTCCAGGGGTCCTTTCAGGCTGGCTCTCTGCACAAAGAGGCTTCTGCCGAGTCCCCAGCAGCACGGTAGCTACAGCAAGGCACGCACCTGCAGCGCTTTCTGGCAGTCGTCTGAGGATGGGAGTGTAGAGGTGGGTTTGGCTGGAGAAGCCGGCTCCTGCCTGCCTGCCTCCTTCATCCTGGGGGAGCTGCCTGGACGTGGGGGGAGCGCACTGCAAAGAGGCACCGGGAGCAGTCGGCATGAGCACGGGGCAGTTTGCTCTCCCACTTTCGCCTGGCACCAAAGCTCCCCAGGCTGGCAGAAGCAGCACGCGAGGTGGGGCCATCTCTGCTGGCAGCGGGGAGCCCTTCCTGAGCCCCCTCAGATGGACGGGGGAGGACTGCACCTCAGCTCTTGCGTGAGGGAACCACAGGGACGTGGGGTGCACTCAGCATCCACCACCTTCCCCAGGGAGGGGCCCACAACAGGGGAAACAAGCACATAAGAGCCATGCGGCACATGTCAGGGACCTTGCCGCGTCCCTGCAGCCGGAGTGTCCGGAGGGGATGTCTCTCCTCCACGGGTGCAGGATCCCTTTCATCCCTTCCCACCAGGGTCTCACCTCTCAGAAGTCTTCTTGCCCAAGTCTTTCTGTCTTGTGCCTGGCCCCTGACTTGGCAGTGCAGCAAGGGAAAGCTTCCTCCGTCTCTGCAGCAGCTTGCCAGGATGCGCCTCTGCACCTGGCAAAGGAGGAAACTCAGCAGAGCAGCCCCCTGGGGAGTGCCTTTTGACGGAGCTGTGGTCACCCAGCGCGGGGCAGGGCCTCAGCTGGGCAGCAGAGACCTGTTCCCATACCTTGTCTGAGCCTGGACTTTGCTGCAGCCTTCTTGGCCCAGGCGGACAAAGCCTTGGCCACTGCTCTGCTGACCACCGTACAGCGAAACCTGGGCAGTAAATGATGACACAGGCTTGAAGAAGGGTGACCCCTACCCTCTTGCAGCTTCCCAGCACTAATCCTCACGACTCTCGTGTGAGGCACGGCACCTCTCTTCCTTGTGGCCATGCAGCCATGCATGGGTTTTATTAGCAATCTCCCCCCAACACCGGGCGGCGTAGCTTAAAGCCCTCCCTGTGTGCAGATGGCTCTCTCTGACGGGAGTGACAGGCAGGCTGGGCATGAGAAACGCAGTGACGCTGCCCGGCCACTCCAGGAGAACACACGTGTAACCCCAACTCATCGTAAGTTAACCAGAAACCAGCCCCTTCAGGTCAGGCCCCCTCCCAGACTCAACGTGCAACGCCGAGCCCCGGCAAGGCGCACTCCTGATCAGGAGCTGGGAATCCGCCCGCTCGGTCAGTCGAGGGCTGCAGAGGAAACGCACTCACCTGGGGAAGGCGTGGGCAGGAGCAGCCTGCATCCCCCGAGTGCTGGTTGCTCCAGCGGAGACGGCTGCACCGGGCATCCTCAGCCTCTGTAAAGTGACACAGAGCTGCTAGAAGGTTTCCAAGGCACTTTGCTCTTGGCTCCCAAAGGAAGCAGACCTGTCTCCTGCTCCAAAAGGAAGCCACTTTTCCAAACCCCTCCTCCAAATCTTCCGCCGTGAACATGAGCCCTTGCTCTGCTCTGGAGAAGCTGCACTCCGTGTCCCAGCTGGAAAAGCCCCTGTGCCGGCTCCCCTGCCAGCCCCCAGGGCAGCACGCGGCCACACAGGGAGTTGCCGCTCGGCTCCCAGAGCTGGCTGGGGAGCGCACTGCTCCGGCCATGGACCATCCTGTGTTTTAACCATCATTATTTCAAAAACACCAGCCTCCTTCTCAGGGTCGTCTCGGTAATTTCCTGCGGTTGCTTTTGCAATTCTTCAACTCTGTTATTGAAAACAGGACCGTCACCGTAATGGGTCCTTCATTTGCCACAGCCTGGCGCAGGGGAGCCTGTATCACTTCCCCTGGTTTGGCCCGCTCCCACCCTGCGGCTGGGCTAAAACCTTCTGCCCCACTAAAGGGCTCTCCCTCTTCACAGCCACTTTCCCTGCCACCAGCCTCGTCAGCTCGCCTGCCACCACTTTCTCTTACCCTGCTCATATCACTAGTATCAGCGTCAGAACTCTCTCCCCGTCTCTGCTGGGCTCCAACCATTAACTCTAAACCATCGCCTCTAAACCTCCTTCTTTCTTGTAGTCATTACAATTTTAAACGCCTCTGTCTGATACTACAAGCAGAGCAGACCCTTTTCAACAACCTCTTCTTATCCTTTTCCAAAGCCAAGAGAAAAGGATCTCAGGGAGGTAAATTTATACCACGCTGGTTTTGCCATTCAGAATGGGTCTTTACAGTGGAAAAAGATCAGCATATCAAACTCTGTCCCTTTTCCTTTCTTGCCTTCAAAACAACGTCAGCGGTAACGTCGTACAATAATGCAAACTGCCATTTTCCCCCATCGCCCAGTTTCTACAGAGACCACCCCTGAGTACAGTATTGCACTAGGGTGCTTTTAGTTACATTTCCCTCAGAACTACCCCTTAATTCTTCCCAGTGTCCCAAAACACATCCCAGTGGAGACTGCTGTAAAATACCACGGCCGTGTACACTGACCAGGGCCCACTTTCTTTTAGCATCCTGAACACTTTATCATATACATGTATAGAAGTATTTTCAGATGTTCCGAGCGCACTCTACTAGACACACACACACACACACACACCCCATTAATATACTTGAGTAGGTCAGGCAGAAATTTTACCAGACACATTGTTTCCAGGAGAGCCCTCAATAACCCAACCCAGCAGGGCTTTTGCCTCTGCTTAGGGGCAGGTATCCCAGACCACCAGGAATGCCTGACATCTTACCGGGGGAACGTTGCTTTGGAGTCGTTGGTCCGGGAATCAGAGGTCTTCCCCAAGAGTCCCTCAGTGCCGGCTGGAATTGCTGCGATTCACAGCTCCACCGACGCTCAATAGCAGAGTCTCACCTGGGTCACCAGAAAATGATCCCGTAAAGGCGGTCACGGTGAAAAACCCTCTCAGACCTGATGTGAAGTTTCAGAAGGCAGGCATTCTTTATGACAGCGCTGGGAGCACGGGGGAGTGTCACCTCTGAGCACGCTCACCAAGTTACTCGAGGGTACACATTACATACAGCAGAGTACTTGCACGCTCATAGGGCATCACACACGCACACTCTACCGACTTGTCTCCTCTTGTGGCCAGAACTTCCCCGCTCAGAGGCTTTTTTGTGCATCACTCCAGAGAATGAAGTTCTTTTCCCCATCCGCTCTTTGTTCCGTGCCCTTCCCAAGGCTGACTCCCCAGATCAGTCATCCCTTTGTTCATCACTTCCAGCAACTTTAGAGAGGTAGCTTAGCTAAACTTTGTGCCTAGATTTCTCTCACATAGAGCCAAACACGACATTAGAGCTTGGAAACTGGGGAGTTTAGACATCTGGTCCCGTTGCTGAGCCAGCAACCTTCCCTGAACAGATTCCTTGGACAGAAAGGTATATACAGTGCTATCTATACAGTGCCATCAAAACCTTCCCCTGCATACCATGGCTGTCCCTAAAATCCTTCCATCGAGCACCCCAGTCATGCCTAAGGGCCTCCCCATTGCCCCCATCCCATTCCCAATTTCTTCCCTCAAGCCACCCCCCACCCCGCACCCCAGCTCATTTCTAAAATCCTCCCCCGTGCCTCTCGGACTGTCCCCCAACTATTTCCCCTGTGCCCCCAACCCCAGCAGTCCATTTCTACAATCCTTCCCCCACCCCCCTCCTTTGCCCCCACAACCTTCCCCCTGTACCCCCATCCCACCCTGAGAACCTTCCTCAACACCCCAACCACCCCCCTCCGTCGGGCCCTGCAGTGATTCCACTTGCCCCCAGCCTGGCCCTAACATCCTTCCCCTCACTCCCGGCCTGTCCCTAAAGCCCTTCCCCCCAGACCCTCACGGCCATTCCTAGACTCCTTTCCCCCGACCCCACACTTTCTCCCATCACTCTTTCTCCCCAGCCCCTGCCGGTCATGCCCTACACTCCTTCCCACAGCCCCCCCCCTCCACTCTGTCCCTAAAATCGTTCCCCTGCCCCCCGGCAGCCCCTAAAACCCTCCCTGGAACCCCCCTCTCACTACCTACAGGCCTCCCCCGACCCCCTCGGTCCGTCACTAAATCCATCCCCCCCCCCCCCCCCGCCCCCCCAGGCCTGCTAGAGACTCCTTCCCCCCACCCCCCCGGTCCGTCCCTGAAATCTCTCCCCCGGCCCCACGGTCTGTCCCCAACAGCCCCCCCGGCCCCAGGAGGGCTGGCTCTTTACCATCGCGGTGGGAAAGGCGCTCAGGTTCTGCCAAGCATCTCTGCAGCTGCTGCTGTTGGAGGTCACCCTCAGAGGGAGAGGAGGACAGGACAGCCAGTGCCACCAGGGCTCAGCTGCTGGGAGCCCCAGCTTGTGTGGCATTGGGTGGGCCTCCCGCCACGGCCCAGCACAGCCTGCAGGTCCCCTCCGTCGAAAAGTCACCTCCTCTGGGCCATGGCCGCTCTGACAGGGCTCTTCCCAAAGCAGCCAACTCTGTTCCTCATGCCGACCGTCAGGCACAGGGGACGCTCACCTGAGAGCAGCTCCTGGCTGCACTGTGAGAGGGCGGCGAGGCCCGGCAGGAGGCCTCATAGCCCTGCGCACAGGATCCCTCTGAATTCGGCTGTTCCATTGCCTCAGGCAGCCAACACAGAAAATGGTGCCGCAAGGCATGCGGTGCCACGGTTTGAAACTCCAGTGCCAAGCCAGAAGGGGGGAAACTGTCAACCCGCTTGGTCCTTGATGTCAGAAAGAGC
This sequence comes from Falco cherrug, assembly GCF_023634085.1. NCBI lineage: Eukaryota > Metazoa > Chordata > Aves > Falconiformes > Falconidae > Falco > Falco cherrug. The sequence continues at coordinate 1,378,168 of NC_073699.1, forward strand.
TTCCTTGCCTAGTTTCTTACCCGTTGCAACTCTCAGCTACACCACATGCTTGAGGTTTTTCTAGGCTTCTCTCCGGGAAGGAAAAGGATGCCCAACTGCATGCATGCGTGTAATCACTAGAGCGTTTTGGAGTTTAAACTGTGAAAAATTACGTTTCAAAAGAGAATCAAAATGACACCCATTACCACCCAAGGTTCATGCCAGATGTTCTCCATAAAGGAGGACAGAGAAAGGTGTGGCTATATTGCCCACAGAACGCTAGAATCTTTTCAGCTAGCAGGCACCCTGGAAGGTCTCCCATGCCTCCTCCTGTTCCAAACAGCCACAGTGAAGGAAAGGCTCCACGGAAGGAAAATCCTTTTCTCGTCACAGCTAGGGGTGCCACCGAGGCGCTTCCTGGGTCCCAGTGTTACAGAAAGAAGTTTGAAGCACTCTCCTCCAGAACTGATTCTCTTCTAAGAACAACCAAAGGTCAGGGAAATGCACAAGTGGAAAGACGCCTGAGACAGAGACATAAATGCACATACACGTAACAGTTTACTATGAGGTTTGCTTCCTCAGGCAGCAATGTTCAAGTATCCTCATCAGTCTTCCTCCCCATCTTTATCCAATCTTCCCTATTTCTGTTTCAATCGTCTGTAAAAACCTATTTCAGTTTATTCTGAGAGGTTTGTTGTGCACCTCATTTCGTTCGTAGCATGGTCCTGCTGCCCTGCTAATATGGCAAAATGTCAAGAACCAACTCAGACGGAGCCCCCAAACGTCTGGCCAACAGCTAAACCACCGAAGGTCTGGCTTTTCTCACCAAAACAGCTACTCTCAGGACCAGGTCTTAAAAACGGAGGGCTTTAAAAACAAGTGGCTCATGTAGGTGCTCCTACGCCCCCCTGCCATGGGCAGGTTCCTCGTGAGACCAAGGTGCTGCGCGGTGGTGCGGTGCAAGCATTAGTTAAACCAGACCAAGTTTACGATGCAAAGGAAATGGTCAAAGTCCTCGGTTTGAATGGCAGAGAGGCACCTGGAAGTCAGCTAGAGGCAAGTTCCGGCCAGAGTGCCGGCTTGCTGCCAGCACCAGCCCAGGGCTCTCCCGAGCAAGTGCCAGGACACCCTGAGGACAGAGGCTGACTCAAATAACCGGCCCTGGGAGCAAGGGCAGCAGAGGCCCCAGCTGGTCAGCAGCTGGAGCGCCAGAGGCACGGGCAGAGGCCCAAGGCGTGGGCTCTGCTTGGCATGGAGAAGAAGGAGCACAGGGGCTCTCCAGCTCTGCCTGCCGGCATGGGCCTTGCCCACACATGTCTTTCTCCCAGGATGGACCAGGCACAGGCAACCACTGGGGGAACGTGCTCAGCTTTTATTGCTCTCAGAATGTGCCCAGGGTGGAGCAGAGTCTGGCACCACAATGTCCTCATGGCAGCTGAACGTGTTGGGCGCCGTCCATGCACCCATGCCTCGCGTGCCTCCCTGTGCCACACCCTCTGGGTACCGCACAGGATCAGGGCCAGCTGCCATCTCTGGGGACCCCTTTGCCAGCACGGCGCTGCTGCTCTTGCTGTGGCCTGATGCAAGAAGGGCAGAAAGCCTTGCGCAGAGCCCTGAGTGCCCTGCGGAGGAGGGAGGGCCGTCGCCGTCGAGCTGGGGCATGCGGGAGGGCAGCCATGCCTGTGGAAGGAAGACAAGTGTAGGCAGGGGGCTGGGCAGGTACCGGGCAAGATCCTGCCTGCTCCCCGCCACCGAGAGCTTTCCCCAGGGAGTGGTGGCCAGGGAACGGCCAGCCCCCATGCACGCAGTCCTTCTGCTTTGGCCTGGGTGCACATTGCCGGGACGGCTGGGCTAAGCCTTCCCTTGCCGGGCCAGCGCTACACTCGGGGATGTACCTGGCTCATCCTCGGGCTCATTCCTGGGCTTGGAGCAGGGCCACGTGTTATCGCTCTGCTCAGGGGCTGGCTGCCCCTCCTGGAAACCACCACGGGGGTCCTGGAACAGCTCCAGGCATGAGGGGTGGGCCATAAGGCTGTGGATGGCGATGCCTTCCCCTTGGCACAGCTCTTTGCCACTCTCGTCATCTTCCCGCTTGTCCTCCTCTATGGCTGAGTGCCCTGGCTGCTCCTATAAAAACATTAACAGCCAAAGGAGATCTAAGCATCCGTTATTGGCTACCGGGGGAAACACAGGGGCTTAGGGACATGCTTTAGTGGTAGACTACGCAGTGCCGTGTGTCAGGTTGGTTAGGTTTATGGTCCCTGCAGCCAGAGGAGGGCTGTGCGTCACCTCTGTGCTGGGAGGCCACTTGCATGGGGAGAAGAAGAGCACAGGCAGGAGATGGAGGGGATGTCAGCGGGCTGACACGGACAGCACCAGCCATCTCCCTGCCGCACACACCCTGGACACTATACGTGCCTACAGGACCTTGTGATGGTCCGTGCCGGACACGCACTCCAGGCTCACCTGGTGCCAAGACTCTGCAGACAAGGTAGAATCCATGTAACCTCTTGTATCTTCCCCTGCTCGGTCAAGGTGGGGTATGGCAGCATCATCCAGAGAGATCAGGAACAGCAATGAAGCCAGATCTTCCTCGTGCGCTGCCGGGGAGAAAATGGCTGTGCTGGCCTCTCCTTGATGCTCTCCAGACATGGCAGAAGCCATGTGTTCCCCATCCTCACATTCCCCTTGCACGAGAGAGGCTGTGCTGGCCTCTCCTTGATGCTCTCCAGACATGACAGAAGCCACGTGTTCCCCATCCTCACATTCCTCTTGCACTAGAGTGGCTGAGTTGGGCTCTCTCTGATGCTCTCCAGGCAAGGAAGACTCACTGTCCTGAGATGCTGCAGGTGTTGTTGCTGCAGTCACCACATGCATGGTTTGTGCTGGGTCCCGCTGTTCTACCAGCTGCCTGTTGGGTCCCTGAATCGCAGTCACAGCCTTGTGCAGGATCTCACTCACGTCCCACTGGTCTGTGTCCTGCAGAGGTGCGGCGCAGGCTGCGGGGCTGTGTGGAGCAGCTGCCTGGCTCTCTGCCTGGGCTGCTGTGGGCTGCTCACTGAGGAGAGGAGATTCCTGTGCCTTTGCCACCTCTTTTCCTATGAGAGTTAGAGGTGCACAGTGCTCCTCTTCCTCAGGAGCGGTTGCCAGGGAAACAGCTGCTGGCTCAGCATCCATGGGTTCCTCTGGGACAGGGGACATGCTCTGCAGGTCTCTAGCTGTGTCTCCTGCTGCCCCTCTGCCTACACTGCTCAGCCAGCAGGGTCCATCCTGGGGAACAGCGTGGGGGTCCTGGAAGAACTCCAGGAATGAGGGGTTGACCCAGATGGTGTGGTAGATGATGTTCTTATCTTGGGACAGCTCTTTATCATCGTCATCTTCCCAATTGTCCTCCTCAGACATGAACCCTGGCGCATCCTATAAAAACATTAACAGCCAAAGGAGATCTAAGTATCTGTTATTGGGTACCGGGGAAAGACAGGGGCTTAGGGACATGCTTTAGTGGTAGACTATACATGCCGTGTGTCAGGTTGGTTAGGTTTATGGTCCCTGCAGCCAGAGGAGGGCTGTGCGTCACCTCTGTGCTGGGAGGCCACTTGCATGGGGAGAGCAAGAGCACAGGCAGGGGATGGAGGGGATGTCAGCGGGCTGACACGGACAGCACCAGCCATCTCCCTGCTGCACATGGCCTGGACACTGCACCTGCCGGCAGTAGCTCGTGGTGCTCAGTGCTGGCCACGCGCCCCTGGCTCACCTGGTGCCAAGAGTCCCAGGACAAGGGAGACCCCGTGGCATCTGTTTCATCTTCTACTGCGCGGTCAAGGTGGGGTGCGGCAGCATCATCCAGAGAGATCTGAGGCAGCAATGAAGCCAGATCTTCCTCGTGCGCTGCTGGGGAGAAAATGGCTGTGCTGGCCTCTCCTTGATGGTCTCCAGACATGGCAGAAGCCATGTGTTCCCCATCCTCACATTCCTCTTGCACGAGAGAGGCTGTGCTGGCCTCTCCTTGATGGTCTCCAGACATGGCAGAAGCCATGTGTTCCCCATCCTCACATTCCTCTTGCACGAGAGAGGCTGTGCTGGGCTCTCCTGGAGGCTTTCCAGGCAAGGAAGACTCGCTGTCCTGAGTTGCTGAAGGTGGTCTTGGTGCCATCACCACATGCACGTTTTGTGCTGGGTCCCAGTGTTCTGCCAGTTGCTGACCGAGTCCCTGGATCGCAGCCACAGCCTCGTTCAGGACCCCACTCATTTTACACTGGTCTGTGTCCTGCAGAGCCATGTTGTAGGCTGCGGGGCTGTGTGGGGCAGCCGCCTGGCTCTCTGCCTGGGCTGCTGTGGGCTGCTCACTGAGGAGAGGAGATTCCTGTGCCTTTGCCACCTCTTTTCCTATGCGAGTTAGATGCGCGCAGTGCCCCTCTTCCTCAGAAGGTGTGGCCAGGGCAGCAGCTGCTGGCTCAACTTCCACGGGTTCCCCTTGCATAGCTGAAATGCTCTGTAGGTTGCCAGCTGCGTCTGCTGCTGCCCCTCTGCCTACACTGCTCAGCCAGCAGGGCCCATCCTGGGGACCAGCCTCTTCTTGGGGCAGCTCATTGTCTCTGTCTTCTCCCCAGTCTTTTTCCTTTGGCAGGGACCCTGGGCTGTTCCGTGGCCTTGCTGCCCTTGCCCAGTTCTTCTTGGGGACACGAGCCGCTGCGCTTGCATGACTGCCTGTCCTGCTGTGCTGGGCTTTCTGATCCTCCGTCTTCACTGACGGCATGGCCACATGCTCCTGAAGAGCCTTGTGGTGCTCCGGCAGCGATTTGCCTTTGCACTTGTTTTTGGTGAGCGTCACCTGTGTTTTGAGATCGCGCTCTTCCACTTGCCCCTGCTGCCCTGAAGCCACATCCCTCCTGCCCAGGGAAGCTGGCACAGAAACCCTGCCAGCAGCACCAGTGCTTTTACGTGCATGAGGATCAGGCACGTGCTGACCTGCAGGGGCCTTGCCACTGTGGGCCACCCAGACCTCCTCTGATCTTGCCGTCTTCGCCGCACCCAGCCTGTGTTCCCGGTGCCACTGTGCCGCTGTCTGCTGGCTGGGTCGGTGGCTCCCAGTGAAAACCTTGTCCGGGTCCGTACTCAAAAGGTACCTCTTTGTCTCCTTCCCAGCTGTGGCATTGGCTGCAGGGCTGAGTGGGGCATGCCTCCTGCTCTGCACACTGGTGGCTTTCCCCTGCTCACCAGGGATGCCCCGAGTAGATGGGACAAGCTGTCGGTGTCTGCTGGTTGCAGTGCTGCTGGCCTTTCCCCTGCCCTGGGCAGAAGCTGCAGAGGCTGCTGCTGGCAGAGGCGGGAGCTTGCAGCAAGTGCTGGCAGCTCCTGGTGCCCGAGCTGCGTGCACCTTCTGTGGTGCTGCTGCCTGCCTTGCTGGCAGACGGGCTGTCTCCTCCCGCCTCACCCTGATGGAGGGCATTGCCACCCTGCACGCCGGGCTGTCCGTCTGCAAGAGAAGGCGAGGAGAGAGGCTGCGTGACTGTGGCCCTTCGCCCGTGCCCCCGTGTCCCAGCTGGAAAAGCCCCTGTGCCGGCTCCCCTGCCAGCCCCCAGGGCAGCACGCGGCCACACAGGGAGTTGCCGCTCGGCTCCCAGAGCTGGCTGGGGAGCGCACTGCTCCGGCCATGGCCCACAGTGACTCCTGGGAGCATCCCCAGCATGCCCGGGCAGCCTGCAGGCACGGTTAGGTGGGCTCAGCTTGCTATGTGACCGGGCCCTCCCGTCCCCTCCTGCAGCTCCCGCCTGCCCGTCGGCAGCGCCTGGACTCGGGAAGACGTTTGTCCCGGGCTCCCTCGGGCTCCCTACCTGTGCGCGTCGGCTCCCAGCGGCCTGCGAGCTCTGTGGGCAGGGGAGCGGTGGCAGCCTGTTCCCATGGGGTGACGAAGCCTGTCCCTGGCTGTCCTGCGGCGCTGCCAGCGGCCGCCTGTGGCCCATCTGCGGGCAGGAGGAGGAGAAGTCAAGGACTGGAGGCGGCTGCCTTGGCACAGCGGCCCCCACAGTGGCGGCAAGCCCGGCCCTGGCACCAAGGCAGCTCCGCGTGGCCCCGTCCCACCACCGGCCTCCCCTCCTGCCCCGTTCCTCACCTGGCGCCGGTTCTGCAGGCCCGGCAGCCTGCTGTTGGGCTGGGGGTGGGCGTTTGCCTCCTCATGCGTGGGCATCTTCGGCGGCGCCTGCCGACGACCGGCCATGGTCACCCAGGGGAGATGCTGCCTCCTGAGGGAGTGGCTCTCCTGGGAGTGGGCACCCCAGGGCTCTGGCTCCTTAAATACCCACGGGGTCGCCATGGGGACCCGCATCACAATGACCTCTGGGCACGGTGCGCCGCCTGCATCACAAAGCCCTGGCGATGCTGTGGAGCCTGGCGGGGACTGGCTGTGCCCGGCGTGGGGCAGCCCCTGCTTGCCCCTCACAGAGGCCCCAGCAGGCCCGAGCCCGCACCTCCCACATGCCCCCGGTGCCAGCAGCCTCTGCAGAGCTCAGTCCTGTGTGCGTGCAGCAGCTCTGGGTGCCACCGCCCGGGGCCTTGTCCCCAGGCATGGCTCCCACACAGGGCGCCCAGGCCTGGGGACGCTCCGGTGCCCGCCTACAGAACGCAGGGGAGGCCCGCAGGCCCGTGCCCAGAGGCCACTGGCCACGCCGAGCTGCTCCCGGCAGTCGCCATGGGCCGCGGGGTGACCAGCCCTCTCCCCAGCCGGCTCTGGGAGGTCCCTCCCAGGCTGCTCTTCTTCAGTGCCTTTCCTCCAGAGATGGAGCGTGCACGGGCTCACACCCACAGCCAGGACGAGGGAGCAGGGCTGCCTCCCTGGGGCTGACGCTCTGTGCTCCCTTTCCAGCTGGAATGAAAAGAAAAGCTGCCTTTGCTCCCAGTTACAACACAGAGAAACACCTGTGTCTCATGCACATGCCTGCACCTTCTCTGACAGAAAATGGCTTTGGGGCACAATGGAAACTGCTGGGGAGAACAAAAAAACCCATTAAAATAAACGCTGCTCAGCTGATGTTGGAGACCTTGATATTAGGCACCCAGACTTGTTCTCCTCCCTGCAGTTGTCACTCCTGGACCAGGAATTGCTTGCTAGTGGGTGAATCTGACAGCAGCAGCTCCCAGGCAGAGCTGGGAGCAGCCCCTGGGGACACCTTTAGGCTTTACAGCAGTGTTTGCTGCCCCAGCACGGGTCCCCTGCCCCCTGCAGGGACCAGGCGGGAGGCTGGAGGGAAGAGTCCCACCAACAGCTTTGGCCTCCAGGCTGGAGAACCCTGTCCCAGGCTCAGGCACCGCTGCCTCCGGGCTCCCCTACCCCATCCTGGGGCAATAAGGCAACTCTCTTCCTTCTACAGAACAACACTCAAAGCTTAAGGGGAGGAGGAAATGCCTATTTCCTCCCTAATGCAGGTTTCCCCCAGGCCTAGAGGTTGCTGCTGTCTTCTGCTCGGCTGGGAGAGGGGTTGGAGCCTTTCTCCACCTCTCCTTGGCTGCCTTTCTCCTGGGCTGGGCTGGAGGGTGGGGAGTCCAAGTGCCTCCAGTGCCGAGTGCCTGCCAAGGAGCAGACGCTCTCAGCAAAGCAGACGGCAACCACAGGTGCTGTTTCCCAGAGGACCTCTTGAAAGGAGCCTGCAGCAGGACCTGGCAGCCGGGAGACCCAGCACTGCGTGCCTCTTATCACGGCCGATTTTGTCGCTTGCATCCTGCTGCCACTCTCTCCCTCACGAGCCTGAGCAGGCAAACCCCTGCCCTGCAGCCGGATGTCTGTCCTGCTCCCCCGCTCTGGAGACCTGCCGCCCTGGGTGCCCCGAAGGAGAGGGTCGCTGCTGCTCTTAGCGGTGTCAATCGCTGCCCGTACCTGGGGTTGCTGTCGGTCCTTCCCCGCAGACCAGGCTCCCCACGCCGCCCACTCTGCCTTTGCTTGCTCGAGCTGCTCTTGCCACTTGGGCCTCACTTGCTCCCACTCTGCAGGCAGCTGCCAGACCTCCTGGAGGGGATGGCAAGGCAGCAGAAGGCAGGATTAGTCTCAGCGCCTGGAACGGGTGTCCTTCGGGTCTGACCCGTGTTGCCGCCCCTTGCCTCAGCTGGTCGGTTGGCAGGGCTTTGCCCCTAACACATCGGGGGCTCTGGGGTCATTCTAGGCTCCTGGCAAACACAGCTGCGACCAAAGCCCTCCACTGTGAACAGCCGAGAAAGGACTTGGGCATCTCCCATAGCCCCTGGGCCAGGAGAAAGTGTTTTGTGACAATGCAGGGGGCAAGGAAGATCTGAAGGAGGTGACAGACAGCCGACAAGGAGCGCACGTCCAGGGGTCCTTTCAGGCTGGCTCTCTGCACAAAGAGGCTTCTGCCGAGTCCCCAGCAGCACGGTAGCTACAGCAAGGCACGCACCTGCAGCGCTTTCTGGCAGTCGTCTGAGGATGGGAGTGTAGAGGTGGGTTTGGCTGGAGAAGCCGGCTCCTGCCTGCCTGCCTCCTTCATCCTGGGGGAGCTGCCTGGACGTGGGGGGAGCGCACTGCAAAGAGGCACCGGGAGCAGTCGGCATGAGCACGGGGCAGTTTGCTCTCCCACTTTCGCCTGGCACCAAAGCTCCCCAGGCTGGCAGAAGCAGCACGCGAGGTGGGGCCATCTCTGCTGGCAGCGGGGAGCCCTTCCTGAGCCCCCTCAGATGGACGGGGGAGGACTGCACCTCAGCTCTTGCGTGAGGGAACCACAGGGACGTGGGGTGCACTCAGCATCCACCACCTTCCCCAGGGAGGGGCCCACAACAGGGGAAACAAGCACATAAGAGCCATGCGGCACATGTCAGGGACCTTGCCGCGTCCCTGCAGCCGGAGTGTCCGGAGGGGATGTCTCTCCTCCACGGGTGCAGGTTCCCTTTCATCCCTTCCCACCAGGGTCTCACCTCTCAGAAGTCTTCTTGCCCAAGTCTTTCTGTCTTGTGCCTGGCCCCTGACTTGGCAGTGCAGCAAGGGAAAGCTTCCTCCGTCTCTGCAGCAGCTTGCCAGGATGCGCCTCTGCACCTGGCAAAGGAGGAAACTCAGCAGAGCAGCCCCCTGGGGAGTGCCTTTTGATGGAGCTGTGGTCACCCAGCGCGGGGCAGGGCCTCAGCTGGGCAGCAGAGACCTGTTCCCATACCTTGTCTGAGCCTGGACTTTGCTGCAGCCTTCTTGGCCCAGGCGGACAAAGCCTTGGCCACTGCTCTGCTGACCACCGTAAAGCGAAACCTGGGCAGTAAATGATGACACAGGCTTGAAGAAGGGTGACCCCTACCCTCTTGCAGCTTCCCAGCACTAATCCTCACGACTCTCGTGTGAGGCACGGCACCTCTCTTCCTTGTGGCCATGCAGCCATGCATGGGTTTTATTAGCAATCTCCCCCCAACACCGGGCGGCGTAGCTTAAAGCCCTCCCTGTGTGCAGATGGCTCTCTCTGACGGGAGTGACAGGCAGGCTGGGCATGAGAAACGCAGTGACGCTGCCCGGCCACTCCAGGAGAACACACGTGTAACCCCAACTCATCGTAAGTTAACCAGAAACCAGCCCCTTCAGGTCAGGCCCCCTCCCAGACTCAACGTGCAACGCCGAGCCCCGGCAAGGCGCACTCCTGATCAGGAGCTGGGAATCCGCCCGCTCGGTCAGTCGAGGGCTGCAGAGGAAACGCACTCACCTGGGGAAGGCGTGGGCAGGAGCAGCCTGCATCCCCCGAGTGCTGGTTGCTCCAGCGGAGACGGCTGCACCGGGCATCCTCAGCCTCTGTAAAGTGACACAGAGCTGCTAGAAGGTTTCCAAGGCACTTTGCTCTTGGCTCCCAAAGGAAGCAGACCTGTCTCCTGCTCCAAAAGGAAGCCACTTTTCCAAACCCCTCCTCCAAATCTTCCGCCGTGAACATGAGCCCTTGCTCTGCTCTGGAGAAGCTGCACTCCGTGTCCCAGCTGGAAAAGCCCCTGTGCCGGCTCCCCTGCCAGCCCCCAGGGCAGCACGCGGCCACACAGGGAGTTGCCGCTCGGCTCCCAGAGCTGGCTGGGGAGCGCACTGCTCCGGCCATGGACCATCCTGTGTTTTAACCATCGTTATTTCAAAAACACCAGCCTCCTTCTCAGGGTCGTCTCGGTAATTTCCTGCGGTTGCTTTTGCAATTCTTCAACTCTGTTATTGAAAACAGGACCGTCACCGTAATGGGTCCTTCATTTCCCACAGCCTGGCGCAGGGGAGCCTGTATCACTTCCCCTGGTTTGGCCCGCTCCCACCCTGCGGCTGGGCTAAAACCTTCTGCCCCACTAAATCGCTCTCCCTCTTCACAGCCACTTTCCCTGTGTGAAATGTGTTCATTTGATTCGTGTCGATATAGAACAATGCTAGGACCGCAGGATGAAATGTAACCTTCTCTCTTACATACCCTTGTATAACCACACGCTTAAGAAAAACAGAGTGATCAATGTCTATAGTTCCTGTATCTTGCAAAGAACATCTGGCTACATACCTCATTTCTGTATCTTAAAAAGGACATCTGGTTACACACCCTGATATGCAGGCTGAGCTGCTAACAGCAGAGTGTTAAGTAAGAGAAGTTTACAGGGTGCATGCGTAAAATCTAGGGTCATCCTAAGGGTGAGCCGAGGAAGACTGCTGACTTCATCCACCGACCGCCAGACAGGGGTTAAGAAGTCCCTCGGAGATAGAAAGAGCATGCGCCACGAAGTACACGCCTGTTCCAAGGACCCATTTACATAAACCGACCCTTTCTTAGAAATAGCTAGGAATATGTCTTAGTTTAGGAAACATAAACCAAAAATAAACTTTGTACAGCGCGCGTCTTGGTGGAGCGGAGGCTCCCGGCGCACCCAGCGCTGTTTGCTTGCCTCTATTTGCTTAATAAATTGCAAACTTTGATTGCAATCCTATTTTGGGACTAAGTTCTTTATCACACCTGGGGGCTCATCCAGGATGGCTTTGGCTCCTGAATTCTGACTTGATCAAGGAGGGGCGCCCCACCATTTGGTGGCTCCTGTTCGAGTCAGGTCGGGACTAACGCCATCCTGAACCTGAATAAAGGCAAGCAAAGAATTTGATTTTTTTAATGAGCTCCCTTGCTGGCTGCAGCACTGTATTTTCCCCGTAATTCTGCGTGCAAAGATCCGAACGAAGACAGAGTCGTAAGTATTTAAGGCGCATACCGTTCCCTTGGGTGGGATTCTGTTGCCTGTGTGTGTAAGAGTGTGACTGAGACGGAACTTTGTTCCAAAGCCATTGTGGAGGTCTTCTAACCGTGGTTCCAATCTCCCGCGAGGGACTTGGCCGGTGAAGGACCAAAGCGATTCCTATAGGATTCGTGGGTGGGTGATGGGTCCTAAACCCCCTGCAAGACACTCCTACTAAGGTAACCAAGGGCTGTAGGAATTGCCACAGTAAAATTCCTAGATGGGCCAGACAAAATTGAAGACCAGGGACCACGAGAAAGGGAGCAAATTGCCAGACATACCACCAGAAAGTCCATTAGCAATAATGATTAGAAATTGGAACAACAAGGGCCCCATAAAAGGAAAAAGTAAATTAAAAATGATCCAGTATTGTATGGTAGAATGGCCAAAGGAGCCTATAAGACCACATCTCTTTTGGCCTGTTTTCGGTTCTTTTGAAGACTGGATTTGCCAGGCCTTAAATATGCATGTTAATTCAAAGGAACCTTTTAGTCAGGAGGAAAGTGATTATGCAGGATTATGGATCGGGACTTCACATCCTTTTCCAGCCTCAATACTTACACTAAAAGCAGAAGAAGAAAAACAGGAAAGAGAAAAAGATGATAAATGGGAGCTATTAGATAACCTACCACCTCCATATCTTAACAATCCACGCCTGGCGGCAGCTCCCACTCCAGTGGCCGTGGTATCTCCACCAGTACCACCGTTGCCCCTGCCTCCACCACCAACAGCACCAGAATTAGATCGACCCCCAGCTGCACGTATGAGAAGTAGGACTGCCGTATCTGAGGGAGCTTCTCTATATCCCTTACGAGAGGTACCCCTCGGAGGCAATCAGGGAGGCATCGGGTTTGTGGCAGTCCCATTAAATACTACAGATGAAAGAAATGGGGACCCTATTAGGTGATCCCTTCGGAGCAGCTGAAAAACTGGACCAGTTCCTAGGCCCCAATACTTATACTTGGGAAGAAATAACAGTCCGTTTTAGGGATCTTATTTACTGCTGAGGAGAAGGGAACGATTAGGCAAGCTGGAATGAGAATTTGGGAAAGACAGAATCAGGCAGGACCCCCGGGAGACCACAAATGGCCAAATGTGGATCCCCACTGGGATCATCAACAACCCCAAGGAAGACAGAATATGAGGGACTTGAGAACATTAATCATACAGGGAATAAGGGAAGCGGTTCCCCGAGGGCAAAACATTAATAAAGCATTTAATGAACAACAAGGGAAAGATGAATCTCCAACAGAATGGTTGGAGAGATTAAGGAAAAGCCTACAAATGTATTCTGGAATTGATCCGAGCACAGTGGCCGGAACCACACTCCTTAGAACACAATTTGTGGCTAGATCCTGGGGGGACATAAGAAGGAAATTAGAAAAGTTGGAAGACTGGCAAGAGAGAGGATTAGAAAAGTTACTTAGGGAAGCACAGAAAGTATATGTTAGGAGAGATGAGGAAAAACAAAAAGCAAAAGCCAAAATCTTTGTAGCAGCAGTAAGAGAAAGCCAGAGAAATAAGACCCCGTCTGGAGAGAGAAGGGAAAAAGGAACAGAGAAAACACCCAGGGGACAATCTTATCGAGAAAGATCCACAATTCCTGTCTCTTACTATTGCAATAAGAAGGGGCATGTTCGGAAGAACTGTCGCAAGCGGGAACAGGATGAGAAAGTATTCAAAGAAGAACAGAGGTGTCAGGGGCTATACCTTCTGGGGACTTCAACATCGACAGAGCCCTTGATAAAATTATTCATCGGTCCCCATAAGGAGGAAGTTTTATTCTTAGTGGACACAGGGGCTGAAAAATCCACTATTAGAAAACTTCCAAAAGGAAGAGAAAAAGGGAAGAGTTGTATGTCAGTAGTAGGGTCAAGAGGAGAACCTTTTCAAGTACCTGTCTTGAAAGATGTAGAAGTAGAAACAGAGAAAAAAAATTGTCTTAATGGTTTACTTTTGCTCCCTGAAGCGGAGTACAACTTACTAGGAAGGGATCTGATTTTGAAACTAAACTTGAGGATTCAGAGTCAAGGGGACAAATTGCAGATTAAATTTCACACTTTAACACAAGAGGATGAAGAAGCCATTAACCCTTCAGTATGGTATAAGGAGGGGGAAACTGGAAAGATAGAAATGGGCCCCATAAAAGTGCAAATAATAGATCCGCATTGTCCCATTAGAGTCAAACAATACCCTATACCAATGGAGGGTCGAAAGGGATTAAAACTTGTAGTTGACAGACTTCTGGAAAAAGGAACTTTAGAACCACGTATGTCACCTCATAATCCACCCATCCTCCCTGTAAAGAAATCTGATGGGTCATACAGGATGGTACAGGACCTGAGAGCTGTAAATCAGCAAACAATCACTAAATTCCCTGTAGTGGCAAATCCTTATACTTTACTGAGTCATCTATCTCCCAAACATACTTGGTATGCGGCGAATGAAGAGACGGGACGCAGCTTGATGCAAGCAAATGTCCCTTTATTAGTGATTTTCTTACAATTATATATGTTTCTACCTTCTACATATTACACACTGATTGGTTAAATCTTAAGCGTAAAAAACACTGATTGGTTAATATTTAAGGCACACCGTTAGAACAATAGGTACTTACTAGTTTATCTTGACCTAGCAATAATTTCTATTCCAAGGTTAGGGAGTTTCGTTCTACGCGGCTTTCTTGATTACATATCGGCGCCATCCGTTCCGTTATCTGGCTACTTGTTTCTCTGTCCGTCTGGTTGCCTCCTCAACTGTAACGGCTCAGGGGTCTGCAGTTAGCTTGTTCCTTTGTTCCCAGGGCTTGTGCCCTACAAGTTCTAACAAGTCTCTATTCATCAGGCTATCAGTACTTGGACTCTTGTCCTTGAGGCCTTGTCCTACATTGGTATAGCGTAATAGATTTGAAAGATGCCTTTTGGGCCTGCCCCCTGGGTGAGAGATCCAGAGATTATTTTGCCTTTGAGTGGGAGGACCCTGAAACGGGATGAAAACAACAATTAAGATGGACTGTACTACCAAAGGGGTTTACAGGATCACCAAATTTATTTGGACAAACTTTAGAGAAAATCTTACAAGATTTTACATTACCCAGGGAGGTAAAATTATTGCAATATGTGGACGATCTACTAGTAGCAGGAGAAACTGAAGGAGGAACCCGAGAAACTACTATTAAATTGTTAGATTTTCTAGGAGAAAAGGGATTAAAGGTGTCTCGATCAAAATTACAGGTTGTAAAACAGGAAGTGAAATATTTAGGGCATTGGCTGAGTAAGGGAAGAAAGAAGTTGGATCCTGACAGGGTATCCGGGATCCTAGCCTTAAGACCCCCACAAACTAAAAAGGGAAATTGGCAGGTATTGGGATTATTAGGATATTGTAGACCATGGCTTGAAAGCTACAGCGAAAAGATTAAATTCTTATATGAGAAATTAATAACCAACTTCAGGGATTCACAGAAGATGATCAGAAATTTGAGGAAATAAAAAGGGCATTAATGCAAGTGCCTGTATTGAGCCTCCTAGATCTGGGAAAACCTTTTTATTTTTTTTGTGAATACATCAAACCAGACAGCATATGGAGTCCTTACTCAAGACTGGGCAGGAATTAAGAAACCCGCGGGGTATTGTTCTAAGTTACTTGATCCGGTAAGTAGAGGATGGCCTGCTTGTCTCCAAGCTTTGGTCGCTACAGCATTACTAATAGAGGAAGTTAGGAAGATTACCTTTAGTGCTCCTTTAAAGGTGTATACTCCACACAATGTCAGAAGTGTTTTACAACAGAAAGCGGAAAAATGGTTAACAGATAGCCGGATCCTAAAGTAGGAAGCAATACTAATTGACTCCCCTGACTCAGAACTGAGGGTAACCTCTGCTCAGAGTCCAGCACAGTTTTTGTTTGGAGAACCATCGGAGAAATGACAACACAACTGTTTAGAGGTAATTGAAACCCAGACGAAGGTAAGGCCAGATTTAAGGGATACTGAATTGGAGAAAGGAGAAGCACTGTTTACAGATGGCTCCTCCCGGGTATGGAAGGGAAAATAAAATCAGGATATGCAAGAATTAATAAGGACCTAGAACCTGTGGAATCAGGACCTTTGAGTCCATCATGGTCAGCTCAGGCTTGTGAGCTGTATGCCCTGTGTAGGGCCCTGGAATTGTTAAAAAAGGGGAAAAGTGGGACTATATTTACAGATTCTAAATATGCATATAGGGTGGTCCACGCTGTTGGAAAAATTTGGGAAGAAAGAGGTTTAATTAATACTCAAGGGAGGAATTTTATACATCAGGAATTAATAGTAAGAATTTTAAGGGCATTAAGAGAACCAAGGGAGATAGCAGTGGTACGTGTGAGAGGACACCAAAAGGGATTAGATTACCAAACCAGAGGAAATAATTTAGCAGATAAAGCAGCCCAGGAAGCAGCCTTGAGGACTCAGGACGTAGCACAGGAGGAAGACAGACAAGAGGAAGAAGAAAAGAAGTTTACCCCTGAGGAACAAACAAAATTGGAGAGAATAGGAGCTAAGTTAGAACAAGGAAAATGGACACTGCCCGATGGGCGAGAGATGTTGCCAAAAGCCTATGCTAGGCAAATATTGGAACATTTGCATGCACAACACATTGGGGTACAAAGGCGTTAAGTGATCATTTCCTTAAACAATTTGGCTGCATTGGGATTTTTGAAATAGCAAAGCAAATCACACAGGGTTGCTTAACTTGTCGGAAGATAAATAAGACAGTGTTTCGACAAGTAGCCATGGGGGGGAGAAAACCAGCTTACAGACCTTTTGAGAAAGTACAAGTTGATTTCACTGAATTACCAAAGGTAGGGAGGATAAAATATTTGTTGGTAATAGTAGATCATTTAACACAATGCGTAGAAGCTTATCCTGTAGCACGAGCTACGGCACAAACAGTGGTAAATATTTTATTAGAGCATTTGATACCTAGATATGGGATAATCCAGTACGTTGATTCTGATCAGGGCACACACTTTACTCCCAAGATAATTAAATTATTATGTCAATCATTAGGTATTCAGTGGGAATACCACATTCCGTGGCACCCACAAAGCTCGGGGAAAGTAGAAAGAAAGAATCAAACAATAAAACAACAATTAGCTAAGTTAATGATCGAGACACAAATGCCCTGGACAAAATGTTTACCATTGGCACTTTTAAACATAAGAACTAAACCACACAGTGAGACTGGATTATCGCCATATGAAATGTTATATGGCATGCCTTATTCTCAAGGGATGCCTCTAGGGAACAGTGTAGTTGAGGATCATAGTATCCAAAAATATATCATTACCATCGGAAAGAGATTAAAAGAGCTGAGAGAAATTGGGATGATGGCTCAAACACCACCTTTAGGTTTTGCAATGCATCAGTTGAAAGCGGGAGATGAGGTGTTGATAAAAACATGGGAAGAAGAAAACCTATCTCCCCTCTGGTGATTTGAAGAATCAGTCAGCAATATGCAGGCGGGCGGAGGTTATCTTTATTCGGCAGCGCTGGGTGCATGGGGGATCGCTCCACCAAAGTCATGCACACCGAGGGGGCTTTTCAGTCCCCCCTTTATACAAGCTACTCAGACCTACTCATTAGTTTTCCAAGAAATTGTTTATATATTCATTACAATTCTGAGAATCCATTTACATATCTCGTGCCTGCGCAATGTCCTTGAGGAGCTGTCTCTACGCAGACTCTATTCCTTAGCGGCCATGTTTAAAGTCTCCATCTTCGCCACATCGCATGTACAACAGGAATCTAAGACAAAATGTCCCTTCTAAAGATAACCAACCCAAGGACTTAGCAGTCTGTGCATCCGTCACGTGGCAGTAAGGGTCCTTGGACATTTCCCGACTTTCAACTAAACATAGGTGTGTCATCCTTTAGATAAGTGGTACGGCATTCACTATTCACTGGGAAGGACCTTTTCTTGTTTTATTAACTACAGAAACAGCTGTAAGAACTGCTGAGAAAGGATGGCCACATGTTTCGCGAGTAAAAGGTCTGGTGAAGGAGTGGAAAATAACATCTGAACCAGGAAGAACTAAACTAACCATCAGAAGAACTTGACGAAGCCTTCATCAAAGAGCATAAGCTAAGTTGCTGTGGGAATTTCATTGTAATTACTCCTGTAGAATTAAGCAGTCACCGGGAACAGTTAAGAGCCAGTAATGTATTAATGTAGAGGAGGATTGACAAAAAGTCGTACCCTCTCAAGCCCCTGGAGAGGAGCCGGTACTAGTGCCTGTCCATCGTGTAAACAGTGTTGTTTATTTTTAAGGGCTAAGTGTTCCAAATGTTTTAAGTATATTACTTCCCCAGGAGGAGGACAGGAACACTATCTAAATAACAGCTTAGAGTTTCGGTGTATTCGGTACAAAGCCACCACCCCCTTCCATAACCTACCCTGGGTAAGGTTTTATTGTTGTGATTTAATCAAGAAGTGTTTTTAGGAAATAAGAGGCAGTAATAAGCTATCCACAATAAATACCAAAATTTTTGGGACGCAGCATACAAATTATCTCATCTGGCTGTTTAAAAGAGGCGATCCCTTAAGATTAACGAAGAGGGCAAGACCGGATAGGGAACTGGTGCTGCGGCTTGGAAGGTCTGCCAAGGGCTGCAACCCCTTCAGGCTGTGACCATCGATCGCTATAGCCCTTACCGGACCTCTTCTAGTCCTGCTTGGGGTGAGTTCCTTAACCCAGGCTACGACCAACAACTGCAATCAATGTATAGTAACTACTAGAAGGGGACGGGTAAGTTCCCAAACCTTGGTGTATCATACAGTCTATGACTGTAAAGACCAGCAAATAGGAAACTGATTTCATAACCAAACCCAGTATGCTCTATGCAGAAAAGGTAACAGGACCGTATGCTATGATCCAAAAGAACTCCCTTCTCAATATTGGGTGGAAATTAAGACAAATTCGGAAGTAGGTAGATTAATTGGAACAAGTCGGGTTATAACCAATTTGAACACGTCAGTATCAGTAATCTTTGATGCATGTGATATTATAGATGATGATCCAGACACTAATTGTGGGAGTTTGGAGTGGAGACGGTACTATAGTAATCAACCAAAATACATCTGCCCCGGCGGACATCAATGTCAAATAAACGCTGATTATGTACCTAGTCAAACCGCGAGGTATCAATTGGCACACCTATGCCGAAGAAGGGGATGGTCCTGTGTATGTTGGGATACTGCAGGCTGGGGATATGATAATCCACGTGGAAGTTTACAAGCTTCAATCACAAGGGTACAAACAGACAGTAATTGTACAACCCGTACCTGCAATCTAGTAAATTTAACCTTATAAATTTAGAGATTTGGAAACAGAAGAAAGTAACCAAAATTGGACTTAAGATATATGGACCTGGAGAAGACCCGGGAGTAGTTATTAATACTAAAATCAAAGAAAGGATAAAAGAGTCAGTGCAACATAGACTGTTATTCAACTCATTTTATCATGAAACAGAAACAGGAGTAAAATACGAAATTCCCACAGTTGCTAAAAATCTATTTATAAATCTTGCTGAAAACATTGCTAAGTCATTGAATATAACTAATTGTTATGTTTGTGGTGGAACAAATCAAGGTGAACGATGGCCATGGGAGGCTATGGAGAGCAACATAAGCAATCCCCAAGCATGGGAAACAATGAAAAAGGGTAATAGAAAGCAACAATGGGTACTCCAAACGAGTATAATTGGAAGACGTTGTTGGCAAAATCTAAAAAACCGAACGAAGACAAGTAGGTAACCTGGAGTGTGAAGGAGGTTACCTATGGAATGAAACTCGGAATAGCTGGGATAAATGGGGAAACCCACGGGAAATGAATCATCAATTTAAGAACTGGACCAATGGAACAAACACACCCAACGGTTGGCCAACTCCTGAAGGATGTTACTGGATTTGTGGCAAACTAGCCTATGCATATTTACCAAAGAACTGGACAGGATCCTGTGTATTAGGAACTATAAGACCCAGTTTTTTCCTGTTACCCAGAGTTCGGGGAGAGCGATTAGGGGTCCCAGTATATGCTGAAGCTGATGAGCTAAGGAAAAGGCGCCATAAACAAAGCTTACAAATGGAAATTGGAAATATAATGAATGGCCTCCTGAAAGAATCATTGCCTATTATGATCCAGCTACGTGAGCAGAAGATGGATCCTGGGGTTATAGGACCCAAATATATATGCTTAATAGAGTAATTAGGCTACAAGCTGTAGTAGAAATAGTTGTGAATAAAACCGCAGATGCACTTGGATTAATTGCAAAACAAAATACCAAAATCACTTAGATCTGGATTGTTTGTTAGCACAAGAAGGAGGAGTCTGCGGAAAATTTAACCTTAGTAATTGTTGTTTAGAGATTGATGATGAAGGAAAAGCCGTAAATCAGCTGATAAAAGAAATGAAGAAAATTCCACATGTCCCAGTTCAAACTTGGAATGTAATCAATCTAGAAGGATTAGGCGGGGGGGGTGGGGAATGTATAGGCAGTGGTTGGCTTACTAAAATTGGGATCATTGTATTGGGGATATGTGGAGGATTGCTAATCATTCCATGTTTAACACCTTGTTTTACCAGATTAATACACTCGGTTATACAAGGGATACAAATATCAGCGGTACCTGTTCACCCAGAACCAGGGAAAGAGAAAACCCATTCCCTGATGATAATAAAAACAAAAAAAGATCCAAAATTGACACCAATTTGACAAGTGTTGACTCGACTGGAAACGAAAACACGACTCAATACCATAAAAAAGAAGATGGGGGATGGTGAAATGTGTTCATTTGATTCGTGTCGATATAGAACAATGCTAGGACTGCAGGATGAAATGTAACCTTCTCTCTTACATACCCTTGTATAACCACACGCTTAAGAAAAACAGAGTGATCAATGTCTATAGTTCCTGTATCTTGCAAAGAACATCTGGCTACATACCTCATTTCTGTATCTTAAAAAGGACATCTGGTTACACACCCTGATATGCAGGCTGAGCTGCTAACAGCAGAGTGTTAAGTAAGAGAAGTTTACAGGGCGCATGCGTAAAATCTAGGGTCATCCTAAGGGTGAGCCGAGGAAGACTGCTGACTTCATCCACCGACCGCCAGACAGGGGTTAAGAAGACCCTCGGAGATAGAAAGAGCATGCGCCACGAAGTACACGCCTGTTCCAAGGACCCATTTACATAAACCGACCCTTTCTTAGAAATAGCTAGGAATATGTCTTAGTTTAGGAAACATAAACCAAAAATAAACTTTGTACAGCGCGCGTCTTGGTGGAGCGGAGGCTCCCGGCGCACCCAGCGCTGTTTGCTTGCCTCTATTTGCTTAATAAATTGCAAACTTTGATTGCAATCCTATTTTGGGACTAAGTTCTTTATCACAACAACATAAACACAGTTCCCATTTAAGTGATTAAAAACTGATAGAAACCGTTTATCAAGAAACCAGTTTTACAGTACCTTGTTCTTTTCACTCCCGGTTGTTGCTGCAGGTCTAGAAAACAGAAATATATTTCAGTACTGAAATGCTTACATTGATTATGAATAACACTACAGTTGCTTTGAAAACTTCACTGCAGAAATGAATTAAACTAAAATCTAGTATAACAACTTTGTTAGATGTAGTTGAAGACTGAAACAGTTACTGTCTACCATTATGTCTATTGGAAGGCTATTTTTCCTGCAAGATATTAAGCAAGTAGTTGAAATAACTATTCTCTCAGCTTCACACAAAGTGACAGAAATCTTACAGCTACAGACATGTAGCTATACGGTTACGTGCATTCCCTGTTTAATACCAGGGGTTTAGCTCTCTTCAGTACTGAGAATCCTTCTCCTACAGGTCAAAGAACTGTAATTTTGGATTCTCTGGTGTCCTGCGTCTGGCTGGGATGCAGTTTATTTTCTTCACAGCAGCCCACACAGCGCTGTGTGTTAGATTTCTGACCAAAACAGCGGTGATAACACACCAGATTTTTAGCTAGTGCTGAACAGTGTCAACAACTTCTCTTTCTCACTTTGCCACAACCCACACAGGTAAGTTCAGGGTGGGCAAGAAGTCAGGAGGGTACGCAGCTGCAAGAGAAAAGGTGGAGCGGGGAGCAGGGCAAAAAATCCTGAGATACCTGCAGTGAAAGAGGAATTTTGCTTTTCTGTAAGTCTCTCCTCGCCCTTTTTAAACACATGTAATACTTCTACGCCTGTGCACACACTCATGTAATTAATCAGAATTTGTGCACGTGACCTCGTTGTTGACTTGGCCAGCATGTTCAAGGCACTCTAAACAAAAAAGAAATGTTTGTCAACACAAAGCGCATCAGGTAGTGTGGTCACGCGAAAGAATAAGAATCTTCATATGCATCAGATTTGCCAAAAAACCCCAAATACAACAAAAACCCCAAACTTGCCTCCAGCTCTCAGGTCAGTTTTTATCAGTAAGTTTTATTTTCAACATTCCTTATATGCATACCTTCCTTCATCCTGAGACGTTTCACTGGAAGTGCTATCGTCCGGTACTTGACCATGATTGCCACTGGAAGAGCTCATCTGCTGATGAGCCTTCTGCTTTGAAGGCTGTCTTTTACTTTCCTTTGCACCTTTGGCATTCAGGGCAACTTTAGTGCATTACACGGAAAGAAAGAAAAAAATCACCGAGTGAGTAGGTTTGCAAAAAGTATTTCTGTGAAACAGACATACTTAAGATGATGTCCAGAAACAACTGAGACGACAAATATCTATGATAAAACCACAGACTTGACTGCAAAGATCATGGAAGATACCCAAGTGCTTAACAAACCTGCCCCTAGGAGTGAGGGGGACACATGGAATCTGAGCTAGATCCAGGTTAAGCTGGACTATATCCAAATAGCCACGGTACAGAAAGCATCTAGAGCAGAGATTCCTTGAAGGACAGACAGGAAAAAACTCCTGCTTAGGTTTACATAAAAATATGTGTGCCTGCTTTAGACTTTTGAGACCGGTTCGGTAATATCATCTTCTCCTGACAAAGGGCATATTAACTTAATGAAAACACCAACTGCACGGAGATCACTAAAATCACCTAGAAAAGGGAGTAGTAGCAAACCCCAATTTCCTACTTTTCTTTTCTAGGTGGCCGTTTCCTACAAAAGTAACTGCTTTTTCCAGTCTGCTTTTCTTTCTGGTTTTGAAGATGCATTTTGCCTCAGTATTAACATGTAAATCACAGGAATTTGGGTGGGGTTTGTTTTCTTTTTTTGTCCACTTTTCTTTTTTTAGAGCAGGCAATAAAATTGAACCTCCATCGTGAGCTTCGTGTTTTCTAAAAAGAAATTTTCTTCGCTTTTTGAGAAGCAGTGGACTACTCACTAGGGCTTTCACCCCTGGGGAAACTACTTCAACTACTACAGTATTAGAAAACCTAAGACACTTACATAGCACTACAAATAAGAATTAGAGATTATTTCCTTAGCTTACCCTTTCATTGGCATTTTAATCAATTTTGAGCTCTCCCCAGATGAAAAACTCTTTTTGTTTTTTTCTTCTATAGTGTTTTCATTCTCCATTTTCAAACAGGCGTTCTTCCTTAGAGTAATCTTTTGCTTCATTTGCCAATTAGTCATGTTGCCTGGTGGTGTATTTAATTTATCCAGACATTCCTGTTTTGCCACCGCCTGTGCTCTTGAACATCTTTCTTTGCTTTTTTCTTCTCAACCTATAAAAACAAAGTTAAGCTTCGTGTATTTCTTAGTATTTCTAGAAGACAGAAACACCACATCCAAGATGGATTGATTCAGGGTTTACCTTTGAAATAATACAAAATGAAATCTTTTTTTTAATCCATAGAGAAGCATTTTCACAAAATTACACCACAAAGTGTATTATGTCATTGAGAGTTCTTCAAATTCACTCATCATGAAAGACATAACAAAAATACAGCCCTTAGAAAGAAAACAATAGTGTATCTTAAAACATGAACAACAAAAAAGTGAAAGCATTACAGATGGACAGTTAGAAGGACTGCAGCGTTAGTTGTAACACCACCAGAAAAAAATCAAGTGGAACTGTGCTGGGCTACTGCTCCCTGAACAAGGGGAGGAAAGAAAAAAAAGATCCCAAACCCACAAACACAAATGGTTTCACAGGAAAGAGGAATTTTCACAAAAGACAATGAAGACACACCATGCAGATATCACAGCACATGAATTAATAGTCAAGACCCTGTTCAGAAGCTATTTTCATTCTTTGATTCAGAATCAGAACCGACATATTTATATGGATTTCTGTTTATGGCAATGAAGTGATAACTACTTGCACTGGAACCGAGTGCCACCTGCTGTTAAACTGGAACAATAATGCATTCCGTTTTCCAAAAATGGGGAAAAAGACAACTCTCCACTGCCCTCTTTATTCACCAGTCACCTATTTCCATTAGAACACAACCCAATTTGTAGGAAGCATCTTCCCTTCGTGACAAATAGCTGAAGTGAACAGGACCATTGATCCGGAGCGAGATTAAAGAATAAAGGAGTAGCAGGTGAACTACCTCTTTTGGCAGCTGTACCTTCTCTTTCTCCAAAGCCAGGACTACTATTTGCAGCATTCCTACCTTACCCTTAAATCTTCCCGTATCTTGTTTTAGTTCTTCATCAAGATTCCTTTTCAGCATGGCACATGATTGCTGAGCATTTGCAAAAAGACTTTCCATTTCTGTTTCTCCTATTTTGTTGTCGATAAAGCAGTCCCTGGGAAAATCGTCACTAAATCCAGAGTCTTTTCCAGGTTCCCTCTCTGTTACAAAAAGTGCATTTTCATCACGTGTAGAAACTGGTCTTATTTTAGGAATCATATTAGAAACGTCATCCAAAAGACTTGGGTTTTAAGCTGTATCTCAGGAAGTATTCACAACCTCCCACTGCATTTCTGCTACTTCCATCTTCATTCTCTTCCATTTCCATAAGAGGCTTTTTTTTTCTCTCTCTCCATTTGCTAGAGGCACCTTTGTATCATTGATATTATTTGTGCAATCTTCTTCATCCGTACTCCAGGTATCTTCCGTGTTTGCATTTCAGTTATCTTGATCAGAAAGGACACCAAGACTCGGATTACAGTTTCCATTTTGGGTACTTTCCCACCTAGCATAAGTTTAATATCTCCAAATTCACCTTTACTTTCTAAGTTGTTACTTGACTCTGTTGCATGAGATGAAACAACATGAGAACTCTTCAATTCATCGCTGAAGCCATCTTCTGACACTTCTTCCACAGGGGAAGTAGTTTTCCCAGCTTCATTAATTTCACCAAACAGCTGCTTTAGTTCTGCTGTAACATTTTGAAAACTTGTTTTCAACTCCCTTTTCTCATTTTCAACCCACATTCTTGCATACCTTTCTTCCCAAGGTTTTGAACGTAACTGCTTGTCAGCACTGTGCAATTCCTCATTTTCCGATGTAAAATTGCTGCCTTATCAGTGGGATTTTCATGTGCTGTTTTTTTCTATCAAGTTGGTAGTTTCTAAAATATATTTATCCTTAAGTAAACAGCTACAGACAGAAAGATTATCAAGAAAAAACAATACAGTTAATCTATGCAATTCCTGTTGCAAACTCATCCTATAATAGAAATAAGGCATTTTGAAAGCCATTTTTATAATAAAAATCAAGGGATACTAAATGAAAGGTTCACTGCGTCACCATCTTCTTAACAAGAGAAGGACTCGGAAACAACAGTTTCTTGGGTTAGATTTGCCTAGGCATTAGGGTTGCTTTTACCTTCTCGCCTGCTCGCTTTCTGTAACTGCCAGCATTTGTCACAGAGCATGTTTATTTTTCACGCTTTATTGCTTTAATACCATTTTTCATTAAGACTGCCAACATTTTTCTCACCCACCCTCCTCCCTCCATCGCGCTCTACTGTCTGGCATTTTACAGTCCCCGGCCGTCTAAGCTAACCCAAGGGGAATGAACATGACAAGCTTTTTACCGTTCACCACACAGAGAACTGGCTAAGGGAGGATTATTTCTTCACCCAAGCTTCAGAAATAATAAATTCCATTCCAAGGTGCAAAGGAAAGGATTTATTAGGGAAACCTGCCTGCTCCTGCCCTCACCCCAGGAATCAGGAACCCAAGCTTGCAGGAAAACCGCACCATGCCTTAACCCTACCCAGCCCCCTCAAGCCCCTGTCCCCACGCTGTTTCTCAACAGCTCCGACTGCTTCTGCCCCGTGTCACAGTCCTGCCCACACGCTCCCTCCCCACACGCCTCCTCGGCTCGTGGTGCCTTCTGAACAGGGCCTGCAGCCCTGGTGTCCCAGCGGGCTGAGACCCTCACGCTCCTCGCGCTCCCCTCTTGTCAGCCAGGCCCTGTTCTCCCACGGCAAAGACCCCTCTGCTCACAAGAGGGAAGGAGCACCTCAGCCAGACACCACCTGTCTCACCCTCCCCCTTCCCAAGCTCACTGGCCAACTACTACCACCTTGCAACAGGCTTAATAAGTCCTGCGCTTTGCCTGCTAGAATTAGGCACGTCCCTCTCTCGTGATGCCCGGCTGTGGGGTGGAAATCATTTGCTACGCTGTCCCTTCGGGTGTTCCAGAGGACACCAGACCCCTCTGTGCAGCCCTGCCCCGCACGCCCGCCACAAGCAGGACACCTGCCTTATTCCCCTCTAGGATACCCTCTGAGAAAACCCTTTTCAAACACTTCACGTGGCCAAACAAGAGCGTATTTTGCAGAGGCCGGGGCAGCATCAGAAAGGTCACCACATTTCAAGGCGTTCTCTTTGATCTTTGTCTTACAAAGAGGAAGACCGGCATGTTTAATCAATCAGATCAGCGTATTATAGACAAATCTCCCTCTTCACTTGAACGTGCGTTTTGCACAGGCAAAAAAACCCGCATTTGCCCGCACTGTTTCTCAGCAGTGCACAAGAGGAAAAACACCGCTCAAAATTTAAGCAAACCAACTGAAAACAAATCAGTGTAACAGCAAGCATCTGGCATAGTGACAAGGATTTTACCCCACCATAAGAAGACTGTATCCAACTTTACTTCAGACTGGGATACAGCCTTCACCTACAGGACTCTCCCTTCAGCATTATTCACTGACTGGTAAGTTTTCTTTACCTTAGTGTATAGTACAACTTACTGAATCAGGCTGTAATCCAAAATACTTGGGTTTACACACCCACACCCCATAATATTCAATGGCATCCTTCACGTCTTCTTTCTCAGCTGATGATGACGTATGAAAGGTAGATCCCGAGTTCTCACGTGCAGTGAAAAACCACACATTTTTATAACCAGCATGACTTAATACTACTTATTTACACCTAGAGTGCATCTTGAATCATCCTACTTGTGACAAAAATCTTAACAAAATAAAACATCCCCTCAAATTTGTGCACTCCTAGAGAGAAAATTATCATAATACAGACTGAAGATGCATCTGTGTGAAATCCTTTCTTCCAGGGCATTATACCTTTTAACGTATACGGGAAATTGGCTGAAAATCACTATATATGGTCACAAATAGGCCATTCCTGTTTCTTAAACATGCACAACCTCTCTCTCTCTCATACGTAGATATACACCTCTGTATCTCTGACACACAGTGCGCCACACAGTATTCCTCCAGCAATTTCCGTTTCCCTGTGTGTTGTGCACAGAAAATCACGAACAACAAAGTCACAGGCTTGAAATCTTCAAGACCCCAGCTTTATTCCTTGCACGACACAAATGTGTCTCTAGACATGGATCTAGACAGAGTATTTCAGTCAAACTGCTGCCCTGACAATAGATGCCTGAGCAGAAGACCCACTGATGTTGCTGGAAAACTGAATTGTACTTCCAGACATTGCGATACGGATCCTGTAGAAGTGATCTTGTAGAAAAGAAAAAAAAAAATCACTACGAAAAGTTATATAAATGTATTACTGACATGGAACAAGACAAACAGAGCGCAAGTGCTATCGGCTGCTCTCCAGAAGAGTTACACCCTGGGTTTCTTCTCCCTTCTCTGTCGGTATTTCAGCTGCTGCTCACAGACTGGAGTGACGCTGACACAACATGGCACATCCCAGGGTGACAGCGGGTGGGTTACATGAGAGCAGCTGCCATTGCTTCCCCGCTCCCCCAGCACCCAGCGGTTTTTACAGCGCGCAACAGACGAGCAAAACCCGTTTCAGGCCGGGCTGGGAAGGCGAGGGGCAGGGAGAGGTCACTCACGGACTG
Source organism: Falco cherrug (assembly GCF_023634085.1). NCBI lineage: Eukaryota > Metazoa > Chordata > Aves > Falconiformes > Falconidae > Falco > Falco cherrug. Next base: position 1,405,605 of record NC_073699.1, read on the forward strand.
ACACAAACGCCCACACAGCCCCAGCCCAGCCTTCCCGGCCCTGGCACTTTGCGTTCAGGGGGGCAACTCTCACGGGAACCGGGGGGCTGGTGTCACGTGGCCTCACACAGGGACCATCTGCTTCTGACATGACAAACGGGCTCTTCCCCGTCAGGCTCTCCTCTCCCTCCTGACCCTTGCCCAGAGGTTCACAGACAAACCACAGCCGCCCCACTCGGGCTAAGGATCCTCTCACTAGGAAGCACACCCGGGAGGAGGCGGCACACGGGCTTGGGCTCCCAGGCTCCCAGGAGCACAGGTAATGCAGATTGTAAACTTGACATCTGGTCGTCTTCAGCTCACCTAGGTTTTTGTGCATCTTCATACCTCCTCCCAACTCACTTCACACGCCATTTGTCTGACAGCAGAGGAGCAGGTAATCCTGACACTTAATTTCCACCAGTTCAAAGGGAAACAGCTGGTGCTGAAACCCCTTTTATTCCAGGAGTCCTAGCGTTGCAGCTGAAAAGTGCTTATAGGTATAATTTATAATGATGGGTGTCTTGAACATAGAATGATTGCTTGCCACGTTTTTCTAGCCTCGGTATCTCTGGCAAAATACATGTGCAAATCTTACTGCATAAAGTACCAAGTCCCTCAGCATTTCTAGAGGCCACATTCCTCCTCAGGGCGGGGAAGGGAGAATCACTTCCCTATTTCCCTGCCTGCTGGTTTCAGATGAGGTGCGACACTTCACAGCAGTGCTGGGGTAAAGCTGGACGGCGTTATGCAAACCTAAATATTCTGCTTGGCTCCAGAAGGCTGCGGGTCTCCCCAGGCTCTTTTACACATGCTCCATCACTGCTATTGCTTCAGCAGCGGTTTTACCTACCAACAGAGACTTCCTTAAAAACGTGTTCTGACTATCCTGAACAGTGGATTGTATCTCACAGTTTCATTGATTTGCACAGCAGAATCCTGCAGTTTCCGTTGAAGCTAACAAAGACCGTGTGCTTTCAAAACCAAGCACATCCAGCGCCTCCATCATAACTCTGAATTAGAGCTATTGCCTAAACCACTACATGCTGCACACGCTGCCCGTGCCAGCCCTGGCTAGCCCAGCCCTGTTTTACCGATTCATCCAGGCACTTCCATCAGTGCCTCTGACTTGGTGCATTTACACATGAGAAACCAGGCATTTCTGACCAACACCCATGCACTGGTTATTTTTAAATTAATGACACATTACTAATAGTCAAAATCACTTGCGCCGCAGATTTTCCCTGAATTTCTTCACAGCATCACCTATGATTGCTGTTGTCAAATACATGACTGCTGCTTTCTTTACCTGCACAAAGCTTGGCACAACACGTACAATACTGCACAACATACAGCTCCATCTGACAGTCAGACCAGAATGACCTTCCTGCAGTGCAGGCGGGCTGCATATCTCCAGTAGCACCCACAGCCCCAGCCTGCACTGCTTTAGAGACAGCAAAGATCCGCGCTGACGAGAAACGCTCTCATGCACATGGCATTTCACCTTGTCCACGGATTTCAAACACGGGTTGCTTTGCAAAATTTAATTTTATGGTTTCGTTCCAAGGCAAAACAGACTGTCCAACAACTTTTGACTTACACTAAAACCCATAAATATCCACCTTCCGTATGAACGGGTACATGAAGGATATGTACTGCTGATGAATTTTTTCGCATGTTGCTGGGAAGCAATACCTGCACGTGTTCATCTTTTTGTCCATCTCTGCTGGGATTCCTTCTAGCTGGGTACGTTGCATCTCAGGGTTGTATGGAGGGGATTACCTCCAAGCAGCGGGACAGATCACCAGCCACCCCTGTCGCTCCTAAACTGCCTCTGCTGAGCATCTCAGTGCCTCCCACAGTGGTGGCTTGCTCAAGAAGAGGTGGCCTGTGATGGCTCCTCTCCAGTACACATGCCCACAGGACCACTGAGCAAAGGACTATCCCACACCATCCTCCCCCTCTCTGAGAAAGAAAGCACGTACGCATCTATGGCTAATCTCCCTTCTGAAGCAGTACAGCTCAGCTGAGACCTCAGACTGCTTTTCTGCAGCACCTGGGATTCTTACCAACACTGTCTCCGTGGACTCTACCCGGACTCAGTTTTGTGCAGAGGTATTTACTGCCGCATGCGCAACAGCAACGGCAAGGGCAAGGGCAGGCAGCGCAGCGATCTCCTGTTACCGAACGTGCTGCTCTGGGACTCCCAAACAGGCAGTCAGTTAGATCCCTGGCAAAGTTCTCCAGCAAAGCCACCCGTGATTTGTATCCACCTCAGCTGTACGGTGTAAACAGACGCAGAGTGGCTCTTTACCTCCAGTACTGTATGTCCCTTTCCTTCCCATGTCACCAGCACCTGCAAAAGCGCTCACGGAAATGAGCAAACCCCACCCGCCAGAAAGAGGCAGGGCTTTCAAAGGGAAGGAGGGTATTCAATGGAAGCTGCAGATGTGCCCTGCCTGGAGAAGGTACCACTGGCAACCCCTCCTCTGTGAGAGCTGGGGAGATGCAGAGGGGGAGGAAGGCAGGTGTCGGGCAGGAACTAGAAGCCCTGGTTTGCTATTGCTGCAGTAGCCCTGGCTGGGGGGACAATAGAGCTCTCCATGAAATGACGATCAACCAAACCATTTCAGAGGGGCACAGCAGGGAGCACTAGCTGCTGGGCGTCAGCAAAGGGCTGTGCTCAGCTTCTCTGCGGCAGGTTGCCATAGGCAAGGTGAACACGAAGCACAGGGAGGATCTGCAGTTCTACCTGCCTTGCAGGGGCTTGGCCTGAGCTCCCCCTTTGCAAACCAAGTCACCCTCCCACCACACGGCACAATCTCTGCTTCATGTATGTCCCAGCAACTGGGGTACCCCATGCAGAGAAATCTGAGAGGTCCCCCCTGGTCACAGCTCTAGTCATCACTGGTTCCAACAACTTCTGATGCTCAGGGTGTCCCCTGCGCCAGGGGTCCTCCCTCCAGGCGCCCCTCCTCCTCTCCATTTGCCCCGGAGTAGACGAACTCAACATCACACCCATTCTGGGGAGATTTAAGCCCCAAAGAGCTCAGAACTGCCTGAAGCCAGCACAAAAGCCTATCTTCTTGAGAGAGAGAGTTGCAATGTCCTTACACCCTCCCTGTCCTTCCCGTCTAGATCAGAAACCAAACAGGGGAAGCGGCGCATGCAGATACACAGAGAATACTGAATGGGACACACTGGCTCCTCTTCCAACTCCTTTATTGTCTCAAAGGTGTTTTCATTCTGTTTGAGGAAAAAGAGAGAAACATGTAGAGTCCCCAGGTTTATCCCTGGTAAGCACTTTCACATGTTCATTTAGTAAAGCAGATTAGATTGATTCTTCAGAGATTTTTTTTTTTTGGGGGGGGGGGGGGGAGGGGGGACTATAATGAACTCATTCAGATTTTAAATCAGGCTTAGGAGCCACGACTCACTGGCTATGAATACATGTACACACATGCGTGCACAGGACAGCACAGAATACTCTATTTACTCATATGGGTCTGAAAAGACATATTTTTTTTTCTATCATTTTTTGTTCTGTGCATCATTTACGGCTGGACTGCATGGACAAGGTGGTTTTCTTAATTCTGTGAAAACACTTGCATCTATTGATGCCTGCACCTCTAAACATAGTGACATGGTCATACAGCCAAATCTGCAAAGCGGATTACTGTTCTTACACCATTCTGGGCATAGCAGACACACCCACAGAAACACCCCTAACGGCCTAATGGTCATGCCTATTTACACATTTATTTCTGCTATTTTATCGTCTGTAAAGAACAAGTGCTCCTTTCCTCGACCTGTCTCAGAAGAAACCTGAATACTTAAGGAATTAAAACAAGTAAGTCGGCCAAGGGAGAATTTAAACATACTTACTTTAACAATGGCAAGGTGTTATTACTAAAATGCAAGCACTTTGACAGTAGGTATCTTACCAGTGCTGTGCAAAGCGACACAGAAAAGCCTCAAGAAAAAATCTACTAGAGTTTGCATCAATCCACTAAATCCCAGCACAGTGGTTCAAAGGTAAGGGCACTTTAAAACAGAATGTGTCCTGAATCGTGTTAGGAAGAAGACAGAGAACATATCCTGCTGGGAAGATCATTCATGATTAGGAAAACTTGATCAGGCTACTATAAATTTGTCCCAGGTTAGAAAAGGCCAAGAATCTTTCAAAGGACGCTACAAAAAAATAACATTTAAGACAAAAGGCAGTGGAGTAGCAAATGGAATTAAAAGGAGTCCTCGAAAGTAAGTCTTTCCGTAATAAGCAAGGCTAATAACAAGCTAGGGCATAGAAAAGATTAGTTCAGCAGCAGGATGCACAGCAGATAGGAGAGCAAATTAGTTCTGTCTTACCAAAATGTAAATGGGGGGGGGGGAAATTCAGAACTTAAAGTGTTTCTCTTTATTTTTCCTGCATCTAATTTTTAACTGTTAAGAGAAATAACACAAGAGCTTTATTTTTGCTAATGCCAGGCAACCGGAATCTGGAATTTAAATTAATCCTTTACACACTGCCATTTGGGGATCATTTCTACCAGATCCAACAAGGATACAAGGGATAGGACAAGAGGAAATGGCCCCAAGTTGCCCCAGGGGAGGTTTTCAGTGGACATTAGGAAAAAATTCTTCACTGAAAGGGTTGTCAAGGACTGGAACCAGCTGCCTAGGGAAGTTTCAGGGTGGCCTCACCATCCCTGGAGGCACTTCAAAGATATGTGGTGCTCAGGGACACAGTTTAGTGGTGGGCTTGGCAGTGTTGGGTTAACGGTTGGACTCAATGATCTTAAAGGGCTTTTCCAACCTAAATGATTCTATGATTCTATGCTGTTCAAAATGACCTACCGCCTTCCTTCAAAAAAGAGGGGGTATACTGCTGTTCCAATTGTACTGGTTATCAGGTAATCCAGCCTCGTAGCACTCTTTAAATTAAAGTTTACAAGCACCAAGATATCCCCCAGTGTCTGCACTTTAGCTAGTTTGATACTAAGCTATACATTTTTCTTAACGTGATGAGCAGCATATCTCAAGCTATGTTTGAACATATTCTTAGGTGAATATGTTCACCTAAGACCAGACGGGGGGCGAGCCCCGGGAAGGGACGCTGTCGCACCGGGACGTCGCGCAGCCCCTCTGAGCGCCGAGGCCGGCCGGGGCTGGCAGCGACCGTCTCCTCGGGACCTGATGCTGCCGTCCAACGGCCGGATCCCATCGCCCGCCGTGCAACGGATCGAGCACCTGCATGGCCGAGGGACCAGGTACGCGTCTCTGCGGGGACGGGAGCTGGGGGGCAAACCCACAAAGCTAGCACAGCTCTTTGCAACAGGAAGATGCTTTATACACCTGGAAAAACCGTTTACGATGACCTTTAGTCACACTTGATCCTCACTGGGTCTTAGGAGCCTCGTCCCCATTTAAAGGCACAGCGGTCTTTACTTTCACTCAAGTGTTCATGCACAGTTCAAGTAATTTCTGTTTGGTCCCATTAACCAACTGGTTCTCCCTGAGCTTACCTTATGCCCCAGCTTGACCCATGGCGTCTGTTCCCTCTCCCGAGGCCGTGTGCTGCCAAGCGCCTGCAACACGCTCTGTCCTCCGGACCCTCTGCTGTGCTTCGCTGCAGGCCCTCACATCTTTTCCCTACGCTGCCACTTAAGGCGCAGAGCTGCCTTCTGCTGACCCCCTACGTGCAAGCCGTCGGTCCGCAACGCTTCCCGGGGCGCCGGGGGCTGCCTGCGGCGCGGCGCGGTGCGGGGCCGGGGGCGGCTCTGCGGGGGCTGCCGGCGGCTGAGGCGGAGCCGCGAGTGCGGAGCCGCGGCGCAGCCCCCGGGTTCGCCCCCTGCGCAGGGCTGCCCGCTCCCTTCCCTGCGCGCTCCCCGGCGCTCGCCGCCTCGCTCCGGCCTCTCCCGGAGAAGGGGTCCGCTCTCCGGCTGGCAAACGGCTCCCCCGAGCCGGGCACGGCCAGCGCCGCCGTCGCAGGAGCGTGTCGGGCCGAGGGGCGGAGGCGAAACGTCTCGAACCTCGGCAGCGACAGCCCCGACCGCGCGGAGACCCGGCAGCGAGCCCGGGCCCCCCGCGGGAGGCGGCTCCGGCTGACCGGCACCTTCACGCCGCACTCGCGGCCTCTGCCGCGGTCGTGCCCGTCCTCCGCAGCCGCTCGGGGGGCGCCCGTCACCCGCAGCTCCCCCGGCTCGCCCGCGCCGCTCCCGCAGCCGGCCCCGGGCAGGGCGGGGGGGGACGGCGGAGCCCTCCCCGGCTGCCGTGCGGGCTCTGCGGCCCGGGCACAGCGGCCCCGCCGGTGCACCCCGCAGCGAGCGCACCGCGGCGCCGGGGGGCGGCGACCGGGCTCCAGCCGCCGGCTGTCCCCGACGGAGGGGCGGGCGGGGTCGCTCCAGCCCGCGGCACCGGTGCCGGACCGCCCGCCGGCCGGGAGGGGTGTCCCCCCGCCCCGGGTGTCCCCCCGCCCCCCGAGCCGCCCCTCTCGCAGCCCGGGCTGCTGCCCAGCTCCGCTGCCGAGAGCCCGAGGGAGATCGCTGCCCCCCGGGCCCCGGTGCCCACCCGGCGCTGGAAAAGCGCAGCCCCCTGCGGCGTGCTTACAGGCACCAGGGGCTGGGGGCTGCCTCTGCCTGCCTGTGCGGGTGTGTACACCGCATAACCTAGCGCTGACCCTACCTGCATGCACACGTGTGTGTGGCGGGCATGCCCGCTCGGCACGCGTGTGCCCACTGGAACACACTTCCTTGGCCGGAGCCGGGGCGGGGGCTGCAGCAGCCTCCCCTCTCTCCTGGGCTGATACCTCTGGGAGGACAGATTTCCCTCCAACAACGAACATTAAAGGTAATGCTGCGGAGAGGCAAAACAGTTCGCTGACTTACACCCAAGCTGGTATTTCTCCTGCAAATGCCTACTCTGTTTAAATCATGATTTCCTTACATCATACCTCAAAAGCATCATTTTCCTGGAGCCAAATCATGACCAAACACACGCAAAAACTACGCTGACCTTAACGCCGAGCGGCTCTGCCTTCCGGTAGGCAAGCTGTAGCGCTCAGGGCCGTGCCCCCCCGACCCGAGACAGTGCGGTGCCCCCCGAAAGCCGGGCTGCAGGCAGGAGCCGCCCCGGGGCCAGCAGCCGTCGGCAGGCGGGCAGGAGCCTCCCTGCCTGCAGAGAAGGGCTGGGGCTCGGCCCGCTCAGCGCCTCGGGGGGCAGCCAGGGCAGGGGGAGCTGAGCCCCACCGGCGTGTGAATACGGAGCCTGCTGGCAAGGGCCTGCTAGCTGCTGAAAGAAAACAGGCTGCTGAAAGGGTAAGGCTCAAGGACACCAGGGTACAATCACTGTGGTAGGGGGAGATCCCGACCTCCTACTCAAATGGGCCCCCCGAAGAGAGTGAGTCCCCCCGCTCGGGGAGCACGGGGAGTAAATTTAAAATGAACTCTACCTTTAAACTGAAGCGAGAATGCAACTAACCGATAATTAGCTCCTAGGTGTAGACTTTGGGCAGAACTAACCAACTTCACTGTGTAAATATGTATCGTGAGTAAAGCTACGTGTGCAAGCCAGGAGGAGCGACCCCCCTTGCACCCGGCACCGCAATAAACACACCCGCTTTATAACTTACCCCGAGTTACGGAGTTTAATTCCGCACGTCAGACGGAATAAGCAGCCTTTTTACTAAGCAGTTGGTTCTTCACCTACCATTTCCCCAGCCACTCTCTCACCTGAATGCGCTCAAACATCGACCTGCAGTAAAACTCTCCTGCAGAGCCTCTGTGCCTGCTCTGCAGCCTCAGGATTTCAGGCAGGGAGAGCAGTTTGCTGCCGCTCCTCTCCTGCCCCTCCAGATGCCTTTGCTCCTGCTGCTCACTGCCTGCTGCCCGGGGGGGATGGGGGCGGTGGGGGGGTGGTGGTGATGGCTCACTCCCACCCATTGCCCTGCAGGACAGAGACATCCACCGCATTACAGACAGGGTCGGCCCGGCAAGTCTCTGCCTCCTCTTTCATGAGGTCAAGGGTATCGTAGGGTAAGTTTTCACTAGTCTTAACTTATGAAAACAAGATATGAGAAGGATACCAAACCGGAAGATAGCATTCACATAAAATCACTTTAGGAAATGCTTATTCCACCTACTCAGATACCAAGATGTGGAGACTGCAGCATTTGCTTGCTTGATTTTTAAGTTGCTCCTAAGTTAAAGATGGTTTCGTGTGGTCCCCTTCTCCCCCCCTCAAAAAAATCCCACATTTTATAACCATGCTCGCTGTCAAGGAACCTTACGGGCATTTCACCCAATATGAACTTTCTGTCAAATCATGGATGCTCTTCCGGCCAGATTATAATGGCACTGTTAAAGGTTCTTACTGAACCAGCAAATACTTAGCCATCTTCTAGCTTCTAATGCAAGATCCTATGACATGCTGATGTACATACCGTGGGAACATAATTTGCTTGACTGAAAGAATTCCAAAATAACTTTAATCAAACTGAGATTATTGGGGCAAATTGAAAATTAAAGGTCAACTTTTTTGATTTAAGCTTCTGTATGTGATATTTATGTCTCCCCCATTTCTGGGGGAAGAATTCCCCCGCCCCGGCCCCCGAACCCCCTTTTGTTTATTACCTGTAATTTCTTACCTCAGTGAGCTACCAGAGATTTTCATAAAATAAATTTTCTGAAACTTATTATATCAGAGTCACTTCTGCTTATTAGAGGACAACAGTCCCCATAACAAGGGTCTCTTTAATCTTCATCTGCCTCCAGTTACTACCTTTGTAGGCAAGAGCTCTGTGTGCTATATATAGAAGCAGGGAAACAGTAAGGTCGCTACCGAAACCAGAATCCAGATACTCCGGTTCTCTCAGTTATTAGAATTAAAGTAGAAGCTTTCCTGGCTGGCAAAGAAAGACTTTCAACTTTCATGGCAGACACACACACAATATTGGACTACTGTCAATTTTGTATTATTTTTTCCCAATGTTTTAAGTGAGTTAGGAAGCTTCCTATCAGGACTTTTAGCTTTAATACCACATCACACAGAATTACAGCCTGACATACAAATGTTAATATAACAGCAATTAACCCTGTAAGCATCTACAAATTCTGATCTACTAATGACTGTCAACATGAGTCAGTACCAATAGCAAACTTGGCACAAGAAATATTTTAAATTTTTTCCACAGGTTGCAAAAAATTGCTTCTTCCACCCTTTTGGTTTTACAGCTCTAGGTTCCCTCATGCTATTTAAACGTAATTTTGGAAAGTGTCTGTAGGGATTTCCTCTAGAGTTTCTGAGCCTCCTCGTTCCCATGGATTAGTTACATCCAATTTTGCATTGTTATAAATCTATAGGATTTGTTGTACATTGAGATCTTGTGCAGCTCTCCATCTCTACAGCAACATTTGCAAACAGAAAGCAAGATTATCCTCAACAGATATAGGTGATAGTTTTAGCAAATGACTAAAATGTGTCAAGCTAAAGTATCAACCCTGTTGGGCAAGACCCAGACAAATTAAGAGTAATGAAGGCGCCAGGCAGAGTTTAGATGGTCTTGCTTATCAGCACATCAATGTCTGTAAGATTTCTGCAGGTCTAATGCAATGTTTTCAATAGCCTATTACCCCCCCATCCCCAAAAGACAACAGGAATTCCTTATCAGGCTGGAAAATGGGCCTGAGGCTTTCCTCAATGAAGAAAAAAAATAGTTTTGAAAACGACCAAAGAGTGCTTCAATCAGATTACATTCTTCAAAAACCAGGCTAGTAGATATGGTAGATATACCCCCTATACTTCAATAGGAGAAAAACTCTTCTGAATATTTTCAACAAAAATGTGGAATCATTCTTGGAGATAGTTTTGTGTAAGTTTTAGATTTAAGAAAAAAATAGTTACAAGGATCGTAAGCATTAGAACATCAGAACTTTCACATGCACTGTTCTTATAGGACAACGAATTTCTACTACACTTCACACTATCGTACTTTCTGTAGGTATAGGAAAACTTAGATATTTTTTTTCTTTAAATACATTCTCTTGATGAAAAAACGCTAGGAATGGAGAATTAATTTTTCATGAGAAAACATGGCTAAGGCCAGGACAGGGTCAAACTCTTCCCCTCAAGACCTGCCAGTGTGCCATGATTATTTCCTTGAAGAGCTACCATTTGGAGTCAAATTGTGGAGAAATATTCAAACTCTTTTCCTTGAATGTTCTTCACTGATGAATACCGAGAAAGTTCTAGTTATCTGTGCAGGAACAGAACCAAACATCTTTAAACACGTTTTTTTTAAAAAAAAAAAAACAATTAAACAATCATATTTCTTGTTATTTTTTCAGTGGCAGATATGTTCTGAAAGCCTCCAAACAAGTTCCACTACTCCAACAAGTACTTAATTTTCTTAAAAGCATCTGAAGGAAAAAATCATAAACCTTTTATCAAAATTGGCAGGGTGTTTTTTCAGTGCCAAAGATCCACAGCAGATATTTAGATATGTCAGCAGAAAAGAGATACAGGTGTCTTGCTTCAGGCTGTAGGATAGCTTACATTTTCTTCTAATATATATTTTTGAAATAGATTTAAGGTCAAGCCTGCCTTCTAGCAGGACCTATTCAAGATTTATCATAGTTAGTAAAGACACTGCAATTAGTAAAAACTATCTGATGACTTCTCAATAATGAATGCCGTACCACTTATCTAAAGGATGACACACCTACGTTTAGTTAAAAGTCGGGAAATGTCCAAGGACCCTTATTGCCACACGATGGATGCACAGACTGCTAAGTCCTTGGGTTGGTTATCTTTAGAAGGGACATTTTGTCTTAGATTCCTGTTGTACATGCGATGTGGCGAAGATGGAGACTTTAAACATGGCCGCTAAGGAATAGAGTCTGCGTAGAGACAGCTCCTCAAGGACATTGCGCAGGCACGAGATATGTAAATGGATTCTCAGAATTGTAATGAATATATAAACAATTTCTTGGAAAACTAATGAGTAGGTCTGAGTAGCTTGTATAAAGGGGGGACTGAAAAGCCCCCTCGGTGTGCATGACTTTGGTGGAGCGATCCCCCATGCACCCAGCGCTGGCGAATAAGGATAACCTCTGCCCGCCTGCATATTGCTGACCGATTCTTCAAATCACTTCTAAGAAATGAATGAGGGGCTTTAGACCAGTTCATAACATACAAACACATTCCCCACCGGTGATTTCAGCAGTGAGACCAAGGACTCTATTTAACACTGTCCCAGGCCAGCAGTTCCTTCCAGATCAGCACAAAACGTGCGTGTGGCATAGATAAAGGGCATTTTCCAGCTATGCTTTTAAACAATCTTTTCCTGCTCAAAGCTTAGAATGAAGCTTCCACTCTGATCCTGCTTAGTCTGGCAGCCACTTAAAACTTTTTTGCCCCAAAGTCTGTATCCTTCTATTCTTTTAGCTCTTTTGATTCTGAATCCCTGCTCTCCTTTCATATTCTTCTATTCATTGCTTCAACAAGCTGTCACTACCCTCTCCCGTATTCGCTAAGATTTTTGTGGATGCTGTATCTGTCAGAAGCAATCATTGTCTACCTCTCTATTTCAAACTGGATTTCTCTCCAAAATGTCTTGGCCCGTCTGTTCAATGTGTGAAAGTATGACGCACACATGAAGCTCAACACAACTAGGGCAGCGTATCGGATTAATTTTCTTTCCTAACCATTACCCTGTCTCTGCTCCCAGTCTTTCCTATTACCAGACCTATCTCCAAAGCTAGAAGCAGATGTGAAACCATGACGGCTACACAGATACAAGGGCAGCTATCCATCACGTAACCAGTAGCACATGCTACCACATGCTTAATAGCCTTCACTGTCTTTCCTCTAACAGCCTCCCGTTTCATGTCCTATAAAGAGGTTGTCTCCCTACTACAGTTGACCAGTTTCATCACATTTCCAGCTGTGCCTATTGATCAATCTTTCCATACTGTCCTTCCCCCTTTTGGAGAGAACTCCTCAGAAACATTCCCTAGATCACTTCATTAGCAAGCTTAACATTTCCTTTTAAATAGCCACTCTGACATCTAATTTGTTTTGCACAAAGAAAATGCATTGATAGCAGGCTGCTGTCTGCTTGTACCACACCTAATGGACAGACCAACAGCAGCCTGTGCTTTCTCTGCACTCCGTCAACAGCATATACATTTGTACTATAAAATCGTGATAATAAGAACAAACTGACTTTGTGATTTCACACTCTAATGTGAAGGTCATGATTCATGACAGACTCCTGAATTTGTTGGCAAAAATGTTTCTAATAAAATAATAGTCTCAGAATGAAGATCTGTTATTTTTGAGGTGATTGCATTCGATAACTCTGAGTCTGTGCAAGATACATATCCAAAAGAGAAAAATAAATTTAAAGTTATGATATAAAATTATTACATTCTTTCATTAGATGTGAATCAGAGTTTAAGCCTCACTATTCCTGTAGTCCTGCAGAGAAATCAGTTCACTGAATTCTCAAATCCTTCATTTCTAAAAGATAATTTCCAGCTGTGTAATTGGCTCCTTTAAAGATATACGGAAGACAGATCAGATATTTCATGAAATAGTATATTTGAGTTTAATATTCTCAAGATATTATTGTTATTAAACTATTTCCTGTACCTGATAAAAATAATTGTATACCATTATTTTGTCTCTATTATAACAACAGATTGGGGTCTACATAATCAAGATGTCCAGTTTTAATTTTATTTCTTTTTAAACCCTGTGCAAGTTACATAGACACTTTTCTCAAGCAAGTACTGAGCTGTAAGAGATGGCACTTTCTTCCTGCTTACTGGCCTTTCTAAATACACTAACCTAGCATATCAAATGTAGCTTCAGCTTTTTACCCTAACGGTCAAGCAGCCAAAAGCCCGCTATAGTCCTTTCACTCTGGCATTTCCTTTATTCTTAAGGACACATAAATTTCATGATGAGTTTGGAAAACTAAGCTCTGATCCAGAGCCAAAGAACTTTTCTGCCAAGTTACCCTTATAGGTAGAAAAAAATATATACCTCAACTTAAAGCATAATTTGCAAGTTATCCATCTTTTAAACACTCCTGTGCTACATAATCAAGTCGGAAAGCAAATCAGACAGGTACCCTGCCCTTACAGGTGTTCCTGGATCACACTATTTAAAAAGGAAGTAGCTAAAAATCCATTTGTAAGTGGGATTTCATCAGTTTATGAAATATCAATAACATTTAACATAAGTCTGAAATCTGCATTTTCTGTCTCCTTTCCACAGCAGATGTTTTGCTCATCTTCCCACGATTTACATGCTAGAGAGCACACATCACATTTAAATTGCGCTTCAGTGTCCTTCCCATCTCAAAATATTAAAATGTCTTTGTTTTCCTGCCAAAATGGGCAAAATTCCAAAATGGGCTGTTACTTGTGCCGAGTGGTAGTTTTTTCCTAGAGCAGTTTCATGTATTAATCGAGAACAGGAGCATTACTGTTTGTGAACATTTTCTCATTTGCAATTTATTTGTGAAACTCTTGAAGGGTAGTGCAAGAGCAACGTAAAAATCACAAGACTGTAGTTGAAAGGTAAAGAGCACATCATGAACAGGAAAGACAAATATGTCACCCTGTTTACAACACGGCTTAGATCCATAGTAATCCTGCTCAGCTCTTGCAATCCTAAGGGATTGTCCTCACCTTTCCTGGAGTGAAAGCAGCAATTCAGTCAATGAGACCAGCCTGTTCGACTGCGGCCTCCACTACATGTCCCACACTGCCTTCCCAGCTCTGATAGCAGGTCCAAAAATTGTCCTGTGAAAGTTCATCTCACGATCACCACAATGATGAAGGGGTCAAGAACATAATATTCAAAATTGTATGTTCCTTTATCATTAACAGTGCATTACAAAGCCACAGAAATTGTGACTTTTTTTTTAGCGCTTATCAGTGCTTGTGGAATTGTTGGGAAGCACTTAACTATTCTGGCTCAGCACCATCATTTCAGTATGTATTTTCTCTCATGTTCATATAGTATACTTTTGCTTCTAGCTTCAGCCCTAGAAAAAGTTCAGTCTCCCCAGAGCCAACTGAGAGGCTTTCTTAGCTAACCAACCTTCCAACCAGTAAAGACAAGTGACTCCTCTTAAAGAATTAAAAGTAAAGTTTCAACTTAACACATCCATTCCAAGTTATTACAGTAGAAACCCTCATATCACACACACTCGCACAGCCCTTAACATTCAAGAAGTGGCACTGTCGTCTTTGTCATGCATGCATTCAAGTTTTGGAGCTATCGAATAATAATGCAAATGATAGAAATCACAGAGGAGGGGGAAGGGGGGGGGGGGGAAGGAAATGGGAAAGCTATTAATAGCTTTCTTCCAGGTGCCAGAGCATTTCATTCCATTAGTTTCAGCAGGACTTTTGAAAATCTAGTGCTTTAAAAAAAGGCAATAAAATATTTAGTGGTGATTGAAAACTTGTCTACCTCTATATGGACACATAGATTCCTAATCTGTTCCTAAACTCAGTCTTTTTGAAGTAGAACATACACCTTATGTAAATTTATGCAAAGAAAAAATGCTTTATAGAAAAAAAAAAAAAGTAAGAACACATAAAATCATTTTGATTATATTTCTGGCCGTGCTGTGGACTGAATGCATGACCTATTGTAAAGTCTATAAAATCAATTTTCAAACCTTTGGCATGAGGATACACAGAACCAGTTGAAGACAACAAAAGTTATGTTTAAAAATTCTGAATCCTTGGCTTTTTTATTCTTAAGACCTGACACAGTTCAGCAATGTCATAGGAAAGCTCTAAAGTAAACCGATCATAAGTTGCAAAGAAATATGCAGCCCAGATTATGTTATATTACTACTAATTTAATCACAAAATTAATTACCACAACAAGTGAAATAAACATCATCTCAGAAGTATTGATGAGGGAATAAAGAAATAAAGGTATTAAAATAATCATTGTGCTTCAGTGACTATACTTGTCTAGTGCTTGGATACTACAAGAGTATTCTGGAAAACTATTGTTTACCCACTTTTCCTTCCACCACGTTGCATTCTTCCAAGAATAACAAACACAAATCTGGCTACACTTACCCTGTATCATTGGCATAGGGGTCTGGGAGGAGCCCTGACAGCAAATGCATTCAGTGAATTCTAAACTCAGCATCAGAACAGCACATGCTGCTTATCTCATGTTGATGTCAGTATCTAGAAGAGGGGGAAATGAAGAGCAAAAATACTGGCTTTTTACAAGACACTTCTCTGACATCAAGGTGTACATTTGGAGTCAGCGGGAACAAAGCTAGTCCTGAGCAGTGATGAGAGAGAAAAAAGAAACGGTGGGAGAAAGTAAGAAAGAACAGGACAACTTTTGGACATAAGCTAATTGCAGAAGTTAAATAGGTTAAAACTCCTGTTTTATTATTACAAAAATAGTACTGTACACCATTGGGTGTGTGTGTGTGTGTGTAAAAGAAATCACTCAGTAAGCCTGCCGAGCACAAGCTGCAACAACTGTAAATACCAACTCTAAGTAAATATTTGTTTCATAATAATTGTTGGTACTAAGTTGGCAGCATTCAGAAGTTTGTTAACCCATGGCAGGCACAGCCTGGCTGACAGCACGACAACCTGAAATGTCAGAAGCCAGTGTGCTACATAGTCCTGCAATTATACCTCCCAGTGGTTTCCTCATTTCCATAAATCGATGCAATTCCTCTGTGTTCAGTTTGAGTTCTAAAGAAATTCTGAAGTGAAAATTTGAAAATTTCTTTAATCCTCTCCACAGCTGAAACAATGGATTTGCTCACCACCCTCCTTTTTTGGTTGTCATTATCACCCTGTATGCTAGACGGTTGCCGATAGTTATGGAATTACTTCTCCTTGTTTATGTAACTCCTACTTGGGTCATTCATTCAGCTCAGCTTCAGCTGTCTCATTAATGTAATTTCTGATAAGCCTTCTTAATGGGAACGTGTTCTACTGATGGCCACTCAAGCAGAATATAAAAATAAAATTAGTCTTACTTCATATGTATTTATATAAATTTATTTATTACTAAACTTTAAAGAGTTCTATTCTCAGCATTAGGGACTGCTGACTTTAATTAATTAAGGTTGATTCATTAATTGTTTACTAGTGTCTCTTTCTTCCCTGAATCCAGGGACTGAAAAGGCCATATATGTAAACAGTAACCTTGCATAACCATCCTGATCAAAATGACACCCTTAAAAATGTAAGGAATACGGTCTCTATTTACTTTGTGTTGCTAGTTCTGCAAAGATGATCTCAAAGAAGAAGCTTCCAGAGAGAAAGTCAGACTTCCAGACCTCCCTGATCACTCTACCACTTGCAGAGGGGCTGAAAGGAAGTTTCCTTCAGACGTCTGAGTCAACTGTCACATTATCAAAGGCAAGATGTATGTCTCGTTCCCACTTTTCCACCCAAAAATGTTCACTTGTACATTCTGTTCCACAACACTCTTGGTTTTGGATTAAGGAAAACAACATCAGCTGTTCTTGGACTGAAAGCGTAAATCAGAAAAGCTGCTCTAAAGTTAATCTGAATTCAATTTATAAATATTTAAAAAAAATATTTTTGAATTGAAGTAAAAAGGGAACATTTCAAATACTGATTGTTGTAGTCTACAAAAGAAGGTTTGAGACACCATAATATTTTACATTAGGATATTCTTTTAAAATCATGTCTTTCATTCATAACAGAACTTTTTTGAAAAATTTGAAAAAGAAATTGAAAGGAAAAAATAGTTACATTGAGTAGTTAAAAGTATTTTAAAGAATGAGTTGACACTACACATCTCGGTTCAGGTGTAAGCATGGAACTGTTCTGGCTAATCCTGAAACTATCTTTTTCCTTCCATTATTTTTCAATTCTACCATCAAACTGAACGCATTCCTTTCTTCCTCTTCTACTGTATTGTGCTGTTCCGCTTTTCCAAACTGCAGCAGGGGGAGCTACCAAGAGAATATTTATTTGAGTAAGCTGTTAGACAAAGAAAGGAAGGCAGCAAGAAACAAAGAAGTAGTCACTCTCCTGACATCGGTGGTCCCCAAAATGAAATAATAGCATGGACACAACAGAAGTACATTCTGTTATACCTGCCTGGGGATTTCTGATACTTATTTCAAATCAACATTTTTTAAAGTTATTAATTATATCCCTCTCAGATAACGATGGGAATGTCACACCTAAACAAAACTTTTAAATCTGCCTTGACTCTGTTGTATCTAAACACGGGAGCAGATGCCCTTTATTTCATTCATCAGATGTTTCTGGTCAGGAAGCAAGTGGTTCCACCACATTTCTCATGGAGATCTCCTGTACAGAAAGGTTTCAAGAGGCTTGGTATATCTTCAATGCATTGAAATCACTAGGCACACATGGGAGAGCCGATTTGCACACGTATGCATTCAGAAATTATTTTCAGAAAAAGTAACAGAATATTTGAAAGGAAACCTGGGCATCGGCAGCATTGCTTATGAGGAATCACACCTTTAGAAGGATTTGTTAAGGGTCATCCAGAATGACGTTCAAGACGCCAGCTAATTAGAACCCATTGATGAGCCATCATACCAAGAGCAAAACAAGTAAAGGTCTGCCTGAAAGAAGCAATGGAGCGGTTAGTGGTCCTGACACACAACAAAGCTTCCACATGTCAGGGCCGCTGAAGAACAGCAAACATTACTGCTCACTGTATCTGTAACCTTTGTGTGACTCCAAGAAACCCATGGCTACTGGTTCACAATAACGCTTAAGCCAGGCAAAAGAGACTGTGAAACCAAATTCTGAGGTTTGCACTTAACGTAAAAATGAGCAAAGGAAAGACAGGTTTTATGTAAGAGAATAAAAAAAAGGTGAAAAGTTTGTGAATGATCTAAGGCTGAGGACCAATCTTACTGTTTCCCAAGGCTGAGATGAGCGTAGCATACTAGGTTGCAACTGCAACCCAAAAGTAAAAACCCAGAAAGAAGTTACTGAAAAAACACTATAAGCTATCAACAAACCATTAGGAAGCTGCTAAGTAAAGTCACCCAGTCCCAACTGTAACTTACATGGGATAGATTACGATCTGTCATGACAGAGAATTAAAAATGACACAAGAAAAACACCTAGACAGAAAATATGTGAAGCCCAGAAGTCAAAGTCAATACAAACAGCACATGGAACTGCACACGCTGTGACAGTGCCAAGAAAAGTAATGCTTTTCTGTACTGTGCAGGCAATCCAATCACCTTGTGCTTTACAAACATTATTCCCTCTATTCTCTCATGTCTGTCTCGGTGTTGTTGACAGTCCTACACAAAAACATATCTTACCTATTTCATCAGCCTCCATCATTTTATGGTAAATATGCTTTAGTTTTCTTTTGAATTGCATCTTTTCCAGGAATTTCTACTCACTCAATCCCCCACAAGTGGGTAATTTTTCATATTGCGTTTGCCTCGATAGTTGTAACTGCACAAGGACCAATAGCCTATCAGTCAAATACAGAAATGAAAATTTTATTCTGTTTAAGGTTAAACCTAAGCAACGAAGATCTATTGTATAATTGGTCATTATCATGCCCATTGTCGCAGCGCTCTCCAAACTATCAAGCTGCAACAATGTCTTTTACCATTTCATACCAACACACTCTCCGTGCCAGTCCCTCTGCTGCCTTCTCCTCGTCTCTCCTCATCCAGGGCGTGTGTTCGCTCTCCTCTTGCTTTTTTCCTCTCTCCCTTGGCTGCTCTTTCTTCCTTGGCTCTCAATCACTTCACAGAAACAGCCACACCTGCACTTTAGCTACATCGGCCAACCCACCGCCCCTGAAGCCAGCCCACAGTTGTATATTATCAATGCTAATTAACCCAGCTTCATTCCTCTACAGCCCATCACCTTTATAACAATACCATTTTATAACCCATGTGAGATCTATTTCAGAAGTGAGCCCTCAGCTCCAGTGTGCACTCAGAAACATTGACTAAAGTCATGGAAATCAACAACTTGACAGAGCAGGCAGAAATACACAATTTGAAAAATATTGTGCTACAGGTTGAAAACATGGAAACTTCCATGCAAGTTTTAAGGAAAAAAACCCCATCAACTATGTTGTACAGATGTCAGACAAAAAGGTGACCTAAAACTTGGATAGTGGGAGGGTGGGATACAGGTGGGTACAACACATCACTGCAACTGCATGATTTTGGGGTATGAAAAATCCCTTTTTTGCAGCTCTGCACAAATACCGTATCAACTTCACTCCATGAGAGGTGCAGATATCAAAGTAAAACATTTTTACCGAACGTTTGTTTAAATGAAAACATTGTTTTAAAAAAAACTCTACCAGTCTGTAATTTTTCAAGATGTTTGCTCCCATGATAAAACAACCTTGCAATCTCAGGGGACAAGGCAAAATGTCCTAAAACCCATACCATTCTTCTACCCAAGTCTACCGAACAGGGCGTACATTTCTGTGAAGTCTGCAAGATTAAGTATCCCTCGCCCCCAACCCCAAAACAGCTTTGATTTGCAAGAACACTTAAGCTAATACAAAGTTTCTTTTCCCCTTAGCTCCTTTACTTTCTTAAGAAAATCGACTGCTTTTCCATCAGCTTTTATGCCACTGTCAGTGTATTAAAACAAACGGTATCCTCTGAAAGTCACAAGGTCATCAGTGGGAGAGAAGTAAAATTAGAGATGACAACCCCTCTCCTTGGCCCCCACTGCAACTTTCATTGCAATATCCTGGTGCAAGTATCATGTTCTATTGTGTTACTTTAGTTTCTGAATATATACGCTTAGGAAAATTGAAATAATAGGCAGCATAATTTTATATCAATCAGTCTAGGTCTGTTAAAAAAAACAGAACTCCAAAACCACAAAAGCACACCATAATTTCATATAAATACAGTTCATATAAAGTCATCCTCAAAACCCATCTGTAATTAGAATTCTCCAAAGCAGTCTAATGTCTTCCTCTATGGTATATTTCTAGTGAAAAACTAAAGAGGTACCGTATAAGAGACTCTTTGAAAGTAAGAGAGAGGGAGACATAAATAAACCATACTTCCTACACACCAGAATCAAAAATTAATGTATGTTTTCTCTGCTTGTATTCAGTTTTCATGCCTTACCACTCCCAGGTGTCCTAAATTTTAAGTTATAGAAAACACTATTTCCCCCACTTTTCCTGCTACTACTCAGCTCTTGCACTAGTCCAGCAGCTCTTATGTTAGTAAAAGCAATTAAGACTGTCAGTTTCCAGGTTGAGATCTTTTACTCCTACTACTTCCCTTCCCAAAGTCCATATGCAAATCACAGATATAACTAACTCTATTTGAAAGGTTGTCTTCTAAAACAAAACTGAGAAAAACCCGGCAAATTTTCTTTTGAGTACTAAGATCTTAGGAAGGAACAAGTTAATGCTGTTTTTCTAGACTTCGTGAAACAATTCAGTAAATCACTAAAATCTCAACACTCAACGAGGGCCACATTCCTCCGAGGCAAGTCCCTGGGCCACACAAAGCACGGTGGGTTTAGCAGGGAGCAACACAAGAGCCCTGGTTCTAAACACACTGTGTGGTACACAAAAGCTTGTCATGTAGGCAGTGTGATACATGTGGGACACCAGTGGTGTTTCATACCTAGCGCTACAAACAACATTATGATCATTCAACCTATTCCAGATTAACCAAACACAAAGAGAGAAGCAAAATCCTAATAACTGGCTTTACAGGCAATCGTCCTTAGATGTTTGCAGTGCATAGCCTGTGATAAAACTCATTAATTCCATTCAGTGAAGACATGCTCTGTGGAACAAGGACACACCAATGTCAGAAAATCCCCAACAAAAAGACTTAACATGCAGCTTCTAACACTCCTTTCTACGTAAATAGCTAGCAAAAGATAAGTCTCTGAAGGGATGAACACTGTGACAAGACTCAGAGAAACATGACATTTGAGTGTCATCTTCAAAGTTCAGTCAGAGTATGCAAACGTCTTGTATTTGAACGGTTTGCTCCAAAGCAAACCTCCCCACGAACATGGTGACTATCAAAAAGTTTATGCTTTAGTAAAGCAAACAACACCTTCAATTTCCTTTGCGTACTATTAATTAGTAGCAAATAATGATATGGAGAAATAGTGTGAAATGGGGACAATGGACATCGATTGTGATTGTATATGTCTGCTCAAGGAATGTGGGTATGGTGACTAGTCATGGGTGCGGTGTCTGGTCACATAGGCACACAGCCTTGAGGAGACTACAGTTTGGAGGAGACGAACAAAGGGGAGACGCCTGCCCTTCTTCCTCTAACAAAGGGGCTATTTAAAAAAGAATGAGAAAAGGATGAGAGATATTCCAATGCTATCTAGAGGGAGGGAGTGCTAAGTCTCCTTGCTGGAGAAGATCGGATGGTCACAAGAACATGAATCACCTACAAACCTGCAAGACCACCACATTCCAGGCAAAGGACTGATAAGCTAATTAACATACGAAGCGGGGTTTAGGTAAGGAATATGTATAGGTGTTAATTGAATATTCATTTGTTTCATTGTATAAATGTGAGATGGTTCGTCACTTCGGGTATGCACGCTTGTGGAGGAGAGATCCCCCGTGCATCTGCGCGCAATAAACATACCTACTTTATAACTTTCGAGTTATAGAGTCTAATTCCGCATGTCAATAAATTATAGTCAGCATTTTCAAAATTCAGAGTACTTGCACTGATCATGGAGTTCTGAAAGGCAGAGATGAAAGAAAAAAAAGAGATCTTCTGTCTTAAAAGATTTAAAGTGTGGTTTTTTGCCAAACTGAAATCTAGTTTAGAGCACAGGCCTAAACGCAGTTGCATTGCCCAGCTGAGTGTAACAACCTGTAGTGGTTGGTAAAGAGAATTAATAGCTTGAGGCATGTCAGGATACTGCCCGTCCCATATTACACATAAGTACCAGCAAACCACCGTTAGCTAAAAATAGCTTTTCTAACTGAAGATAGACTCTGTTAGCAATAAATTCTGCCTGACTCATTTCTGCCCACAGCTGGAGAGCTAGCAAAATCAGAACTGTGCAATAATCTGTGGGTTTTTTTATTTTAATTATTTTTTCTAAAATAAGGGATCATACCAGTATCCTGAAGGTGAAGTGAATTATTGGCAGGGGAAGTAGTGATATGGAGAAATAATGTGAAATGGGGATAATGGACATGGATTGTGATTGTATGTGTCTGCTTAAGGAACGTGGGTATGGTGACTAGTCATGGGTGCGGTGACAACCACAGTTTTGAGGAGACACCTGCCCCTCTTCCTCTAACAAAGGGGAGACGCCTGCCCTTCTTCCTCTAACAAAGGGGCTATTTAAAAGAGAATAAGAAAAGATGAGAGACATTCAAATGCTATCTAGAGGGAGGGAGTGCTAAGTCTCCTTGCTGGAAAAGATTGGGTGGTCACAATCACCTGAAGAAGATCGGATGGTCACAAGAACATGAATCACCTACAAACCTGCAAGACCACCACATTCCAGGAAACGGACTGATAAGCTAATTAACATACGAAGCGGGGTTTAGGTAACAAATATGTATAGGCGTTAATTGAATATTCATTTGTTCATTGTATAAATGTGAGATGGTTGTCACTTCGGGTATGCACGCTTGTGGAGGAGCGATCCCCCGTGCATCTGCGCGCAATAAACATACCTACTTTATAACTTTCGAGTTATAGAGTCTAATTCCGCACGTCAGTTTGGCGAGCCAGCCAGGAGAATTTCTGCTCGGCTGAGGGACCAGCTGCGGAGCGGACGCTCCTAGGCGCGCCCCGGGAGATTTCCTCGGAGGAGCCTCCTCTTCTCAGCTGTTCACCCGGGAGCAGAAAAGAAACCCCTGGATCCACGGATAAAACGGTATGTTTAGTAACGGGGCGGCTGGTGAGACGCACGGAGACGTCTGGCGCGCAGCGTAGTCCCCAGGAGGAAAGGTACCTTGGGAGGGGGTTTGCTGACCAAGGGGTGGCCGCTAGCGATCTTGAGGGCAGATCGAGCAAACCCGAGGTTACTGCCTTTCCTAAAAGCCCGGAGGCCTCGTGACGGAAAGCGGGGGGCGGGACGGAATAAGGCGGAATCTCACAGGAACAAGAGGGACCTCACAGCAAAAGTAGAAGGGAAACTTTTGCGTAGGAAAAAGAGGAAGCTAAAAACTTCCTTTAGGTTGTCTTAAGAATTGGGGAATTCCTGGAATGTAACAACTGAAATAGCGCTCTGTGTCTTGTTTGTTCTATGTGTTGTCTTGTTATATGTTCAAAACTCGGAGTTATGAAATGTATGTTGAAAAATATTAACATTCTGGTAATTTGTGGCAAATAGCGGAAAACTTAACACTCTGCTTAAGACCAGGAAAAATTGGTTTTTGTTTGTTGTTTGTTTTTTGGCAATTGTTCATTGAAATACATACTTTGTGAACTGTTAGTGTTCCTAAGAGTTTGTACATAAGTGCACGGTACCGTATAACATACTGCTTGTGTGACTGCAGGCTGCCCGGAGAGTGTGAATGGTGTGATTGAGATGCGCATTTTGATTTTCCGTGTATAGCTTAATTATTTTGACTAAGTGTGAGTGCAAGAGTGCTTGAGACAGGCGTTTGAGTGCAAAACGAGTAAAAAGCTCTATCCGCGTTTCCAACCTTGGGTGGCTAAGGCGGCCGGAGAAAAACAAAGTAATTAAAATTGCAAAATGGGAAATGGAAGGAGTAAGCCCTGTGAAAAATCGCCTTTGGGTTGTATATTAAAACATTGGAGTGATATTGTAGGACAGGGTGGTACCGAAAATAGAAGGAAATTGGTTAAATATTGTAATCAGTGGTGGCCTTTGTATAAATTGGAGAGCGATGCGAAATGGCCTCAGGAGGGAGGAACGTTAGATTATAACACTCTCCTGCAATTAATGTTGTGTCTGAGAAGAGAAGGAAAATGGGACGAAGTATCGTATGCAGACATGTTCTTCGTCCTCCAGGACAAACCTGAGTGGCAAAAGGACTGCGGCTTAGTACCCCCTCGGGATCCTATGGTACTAGCACTAGAAAAGAGTGCGGGATTAACATCACCTGATCTTTGATTGTGGCTCTAGAAAAGGATAGGAAAAAACTGAGACCTAAACTAGAAAGATGTTCTTGTTGAAATTTTTGTGTTAAAAAGCTCAGGTTGCGGTTCCTTCTGTGGAACAACCAGAATGAAACACGTTGTAAGATATAAAAACTTGTACTAATGTATGTAAAACCCGAGGCGTGTGAGCAACCAGAATGAAACACGTTGTAAGATATAAAAACTTGTACTGATGTATGTAAAACCTGAGGCATGCGTGTGTGTGTGAAGAATCAAAGACCCTGTGAAAGTGTTGAAGTATTGGGGTGAGTTTGTACAAACCCCTGTACCCCCTCGAAGGTGCGACTGAATCATGCTGGAATGCATGGCAGGATGTTTTCTGTTTGCCTGCAACGGCATGATACGTAATAACAACAGACTTAAAGCAACAAGTAGCAGATTTGCATTCAGGGTAAGAAAGAGTTAAAACAGAAGTGCTGCTGCAGAGGCAGGCTTGTGTAACCTGCAGAGCAGGAACAGCATCTCCTGCCCCGAACCCTTCTGCTGGTAAGGAGGAGGGGATTGCTATTGCTGACAATTGAGCAGAAGGACCTGACAATGTCACCCCAATTGCTGCAGCATTTGCAGTACAACAGGACTGGTAACAGCCCTTCTAGGGCAGGGAATGGGTATGAGGTGGAATTTTAGTGAATACAAAACCAACTTACTTGTTAAACTTCAGTAAAAAATAAATAAATAAATAAATTTGTTACAGTTGTGGGAGCTGCTGGCCACCAGGAAAACATCCTGAAACCTTTAAAGTACAAACTAAAAAAACAAATAAGAAGGCCAAATTCACTAAAATCTTTGTTGGGATGAGATTTATTAGAACATCTAGACGTTTAAAGAAGGGGAAATGAAATTAAAAGTTAAATATGATCAAGTAATTGAAATATTGAGCTTATCTTTAATTCAACAGAAAAGAGGAAAAGAGGACCTCCCTGAAATAAAAGAAATTTTTAACCAGGTGTATCTGAAAATAAATTCCAGGAAAGGTGAAAAATGCTTTACCTGTTACAGTAAAATGATAAGGGGGAGGCTTGCCCAGTTCAGATAAAAACAATATCCCTTGGTCAGCAAGGCTGTGGGGATATTGGCAGAAAAACTGAAATAAAATACACTCTGTAGTAGTTCTACTAATGTAAATCTGTGTGTTTTGCCATGACAGTGACTTGTTATGGGATGTGCAGATGAAACTGCATTGACAATGAAGTACAAGGAATAAGGTTGGTCAGGTGCCTCCTACCATAGTCAAGGGCAAGACTGGGTTGGCCTCTGTGTTTGCCACCAAGAAGAATCTTGAGCTCCGCTGTTGGCTGCAACCCAGCAGGCGTTGAGCGGTGGGAACAAATGCCATGCCAGACCTTGATGTGAGGCATGGCCCACTCTGAGGCACTGATTTGGAAATTGGAAACCGCCTGGCCGACCATGAGGCCAGACGAGTAACAGAGGAGGTAGGAAAGGAGGAATTATCCTTAATACCAGATGATAAAATCCAAACTGTAAGTACAGATCAAGAGCCAAACTATTCTAAAGAAAACTTAAAGGTAATTCAGGACATGAATTATAAAATAAAATTAAGTAAGTGGATTTATTTAAGGGATGGTTGTATAGTGGTACCATCCAATTTAATGTGGACCACAGCCCTATTATTAATAAGACGCATTGGGGAGCTGATACTTTATATAAAAGTCTAAATCAGAAATTGAAAGGGCGAAACTTGTATACTGTAATAAAACAGGTGACTCAGCAATGTGAAATGTGTTTACGCAATAATCCCAATACAGCAAATAAAATAAAACTAGGGAACATTAGCAGAGGGAATGTTCTAGGGCAACATTGGCAGATCGATTTCTCAGAACTTCCTAGAAAAGGGGGGTATCGATATTGGTACTAATGGATACCTTTTCAGGTTGGCCAGAAGCCTTCCCATGCAGAACTGCTTAAGCCCGGGAAGTGACCAAAATACTACTCCAAGAGATAATACCTAGGTTTGGAGTCCGAGTGGTAATGTCCTCGGATAGAGGACCACATTTTGTGTCCAGAATAGTGCAACAGATCAGCCACCATCTAGGAATAGATTGGCAATTACATACCCCATACCAACCACAATCGAGTGGCCAGGTGGAAAAGATGAATCATCTAATCAAACAACAGATTGTCAAGTTAGGTCAAGAAACAAATCTAACTTGGCCCCAATCTTTGCCATTAGCTCTTACATGAATTCGAACTAGACCAAGAGCAAAAGAGGGGCTTAGCCCATTTGAAATTTTATATGGACGACCCTATGGGGTACAGGAGGGGATGTCTTCACAAATTGGTGAAGAAACAATGACTTCCTATATGGTGGCACTAAACAAACAATAAGAATTGAGAAGCATGTGATGGGAACACGCAGTAGGGGTCTGGATGGACCTGTTCACGATATACAACCAGGAGACTATGTATACGTTAAGTGTTTTGCAGATAAAACCCTGGAACCACAGTGGACCGGACCTTTTCAAGTCCTACTCACCACCTACACTGCAATCAAGGTTGAGGGACAGAATTCTTGGATTCACCATACCCGGATTAAGAAAGCCCCTGCAACTTCTTGGAAAGTAACCCCAGATAAAAAAGAACTGAAACTCAAATTTACTCGGACAAATGGGAACAATGTGGGTGGCAAATTTTATGACAATGCTACGGAGGTAGAAAGAAAACTCCAGTCATGGTGGAATATGGTGAACTTTACCTACGACCCCAACACACACACCATCACAGCTTTTGTATTAACCATACATAATGCAGTAATAATTACCATACACCCCATTGTAGCCCTTGGAATTAACCATAATGGGGTGCTCCTATATCCTTTTGAACATAGAACATGGGCCAGAAAGATAGGCGACAAGTGGCAAACAGTAGATTTAGAATCTTGTATTATGCGAGAACAGCAGGGCTTCCTCTGTGAAAGCAATACTATAATGGCTCAGGATACTTGTTTAGATACAGATCAGAAAATATGTCATTTTGAGGCCCGACCAAATGCAAACTTGAAAACAGTAATTATATATGCAAGGAAGGGATGTGCGTGTTTGAGAACTAAGTGTAACACAATAACCATAGATGGGGAGGTAAAAGAGACTGCACAGTATTCAAATTATTGTATCTGTAATTTTACTACTATCACAGGATGCGATTTTAGTTACTCAGCCCCAGTAGTGTCTCATCAATTCTTAAAATCCAATTTTACCCTATCACAGATAATAATTCCTACCCCCATAGGACTAAATATAAGCAGTATAAAAGAACTATTAAAACATGCAGATTTACAACGTATACTGGAAGAAACCAAAGAAAAGGGACATGAAACTCTTCTTATGATCCATCATGATGTAGAGGGGATCAAGAAAGTTTTAAAAAAAGGTAGAACAGGATGGAAACCATAATTGGTGGGATACTCTCTTTGGCTGGTCACCCTCTGCAACAGGAATTCTTAACACTCTGGTACACCCCATTGTGATCTTATTGATCAGTTTAGGAATTTCCTTAATACTAACCATTATGTTATATTTGTGGGTTTGGAGAATGTTTAAAAGAGTAACACTTATGTATGATGCTTTATATCATTTGGGAAGGCTGCTTAAGTAAAAGAATTTACTTAATTTAATAGAAAAGGGGGGATTGATATGGAGAAATAATGTGAAATGGGGATAATGGACATGGATTGTGATTGTATGTGTCTGCTTAAGGAATGTGGGTATGGTGACTAGTCATGGGTGCGGTGACAACCACAGTTTTGAGGAGACACCTGCCCCTCTTCCTCTAACAAAGGGGAGACGCCTGCCCTTCTTCCTCTAACAAAGGGGAGACGCCTGCCCTTCTTCCTCTAACAAAGGGGCTATTTAAAAGAGAATAAGAAAAGATGAGAGACATTCAAATGCTATCTAGAGGGAGGGAGTGCTAAGTCTCCTTGCTGGAAAAGATTGGGTGGTCACAATCACCTGAAGAAGATCGGATGGTCACAAGAACATGAATCACCTACAAACCTGCAAGACCACCACATTCCAGGCAAAGGACTGATAAGCTAATTAACATACGAAGCGGGGTTTAGGTAACAAATATGTATAGGCGTTAATTGAATATTCATTTGTTCATTGTATAAATGTGAGATGGTTCGTCACTTGGGGTATGCACGCTTGTGGAGGAGCGATCCCCCGTGCATCTGCGTGCAATAAACATACCTACTTTATAACTTTTGAGTTATAGAGTCTAATTCCGCACGTCAGTAGTATGGAATGAGTTTTGAGTAGCTGGCTGGAGAAAGCAGCCATGAGCAAAGGTCTGACTGATTGAAGAAAATCCCTGTGAACATCATCCAACATGTCTGAATAAAAGGGTTTCCCCATAAAAATCTACATTCATTAAGCCATCTCACAGAACACCTGTGCCTAAGCAAACACGACAGCCATAGCAATGTGAATTCTGTTCCCTCCTCATTTTAATGCGGTGTTGCAGTGAATGAAGAGATGGGATGCTGCTTGATGCAAGCAAATGTCAGTTTGTTGCACACAATCACGAGTTTATATATGTTTTCAGAAGCTGCACGCTTTAAACAGATTGGTTCTTTAAGCTAAGCATTGCATACTAGGCCATCCCTGATTGGTGGTGAACTACAAACAAAGGACACTTTAAGTAAGTGTTTACATCATCTATTAACAGCAAGGTGTTACCTCTCCTTGGCCCATCCATGCCTCATTCCCTCATCTTCTCTCGGCCTGACTCACCCTGTTGGTTGTTATCTGTTCACACTCCTTGTCCTCCCAGGGTTTGTGGCCTACAGGCTTGAGCACGCTCCTCTCAGCTGACTGATCGGTGCTTATGGCCCTGATTTCCAGCCCCTCCGGCACGGTGTTAATAGCAGAGCCTGCTAGAGATCGTATAAGTGCTAATATTGCTAAGCAAAACCACAAAAGAAACAAAAATAAAGTCAAATAATGTGAACCTTGTCACTGTGCAGTGCCAGCTGCAGGAATGTGAACTGCACTTTGAGGCAGAAAAATCTTGTATCTCCGGTGCTCCAGAAATGACACCACGTGCTTGCCAGCTTCTCTGACCAGCACCTTCCCAATGTCTCCCGTGGTGCCTGAGGACACATCATGTCACAGCTGATGTGACCCATACAACCCTGCGACTGGCTCTCTGCAGCCCTGCTCCCTCCTGCTTGCGCTCCTGGTGTCTGCAGGAGATTGGCACCTGCCAGCAAAGCAGCAGCAGAGGAAAGTCAGAGGGAACGGCGTATATTAAAACCAATTAATTCTATGGTGGAAAGATTCTAGACAGCACCTTTAATACTAGAAGAAAATTTAAGCTTAAACTGAGCTCTGAAATCCACAATTAAGGTACCTAAAAAACATTTGAGTTTCATAATATTTCATAATATTATGAGGAGTATGACACTGGCACACACTGGGCCTGAACTGAATATATTAAGATTTCTTTAGTAGAAATACAGTACTTGTTTTTTTGTCTGTTTTAGAAATGTTATTATAGAATCATGAAATGGTTTGGGTGGTAAGGGACCTTTAAAGATCATCTAGTCCAACCCTCCTGAAACTCAGTAGTGAATAATGAATGCCGTACCACTTATCTAAAGGATGACACACCTATGTTTAGTTGAAAGTCGGGAAATGTCCAAGGACCCTTATTGCCACACGACGGATGCACAGACTGCTAAAGCCTTGGGTTGATTACCTTTAGAAGGGACATTTTGTCTTAGATTCCTGTTGTACATGCAAAGTCGCGAAGACGGAGACTTTAAACATGGCCGCTAAGGAATAGAGTCTGCGTAGAGACAACTTCTCAAGGACATTGCGCAGGCACAAGATATGTAAATGGATTCTCAGAATTGTAATGAATATATAAACAATTTCTTGGAAAACTAATGAATAGGTCCGAGTAGCTTGTATAAAGGGGGGACTGAAAAGTCCCCTCGGTGTGCATGACTTTGGTGGAGCGATCCCCCATGCACCCAGCGCTGCCGAATAAAGATAACCTCCGCCCGCCTGCATATTGCTGACTGATTCTTCAAATCACCAGTTTAAAGTTGCTCTGCAGCTTTAACTAACAGGCCTGGGTTGTCCAACCCAGACAATGGTAACATACGTCCTTGGTCCTTTAAAAATCCCTCTACACAGGAGGGGATATTTTGAGTATTGCAACGGTGGGGAAGCATGTGGGGGTCTCTCTGGGGCAATAGGGCATCCCCCAGGTGGGAAAGTGGGACACCGGGCTGGTTGTCCAATCAGCATCAGGGATGGGAGCAGCGCAAGCAAGAAATTAGGTCTTGCACCTGGAAAAGCGGCCCAAACCTTGTTTTCATCACGTGGCTGGTACAAACAGATTACTCTGCCCCCCTAAAAGCTCCAGGCTCGGGAGTCATGTGCTTGGGGGTGGGCAGGAGGGGGAATTCCCACTTACCAATTTATCCCTCCTTGTTGCTGGAGGAGATGACCATGAAAGCCAAGGAAAACACAACTCTACAAACAAGACAAAGAAATGCAGCAGGGGAATGAGAGAGGAGCCTGGATTTTTGCCTCCAACAACGCCCGTAAGATTTGAAACCACGTGGATGCTTTTCTCTACGGTGGGTGCAGGGGGTTTGGTGGTGGTTTGATCCCTCCTTGGCTGGGAAAACCGGGGAGCAGAGAGGAAACAAAAATCTTAATTTGGTTTTGAAAGAGTGCAAGGGTGGGGAATTATCTCTAAATCCTGCCCTCCCCAACACCCGGGGATTTAACCCCTGCCTCTCCGCTGAAGGAGGGAGCGGAGCTGATTTCTGCAGTCTCCCTGCTCCATCACTCCCCAGCTGGTGGCAGTGGGTGGAAGTTCCCGAGTGTGGCCATGGGACCAAGCCTTGGTGCTGGGGGACACCAAGCAACCTTGCGTTGGCTCTGGGAGCGTTGCAGCTCGGCTGCATATGGGAGGACACAGGAAGGGGTTGGATCAGGTGAGTGCTGAAGGCGAAGGGGAGAAGGGGTTGCTCCAGGAATCCTGGATGCGCTCCGAGCAGGGGCTGGGGCAGAGCATGCTGGTGTGGGGCAGGCAGAGCCCCGCTGCATTGCCAGGTCCATCGAGGCACGCAACAGCCCCCTGCCCCGGGGCTCTGTCCGCACCAAATACTGAGCCAGAGACTCCAGGCGATGGGCACAGGGAGGGAGGGAGAGACCGACACGGGGTGCCCTGCCTCCCAGTGCAGCACCAGTCCCTTTACTGGGACCAGCGCAAGGAGCAGAGAGAGGGAGCACCAGTCCCTGCCCTTGCCCTATCCCCATGCATGGGGTTGTGCCACGAGGGGGCATGGGGAGACCAGAGCTGCTCCCAGTTCCTGGCTCTTCCCTGGAGCAGATCTGTCCCAGGAAGGTGGAAAAGGTCTGACAAGGCTGAGCTCTGTCGGGCAAGAGCTAGCTGACCCCTTTTCCTGAGGGGGAAACCCTGCAGAAATGAAGGAGGCTGCTTTTTCCCTTGCACAGATGCCCATGCAAAGGGAACTGCCCAGGATTGCCCAGGATTTATCCCAGCTTTTCCCCCCAGGGAAACAGCTCAGCACCTTCTTCTTCCCACATAGACTCCAGCAGAGCATCCCCATTGCTGCTGAGAGGGATGGAAAAGCATGGCCACGGCAGAGCAGCCACAGGTGATGGAGAGTCTCTCCTTTGGTGTGGGCAAATGCTTTCTGGCTGACCTAAAACATCAGTACCAGGTACCTTTTGCCCAGTGGGGTTGTACAAGCTTCTCTGTGACTGTAGCTGTGAGTTACCACCTTCCTGCAACTCCTTTTGGATCAAGAAGTCCCCATATACCAGCAGTGGATGGTCAGGATGCAGGAGAGGTGGTGAGGACCAGAGGATGGCACCCACGGTGGGCATGCTACAAGGCAAAGCCTTAGGTGCAGGACGCCCATCTCAGAAACACAAGGAAGGTGGAAAGTCACAGCAGGGCGTGGGGTTGTGTGTCTCCAAGAGACAGGAAAAGGCACAGAGGTCAGGGTGGAGAGGTTGAGCCCAGCCTGATTGAGCTCCTTCAGCTCCATCATCCCTGTCAGGCATTTCTGAGCATCTAACAACCCTCAGTATTTTGCAGTGTCTTTGTTTTCCCTCCCCATAAGCTTAGCCAGCTGCTCTCTGAACCTTTACCATCTATGATGTCCTCTGTGTGTGTGTGCGTGTGTGTGTGCATGCCCATGGGGAGCCCAGGCACACAAGGAGAGATACCCATGGTGAGAGGACAGGCCCGTGCTACCCAGTTCTACAAGATCTGCTGGGGATGAAGGATGCAAAACACAGTCCATTTTCACCTTTCCTAACCTGATCCACAACAGCCTGCAACTCCAAGGTACCAATGAGGAGTCCCAAAGTGACCGGGAGACATCCAAGAGGCAAATAATAAGGAAAAAGTGGTTAATTTGGTTAGGGAATACAAATAGAAAGTAAAACTGTGTTGGTGTTAAATTAAATTAACTTGGGGATTTTACTAGCACCACGAGCATGTAAACATGCATCTTATTTTTTCATCTTTATCCTAATTTTTCATTTTAGAGGCGCTGACCAAATTGCAGCCAGGATGGCAGCATGTTGCAGTGTAAATTGGGCTGGTCTGGCTCTTCCCCAAAAATAAATCCTTGCGTTATCCTGAGTGGGCAACAGAGGGTGTGCAGCCAGGGATGGAGCGATGGAGTCAGAGGAGCAGCAAACAGCCAGAAGAGGGTTTTACTGCTGCAAAAAATAAAGTGGCAAATTTGGGGGGCATTATAAAGGAGGCAGGAAAGGTCAAGTGGAAGGGTTAATTCTTGAGGATGAGAAGGGTGAAGAAAACTTCCAACAGTGTCAGGATGGCCGAGTGGTCCAAGGCGCCAGACTCAAGGCTCTGCTGCCTCTGCCTGGGGGTTTCTGGTCTCCGAATGGAGGCGTGGGTTCAAATCTCACTTCTGACCCACCTTTTCTCCTGAAAGCTGACTTTGTAAATAATTTTAAAAAATAATCCTTCCATTATGCCTGCACCTGAGTTTGGCAAAACACCAATTCTCCATTTCCTCCCCGCCACCCGCACCCCCCCCAAACCCATGGTGTGGTACCAATCTCTACTGTTCACCCATCGCCAACTGCACCCACACGTGGAAGAAAACCACATGGAGGGACAGGTGGTGGCAGCGGGGTGCGCGCGGCCCCACAGGTGGTGGTCGGCACCAACACCCACCTGCTGCTCCCCTGGTGGTCTAGTGGTTAGGATTCACCACTCCTGCTGCCGTGGCCCAGATTCAATTCCCGAGCCAGGCTGATCTTGCTTCTTTTTAAGAATCACTGCTTTAATTGTCATGGATAACAAGTTGATGAGGGATGGGCTTAGTGGAACTCAGTTATCACTATCCTGGGGTACCTTAGACCGGTCGGGCTTCTTCCCCAGCTTGCAGCAATTCCCATCACCTGCTGGTAATTAAAGTATGCATATTCAAGAATATATAACCGCCTACTTGCAGCATGGAGGCGGTGAAAGCCTGTATTTCTCTAAGGTAAACAAACACTGACAGATTCTCAGTAACAAAACACTGAGCCACAGCCCAGACCCTCACCATCCTTTCCTTCAAGAGAACCCACCACCACCACCAAAGGCTTCTGCATTTGGACTTTATTGCAATGCTACACTGACTCTTTCATCTGGCAGACTCCCCACTCCACCTGGCGCATTGCTCTGAACTTCCCAAACTGGTGGTTGCACAGATCTTGTCAGCAATTGGGGAGCCTTGGGGGCTTCATTCCTCTCCCTGGAGCTTTAGAACTTGTTTGTCACCCAGCCAGACCTCAAGGGAGGGATGATGTTGTCTCTAGCGCCTGTTTCTAGGTCCCAGCACATCACCTTCGCCTGCATGCACTGCGAGGCAGCTTTCGCTTGCTTGAGGCTGTTGGCAAGGATGTCCTTTGGCCGCTTGGTCTTGGTCAGCCCCTGTCCATAGGCCATGACAACAAGCCCTTCCTGGTGGAAGAGAAGCCACGTGGCCTTGGCGTTGGTGCGGAGGGCACGTTTCAGAGTCCTTTTCCTCTGCTTCTTTGTAGGCCGACGCTTCACCTGGCTTCCCTGACTTGGACAGGGATCTCTTGTGTCCAAAAAAATCTTGTACCCGGGTGATGCACCCCATGAGTGTAGAGCTGTAAGGTGCAGTGTAGGAGAAGTGGCAGGACTCTGCGACCAGGGGAAGGGGAGAAGCTGTTGACGGTACTGCTCTCTGCTGCACTGGCTGGCATTTAGAGCAGAGTATCATGATACTCTTGGTTACTGTTTCGGGGTAGGAACTGTCATCTAATTCAAGTGGTGTTTTCTGTGATGTGTGTGGAACTGCACGTGCAATACCAAGAAAACAAAATGAAGCATTTGAGAAGGGATGGAACTTATTTCAGTAGGGAGGCTAGGAAGCATTTAAATTAATGACTTGATGTTAACGTTGTTAAGGCTAAGATGAGTCATTGCAGACTTCAATGAAATGTGGTTTGTCTGATGTAATGCAGACCACTGGTAAAGGAAATTATGAGAAAGAGATGACTTTTTCATTTTTTGTCCTGTTTTTATGGCTGCAGTTTCAGAGTTTTTGCTCTAGGAGTCTCATTTTCTAGAAAGACAGAACAAGGAAAACATTGGGGTTTCTATGCAGTCAGGTTCTGACAGGCTGACAATGTACTGTGCGCTCTGTACTGACTATTCAGCGGCACGTCTTTGCTGTAAATGTGAGGTAATTTGATAGATAAGAGATACTTGTGTTTGCAAAGCGTCAGTCTGTTCCCAGTGTCTTGCAGCATGTAACGCTGTGTTAAACATTCAGGAGCAATTCCTGGACAGCAACTGGAGGTTGGTAACTTGGCATCCTGTGGTGTCTTGTTTACGTGTTAGAACTAGATAATCTTCATGTCCCTATCCAAAGGTAAAATATAAACAAAAGAATTTTCATACCCCTGTACCTTCTCTGTTTATAAATGGTGAAAGTACTGAACAGGAAATAAACGGTCCTATACGTTAAGTCTTAGCAAATCTTTAGGGTCAGCTGGTATTTATTTAGTGATTCTTAATGGTTAAATGTGAACTTGCAGAATAATGACTGTATGTTATTGATTTCCTGAATTAGCTTTCATCAGAGGAGTGCAAGAGGTAAATGTGAGGCTATTTTTAAAAAAAGTCCTTTTGAGTGAGAATTGGAAACTACAGGTCTGAGAAAGCCTGGCTTCTAGATCAACCCTATTGATGTGAACCATCCTGAAACTCGTAATTCTCATGGCTAAATGCAATCCTGCAGGGGAGTCACAAGTGCTGTAGTTCTTACAGAAATCAATGAGCTCAGGCGTTCGGGGTGTTACTGTCAGTGTTTCAACAAAGTCACCAAGACAGAAGTTGAGCTGTCATGGTATAAAAACAAATACCATTTCATGAAACAGTAACTGTCTGAGAGAGGAAACTATAAAATAATAGAGAAGAATAAAAGGACTATCTAGGAAATAACAAAATGGCAAAGTCTGGGATATTTTAGTCTGCACTGAACTAGTTGAGCTGATTGGGAAAAAATTGGCTTTGAATGTTTTTTCTTGACCAAATAAATGACTTGTCATAAAGTACTTGCAAAGTCCTTTGGAGGATTTTGACATTGCCCTTCCCTTAGCTGTTTGTGAGCTCTCAGTAGAGGAGTTTGGTCAAATCTTGCTTTATGATGTCCCTTTTTTAAAATGTATTGTCTGATTTAACACACAGTACTTTCAAAATTGCTTTTGTTTGGTTTAGTGAGTTACTACACATTTTGATTTATAGCACATTTCTAAATATGGGTAACTCATTACTACCAGTTTAAGGAGATTGAATGCTACGCAGACACCTCTGTGTTGGCGCTTCGCTCGTGTGCCACACAGCAGTTACTGCATGCTCGGGTCTAAGAGTACAGTCTCCTTTCTGGATTAAGTACGCTGGAGCAAAGGCAGTCTTTCCAAATCATGTTGTAGAGCCTTGGCTCCTCATATTGCCTTTCTTTGCCTGTGAAAACTCCTTTCCTTAACACTTGTTTCGCTTTATTTTGTACCCACTGCAGGACTGCTGACTGGAGGACAGTTTCATCAACTTTACGGTCAAGGTGTTTTCTCTCCTTACTCCTACACGGCAACCTCGTGCCGAGCCCCCAGCACTTCACCAGCACAAAGATTAGATCCGACTCCAGTCCCTTCCACAACATGGCAGGAACCACTTGGGTTGCTGCCAGGGCAAGGGGCTTCCCCAGCTTTTCCAGATAAAGGGGCTGCCTTTCCTGTACTCCAGACACTTCCAACAGGAGCCACGTACACCCTCCAGCCTGTGGCTTCTCTTCCGCCACTTCAGCAAGGGACTCAAAGCGTTGCTGCATCCATTGCAAATTGCAGCAGCTCTGCATCTTCAGTGCCGTGCTCACAAGCCTGCTATCCAACAGGTATGAAAAAAATTTCTGCGTTTGCTTTTCAAAAATAGATTTTAAAGTGAGACTTTTAAATATTTTTCTACAATACTCTGCCATGTGTATATCTCAAGTGAGAATTAGAAAGTGTCAAGTCCAAAAGGAAGTTGGACCTTTAAAGCAAAAGGAGTTTCTGTTTGGTATTTGTGTCTTTCCTCCAGATTTTGCGTGTCCCCTGGTGATCTTCTGGATAGCCTTTCTGTTGAGGTTAAAGGGTGAGGAGAAAACTATTTGTCCAAAATTAGTCAGTGTTAGGCTAACTTTCATATTATTTTTTAAAATTAAGCAAAACTTGGACAATGATATTAAAGCACTGAGACCTTGTTAAAAAGTAGTATCCTAGGCCTTGGTCTCATGTTTCCCCAGGTTAAGGTTTTAAACTCAAAGATCAGTCAAAAGTATTGTGTAGAATATTTCATTCTGCTCATACTATTTTTGTATCTTAACTTTTTTTCTTGCTTAGCTTCTTTATGTTGTATTTTCTATGCACTGAAGACTAGAAAGTACAAAAGTCTTGGCTCCTTTCTTTTTTCTAAATTATTTCTGCCACAATTGTCAGTCTCACTTAATCACTCGATTACAAAATAAACCAGTCTCACTTAAGTGTTTTTATTCTTCAGAAGAGGAGTTGCAGCAAAATACTGTTCTTTTCCTTGCCCTTACCTTGAATTGGAAAAATCACATGATAGGGTATTTTCTGGGGAGTGGTCATGTATTTGTTGTGGGTTTGTGGTGTTTTTTTTTAATTTCCCTAAAACTTCTGAAATTCAGAACATAGTGACTCTTGAACAAACTAAAACTCAGTTATTATTCCTTCCTTCTGCCTGCTCCTCCTTTGGCAGCCGCACCTTCACAAAGACAGCTATCTATCCCTGTTTAGAAATCCTACACAGTGAAATCATTACATCTTTTGTGCATGTCTTCTGAGACCTCTGCTGAGAACATTTCAGACAATAATCACTAGTTTCCATAACATCATTTTTGTCAAGGAAGGGTTCTGAGGAGCTGGGCATTTCTTGTAGACACACTTAAATGTTTTAAGAGACAGGCAACTTCTGCCACGTGCCCCTTGCCTTGTGCTCCTTATGCAGAGATTACTGTGGTGGCCAGAGTGTGGAGCCTGCCTTACCAGCT
Source organism: Falco cherrug (assembly GCF_023634085.1). Classification (NCBI taxonomy): domain Eukaryota; kingdom Metazoa; phylum Chordata; class Aves; order Falconiformes; family Falconidae; genus Falco; species Falco cherrug. Next base: position 1,443,401 of record NC_073699.1, read on the forward strand.
GCTAACTATCAAGTCTTCTCCCAGGAGCAGGTGTCCTGAGAGTCATAGAATGGTTTGGGTTGGAAGGGACCTTAAAGATCAGCAAGGTCCCACCCCCCTGCCGTGGGCAGGGACACCTTCTATTAGACCAGGTAGCTCCAAGCCTCATCCAGAATACTTGCTTAATTAAGGTGGGAGGTGGGAGGTGGTCCCCGCTTTGCGTTTCTATTGGTTACAGAGCATAGGCTGAAACTCATCATGATGAATTGTAGTTGTCTCTGTCTCAGCTAAGGCCCCAGCCCTCTCCCGTAGTCAAGGGAAGGAAAGGGGCGTCTCGGGTGCGATTTCACGTAGCTCGGTTTAGAGTTTGTCTTGGGGTAAGATTACTGGTGTCCTGGAAGTGCCTGTTTTGAAGTACTGCCTGTAGGGGAGCTGAGGGAGACCAGCGTAGATTTAGACATGAATATGGAGATCTCTCCCTGGATGATGCTCGTTGCTCTCACTGGATTTGTAGAAGTTTAAAGGATAACTTGGCTATGTTGCTCAGGTAGAATCTTCTGGGGTGGGAGGTGGGTGTGAGAACACGGTGAAAGCATGCCAAAATTTGCAAGGTGTAATCAGAACTAAAATACAGAAGCTTATGGAATCTGAGGCGTTTAAAAACTCTGGTGAATTAATTAGCATTTCTGAGAATGTGACATTTCACTGGAGTATGATAAATCTTTTAATTTTCACTGTCACTCTAGGACTGTCTCAGCAGTTTTACTTCTGTGCCTGTGTATCTCTTAATCTCTCCGCTATCCTTTCTTCTGTGTATTATAACATACAGAATGCTGAAAGCGTGTTTCTTCATATGTCCACATGAAAAAGTCTGGTTTCCTTCATCATGAGAGCACAGCAGCAAGATTAGTTTGTTTGGAAAGTGATAGTTAACCTTAAAAGATGTATTTAATAAGTGAGAGGACTAAAGCAGGCATCCTCAAACTACGGCCTGTGGGCCAGATATGCGCCCCCAGGGTCCTCAATCCGGCCCCCGGTATTTACAGACCCCCCCGCCAGGGCTTGGGAGGGGAACCAAGCAGCCGCAGATGACTGCCTGCCACTTAATCCATGCGCCGGCCCTCTGTTTAAAAAGTTTGAGGACCCCTGGACTAAGGAATGTATGTTCAATCTTATTCTTGGCTCTTTTCATTTCACTTTTGAAGTCCCATTCAATGAAATCAAAGTAGAACTTTGTCAAAAGATTTCTTTTTATGTGCGTTCAAACTTGTTTGTTAACTTCCGTGACAAAAAGATTTCCCTGGTTTTTCATTATGATTCTTATTGAAAAGTCAGTAAAATAAAATATGCTCATCTAAGTCTTTTTTTCCCCACTAGCATTAGACTATAATTATTTTAAGGATTTAGTTCTGTTTACTTTCAACTATCTGCAAAACCTTTGACAGTAGTAGAATCGCGTCAAAGAAATGCGTTGAAGCTTTATTATTTGAGAGTGTCTAATAATGAAAAATCAGTCATGGAGACCATGTGAGAAATATTAATTATTGGTGCCACCTGTCATTGCAAGTCCAGTCGTGCCTTTCGAACACATCTGTGCCTGTAGGGTTCATTTACATATGAAAACCTTTCTGGTGAGTGGTAGTTTAGGAGTAGTCATGATGTTCTTCGGAATGATACACTCTTGGTTAAGATAATTCATTTTCTTTGTATGTCTTAAAATTCATATGGTCACAAGTGCGTATGTGTATATGAACACCTAGGCTCAGCTATGTGAATACGCTTTCTGTGGTGTATTGTGACAAGAAACTCAAGCAGCCAAATCAAAGAGGTGATATTAAGACACAAAAGACTGTGACTACGAAGTTTCTGCATGTGTGTGTCTGTTTATCAATACAATATATATTTTTAATATATCTGTACATACCTTAAAATAAATATTTTTAAGATTAAGAAATTGGTCTTAAAATGACTTGGGAGGTAACAATAAATTTCTGGAATGTCGTTTACTGTGTGATTATTGAAATGTTTAATCAAAGTAAGCAATAGAACTCTGCACACCAGGCACAAGTCCCGGCAGTCTGATAGCTGTGTTTGAATTCTTGCAGCCACACCGCAGAGCTGTTCAGCAGCAGCCCACACAGATCCTCTGGCTGGCTATGCTGGTCCTGCTGCTTCAGCGTGCACCCACGACAGCTTTCTCCAGGTGAGCGTAGCCTACTGAAAGGAGGTGAAAGCGAAGGAGACTGTATGAATGAACTGCAGGTTTATACACTTGTGAAATTAAGGATATAAATTTGAAAATTGATCTGCTTGATAAAGTGAAAGTGATGTGGTTTACAAATACCTATTTCAAAGAACCACTGAATGTTAAACGGGTAGTTTTGTAATTCAGGTTAGGTTTCAGGGTAGCAGCATAGTGGGTGTCCTCATGAGTGGAGTGGTTTTTTGCTTGACTTCACCAGAATCACTTTTAGTTAATGAACCTGCATTTGTATTGGAAGAATGCTCTTGCCTGGACAAAAAGAGATTCTTTAATATTATGAAAATACTGAGAAGCAGCTCCACTTCTTTGTTCCGGACAGCTTCCTGCAGTCCTGAGTTTCATTTGATGAACGAGAAAAACTAAGGTGACTTTGTGGAATGGGCCCCACCTCAGAGATCTCTTATTAAAGGTAACTCCAGTACTAACTGTAAATGCTTTATGTAATTCTAGTGGAAACTGCGCCTTATTTGGAGGGCCTGGCTTATCAGATATCAGAAGATCTGAAGTAAGAATGCAAGAGCTTCCTTTTCTATTACAGCATAACGCATATACTTTTTTTCCCCCCTCACAGAGGACAAACGAAGCAAGTTATGCTTATGTGTGTTGAAAAAGGGTTGACCTACCCAAGCTTGATCATCCAGTTTCCTGTCTTGCAAATATCAACCTTTGTCTTTTATTTGTGACTTTTTTAAATATAAGCTTATCCAAGATGGGCAGGTTATGGCCTGGATAACACGTTAGTGTAAGGCTATAAATAGCCAACAGCCAGTCATGCCGTCGATACTGTAGTATTTATTTTTCGCACAGTGCATCTTTGTCCTCTCACTTTGATCGTGAGCTGCTTTTTTCATCCAGGACGTGAGGATCCGTCTGAGCGATGGGCAGTCACAATTAAATAGCTTATCTCAGAAGGCTGAGATCCATGGGGTAGTAAATCATTCCAAAGGAGTTGTCAAAGGTGGTGTTGTGGCTAGATCGAAGGATAATATACAGTGTCCGAAGGGTCTAGTAAAAATAAGTTGTTTGGAGAAGCAAGTCCATGGGCAGTGTGTGGAGTCAGAAGAGCTTTAGGCCACTTGCTAGTGGTTGCTTTGTTTCCTGGAAACCCCCAGCAAAAAGCTGCCGAGCATCTGGGCAGACTGCGGGAAGGCGATCCTCTGCGTGAGAAGGCCAAAGGCGAGCAGTGCCCTGTATCAGTTCCACCAGGTCAGTAACCGGCTGTCTCTGAGCAGGGTAACACAACTATCGTACCGCGTGGATCAACGGGACTTCTAGAGATTTCTGAGTCTTAGCATAGCCTAGGTCATTTCTCCTGGAACGTGGTGACAGGCTGTGCAGGTGGTACAGAAGACAGCAGTTTGCCTGCGGTTCTTGCTGAGCTGTGGGGAATAATCAGTTTGCCTTTTGTGTGTTCTGGGGCATATACTTCCCCAAACTTCTGCTGGGGGATGTGGCAAGCTGCAGTATTGAGCATCCTGCCCGGCTGGTGTATTGATCATCCATCAGTAACCACTTGCACAAATCCTCAAAAGCGGTAAAATTCATCAGCCCTGGCTGACTAAGCATTTTTATTGTTCTTCACAAAAAATAGAACTATTGCATGGTGTATTTCCTATCGTTCCACTCAATACCTTCTACCAGTTGCAGGAATTCAGTGCGATGCTGTTGAAGCGTGGTTTGCGGGGTGTTTTAGGCTGTTTGGTCACGCTGTGTGCTGCTAGGTAGGAGTGGCAAAGCCTATACGAAACTGCTGGACCAGTCCCGAAGACAGCGAACCGTATCGGCACACTAGCAGTCAGCAAGCTGGTTACCAGCCCCGTTTCTGTTGGATCCAGACGGTGCTTTGTGGTCTCAGAAGGAAAAGCTGGCACTCTCGGACAAGGAAGCCTAAACCTTGTGCTGTTCTTACTGGGTCTTGCAGAGAGCATCACTTTTAAGTTTAGGAGAGATTTAAGACAGGTGGAGTTTCTGGGTCTTGGGGGCCAGCTGCTGGGCTTGTACAGTACGCACCTGAGCTGCTGAAAGTGTTAGGTGACCCTGACTGGAACACAGGCAGACCAGGCCGGTAACTAACTGGTTGGTTGGCTGCAGTTTGCTCTCCAGAAAAAGCTACAGAGAATTACTGTGTGGAATGGCAAGGGGACATAGGTGGTTATACCCAGACATGGTGGCTGATGATGGTGTATCTCACCAGGTTTCTGAAATCGGGGTTTCAGAGGTTTGTATTACACTCTCATCACGGTTGGTTCAAAACAAGGAGCTCAGGTACAACTTCTTACCCATTTTTCATTTGGGTTCTCTTAAGTGGGGTTTGGATTAGTGTGATGAATCAGTATCCTTGGGTAGGAATGAGTCTTTTGAGAGACCTCCTGCTATCTTCTGCAACAGCAGTGCTGGCAGCTCACAACCATTAGCTCAATACTTCCCCGCTGCTTTATCATAGATGTGAACTGAGGCTACATATTGGATTTCAGCTAATTTTTTTTCCTGCTCCCACCTCCTTTTTTTTTTCTTAATAGCAGCCCTGCTGTTTGATTATTGCTATTACCATGGTTATTAAGCTGTCAGTATTTCCTTGTGGAACTGAAGCAAGAGGTAACAGGAAATGGAAGAAATAAACGTGCAAGAAAAAAGAAGAAAAACTTTCTGACCTTAAAAGCAGTCCTAAGTAGTTTGCTTTTATTTGTAATAAGGAATGATAATCAGCCATGTTATTTCAAAAAGAAATCAAGCCTGAACTAATTCCGATTGCCCAAGCACTCAAGCCAGATTTGTGTAGTCCTAGCGGTCCCTGAAAAGGTGTGGTTGTACTTTAATTCCTGCACACACTATGCTAATCTTATGAGTGAAATGCCCATCTTCTCTTTCACCACTTCTGCTAAGTTAGACCATTTTTCCTCTTGAGCTCAAATGACCAGCAAGCTATTAGTCTTTCAGGCCCTGACTTCTCAATCTTTTATCAGTTTTCCTTGTTTCTTTGCTGCCTCCCCCCCCTCCTCATCTGTCATATCTTCTCCAGGTGAACTAAAAGGATTTAAATTGTACCTTTGCGTGGCCCTTTTTGCCTGTTGGAAATACACATGAGATCCTGTAGTGCATCCAAGAGGACAATATGTGCTGTAACAGCTTCAAGCTGAGGTCCCCTAAGAAGAGACAGAAAAAGATTCAGTATGGGTGGGTTGGTTGGTTGGTTTTTGGCAGGGATGATCTTATTCCTGGACGGTTTGGTAACCCAGATCTTACTTAAAATCCTGACTACTTACGACAGTAAACAAGCAATGCAACAGAAATGAAACACCTTGTTAACACTTTAAAAAAATTGAACTAAAAAAAAATCAGATGAGAGGAATAATGTTTGAACCTATCTCATAAAAACATAAAGGTGGCTTAGCCTTTAATGAAAAGATTTTGCTTAACTTAACCTAAATTTCTCAAATTCCAGGTTTTATTTTCCCCTCCGTTTCCCCCCACCCTCCACAGTTTGTGGCTATCTGCAAACTGGCACATCTACACGAATCCACACTAGGACTTGCCTTCACACACCCAGGAGACAGGATCTCATCTCTTTGTGGTATCTCCATCAGGGAGAGACCAATTCCTTCACTGGCATTTGATCTGATACGGCTTTCCTAGTAGGTGATCCTGTAGCTTCCTGTTCTCTAATTTACTCGTCTCTGGAAGTAGCTTTTCATTAACCATGACCTCAGCTTAAAGGTCTAAGGATAGTCAGGCACTAAGGACTGCTCCTTCATACTGGATCTCTTCCAAAAGAAGGCTGTATTTTAAATAGACCTGAGTTTCTGTTCAACATCATTGTATGACTTGTATTTGTCAGAAGAAATGACCCTTCTAGTGTCCTTTGACTGAGTCACCTCCAGAAGAAGTAGCAGTACAGACACTGGCTGTTAAAATGTCATCTATCATTTCACTTGGGTAGGACTTGCTGCTTTGGAAAAACTTTTTCGTTGTCTTCATTCTGTTTTAAAGGTTATTCGATATATAGGAATGCTACTAAAAAAATCATCACTGGATTGCTGATTGTGTCCTGTCGTCCTGTGATGTCATTACAGTGAAAAATTTTAGTAGTGTTCAGACCTGATCTGTGATGGCAAAGGCAGTCTCTGTAGGTTCTACAAGAAGTGTTTCTGACCTGAAATTCTGTCGGGTTTTTATGCAGATCGATGCAGACTTTGGGTTGTGCCTCTGTGGGACCCTGTCATGACAGGAGAGTCCAGATGTGAGGCTGTGACAGGCAGGGCAGTTTTGCAGTATTTGCTGTCATCGGTATTTGAACTCCCACTCATCCTGGGACTGGGGCGTTCCTGGGGGGCACCCCTTGTGTAGATGTGCCTATGGACAATCACTTGAGGAGGAAAATGGTATTATTGGTTAAGAAGCGGTGAGTTCCTCAAGTTGTGTTGTCCATATGCACATTTACAGCATGTGGACCTTTTTCTTTTGCTTAAAAATGTTGTGGTTTATACTGGGTTTATACACAACAGGAATGCTTGAGTTTCAGAAGGAACTGAAGGCAGGTGGATTTTCTCTCTCATTTTCTATTACGTATGTGGCACGTGAAGAGGGTGGTTCTAGTGTACCCCCACAGGTCCTACTAAGACCAGAAGTCTCTGATTTGAATGCTTGGGTATATTTAACACCTGCGGTGCAAAGGGTGTGCAGACAATGCATCTGCAGGCATACACCAGCTCCTGGTAAGTAACCTTCTCTCCAGGATAGACCATGAACAGAAGAAAGGAAGCGTGCCAAGGGCAAGGTGGTTAATGAAAACCAAGAGAAAGTAGTAGCCTTTTTTTTTCCCTTTTTTTTTTTTTTTTATTTTTTGGTTAAACTTGCTATTTTAACTGAGAATAACAGACAATCTTTCAAGCTTTTGGATAAATGGATAAACAGAATCAGTACACATCCTGTCATGGTAATTTTTTGATACAAAAGTTTGCTGTATTTTGTTTTTCCCAGGATCCTGGGATGCAGTCATCTTACGAAGCTGAATTGATGCCATCTGACTGGCTATGTAATATATCTGAAGAAAACAAGAAGGCAGAAGTCAGTCTTGAAGCCACGTTTCAGGTTGCCGCTGAGGTGCATTCATCATGCAAAGCTGAAAAGGTGGGAGTGGCACCTGTAGAGAGCCAGAGTTCAATCCTGGAGCTTAATGGAAATCAGGCACCGCCTGTTAATAGTTACACACCTTCTTCAACTGAGGAAAGCCAGCTGGAACGTCTCACTCCTCTAACTTTAGACACGTCATTTCTGGTGGCAGAAGATCGAGCACTGAATTTGTCTCCATTACAGCCTTCTGGCATTCTTTGTGCTGCCGATACCACTCTGTCTATAGAAACTGCTGCTGCTGCTAAAATACTACAAGAACTTCTGACCACACAGGAAGCAGATGAAAAACGGAGCGAAGAACCAGATCACCACCCAGCTGAGTTCTCCCTCATGTTTTTTCAGGAAGAATTGTTCAGTCCAGAGCAGGTAAGGGGTAAGGGGAGGTAAACCAACATCTTCTTGAGCTAACTATATTTGATAGTAATGCTAGGGTCTGGACCAATAGCTTTTCAATATTCTTGCCTGCTTAAGAACTGAAGCCTTCTTTAAGCTTTTAATGGACAGTGAAGGGTTTGCTTGGTAAAGCAAATTGGAAAAGAGGATATATATAGGAAAAGATAAAATAAAAAAGAAGACGGAATGAAAAAGTATCCCATGTTCATGAGCATGACACGTGTCAGCCTGTTGGCCAAGTTAGGGTGCTCATTTGCATGGGAAACATGTGTAGTGCAGGTGTATTCGTGGTGATGAAGTGGATGCTTTTTTAGGTTGTAACATACCATCTTTAATCTCCAACAAAGAAGGGTATTTTGAGAATTGCCACCGGAGGCAGAGTTTTGCTTAAATTTAGATAAATGGTTAGATTGTTTCTGATAAATAGTTGTTAAGTTTCTGTTTTCTGTGGAAAGTATAGTTTATTGACATTTGAATGGTATAAAGCATCTTCATTGGTTTATACTTTGTGGTGTACAACAAGTTGTAATTGTACTTCAGTCTACCTGTACCTGGTCTTCCCTGTATGTAAAGTTGTAAGTCTCATGAGGGGTGAGGGGCATTCTAGATGTTACTCTGTTAAGGCAGCAAATGCATGCTCTGCTTTTATTTTGTTTTGTTTTGAAAACAAAGTAATCTCAGGAGATTGACTGCATCTGTTCCTGCTGCATGAGACCTACCTGGCATGTAGGCACTCAAAATTTCATTTTTGTGTGTGCATTGAAGCTACTGTTTTATTGTTCTATCGGTAGCTTGACGCCTTCACTGAAGTTTCTAGATCGGAAATCATCAGCTGGTGCAAACCTCCCGTTGTTGCTTTCAGCATTATAAAGATTAGTCATCTTCCTCTTGGGTATCTTTCTAGAAAGGGGTGTGTATCCTGATCAAGCCTCTGCACAGCTCAAGCCTAGACTAGACCGTTCTGCTCAGTACCGTGTAGGGAAGAGCACATCCCTGCGCTAGTGCATAAAGTTGGCAGCACTCCTTAATTGGTGCCCACTCATTATATTAAGCGTTGACTGCCCTTGAAACGCTGTCAGTTTCGAGAATTTTTGAACTGCATTTTTAGAATGATAGGTTGTCCCTTGTTGAAGGCCTTTGGAGTCCGTGACCCGAACCTCCTTGTCAAGAACTGGGGGATTAAGCGCATGAACCACGTAGTTGTTTGGGAGGGAGGTTTTGTATATTTGTGAGAATCCTGATGTTGGTCCTGGACCGTAACTGGTTAAATAACTGCCCTCATTTTTTGAGCAATTGAAGAGCAATCCAGGGACTGTTTAGCGCAGGGGTCCTCAAACTATGGCCTGCGGGCTGGATACAGCCCTCCAGGGTCCTCAGTCCAGCCCCTGGTATTTACAGACAACCCCCCCGCCCCTCCCCCCCCCCCCCCCCCGTGGGGGCTTGGGAGGGGAAACTAAACAGCTGCAGATGGCTTCCTGCCACTTAATCCACGCGCTGGCCCCGTGTTTAAAAAGTTTGAGGACCCCTGGTTTAGCATTTTGTTTGACAGATTCCCGCTTTCTTTTAGAACTACTCTTTAACTAGTCTCCTCCTCCCAAACTCGGGAGAGGGAAGGTTAACTTAACACCCTGCTTGTCCAGAGCCTGGGGTCATGGCAGGTGCAGAACTCTCCAGAGGAGGCTTCGGTGCCTGTACTCCTCACATCAGGCTCCAGCACAGTTTTCTTCCTCATCCCTGAATCTGGAAGCACTCAGGCTTTCAGCGGCTGTTGGTACCATGTGTTTTAGAGCAAGCTTATGACAAAATAGTGGGCGTGCACAGAAGACCGCTCTGTTCCTCTCTATATGAGCAGAGGGGGAGCAAATTCCCCCACTGTTCATACAAGAGCATCAAAACAGCTCTGCTGGGTCAGATCAAAGGTTTGTCTTGCCCGGTGTCAAGTCTCAAAACAACAGCTGTAACCTGATGTGTAGGGAAGAGCAAGAACAAGGCGCGCAAACAGAGCAGGGCATTCCTGCTTACACATTCCAGCTACTTTCAGCCCGAGGACTTGTGATGATGCTGTGTACTTCATCTTGGGTGTCTGCTCTGTGGACTGAAGTCAGCCCTTGAAACTGTCGGTTTTAGCATACGGGACCTTTTGACCAAGCTGGTACTTTGCTCACGAGCTATTCCTGCATGAAGAGCTTCCTTTTGTGCGTGGCTGTTAGTAGTTTCATGTGATGCTTCCCCATTTCCGTCTCAGAAGGGACATTCAGCTGTCATCCCTGGCTGCTTACTGCATGTCACTTGTGACTTTCCGCATCGCTTATCACAGCCGCCTCAGTAGTCGCCTTTCCTGACTGTACAGCCCTGCTGTAGCTTCCTCTGCGTGGCAGCTGCTCTGCACCTCTGGTTAGCGTTGGATTTGTTCTCAACTTGTTCTAGTACATCCTCTTCTGAAATGAAGAGAACATTTTTACAGTGACACAAAGATGTTTGCTGTTTTGTTTTCTGTTTCGTTCACAGTATTTCCTAGCATTTAATTACTCTTGTGACCAGCACTGAGCCTTGAACTGTCTTCCTCATAGAAGTAACAGTTTAGTAGAAACCTGCTTTATTCTGCTTTCCCTATTTCCTAGAAGACAGCAAATTGAAGTTCTTTACATGAAAAGAGTTAGTACATTCAATAGTTCAGATCCAGCGTTGTCCTCAGCCTCAGTGAATTTCTAGTCCTAGACTTTTATAGGCTTTGGCCTTTAATGGGCATATTTTATTCCACTCCTACTCCTAATGTTTTATTTTCATCTTAAAGTGGAAATAGAACATTTCTGTAATGCTTGATCAAGAGGAATTTGCCTCCGATTTCGTTCAGTCTCCTTGGCAGCATACCTATGTGAAGGCTGAAACGCTTGCTTTCTTTGGGGAAGGTGAATCCAGCAAACCCCGTTCATGCGAGTTGCTAATTTTAGTACCTCAGCTTCCCATCATGGTTCCAGCTGGGTATAGGTATAGTCCAGTCAGTGTCTCATAAGTTGTGTAAGTAGTGAGATGCAGCAGTTTTGGCGTTTTTCAGTAACTGAAGTGAAAAGGCAAAACTTTCACGTCTGTCAGCTTTGGTAGCTTTGCTTGATTCTCTGCCAAACAATGTTTCGGACTCTGAAGCTGCAGAAGTATCAGACCTGAGTGGAGGGTCTGTCCACAGGTGCGGTGAATCCATGGTCAGAAACATGTTCACTTAAAAGACCGAACAATAAAAAAAAGGGATAGCTTGGGAACCAGACTTGTGTGGGCTAGGCTGATGCTGTTAGGATGAAAATGGTATTATTACCTATTACATTAGATTACTGAAGAGTTGGTGTGTGAGATTCTATAAACACAGTGATAAAAAGAAATCTGAAAGGGGTGCTGTGCAGTATGACTGCTCTTCAGTTTCCACACACGCAGCTGTAAGGGTTAAAATTGGACACAGCATTGGAAATACAGGTTCACCAGTGAGGGGGAATGAAATTTCCTCAGTTTGCTGGCCACATTCGTCCCGGTGTAGCCCAAGGTGTCATTAGCCTTACTGGGCACTGCAGCATCCCCAGGTCCTTTGCAGAACTGCTAGTTAGAGTGTCTAGACTTCTTTCACCACGTAGGCTAGTAACAGTTTCTTGATAATGGTGATCCCAATATGCATGTTATTTTCTTTTTCTTTATCAAACACTGCAATTTGGTTTCTACACCCCATGCCTGGTATTGCTCTTCATTATTCTCTTTTTTTTTAAATAATGAAATTTGCAGAATTGTTTCTAGAGCAGTTGTCCTGTGGAATATCCAGTTTAGAATGCTTACTTGAGAAATCTTCCCTTCTCTCACTACTTGATTAAGGCTGCTCACTAATTTTCCTGGAAATTTACTATTATGTAAATGTCACCAGGAATAGTGAGTGACTCATCATCACTCATGAGACTTGGATTCTAGCTGGTGAGGGTAGTGACCTACAGCCTGCCTGCCTTCTTTGTTTTTGTGCCTGGGAAGGAGTTGTGGTTCAGACATCAGACAAAAGGCACTGCTAGCCACGTGTTTTTCACGTGGCCTTGTTAACAGTACTAAAGCAATACATCCAGACAGCACATTTCAAAGTGGAAAAAAAGAAACAGTCAAGTGGCTATCCAGCAAGTGCAGGAGGTGTGTTGGAGGGAACTAGTTCTCCCTGGAGTACTCCATTACTGCATTTGCACAGGCCTTTTTGAATGTTATTATACAACTTTGTTAAGGAATGTATGTGTGTTTCTATTGATATGTATACACATAGCAGGTTATATATTCAACACTGAGTAATGACAGACTCAAGGTGGTGAGCGTGATTTTTGGAAAGACTATCTTATTACCAAGTGTGACCTCTTGTCTTCTGTAAACTCACACATAATGGTTTTCAAAAGTTTTTTCCCCGTAATAGAAGGAAACATTGCAGGCTCTGAGCAGTCATTCATCTTTAGGTTATTGATGGATAAGATATTTGCAGAAGAGATGACTATTCTAGAACAGGTGATAGTGAGAAAATTTTTCTGTCTAAAGGTAAATTCCAGGTGCTTAACTTTGGGCCTGTACTGCCTCAGTGAAAATGAAACAGAACTTGGTTGTTTGGCCTTTTTTTTTTTTTTTTTTTAAGCTACAGATTTTTGCCACATGATCATGGAAATGTACCAGTTTGCTAAATGGTTGCCCGCAAAATCCATGTGGAGCTGCAGCAGAGGGCTCCGAAAAGCAAGCAACACATTATTACTTAATGTCTTAACGACTGGATGGGGTGGGGTGAGATTTCCAACCAGAAATGTGTGGTTCACGTGTGGTTCTGCATCACACAGCTCTGTCAAGTTGTTTGAGCTAGATCTGTTGTTGTTAATACACGTGCTGGTAACAATGAGCGCGCCTGGATTTCTTCTAGCTTATTTCTTCTAGCTAGTTTGATAACTGAGGGTAAAGCTCAGACTGTGAGGACACATACCCTAACTTTGTGTGTTCTAGTTTTCTGATCTCGTATTTTGCTTAATACGATATTTTGTAAGAGGTTGTTTCAATTTGGCAACCTTAATTCTGAGTTAAAAACACTTACTATGTCAACTATCTAGGCAGTGTTCACCACCTGTTAGATGCCCTTTTGGAGTGGAGAAGAATAGCTTTTATTTTGTTCTATTGGTTTATATTAGTTTTGTTATAAGATAACATTGAGTGATCTTTGGTTTTATTTCTTTTGTTGTTGTGTTGTGTTTTTTTAAGGAGGAATACTAGTGTTAAAAGTGAATCCAGGACATCAGAGACAGAAGAGAGACAATTCACTTCAGGAGCTGAGCCTGTGAACGAATCTGTAGAACAGATAGATTCATCTGTAAAATCTTTCTCCAGGAAAAAACGCGGTTCAGACACAGGCAACTCTCTCGGTAAGAGAGATTCTACGTTTTCTCAGAGATGTCAGCTGGTACTGGCGGGTGGGGTGTCAGATAGTGAGCCATGGAGGTGGAGTCAGTGATGAATAGTGAGCCATGGAGCGGAGCAGGTATGCCAGATAGTGAGCCATGTCAGCCACTACTGGAGGGTGGGGTGCCAGATACTGAGCCATGGCGGCGGGGTGCCAGATATTTAGCCATAGCGGGGGACGTGTGTGCCAGATAGTGAGCCATGTCAGCTGGTACCAGCTGGCGGGGTGCCAGGGAGTTGCCATGGTGGAGTGTGTGTGTGCCAGATAATGAGTCATATCAGCCGGTATCGGCAGGTGAGGTGGCAGATAGTGAGCCATATCGGCTGGGAGGAGTGCCAGATAGTGAGCCATTGAGGGGGTTGTGTGTCTTTGTGTGTATGCCAGATAGTGACACATGGAGGGGGGCAGATGTGCCAGATAGTGATCAAAAGCAACTGGTACCAGCAGATGGGGTGCCAAATAGTGAGCTGTAGGGGGGTTGGGGTGGGTGTGCCAGATAGTGAGCCATTGTTCAGCTGGTACTGGCGGATAGGGTGCCAAATAGTTAGCCATGCCGGTGGGTTGCAAGATAGTGAGCCATAGAGGCGGGAAGGGCTGATGCCAGGTAGTGAGCCAGGGTGGTGGGCAGGTGTCCCACATAGTGTTCCATTAAAGCCGGTACCGGAGGGTGAGGTGCCAGATAGTGAGCCAAAGCTGCAGGGTGTGTGTGCACGTGTGTGCCAGAGAGTGAGCCATGTTAACCGGTACCAGTGAGTGGGGTGCCAGATAGTGAGCCATGGTGGAGGGGTGTTGGGGGATGCAAGATAGGCAGGCATCGAGGAGGGTGTTTGTGCTATATAATGAGCCATGGCAGACAGTACTGGTGAGTGAGGTGCCAGATAGTGAGACATGGTGGGGGGGTCAGTGATGAATAGTGAGCCATGGAGTGGCGCGGGTGTGCCAGATAGTGAGCCATGGAAGCAACGGGGAGGGAGGGGGTGCCAGATAGTGTGTCATGGGTGTGTATTAGGGGTGTGTGTGTGCCAGATAGTGAGCCATGTCCGGGCTCATGGGTGCCAGATAGCCATGGTGGGAGAGGTGCCAGATAGTGAGCCATAGCAGGCAGTACCAGTGGTTGTGTTGCCAGACAGTGAGCCATACTGGCGGGCTGACAGATAGTGACCCATGACGGTGGCATGGTGCCAAATAGTGAGCCACAGAGATGCCAGATATTGAAGTATAGATGGGATGCAGGAACCAGATAGTTAGCCATGGACTTTGGGGGTGCTGAATAGTGATCCATAGTGGGGGGCAGGTGTGCAAGATGGTGAGTCATGGAGGGGGATGGGTGTGCCATATAGTGGGCCATGTCAGCTGCTACCGATGGGTGGGGTGCCAGATAGTGAGCCGTGTGTGTGTGTGTGTGTGCGCCAGATAGTGATCCATGGCTGGGGGCTGGTGTGCCAGACAGTAAGCCATGTTGTGGGGTGGGTGTGCCAGATAGTGAACCATAGAAGCTGGTACTGGCAGGTGGGGTGCCAGATAGTGAGCCATACTGGCGAGGGAGATGGTGGTGGTGCCAGATATTGTACCATGGGTGTATGTGCGGGTGGGGGTGTATGTAACAGGTGGTGAACTATGGCCATTGGCAGGGGTGCCAAATAGTGAGCCATTGTGTGGTGCAGGTGTGGCAGATACTGAGCCAGCGTGGGTTTGGGGTGTGTGTTTGTGCCAGGTAGTGAGGAATGGCAGGGGGTGAGTGTGCCAGGTAGTGAATTGTAGAGAAATGAAGGCTGTGGGTTGATTAACGCTGATAATCTGCAGCCGTGGCCTTGCCTGGAAGGCAGCAGGTTGATTGACATGGATGATGAGCAGCTGTAGCTCGTTCGCTAAGTATTTAAATAGCCCTGAGGCGTGTGGGGGGGGAGGGGAGGGGACTGGTGTGGTGGAGTGGCCTAGCCACAAGGTTGCCTGCCGTTGCTACACATGTGGGCAAGAAGGTCACCTAAAGAAGGACTGTCCAAAGAGATTGAGGCCAGGAAGGGCTGATGGCTCTGGTTTGGTATGCGGTCGATGTAACAAACCGGGGCATTTTGCAAAATACTCTAGATCTAAATTTAGCAGTCAAGGACAGTTACCTGCAGGTGGCAACAGAAAGCAGGGAAATGGGGGAGGAACACGGGGAGGGACCGCATGATGATGCAAATGAATCCTCCACAGCAATTCCAGGCTTATGCAGCCAACTCACAGCCCAGACTTCAGGGAGCGTCGGATTGGATGTTACCACAGCAACCACCATCAAAACAGAGGATGATATTAGGTCCCACCGAATGCTGTGGGATCCATCGGCAATAAATTGAGTGTGCTGTTGCTTGGACATTCTAGTGTAACTTTGCAAGGGTTGTTTGTCTTACCAGGAGTCATTGATGCTGATTATATGGGTCAGATTCAAGCGATGGTGTGGACCTCCTCCCCCCACGTCAGTTCCTGAAGGGAGTTGGATTGCACAATCAATTCCTTTCCGGGTGCAAGTTAATTATGCCCATGACAAAGTCCGGGGCAAAGAAGGGTTCGGTTTGACAGGAACACCACAAATTTTCTGGACTCAGAGTGTACAAAATGCTCGCCAATTCTAACCTGTAAAATCACCTTTGCCAAAGGGACCCCTCTGGCAATACGGGTGACTGGAATGATTGACATGGGAGCAGATGTAACTGGTACATCTGCACACATCTGGCCTTGCACTTGGCCCGTCTGCTCAGCAGGTTCCATATTGGTGGGAGTGGGTGGTGTGACAGTGTCCAAAGTCAATGTATGGTGCAAGCTCAAAATCCTGAGGGCCAGACAGCAACGATCTGTCCCTACGTGCTTGATGTCCCTCTGAATTTGTGGGGACAGGACATTTTGGGACAATGGGGGTTATTATTGGTACCCAGAAGGATTTTTAATAGGGGCCACTGATGGAGGGTGTACAAAGAGCTACCCTGCCTTTGACTTGGCAGATACCCCTCTTTGGGTGGAACAGTGGGCCCTTCCTGAGGAAAAATGTGTAGCCCTCCAACTAATTAGTAGAAGAACAATTAGCACAAGGACACCTAGAACCTTCCCATAGTCCTTGGAATACCCCTGTGTTTGTGATAAAAAAGAAATCTGGCAAATGGCATGTGTTAAAAGATTTAAGGAAAGTAAAAGGTGTAATGGAGGGAATGGGAGCCCTGCAATCAGATGTGCCTTCCCCGATGATGATCCCACGAAACTGGGACATTTTGGTAATTGATTTAAAAGATTGTTTTTTCAATATTCCTTTACATGAAGCTGATAAATGTAAATTTGCTTTTTCAACACCTAGCAGAAACAATATGACTCCTTGTAAGCAATACCAATGGATGGTGTTCTGCAGGGTATGGAAAGCAGTCCTACTGTATGTCAATGGTATGTAGCAAAGGCATTGTCACCTGTATGGGAACAATTTCCACAAGTGCATCGCTATCATTATATGGGTGATATTCTTGTACCAGCTGCAAATAAGGCTGAACTTCAACAAGTGTATCCAGTTTTGCAGCAGTCGTTGGTCACCTTTAGGCTATGTGTAGCATCAGAAAAGATTCAGCAACAAGCCCTGTGGAAATACTTGGGAGTTAAAGTGCTGGATCAAACACTTGAGCCACAGTATCCAGCTCCGAGTAAATGTCAGAACCCTAAAGGATTTGCAAAAATTATTAGGGGCCACAAACTGGGTAAGGCCATACTTGGGCCTTACAACAGAACAATTGAAACCACCCTTTGGTCTGTTGAAGGGTGACACTGATTTAATGTCTCCCCAATCACTAACTAAGGAAGCCAGCTTAGCCCTAGAGAGGGTGGCCAATGGTCTGCAACAAAAAAAAGAGTACACAGTGTAAACTTAGAAACTCTGATAAGTTTATATGTTGTCATTGTTAACTGTCTTCCCATGGGATTGTTGGGTCAATGGAATGAGGGCTGGCAGGATCCACCACATGTCTTAGAGTGGTTATTTTTATCTGTACAACCATGGAAGACAGTGAGCACTCAGACTGAACTAGTACCAAAAATCATCACCAAAGGACGTACACAGTGCGTTTCAGCTCACGGGCCAAGATCCCAATCACCTGATAATTCCCATTGAATGTGCTGGTGTTTGGCAAACAGTTTACTGTTTCAGTTAGCTCTGGAAGGATTTAAGGGACAAATATCCTATCATCTTCCCAGTCATAAGTTGTTACAAACTTAGTTGGACATACAAATACTTCAAAAGCCACCGGTAGCAGATAGCCCAGTGCAAGGCCCTACGGTCTTTACAGATGATTTGGGGAAATTGGGAAAGGCAGTGGTCACTTGGTATGATGGGAAGCAATGGCAAGAATTGATACACTTGACACAGGGGTCACCTCAGTTGGTTGAACTTAGTGCTGTCCTTGTTGCCTTTAAAACACTTGCTCAGTGTGCTGTAAACATTGTTACAGACTCTGCTTATGTTGCGGATGTTGCGTGACACATTGACCGTGTGCTGCTTAAGGAGGTAAATTCAGAATGACTTTTTAAATTAAAAAAATTATGGGTAACAGTAAACCAGTGTACTCATAGATATTACATTCAGTACGTCTGCAGTCACACTGGATTGCCAGGATTCATCTGTGAAGGGAATGCCCGTGCTGATGCTCTTGCAGCTCCCGCTTGGACTCCTCCAGTGCCTGATCTGATATGACAGGTCCTCACGTCTCATCAATTTTTTTATCAGGGGGCTTGGGCACTGGTCTGTCAATTTTAAAATATCTTTTATGGATGCAAAATCCATCATCACCACTTGTCCAGAGTGTCAGTGATTGAGTCCCAGACTGACGTTTCCACAAAGGGTCAATCCACATGGATATCAGTCCTTGGATCTGTGGCAATCTGACGTCACACACGTGCCTTCTTTTGGTCATTCACAGTATGTTCATGTCTCTGTTGATACCATCTCAAAAGTTGTGCGAACATTGGCCCATACTGGGGAGAAGTCTCTGGATGGCTTTTCACATCTTTGACAGGCTTGGGCTGCTTTGGGGTTTCTGAAGCATCTCAAGACAGACAATGGACCAGCATATTCATCTGCACGCATGGCCAAGTTCCTTGCCTCTTGGGGGGTGGAACATGTTACTGGCATCTCACATTCCCCAACTCATCAAGCCATTGTGGAATATGTTCATCATACTTCAAAGCTACTTCTTGAAAAACAAAAAGGGAGAATGGGTTCTGAGACTATGCATGCTCTTCTGTGGAAAGCTGCGTATTTAATTGACTGTGCTGACCAGAAAAGACTGTCCTGTGATTATCTCACATTTCTTGTCTTTGCAGGGAGGAGATCTTCTTATCTGAGCAAAGGTCTTAATGAGAGACCTACTGTCATGATCCACTCAGTGGACTGGTGATGGTTCATTTACTATGATCTCAAAGCACAAAAAATCAAGGCGACCATGCCAAGAGGTCATGGTTTGATCAAACAGCACAACTTTATTGTTTTTCCATAAAGCTGCATGTGATAGAGTAACAGGAAGGGAAGGAAAGGTAAAGTAAAAAGAAAAGGAAAGAGGATTATAGCTACCACCACAGGTCCAAGGTGTGCCTATGGTCCCAGATCTAGGCAGCATCCCGCCAGTCCTGATCGTTGGGATCCTTGGTGGGGAAGATCTCCAAAGTTCAGTTGCTAAGGAGTCATCCTTTATGCCAAGCAACACACCTTGCTGCTCCTCCGGCCCATGGACTGTTGCCAGTCTCCACCTTCTCAAGCAAGGTTACCAGCATGTCTAAAGAGGGGTGCCTGAGGTGTGGTTTGCCTTAGAGGCAGGTGGCTTCAGACCAGGAGGTGTGGTTTTGTATTATAATGAAGGAAATTCACCTGGAGTTCAAGTTTTCTGGTTCATTTCTGTGACAACAGTTGTGATCCATCTTCTGGACAGCTGTTATGCGGCCTTACTGTATCAGGGACCAGCAGAGCACTCCTCGTACCGTGCAGTTCTCCTTCCCAGGGTCTCTGGGTCTCGGTGTCCATAAGGACCGCACTCCATCTCCAGGTCTCTGTTAGCAATGTTGAGACAATATCATTCTCTTTGGACCTACTCTTACAGACCCCCGGGACCATTGCAGCTCAGGACTGGGACCCCTGGGACCGGGACCCCTGCGGCTCAGGACTGGAATTAGGAGCGGGACCACCAGGACCAGAAATTTGACCCCGGGACAGGGATCCCCAGGAGCTGGACCCCCTGGGCCTGGGATGAGCCCAGGACTGGGACCCCCATGGCTCGGCACTGGGACTTTGACCCCAGGGACTGGGACCCCCGGGTCTTGGGACGAGACTGTGACTGAGACCCCCAGACTGGGACTCCCACAGCTTGGGACTGGGAGCAGGACCCCCAGGATGGGGAACCCCACAGCTACGGACCAGGAATGGGACCCCTGGGACTGGGACCCCTGCGGCTCGGGACCAGGAGAGGGACCCCTGCAATGGGGACCCCTGGGACCCCCTGGGACGGGACCAGGAGTGGGACCCCATGGCCTGGGATGAGACCGGGACCAGGACCCCTGGCACAGGGACCCCTGCAGCTCAGGACGAGACCATGACTGGGACCCCTGGGACCAGGACACCTGGGTCTTGGAATGAGACTGCGACTGGGATGACCAGGATCTCTGGGACCCCTGTGGCTCGGGACTGCGGCCAAGATGCCTGGGACCAGCACCCCCACGGCTCGGGATGAGACCACGACTGGGACCCCCATGGCTCGGGATGAAATCGGGACCGGGATCCCCAAGGCTCAGGACTGGGAGTGGGACCCTGACTGCACAGGACCGGGACCTCTGGGGCTCAGGATGAGACTGGGACCGTCGTGGCTCAGGACTGGGACTCCTGGGACCAGGACCCCCGCAGTTTGGGACCGGTATTGGGACGAGGACTGGGACACCTGTGGCTCGGGACCGGGACGGGGACCCGCGGGACCCAGAATGGGATGGGGACTGCTACCAGCAAGGCTCTTCCCCGCGACTGGACCGGGAAAGGGACCGAGACCCCCGCGGCTCAGCCCATGGATGGGGACAGGGACTGGGACTGGGACCAGAATCGGGATCCCCGTGGCTCGGGAGTGGGACAGTGACCGGGACCCCCGCAGGTCTGCCCCAGGACTGGGACCAGGACTCTTACGACTTGGTCTTGGGACTGGGTCCGGGACCAGGACCCCCTTGGCTCTGCCCTGGCACCAGGACAGGGACCCCCACGGTTCTGCTTGAGGATCGGGACCGGTACCGGGACAGGGACCCCTGCGGCTCAGGACCGGGACTGTGACCAGGATCAAGACCCCTGCGGCTCAGGACCGGGACAGTGACTGGGACCCCTGCAGCTCTGCCCCGGGACCGGGACTCCCGCAGCTTGGGCTCAGGACTGGGTCCAGGACTTGGACCTGGACTGGGACCCCCGCAGCTTGCTCCAGGACCGGGACGGGGACCCCCTCGGCTCTGCCCCAGCACCAAGACTGAAACTGGGACCGGGACCCCCATGGTTCTGCTCAGGGTTTGGGACCGGTACTGGTACTGGGACGGGGACCCCTGTGGCTCGGGACTGTGACTGGGACCGGGACCCCTATGATCGAGACCTTTGTGTATTGGAACCAGGACCCTTGCGGCTCATTACTGGGATTGGGACCGGGACCCCTGTGGCTCGGGATGCAGATTGGGACCGAGACAGAGACCCCCGTGGCTTGGGACTGGGACAGGACCAGGACCGTGACCCCTGCAGCTTGGGACCAGGACGGGGATCGGAACTGGGACCCGGACCGGGACCCCCATGATCAAGGCCCCCACGGCCCGGGACCAGGATCCCCATGGCTTGGGACCAGGATCAGGAGCAGAAGCGGGACCAGCATCCCGGCAGCTTGGGACAGGGGATCCCTGTGGCTCGAGACCAGGACCAGGATCCCCATGATTGAGACCCCAGCGGATAGGGACCAGGACCAGGATTCCCGTAGTTTGGGACCAGGACACCCGCAGCTTGGGACTGGGATCGGGATGGGGACCGGGATGAAGATCAGGACTGGGACCACTGGGGCTGGGATTGGCTCTGGGTCCTCCGCGGGTTGGGACCTGGATGGGGACCGGGACCAGGACTCCCGTGGGTCGGGACCAGGACCCCCACAGATCGGGATCGGGACTAGAACACCCGTGGCTCTGGCCCTCCTCCCCTCTCCCTCCCCTTTCCTCTCTCCTCTCCTCCTTTCTGCTCTTTTTCTCATCCTGTCCCCTTACCCTTCCCCCACCACTCCACTCCTCTCCTCGCCTCTGAACAATTCTGCCTTCCCCTCCCCTCCTCTCCACTCTCCCCTGGAGAGGAGAGGGGAGGGTTGGGGAGGGGAGAGAAGGAGAGGAAATGAGTTCTCCAAGGAAAGGAAATGAATGCTTGTTCATCACTGTGAAAATGTAAAGTATAAAGGCAGTTTTGTTGATGAGTCTTATGATGACATGCTTACGAGAAAAAAGTTGGAATTAAATCCAATACAGTGATTAAAAACATCAAAGTTTTCTTGGCCCCAAGTTTAATATAACTTACAGGAAATATTATATATTTGATGTCTCTCCCAGCTAGTGCAATCTGGCTGACACTGAATAACTTGTTCAAAGGCATTTATGGGTGAACATCCCAGCAGCATATGATTGTCTTTTGTTTCCCCCTTCAGGATCCAGATTAAAACAACAAAACAAACACACCCCCACCCTTCAAAAAAACCCATCAAAGTACCAACTGAAAAAAAAAAAGCACCACAGATTACATACTACGACTAAGAAATTCTTCCAGTAGAATGTAAGTCAGATTTCTAACCTAATGCGTTACATTGTATTTTGTATAACACCTGCTGTTTTAGTCAACCACTGCAATCTTACTTAGATACAAGGATAAAGACATTTAACAGCAGTCAGATTTGCAGTGCTTGAACTACTTAAATAGAAATCAACTCCTTATGTTCCTTATTTCATTATAAAAGATGTGTATAGACCAGAACTCGCTGATCTGTTTTTAATTCTGCTTTGTCAAGAACCACAGAGGGTTCTAAGGAAAGCTATGCTCTTAATCCACAAGTTGCCAACTCTTTTGCTGTTTGGCGGAATCTATTTGGAAGAAAGATAATATCAGTTATCTCATGAAGGTAGGTCTATATTTCTCCTGGAAAAAATTTAAGAATTTTTCAAACTGATTTCTTTTAATATATCTGAACCTTTAGCTGTAATTCTGTGGGAAAGAACCATTCCTTTTGCAAAGTAGAATCATAGAATAGAATCATAGAATAGTTTGGGTTGGAAGGGACCTTTAAAGGTCATCTAGTCCCAACCCACCTGCAAAGAGCAGGGACATCTTCACTAGATCAGGTTGCTCAGAGCTCTGTCCAGCCTGACCTTGAATGTTTCCAGGGATGGGGCATCTACCACCTCTCTGGGCAACTTGTTCCCATGTTTCACCACCTGCGTCATAAAGAATTTCTTCTTTATATCCAGTCTCAATCTACCCTTTGTCAGGTTAAAACCATTACCCCTTGTCCTATCGTTACAGGCCCTATTAAAAAGGTCTGTTTCCTTCTTCCTTATAAGCTCTCTTTTAGTATGAAAGGTCACAATAAGATCTCCTTGGAGCCTTCTCTTTCCAGGCTGAGCAACCCCAGCTCTCTCAGCCTTTCCTCATAGGGAAGGTATTGTATCCCTCC
The DNA here is from genome assembly GCF_023634085.1 of Falco cherrug. Lineage (NCBI taxonomy): Eukaryota > Metazoa > Chordata > Aves > Falconiformes > Falconidae > Falco > Falco cherrug. The sequence continues at coordinate 1,466,325 of NC_073699.1, forward strand.
GATGATTTTTGTCCTCTGGGCCTGCTCCAACAGCTTCATGTCTTTCCTGTACTGAGGACTCCAGAGCTGGATGCAGTACTCTAGGTGGGCTATCACCAGAGGGGAGTAGAGGGTGAGAATCACCACGCTCAGCTTTTGATGCAGCCCAGGATCTGGTTGTCTTTCTGGGCTGCAGTCACACACTACCAGGTCATGCCGAGATTTTCATCCACCTGTACCCCCATGTCCTTCTCTGCAGGGTTGCTCTCAATCCTTTCATCTCCCAATGCCTGTATTGATACCAGGGGTTGCCCTGAGCCATGTGCAGGACCATGCACTTGGCCTTGTTGAACTTCATGAGGTTTGCACAGGCCCGCCTCTCAAGCTTGTCCAGGTCCCTCTGGACGGCATCCCTTCTCTCCAGCATGTCATCTGCACCACTCAGCTTGGTGTGTCATTGCCAAACTAGCTGAGGGTGCACTTGATCCCACTATGTCAATGATGAAGATATTAAACAGTACTGGGACCAGTACAGAGGGCAGCACTTGTCACTGACCTCTATCCGCACACTGAGCCATTAACTACTACCCCTGGATGTGACCATCTAGCCAATTCCTTACCCACCAAAGAGTTCACCCATCAAAGCCATCTCTCTCTAATTTAGAGAGAAGAATGTTGCGGGGCACAGTGGCAAAGGCCTTACAGAAGTCCAGATAGACAACAACCTTAGCATTTCCCTTGTCCACTGATGTACTCACTCCATCATAGAAGGCCACTAGGTTGGTCAGCCAGCTAGGCTTGCCCTTGGTGAAGCCATGCCAGCTGTCTCAAATCACCTCCCTGTGCTCCATGTGCCTTAGCACAGCTTCTAGGAGAATCTGTTCCATGATCTTCCCAGGCACAGCAGTAAGTCTGACAGGTTTGTAGTACCCAGGGTCCTCCTTTCTAAAACCTTTTAAGAATGAGTGCAATGTTTCCCTTTTTCCAGTCATGGGGATTTCACCTGACTGCTATGACTTTTCAAATATCATGGAGATTAAGCATCCAATGTTTGCTTTGAACCTTTTAAAAATATTTGAAATACTCAGTAATCAAGACGGTGCACTGGTACAATTACTGTTGTCTAAGCAAAGGGTGCAGTGCTTGTGGCTCATTAGGAATCCAACAAGTTCTTAGAGTTGCCCTATCATGTCCTCCTCATCATGCAGGTTGTTCAAGAAAAGAAGTCATGACTGACATTTATAAAAATTAAGATTATTAAAATTAGTATTTTTAAAATAAGAAATAAAGCACAGAATTAATGACAACTGACTCCTGCAGAGCCATTTTGCCAGTGTTCTAAATATTGAGACCAAGAATGCACACAATCCATAATGCTATATTTTCACTAACATTACATCAACATTCACCACAATGAAATCAAACACAGAAACAAATGCAGCACTTGAAATATAAACAGAGAAAAATAAACAAACTTTATTGTTACTACATTGGTATAAATACCATTGACTATTGCAAGAGGAAAAGGAAAGATTAAAAGATACATCACAGTATTTGTATTTAGGCCAAGTGTCCATCAGCCCTAGTGTCTATCTACCACAATAGCTAGTAACACTAAGACTAAAAACAAAAAATAACGCATCACTAATATTTGTTTGCTTCTGGCAATCATTAACTACAAGATTTCAAGAACTGGAGTTTACATCACTTTTAATAGACTGGATATATGTTATAAAACCTCACAGAATTTCCTTTTGAACCTATTTATTAGTGCAGCAGCTCAACCTATATACAAGCAAGAAAACACATTCATGAGAGATTTTCAAAATCATTGCTTTCTAAATGGTTTTCAGACTTGGGTTACATAGGAAGGAGCTCTACAGAGGCAATTCTCAGTAGGTGATTTAGTTTTAGTATATACCAGTTTAATAATATGAATGAGCTGACGGAACAAAACTGATGGGCAGAAGTAAGTGCTTTTTTGGCTTTGCTGTTGGAGCAGACCACTTGATAAACGGCACCAGACAGGCTATTAGTCTAAAGATTTTAGACATAGTTTTTCTCTACACAAAGCAATAATTTCATGCTTTCAACAATAACATAATAAGAAGCATATATTCTGGGAGATGAATAACACACAGACAAAAAGTAAAACTAATGCAGAAGAAAAAAGGAATTACCTTCTTGTATTTTTTTCCAGTGTATTGTAGTTAGAATGTTTAAGTTGAGACTTTTTGCTTATCCAAGATTACTTCTTTAGCCTAAAATAAAAATAGGCAGAAAAATAATTCTCATAAAAGCTGATATTTATGCTCACCAGCATTTAAATAATCTCTCAAAAATGGAAAAATTAAGTGGGTCTAAATACATTTTCTCTTGTGATATTTACCCTTTCTGTTAGATTTTAACACTCTTCACTCAGCTTGAAACACATACATAAAACAATGTTAACCCAATGAACTGAATGAAATTATATTAAAATATATACGTGTGTGTATATATATATATATACACACACGTATAATATTTAAATATATACATACATTTCTATTTAAACATATGCTGTCATGTTTAGTACCATGTTAATAATGGACATTACTGATTTTCTTCATAGCTAATTAACTGGTTCATGATGTGTCTCTCATTTGCATTTCAGTCCTGGTGTCCATGTGCTAAATCAGACATTTTTATTGAAGAATTTGCTGCTGAAGAATATTGAAGAAGACTGGACTTCTCCTCCCTCTTTATATAAGGAACAAGTGACCACAAACTCCCTCAGCTCCTTTGCTAAAGTTCGAAGTCCAAGTGAATTCCCTTTCCCAAAGAAAATACATCCATCGCCATTTTTTGGAAGATGTGTTATTGACAAAAGGGTATCTCAGGGCAAAAGAGTATCTTTTTCCCTTCTTAACAACATCATGGGAGAGGGACCCAGATGACAGAAATAAACTATACTAAATAGTTCATTTTATCGAGTATTTCTTAGTGCAAATTATTCAAAAGTAGTCTGTTCCAGAAGCCCAATGAATTTAAAGCCTCTGTTCTAAAATCTGGAAGAAGTAAGACAGAGCTTGTAGCTTTTGTCATTTGGTTCTGAAATTCATTGTGAAAAGGCTGATCCCCTCTAATTCTGTATATACTCTGGTGAAAGTAAATCTGTTTCTTTGGACCTTCCCTCTGTTCTCAGGAGGCCCTCTGGTGTTCTGTTCCTTTAACAATATTTCATTCCTTTGATCCCCTTGAGACTAATGTTCCTTACTTTGCCCTCAGAGCATATCATCAACGATGGGAAGGAAATTTGCTGATTTTGCAATCAACAAAAAAGACTTCCTTGAAAAGAAGTGATCCTGGAACTTAGGAAAGGGTTAGAATTTTCCTACTAGAACATCTATTATCCATTACCAAATATTGTTTGATGTAAAAGCTTCCCTGTTCAAAAGATGTCCTCCTACCTCTGTTCAAGAAAATAAATAAATTAAAAAAAAGTGATACTCTGTAATTTTTTTTATTCTTTTTTGAAACACAACTCTATATGCAACAATGGTATGTGAGCTTCACCAAACTGACTGTCCACCTCCCAGTGACAGTCATCAAGTGAGGATAACTCTTCTGGAAAACAGAACTGCCATAGCTTCAACTGTGGCCAAAAATAAGGTTTTGGGCTCAGTAGAAAGATAACTGTATGAAACATAAAGCCTGTGGTATACAGGAAGATGAAATAAATTAAGATAATGAAGTTTTCTTAAAGTTACTCTATGAAACTATTGCCAATATCTGCATTAATCAGAAAACTGAAAGGAGACTGCTTTTAAGATCACTATCAGAGAATTCTAGAAATGGATGTGTTAAATAGAATCTGGAATATATTTGAGAAAACAGAATAAATATGTGAAAACTATATTTTTAAGCTGAGTCATTTCTTCAGTCCACATGTTTTTTCTACAGTGGCTTTCTTCCTTTACAGTGGGAATTCCACTGAGTAACAATTTCCCTGAAACACATTTATTGTGAAGGATGAATATATTTCTAGGGTTCCACAGCTGTATGTCTCCATGTGCCTTTTATGGTAACAAAATAATTCTGCAGTTACCATACCTAGGATAATTGAGAATGATATAACGTAATTCTATCAAATAACCTTTACACCCACACACATAATACATACCACTCCTATTTCTAAATTCATTAAGGAACTTAACTCAGTAATCTTTACATTTCTAAAGGCTTTTGAAGGTCCAGGCAATCAAAAGCTGTCAGAATTCTTTTATGACTGCATCTATAATAAAAAAATTAAACAAAAAGTCCAATTTATTCTCTCTGATTCACTGAAATAAAGTTTTAAAACATGATACAGAGTGTCTCAGAACACCAAATAGAAACTGCTTGCTAATAACACCGGGGTTTGAGGTTTGGGTTGTTTTCAGACATTATTTAAAATGCTACTGATGTAATCTACTGATGACATTTTATAAAATCACCAATGTAATATGCCAATTTTGTTCAAAGTCTATTAAAGAAACGCAGGTTTTAATTTTCCTGCATCATCAGCAAAGATAATACTGCCAGAGCATAGATCCAAAGTTTGAAAAGCATCATGTCATAAATATTTTTCCCAGAAAATGAAGCATGTACAATGTAGTCACTGTCAACTCCTTACTTGTGCAAAATCTCTGCACAGATTATTATTAAGGCATAAACACTACACTTTAAAAGTGTCACAATATCATTTCACTGAATGTCGTGTCCTTCAGTTTGTTTTGATAACCTTCCAAAATACGTTGGTAGACACTGCCTTAGAAAGACACCCATTCTGCAGTGATTTGTTGTGCAGTAAATAGTACAAGAAAAATGTTTCTAGAAAAGAAGGTTAGAATTAGTTGCTTTCTTTTACGTCATGTGGAATTTAGTATCTCCAGCATCTCTGGTGTGGCAAGGTCATCAAAGAGGCAAGAAAAGAGGTTTTGTTTTTCATTTTAAATGCTAGGGAACTATGAAAGGGCTGGAAGATGAATGGTGAAATGTTTAGTAACCTGATCAGAAACTCACTAAAGCAAGTGAAAAACACTTACTGAACTCAGTTAGCTTTCTGTTCTGTTACTGAGGAGAGAGAGATCTTTTCAGGATAGTGTTGCAAAAAGCATATTACAGGAGATTATTTTTAGTTTAATAGCATTTTTAACATTTTAATTGCCTAAGGAATGTGCTAGGCCATTTATCGAGTTGCAAATAATTTTATGTTTGTAATAATTGTTTATCAGCAACAAAAAGGTTAAATACAGTGCAAGGTAGTCATTAGGCTGGTATTATCACTGATACAGCCTGAAAGAAGTTGCATGAACTCTGTTCTTCCAATTATCTTACTAAAAGGAATTCATATTAAATTAATGATCTCAAAATACTATTTTCAAACGTTGCTGATAATCTCAGCCATAATGTTCTGGAAGAAAAATATCTACTGGCCTTCCAGCTTTTGCTAATCTTTATTCATAATACTTTGCTGCCTAGGTTGCATCATATTAATATCAATAAAATTTGTATGGATAGAGAGCATTTGAAAAGAATATGTATCCCAAAAATATAACTTGTGCACTCAAATTCAGTCCTGGGGGAAGAGAACAGGTTCTGTGACTATAATACAGAACAAAGAAGAATAGGTTAGTGTCTGTTAACATGCAATTGCTGTGAAGTAGCACAAATCCAGCTTTGGTCAGCAAATCCATGGAGTTCACAGAAACTCACAGAATGGTTGAGGTTGGAAGGCAGCTCTGGTGGTCACCCGGTCAGAGAGGGCCACCTAGGGCCAGTTGCCCAGGACCATGTCCAGACGGTTTTGGAATATCTCCAAGGAGGGAAACTCCATTACCTCCCTGGGCAACCTGTGCCAGCACTCAGTCAGCCTCACAGTAAAAAAGTGTTTTCTGATGTTCAGAGGGAACCTCCTGTGTTTCAGTTTGTGCCCATCACCTCTGGTCCTGTCACTGGGCACCACTGAGAAGAGCCTGGCTCCATCCTCACTGCACCCTCCCTTCAGGTATTTATATACATTGATAAGATCCCCCATGAGCCTTCTCTTCTCTACACTGAACAGTCTGAACTCTTTCAGCCTTTCCTCATAGATGAGATGCTTCAGTCCCTTCAGTATCTTCACGACCTTCATCCCATTGCTGTATTCTCTCCAGTATGTCCACACCTTTCTTGTACTGGGGAGCCCAGCAATGGACACAGTACTCCAAGTGTGTCTCACCAATGCTGAAGGATCAGCTCCCTCAACCTGCTGGCAACGCTCCTAATGAAGCCCAGGATACAATTAGCCTTCTTTGGCAGAAGAGTACATTGCCAGCTAATGTTCAGCTTGGTGTCCACACGACTCCCAAGTCCTTTTCTGCAAAGCTGCTTTCCAGGATCCAGATTGTTTTGATCCATTGACAATGAAGCTATTAGAGTATGCAGCACACCATTCATGCATCTCTCTTTGTGTCCCAGTACACAAGTATTTTTTAGCCAAAACAAGGCAAAGCTCAGAACATCAACTCAGTTATTCTACAGACCTTCCCTGTTCTCAGGTCTCACAAATATCTGTGAATCATGAGATTCTGAGATGAAGGAGGCTCCGGACCCTCAAGACAGGTAAAATACGTAGGTGTGGCTAAAATGTTAAGGTAGGTGAAATGTAGGTGAAATATAAACTTAGTCATGGAATAAAAGCAGTTCTCACAATATGAAGAGATAATATTCATTTTTCTGATTTATGTATGACTTTGCTAGGCAGGCAGCAGAGTTAAATATATCCAGAGACTCTTCAAAATATTTACATTTTCTAAGGCACTGATCATCCACAAAGACACCAGCAAGATGTATGAGTAATAAAACAAGTTACAGGATAGAAAACTGATAATACTTAAAATATCCAAAAGGCAAGTAAACAGTAAACAAAACTGTTCAGAAACATTTGAAAATGTTATCCAAAATGGCAAATGTCAAGGCCTCAGTTTCAAAGAAGTAAATTTAGGAATAAATGAATTCTCATATAATTGAATTTTGAACATTAACAAAATATGGATCTTAACCAAATGAGGAAAATTTTCAGCATTCTTCAAGCTCCTGATGAAACTGTATGCTTGATGTTAGAGTGACAGTTTGTGATTTAATGAGAGGCTGTCCATGCAGGGATGAAGCATAGAAGAAAACATAGAAGGTGTAGAACCACAAGTGGAAAAAGCCAAAAGCTGAAAAATAACTTTTTACTTCCAGCTACTAGTTTCATAGTCTTACAATTAAATCAGAGCACAAAGAGAAAGAAATGACCCAAATAATATGTGGCTGAAGGTTCTTCCTTCAGAAGAAAATGTAATTGATATGCCCCGGCAGATTCATATGCAGCACAATTTCCCACTGCTCTTTACACAGCAGAGAAACTTACTAGAGGCCAGAAGGTAAAGCTAGAGCACCAAGAATTTATCTTTTTCCTATAACTATCCTTGGGCATGGTTACCTTATTTCTGAAAGCCAAAAATATATGATGCAGTCCTAGAGGCCTTAAAAGCAGCTCAACCCTCCAAAGACATAATGACAGGAGAGAAGACGCTGAAGTTGATTAAGCTCTCCCACGGTTACCAGAACCCCACTATTTAATCCATTCTCATCTCCAGAACTCTGCCTTTCTAAAACTTCCAGTTCCCTGTCTACTCCAAGCCCTTCAATCCATCTCTGCTCTTCCTGCCTGTCCAAGAACTCAGTCTTGTACCAGACAACATCAAGCCCCACCTTAAATGCCTTCCTGTTTTTGCCATCGTCCCACCTGCTAAGTCCCAAACATAAAGATACCTCTGCCACTCAGATTCTCTCTGCCCCTTGTCCTCTATTCTGGTTCACGCTGCTGCACCTTCCCTGTGTTTAAGCTCTAATGTCCCCTAAACTATCGCTGGCTGCTGGCTGGCCACCTGTTAACTTTCTCCCTGTCTACTTCAATAAGGCAAGGTGACCTCCATGTCTTCAACTGTTCCTCATTACTGATCATTTCTTCTTTAGTCTCTAATTTTTTGGCAGATGTGTAGGAATGGGTAGGAGGTGTCCTGGTTCCACCTCTGATTCTATCTCATCTACTCATTATGTCATCCCACAAATCAAAATACCACTTATGTATTTACTAAAACCATAGGGAGACATGCACTGGAGAGGAAATAAAGCAGACATACCTATCAGGTTGCTTTCATTTACACTGCAAGAACTGGGCTGTGCAGGGGAGAGAGAGAATTAAAAAAACCACTGCAAGCCAATTTGCTTTTAATTACCAGAAGAACTCTCAATTGACTTGAATCCTGATCAGCATCATACCATACAGGCAAATATCAGTGCGCAGGTGAGATAGGAGAACGAGGAGTTTGGAATATTAGGGGTATATGACTTCTATCCAGAATTCTTTAAGTACAAGGGACTGCTGTGCAGCATTTTTTCAGTTGAAACACGATGTTGCTACAACCTTTTTGCTCTGTGATTACATATACTTTGTACAGCTGGTCAGTAGATCCTTTCCAGCCAGAGAGAGGGTGAAGGGAAAATGAATTAAGCAAGGCTTGTTCAGATCACCTGTGACGTGAATAGTACATCATCCCTGTCCTTGAAACAAAACATAATTTTCTTACATATGCATGCCTTACAATTTTTGAAACTTTGATCTATTATTTCACAGGAAGAAAAGGAAAGTAGGTAAATTGCTTATTTTCAGTTATTTAAAAACTCCATTTTCTTACACATTTGCACAACACTGCATGTTTTGCAGAGCCTCTTTTCATATATGAAAAGCTGGTTTTGTTGAAAAGAAAGGAAATACAAATAGCTCTATTAATGCAGATTTTCATAATGTTCTTTTAAAGGGATCTTAATGCCTAAGGTTTGGCTATATGAATAATTGTCTTTCTGGAATGTTCCTTCTTTGGAAAATATGTCCTGATGGGAAAGGCTAGACAGAATAACTTTAGCTAGTCAGATGTTACCTGTGGCTCAGAAACATTCTCAAAGTACTCACAACATTTAAGTATCTTTGCATGATGCCTCCTCAGATTATTTTACATACCTTTGGCATGCTGACAACTAAATGACCAGTTGTTTGTGATCTTTTAGCAGAGCTGCTGTCTGGCTTCACTTCCTCAGGGAGCACCAACTGAAATGGCTATGAAAAAACATGGGATTGGAGAAGTATATCATGCTAAAATATCTTTTGTACATCACTGTCACATCCTTTGATCTTCAGGACAGTATAGTTTAAATCCTCTCACTTTATATGTAGTATTACTAATCCTAATAAATTATTAGCATGCTAAATAGCTTTTACTTATAAGTATAGTCATATGTATATTCCTGAATTGCTGTCATTTCTGAAGTGAAATTTCTAAAGAAGGTTATAAAATGATGCATGACTTACATTAGCAATTAAATGAGAAAGATTATCCAGTCTATTTTAGATGTAAAGTAATTCTGAAGTTTTGTTTATGCAGTTAGCACGGTCAAAAATAGGGATTTTAGTTTACTGCTTAAGTACTTTGAATTTAAAAAAAACCTGATGATAAAATTAAAACCACTGAGAAGAGGGAAAACTGGAACGACATTTTAAAAGCCCTTTCAAAAGAATATACATCCACTTGTTTCTGTCAACTATAAATTCCAGATTGTGACGTTGCTAAATTCTAGCCTAGGGCAACTAGCAAGCTCTCTTCTTAAGTGAATTATGGTACACTGTCTGTGGGGAATAAGAGAGAAGGAGAGAAAGAGAGAATAAAATTTCATTTCAGGCTTTGCACATCTTCTGGTTAGGACTTCCACAGTTTATGTACAGTCCAAAATAATGCAAGTGCTTTTTCTGCATTGGTGCACAAGGAGGTAACTCAGAAAAGTCAGATCCAGAGTCCACTGAATAACTATGATCAGCATTAACTCTTGACTTGAAATGAATGTAGTAAAAAAATACTAACCTTTCCCTTCACCAGTACTCGTATGTAAGTTGGCTGGACATCAACGTCAAGCAGCGAACTGTCCAAATGTCTTCAAAATTAAATAGAAATAAATGAATCAATGTACAATCTAGTCCAGTAAATAAGCAGCATGGACCATATAGCTCTTTACTGATGATTTTGCAGTTTATAAACTACAAACTTCAATTTCAGTTATTAAGTTATATGAAATATTATTAGGATTTAACATATCTGAAAGAAAAACATGACCTTCCTGTGTGATCACAGAATGTCCATTAAAATAATGTCTAAATTCTGTCAAGCCCACCTCATCAGCTATTGTAAAATTGCAGGAATTCAAAATCTTTGTGGAAAGTGAAAAGGTCTTCTATTAGTTTAGTGCTTTACATTTGAGTAAAATGTAAAAAATATGTAAATATGAAAAAAATACAGTAATACAAAAATTAATCTACTTGCTATTTACTATTGTAAAAGTATTTTGCTACTTTTGTTTTCTGAAGGTTTAACTAGTAAGTGTACAATAGAAGTTCCTTTTTTTGCACAGAATTTGCTGGAAAACCATGAACAGAAATACTTTACATTCCCAGAAAACACAGTACTTTCCAATTTCAGTACTGTCAAACAAAATTTGTGAACTGTAAAAGCTCCGCTTAAACATCACAACTCATGTGAATGCATGAGGATGTATTCTATATTTCACTTTATTATAATGTTACTTCTCAGGTGAATTTTTCAGACCTTTTAGTCTGCATTTCTTACAAATGAGCACAGAATATTACAACATATCCAACATTTTATTGCACCTAAACAGATTTTCTCAGACTTTAAAAAAACCCTAATTGTTATAATTCAAAAACATGGAGCAGGTCTATTTGAGGGAAATTAATGAGTTTTAAGGGAAGAACCTCTGGCATGAATAGTGTTTCTCTGCCATAAAACTAGTTCAAACTTTACTCTAACAAGTTCCTATTATGGGTAAATAAGCTTGTGGGTTTCCAAGCCCTTCACAAAGTGGGGGCAAGGCCACTGTACTGCTTAGTAGTATGTACTACCAAATAGTTATCAGGTTTCCTTGTCATATTTTGGCCTGGTTCAACCAAATTCCTTTCAGGGAATGGCCTGGCACAGTTGCGGCAATAGCATGGACCATGGACTCTTTCCATAAGCAAGGAAAGTAGGACAAGGCTAACCTACTGTCTTGGGGAGAAGAAGAATTTAACTAGAAGGACATGAACTGTACTGGAGCACTGCTAGGGCCAAAGAATGGGCAAAACCCCCCATTCCTTACAATTCAAATCTGCAAATGAAGAATGAAGAATATTTACATAAGTATAAAAGGACAGATGTGGAGGAAACCTGCCTGTGGACTGCAGAAAACATAAATTCCAGAAAGGACTATTAGACACAGTCCTCATTCAGGAGCAACAGAACAGTCTGAAGGGTCTTTGGTTTATTCAGCTTCATTTCTTTGGCACAGGCTTCAGGACTGATTCCATTACCCTCTATGTTATTCGTTTTCCTCTTGAAAAGTCCCCATTACAGAGGGGAGTATAACTGAAACACCGCGTATTAGAACTTAAGGATGGCAAAAATTAAGATACAAAAAAATTCTAACCTGTAAACAGCAAGATCCAAGACGATCCGGTTATTTTCTTCATCGTCTTTCAAAGAGAAATAAAGCCTAATAATAATGACAAGAAAAACCTCCAGGGTAAATACAATTGGAGTGAATAAATGAACATTACAGCATACTTCAATTGCCAGCAATTTTAGATGAATACAATACCATTTAGACTATATGTCACATGTTCATTTTAGAAACAGTTGCCTTTTCCTCATGAACTGAAAAAATACTGGTATTTCAATCAAAGTCGTTCTTACACTCCTTTTCTGTTCTCTTCACCCAACCCACAAGAAAAAAACTGAAGGTCAGCTAAAATGAAGATCAGTCTGTCAGTGCAGAGAGGGACACCTGCTGGGGATATAGGTCTGCTCTAGCCACAGCTCCAGAGACAAAAAAGTTCATGAAAAGCATGAAAAGCCTGGAATTTGGTAATTCTAAACTTATATGTTTATTAAAAAAAAAAAAATCACATCTTTGTTCACAGCAATTAATTTGCCTAGAATATAAATATCTGCCTGTGCATTTCCAAAGCAAAACATGATTTACACAATATCCTTGACTCTACAAGCTTTATAGTATTTGTTGAAAATGAGACTGTAGATTGTATTAGCTGTGTGCTTGTGATCTGTGGGCTGAGTTCTTACAATTGTGAAAGAATCTTACCAGCTATAAACTCAAAACAATACCTATTACTACAACTGTAAGATCTAGTCCAGACTTACAAGTTCTGCTCATATACCCCAACATTTCCCAAGTATTTGAGAAAAAAACAGAATAAAACCCACATAGAAATGAAATTATTTTTATAAAATAGTTATTAGTATAAAATGAGAGGGTTTTGTTTTAATGTGATTTATCTGAAATATTTCAGTGACATTAAAATACTTAGATACTTCAGGTTCAGGTAACAGAAAGAAGCTCAGATGCTAACTGTTTAGATGATAAATTTTTTTCAGCAATAAAAATATTTGCCAGATATACTTTTCACTCTTTGCTCTCCTGTATTCTGATCCAGTCAATTTGCAAGAAAACTTATCGAGCTTTTAGTTTATGGGTATTTTTTAATGGAAAACTGCAAAGAATACAAAATAGCTTTGCTTCCTGCTCAGGCTTTGTTCTCTTACTGCATCACAAATTCTGAGAATTCACTAGAACACGAAGGGTGAAAAAGAGAAAAGAATTGTAAAATTTTCTAGGTGCAGATGAGTTAGAATTGAGGAAGAGAAGCATGCTGTTCTCAGCAGCATGCAGCCATTTCTTTTGCTAACCTTCAAAAAGAACATTAGAGAAGCTTGGACATTGCTATGGGCATTAGACTTTCATGTTGAAGCAAAAACTTTGGAGAACACCATCTGTCTACTTGCATCTCTTCCTTTATGTCTCTCCAATACACTGCCAGATTGAGCTGAAGAGCTGTGATATTCTTGTTGAAGCCATGACAATAACTGCTCATTGATCTGGGTTTACGTGGGCACAGAAAAAATTCTCATTGAGAAAACTTGGGTGACACAAACAGGACTGCTACTAACAGTGGACTCCAGGGGACCATATTTCTTCTAAAAAGATAGCTAGAGCTTTATTCTAAATGTCTCTGCTTTTTAAGAGGCATTATCAAATTCTATCAACATAAGATTTAAAGTATTATTGACTTAGTTTCTTTGACCTAGAAAATTAATTAATTTTTTTTCACTCAACAGATTTTTACAAAAAAAGTACATCGGTACAATGGTAAGTATCTCCTGGTACAGATGGAATAAACCTGAATTCTTCTGCCACTACCTTTAACTTTCCCTATACCACTGAAAATTGTACGCTGCTCCTATAATGTAGGTTTTAAAATTCCTTGAATTTGTATAGATTTAAAAATTTCCAAGATTTAGAAAGCATTCTTCATGCTAATGATAAGCATGTTCTTAGCTTTTGTTTTGTAGCTATATCAGTCTTAAGATGGAAAAACTTGCTCAGAGGGCAGCAGACAGGTAAATGACCCTTTGTAGGCCACTTTTTGATCACAGTCTCCTGTTGGAAGCTCGTGGGGGAGCTGTTTATAAGGAAATATTTGCACTCTGTCTCCTGTTTTCCCTTAGAAAAGGGAGGCTTGGGTCAAGTGAAACCAATGGTAACGCATGGCTGATATCCCTGGAAACTCGTTCCAAAACACTTGGATACCCAGGTGCCTTTGTCAATGATAACATACCAGAGACCTCCCTGTATCACTAGCCTGTGTTGCTAGAGACCTCATGCAGTGTCAAAGGACCTCATGCTGCAGCAGTTAATTAAATATCCTTTCCAATTCTGCCAGTTTTACATCTGTCATGAGAGGACAGAATTATTTTGTCCAGAAATATTACTTGGACATATTTTTCTACATATCTACTCATACACATTTATCTTCAGTAGACAAACCAGTTAAACTTTTTCCACTATTAGCAAGATGCTTCAAGAAAGAGAGCCTTGCCATAGAAGGAAAAGAGTAAAATGCCTTATATCTTTTACAGAAAAACAAATTCTTTAGTCATCAGAGACCAATATGTTAAATTAAACAACGTTCAACACTTTATTCACTGAAAAGTAATTCTTTTTCCAACATCAGAATATAAATTTATGTCAGTTTGCCCACGAGGAAAATCATATTCTAATGATAATTTTTCAGCCCTCTTATTTTTATGGTGTTATATATTTTTATATTATATTTACATATATATTATATATAATATATATTTTGAATATAGTTGCCCAAACCAACTATGAAGAGGTTACCCTGTTTAACCTCTTAACCTTACATACTTAGGAACATTCACATTCAGAACTTTTCCTTCTGCAGTGATCAGTGTCCGAAGAGGTTTCTCTCTCTTTTTTGATTCCCTTTAAAAACAGAACAAAAAATGATTTATCATTTCACATTCTGGTAGTTTATGTTTAATAGCAAACAAGAAAGAAAAGGACAGCAAGGGGAAAGAATTATCTGGTTTTTGATACTAAGATTGCAACTTATTTCAGGAACAAAACAGATTATATCAAATGTCCAATTCCACATTAAAAGCATCATGTATAGATGAGTAAATGCTTTGTAATATCACATCTTACACCAATAATAAGTTCTGTCTGTTACAATGTCCACTATCCCACAGTAATAAATCAGATTTATTTAGTATATCTTAAGAAATCACTGGATTGCTTAAACATATAAAATGGGATGTTTTTCTAGTTATGAATAGCCATACTAATCGTGAGGTATCCTTACTGTTAACTGATTTGATGTATGTGCAAGCCATTCTAAAGAATTTTTTACTCATGATAACTTAATTATTCTTACTGAACAAATGCTTAGCCTATCTGTAAATAACATGTCTATCAATCACTATTCTGCACTAGTAAAAAGAATTTTAATGGTCAAAAGATTACAGGCAGTGCCAAACAGGATAGAGCATGACGACAGTGCATACACATAGATTATTTGTTGATAAATCTATTACATTATTTGTTGTGTTCTTCCTTCAAAAAATATACCAATGGAGACTTCAACCTTCACTGTTTTTGTCCAGCCATCAACAACTAAACTGTATCTGGTTTTCATTTAGTGCAATGAACAAGCTAATTAAATTTATCTGCCATAACAAAGCAGATCACTGTCAGATCATTAAGACTTGTAGTACTGATATTTTCCTGTATAAATTACTTGGTCATGAGCAAGTAGAGAAAGAGTAAGGAACATGAAAAATAAAAATCTGCTTGCATGTAGCTAAAAAATGTCTATGCTTTCTTTAAAAATACATCTCTGTAATTGTCACTGTATTAATCCACTCTTCAGCTGGTCAATCTAGCGTGCATGGCTACTTGCCATGCTGTAAAAAAGCTGACATGTAAAAACCTGCCATTTCTCAAAAAGACAATGCAATACATTGCTTTTTTTTTTTTTTTTTTTTTTTTTTGTTACCAAACCAGTTTCTTACTTAAGTTCAAAATTATGAGAACACTAAAGGTAAATCACTAATAAGGGAAATAAAGTATGTAAAATTTAGACCAGATAGGGGAAAAAAAAGCATAAAAAAATATTTGGTCTATAAATACAATAGATTTGAAGAAGAAATAAAAACATTCAAGTGGAGCTACTGGAATGACTACATAAAAATAAGTTGAGGTGCTGAAGTGTGTCCAGAGCAGGGCAATGAAGCTGGTGAAGGGTCTAGAGAACAAGTCTTATGAGAAGCAGGTGAGGGAACTGAGGCTGTTTAGTCTAGAGGAGACTCAGACCGGGGACCTTACTGCTCTCTGCAACTACCTGACAGGGGCTGTAGGCAGGTGGGGGTCGGTCTCTTCTCCCAGATAACAGGATATGGATATCTGGGATATCTCCCAGATAACAGATAATAGGACAGAGGAAACGGCCTCAAGTTGTGCCAGGGGAGGTTTAGATTGCATATTAGGAAAAGCTTCTTCACTGAAAGGGTGGTCAAGCATTGGAACAGGCCGCCCAGGGAGGTGGTGGAATCACCATTCCTGGAAGTGTTTAAAAAGTGCATAGATGTGGTGCTCAAGGACATGGTTTAGTGGTGGTCTTGGCAGTCCTGGATTGACAGACGGACTTGCTGATTTTACAGGTTTTTTCCAAACTAAATGATTCTATAACTCTATGATTCACAACTATCCATGTGTTAATACGCTATTCCATAGTGCAGATTAGAGCTTTAATGTGGGATTTATGAGCTAAAAGTTTCTACATCTGAATCACCATTCTTGACACTTAAATGCAAAGTGAATGAACCACCATTCTGTTCTAAACAGGCAGTTCTCAGAAAGACTTCAGGAAATTATATCCTGCCACCTTCCAGCTGTTAATAATCTGTTCCTAGATAAAATCTGTCTGCTCATGTATACCATTTTAAAGCAAATTCAGTCATGTCATAATCATTAGTTTAAGATGACTTGTCTGACTTTGTGCTAAGATGAGCCAAAAGGCCTTGTTCTGGCAGCAAGTAGCTAAAGGAGATACTGTGCACCTTTCATCTGCAACTGATTTTACATTTGTCTGAATTTTCTGTGAATGAAACCACAAGTATTCACTCATTTCACAACAGCTGAAGCTGCTCAGTTTATTATCAACTGTGCATAACACACCTGGTAAATTTAACATGTGCTAACATGTCATAGGTAGGTTCAAATTTAGCATTAGTCTGATTGAGTTCATGTAAATTTTATACTAAAATAAATATCTTTTTGTACTGAATAACTTATATTAAAGCTGTATTTTAGCTCCTGTCCACCAGCAAGAATGATTTGAAGTTGTCAAGGGAGGTTTTCTGTCATCTTTCTCATGCTACCTAACAAAAATCTTACCACCAAACTTCACCAAAAGTGAAGTGTGAAAGGATTTTTAACTTCTTTAAAAGCCTTCAAAAATTATAAAAATCTAGAAAGGATTTATTCTGTCTTTATTATAACACTATTTGGACTGTCCTTGAATATTTAGAGGGAAGCATTTGGAACACATTTGCTCTTGACTAGAGCAAGGCACGCCAAACAACAAAATTCTAACTAGTTAGAATCT
Source organism: Falco cherrug (assembly GCF_023634085.1). Taxonomy (NCBI): domain Eukaryota; kingdom Metazoa; phylum Chordata; class Aves; order Falconiformes; family Falconidae; genus Falco; species Falco cherrug. The sequence continues at coordinate 1,483,444 of NC_073699.1, forward strand.
GGGTTTCACAGTAGTTCTTCTGGAAAAGTGCTAGACCTTGAATTAATAATAGCAACAAGTTATGCAGATTTCCAGATTCCTTGGAGATTTCCCTAGGAGTGACTTTTTCAATACTTACTCTTGATACATCTTTTGAAAATCATGCCCTCTAAAAGAACAGCTCAAAAAATCTCTGGCACAAATGGTTTTATATAAGAAAAAAAAAAGACATTGCTAACTGTTTGTGGAACTGATAAGACAGCAGCAATAAAGTAACTTTTTTTGCTGGTATCTGCATTAATTTTCCATGTTCAGCAAAACTAATGGCAACTTCAGAAAGTTTTAAAGACATTTTAGGGGTCAGACATTTTCAGATTCAGCGTGCCAAATAGCACATATAACATGAAGAAACTTATTACTCAGGACAAATATCTTTAATAAAGTATGTAAAAAAATTACTAAAGTTACATAGAAAAGCTGCTGGCAGTGTCACTTGTGCAAAAATTTTGTAGCATGGCCTGTAAGGAATTTATACAATGCAATCTGCACACTGGATAAATGCTTTTTGCAAGAATTTAAACATTGAACTACATTATTGAATATTGGATATATTGAAATATATTAGTTATCTGACAGAAAATTGAAAGTTCTGAAGTCCATAAAATGGAATTAAAAAGAAAATTTATATTTAAAAACTTTATTTGAGAAAAAACAAAATTAAGGGCATCAAATACATTTTAGAGAATTAAACAAACCAAAGTGAACAATCTGAATGTTTCATTTAAATTTTACAAGCATATTTGCGCAGGCAACAGGGATTTAAGCTGCCAGTCTCAGTAAATTTAACATGAGGCAATCACCTACCTCTCCTCTGTACCGTTAAAAATTTCCCCTTCTTCAAGTCATAGAATATATTAAAACAAAAACATACCTTATATCATCTTTAGCTCTCCGTTTTTGTTCAATATATCTGTGAGTTTCTAATCTAGATTCTGGAGTATATGGTGTAGGCTCCTCCCAAAACCTTCTGTCTTCTTCATCATCTTCAGCTGTTCTCCACGTTTCTTGCTTTCCATCTCCTTCTTCCTGATGCTTTTCTTTGTCCTGTAGGGAGTCTGGGCTACACAAGATCACATGGAATATTATCCCAATGAAATGAAGAAAAAGTAACAGTACTTGCTAATGGATTCTTGCAATAATATTTTTTGACTCAATACTAATAGCTGTATAATCTCTACCAAGAAGGTCATCTTATATATTTGCATAATGTTCTCTGTTCTGTCTCTTTCATTAATCAAAAAAACATTCAATATAATATTTTTCAGTGACTTAACTAAGAACTGACAATGTGGTTATGCCCAGCCCTCTGAAATCCCTGATAGATAATGCAACAGATTTAATTTCAGGAGCAGAATTTTCAGATACCCTCACAACTTCCAGGTGAAAAAACTTCAGTCTGTGTGATGTTTAAGTATTCCTAATATCAGCCAGCAGCATAGAGATTTATAGGGTAGCAATATTTTATTTAGGCACCTCCTCAAGTGCCAGCTTAGAACCTGAATAATTTTTCCCGCTCGCCCTAAGCCTCTGTAATCTTCAGAAATTCTCTACTGATATATAGAGAAAACTATATTTATGATACAGCTGTGACCTATGAAGACAAAGTTCCATAGCCAGCTCCACAGAACTTAGTCTCTATTGGATTAAATATAGGATGGATGACAACTGTAGTGGAAGACAACCCCAGACAAAAACCCTTCTGTTATCTAGACAATCTCAGTGATAATAGGCGGAAGAAGTATAGAAATAACATTCCATAGCCTTTTACGTTGCAAAAGATCTGCAATATTCAATTTCAGTCTTTCTATCTGATAACTCTAAAGCCAGATAGCTGAACAGCTGCTTTCTCTGGAACCCCTGCATTACCTTAAATAACAATTTCCAGCTGTTCTCCTGAAAGAAGCTATCAATTACACTATTTTGGCACTCAGAAAATTTAGGTTGGAGTTTGGAAACAAAAATTCTATTGTACTATCTGCAGGTCAGTAAAATTATGTTTGTAACTAATTATATTTTTCATTAGAACATGCATGAGGAGAAATAATTCTGCTAGAATCAACAATAAAACCAAAAATATTTAAGTGGAATTTTATAAACTATTCAATGAGAAAAAACAAAATTCTTAATGAAGATAGAGAAGAGCGACATTTGCTCACAAACTGTTCTTGCTTACTGCTACCTGTTACATTCAAGCTCAGATTCCACTTGTTTTTGTTTCTTGTCCTTTTTTTCTTGCATCCTTCTTTGAGTTTCTTCTTTTTCTCTGGTCCTTTTGAGAAGGTAAACTTGTTCCTGTTCTCTGATTTTCTGTTTCACTTCTGGATAGTTTTGAAGTGCTTGAATCCTCTCTGAACGTTCTATTTCTTTACTATCCAAAAACTTCCCAGAGGGGAAAAAACCCAACATACATATGTGAGAAATTTTAAACATATTCAAATCAATAAATACATTAAACTGCAGGTTAACTTTGATAGATTACCTTCTCTATAAATTTAAAAATATGCCTTTCAAGCCTCCATAGAACTATGTAAGTTATGCTGTATTAAAAAGAATTAAAAACAAGTTGCCATTCAGATCTGAAAACAGTGTTGTGCATGTGAGAGCTGCTTTTTGCATTTTCCAGGGGTTTTGCATTTTCAATTGGTCTTATTAAACTATGTAGTAGAAAGAGTCCCTTCAGCCATTTCTGATATTTGTCTGACCTTGATTCAGCTCATAAAGCTATTACAAAAATAATTCTTTTGATGTGTTAGTTTATTGCCAACTAAGTGAGTTGAATCTAGTCTTAATAAGTTAAGCAGGTGTCTGTGCTTCTTCAAGGGAAATTGTAGAGGCATATTTCAGGACTGGGATTGCTTGTTTTAATAACAGGAAATCATTACATCTGATCAGTCATTGTACAAAACCTCAGTCTCAAAGTACCTATTTACAGTTGATGCAATATAGTGCATTTTTACACCAACTTCTATCTTTTTATTACACTGTTGGTTTGGTGCATATTGTTGGTATGGTACCAATAATGTGGTAACTTCCTTCAGTCATGAAAATAATTTAAAAATACAATGTGTATATAAAAACCAATGAGAAAAAAAGCCATAACCGTACAACGCATTTGTTTTTTCAAAACTTTGTTTAAGGTTCTCGAATAAAAATGACAGAAAAGTTAACAAATGCATGTGGTTTAGTCAAAACAGAACCAGTTTATTATCACACTATTTACTGTAGTTACTCATTCTTCAGAATAGGATTTAATTCCCTGTGGACAGTAAGAAAAATGTTACTAGCTTTCCTATCACAGGCATTTATTTTGTTCGGGATTAGCATGTTCAGTTGACAATGCTCATTATTGATATGGATATAAATTTAATTTTTAAAATCTTACTTTTAACTGGTGAAGAGTTGCCACTACAAATTCCCTGTAACCTTCAAATTCAGTACATGGGTTACCCACTAGAAACAATTCCTTCAGATGTATATTATATTTTAGGGCTTCAATACTGGAGAGTTCACCAATGAAATTTGCTGTCAGGTCAAGTTTCTTCAGTTCTTCACAACCTGTATGAAAAAACAATTTGTCTATAACATAAATGTACACAACATACACACACGCACGCACGCACGCACACACACACACACACACAAGCACACACTTGAATATAAAACTGTATGCATTTATTGTCCATATACTAATTTCATCCTATCAGATTACATCTTCTGCAAGCCACAAGTGAAAAAGTGACTCACAGCTTAAGTTTATGAGGTCACAACATTTATAGAAAGAAAAAGAATATCAATAAAACCCAAAATATTGAATCTTAACACTATCAAAGTTTTGTGGTCAGTGCTGGTACACTAGATAAGCTATGAAATTTACATATTCAGATTAACTGGACTTAAATTTTCACAGTCTGATTGCCTTGGTACCTCTCCTCAACTGAGTCTTTAGTCAGCTAAAAGAGTAGCTAACTGCCTCAGGAGAGCATGATCAGTTATGGGGTTTATTTCTGTGTAATGTTAATCTTAGCTAACATTATTCAAGTGTAAAGATAAGGTTTTCTAAAAATTCTTTCCAAGTCAAGATTAGGTTTTCCACTCTGTGGACTTGGCTATGGTGAATACTTTATCACTGATTATATTGCAAATACTGGGGAGAAAATGTTTGTTAACCAAAACAATTCATTATAAACAGAAACTAAATTAGCTCACAAGATGCCAGAAAATCTGGAGCCAAAATTTATCAGCCTCTCCTTTTGTCATAATCTCTCCACAAATCATAACCTTAGCTCTAAGAATAAAAAAGTTTAGCTAAGAACAAACTCAACTTAGGTGCTCATCACTGTAATAATTTCTTTCCCTTTGCAGGTCTATTTGGCAATTATTTTGTGCATAGTGGAGTGGAAAGAAAATAAACAACTCAAACCCATTTCTTAGGTGATTTAAATAAACCAAATTTTTGCAAGTCTGCCTCCCAAAGGTTCTGACTCCTAAGTAAATGACAAATCACAGCAATAAATAATGCAGTCTGATAGAGAAACTTAAAATTCACTGGCATGAAAACAGACGTTGCTCAACAAATTGCCAAATATGTCATGTACTACCTACTTTTTCAACTTTTATAAATTTGTGTTCAGCCTATTTGTGTATTTTTTATTCGATTTAAGCCATTCTCTTGAATCAGCTTGTAGACTTAAAAATCAAACATATAAACAAAATGCAGCTTTTTTTTTTTTTAATTGTTCCCATGTCAAAGTGGACTTTTTAAAGACTCAGCAACTGGAGGAATCAGGATCAAGGAAAACAAAGCAATGAAATCAGAAGTTATTCATGTAATATGGAACGTGTTTATGGGTGGCTCTAAGTCTTAGATTTTGGTACTGGAAAATGCTAGATCTTTGTACATGGAACTACAACAGGATAAAGGATTAAACACAGATAAAACAGACAGGACTTCATACAGAGAAAAGGATCATGCGAAAAACTCTTTAAAAATACCCCAGACTGCCAATGCAACCTGTGCACAGTGTAGAACCTTCTTGTGTGTGACATTTGATTGCTGAATTGAAGATGACTGTTGAAACATTACACAAGAGACTTTTTACAGCCTGCATAGCATTAAAACCAAACCAACCAACCAACCAAACAGAAAAAAAAACCCAAACCCCCAACATTGCTCCACCTAACCTACATAAGAAATTATCTAATCTTTACAGTGGGGAAACACCAATTTCATGAAAAATTTGGATTCCCACTTTGTAAAGTATTAAAGAATAGAGCTATTGTACATGGCAACGCTGGTGAGAGAGTATGCAAAAAGTGAGTGAATATACATTTAAGGAAGTTCAATTACATAAATTCAGCAGTAGGGAGCTCTTCCTTACAAAAAAGCATTTGTTGAAACACTGCACACAAAAAGGCTCTTTCTGAATGTCATGAAAGTACTTTTACCGGTGGATATACTTAATGGCTTCTACCCTTTTTTACATTAGGTCACAACTTCAGTGTTTCAATACGAAAAGGTTAAATGGTTTGTTTAAAATCTGACCTTCCAGGTTTTCAATCCTTTCAATGTTGTTCAAAGCTACATTTAAATATTCCAGCTTCTTTAGTTTGCCCACATTTTCTGTAAGAAAACGTAGATCTGTTATTTCAGTTTTCTTCATTGGAAAAGACATTATCATTTTACTTGCAGACTTTACTTCAAAGAAACAATACAGCAGAAAAATAGGAAGGACAAATCAGAATATGTCTCAGATTACTGAGCATTAATAATTTAATTTTAATGAAAAGACAAACCCAGGAAATTTCTTTGAAAACACAAATTAAAATAAAAAAAAATAAAAAGAAATAAGGAAGGTTTTAAACACATTTTTTATCAAAAATTCATGTAATTGTAAAACATATATAATGCAACAGGACTGGCAAAAACCATGGTGAAACATTCCATTTGTCATGAAACTTAGAAAGGACCAGGCCACACTTAGTCAATCTTTATAAAATCAGAATTTTAAACTGACTTATACAGAAAAGAATGGCTTCTTTAGTACAGATTTAGTTTTAAAAGATCTTTTATCTACCGGATTAATTCCAGAAACTTCCTCTCCTCCCTTTTTAAAATTTCTGCAAATAAGTATATATATGGCTTCAGTATGAACAGAACAAAGCCACACACATCCTTCTAATCTGGAATTTAACCTGTATTGTGTTCACCAGAAACTATTGAGATTATCAGTTTCACAGTGTGTAGTGTTGTGTCAGAATGGCTAGCATTTCCTCCTTTGAATACACAAAGGAAGTAAAGAGGGAATAGGGTTGTGGGAAAATCACATTGAGGGTGGGAATTAAAGAAAATTGGGTCCTAACAGAAGCGTAGTATTACAGAAAGATTTTTTAGAGTAAAATTACAGGTATCACGTTCAGGACAGTTAGCATCCACAGAATCTACATCACCACAGTTCCCTAAGCCACACATGCTGATAGGAGCGATGGAGGATGGAGTGGAGTGGAGACACCGTGGCCATGCCCTGTTGTGCTCCCTGCAGGAATGGAAACTCGATGGGACCACACAGCTGATCAGCTGCATAGCAGTTGTCACATGAAGAATCCATGAGAAGTCTGTGGCTGAGCCAACCGTTGTGGTGACATTACTTTCCGCCAATGAAATAATCTCATTGTAATACTAACGCACACCTCCATCTCAAAGCTGCCTGCTTCCAAGGTACTACTACACCTCACTGGGCACACAACACCAGTTAGTAACAACAATATGTATGACTAGAGTCACTCAATCTCCACCTAAATGTGATGGAAATGGGCTAGTCCTGGACTGAAATAAATCCAAGGGGTGGGGGGTGGGGGTGGGGGGCGGGGATTGTTGTCTAAACTCTCAGATTACCCAGCTCTGATTCAGTGTTCACACAGCTAGGTCAAGCTGACTCACTCTCTAAAGTTATCATGAAGGGACTTCTGGTCAAGGTAGTCAGCCTTGGGGAGCATGAGAAACAAAGAACAGATAGTGAAACCACCGTTACCTAAGTTATGCAGAAAGAAGCCTTCAAGTGAGGAAAGTTCTGGCTCCGAGAAGAAACAGGATGATAAGATGTTGCAATCCACTCACATCAACAGACAATTAGTTGAAAATAAGACAAAGCTAATTGTGGTAGTGGGAGATCATGACCTCCAACTCAAATAGCCCCCCTGAAAGAGGGCAAAACCCCATTTGAGGAGCATGCGTAGTTAGCAGAGAACTTCAGTAGTGCTGTCTGAGGGTGCGTACTAATTTGCATTAGAAGCCAGAAACTTGTAACTAATCCTGTGTATGATGAATGAATATGCAATGTACTATGAAGTATAAAAAGTGGACAGGAGAGGGGAGAAGTTAGGGAAGACTCTGTCGTAACTCCTGGGATCAGTCAACGGGCTAAGCCTGTCTTCTCCCCCATAGGAACACCTATTGGGTAAGAACTTTGCCTTATGCATGCTAAATAACTAACTCATTCTAGCTGTTATTAGTGATTATAATTTAGTTGTATGTAATTTTATCACCAGTGATCATGAACCTTAATTTGTCACAATTTAATATTAATAGTGTTATTCCCTAAGCTGTTAGTGTGAGTCCTTTGTGGACGCTAGCATTTGTCAGCAGCAGGTAACACATTTAAACAAAGCGGGCAGACCCGCTGAGGGGCTCCCCTCATGCTGTCGGTGTGTTTCCCTGAACAAGGCAGTGGAATTGCCCTCCGATCCAGTGGGACTGTTCAGTGAAGGGTTCTTATAATGGGACGCTGACAGACTGGTTAGACAGAAGAGTCTTGGCTTTCCTGAGGTGCTAATAGTTAAAACACCTGGGGTTGAGAGGATTCCTCCTGCCCCCCGACACTTCACATGACAAGGGTAGCAAATCTTAGTAATTTCCAAAAATGTCTGAAAAAAGCAAATACCACTTGAGATACATGACTCACAGGTCAGAGACATAAATCTGAGACAACATACATAGTATAACTTGTGTCACAATTCACCAATTCCTCCCCAACCACTAGATATTTCAAAGATCTGATTGGAAAATCTACCCAATGAAGTTATAAAGTTTACCTCAAACTCTAATTCACAAGCTTCTCTGATCAACTGCTGTACAAACTGTCCCTGCTGAGACAAGGAAAGAAATTGAAGCAGAGGGAGCTTCATCTGACCAACTTAGATCATGTCTACAGCTGAGTTAGTTTTCTAGGCTTGTCTATAATCAACAAAGAAAAATAGGCTCTTCAAGGTGCAATATGTCTTATCTTAAGTTGGTTGTCTAGAACCAGTGAGCCAAATCATGCTCAAAAATAACGCCTTTTCTTCATCACTGGTTATAAAAGGAGGTTACAGTAACTGCCTAAGACACAGACGTCTAAAAGTTTGGTGACATGAATCCTATCACTTAGTTTACTAAAGCCTTGGAGAGATATTTTCTTCATAATTCACAAATGATGAAATTAATTTCTCAGCAAAGATTTGTGCAGATTAGGCTGGCTGTTCATTTTTCTTACTATTTCTGTAACAGCAGTGCCTGTATACATGAAGATGTGATAGAGACAAGTGTTGAAGCCAATGGTATCTTGTGGAGTTTTTTCTGTGTGCAGAAAAGAACCAGCACCCATCCATAGAGTGGTTGCCTTATAACTTGTTGTAAGTCTGATCTTGAGGGTTGCGTAAAGATTTTCTTCAAGAAGAGAGAAGGCACATCCCAGTAGAGTCAGTATAATCCGTGAGGCTATGCTTATTGAAGAAAACCATGAGACTTAGACTAGTATTACTTTCTAATAGATTCTGGAGGAGGCTTGTTCATGAAACTGAAAATACCCAAGGAGATAACTTTATTTTACGTCCCTTGAAATTTACTACAAATCCTCATTTTACTGGTATTTCTCTTCACATTACATGATGTTTCAAATAAACTTCTTTCATAAAATGCCTTTCAATGTCCAAATGACCTTTATTCTTGCTGGAAGCCAGCTCCCTCTCCAGTATTTAATACATGCACACACACATTTTGAAGCATGCTCAGAACTGCTGTGTGCTCTGCATGGACATGTTGATATCCACTGGGAAGAAATACTTCTCAAATTCAGTACTTTGTAACCCAGCCCCTATGGGCAACCCTTTTGGTCACTACTTATACAGTGCTGCTTTTTGTTTGTTTGTTTGTTTTGTTCATTTATTCCTGATTCATTATCTTGGAAAGCTGTTATAGTATACAAGAATATATAAAGTAGTAAGTTACATACTTTCCTAACTCCTAAAGTTAGATTATGTTAAGATAAAAATTGGATACACCAAAAATAATGAGATTGCTTAAAAAATCTTGTGTCCAAAAAGCAATAATCTGAAAGGTAATATGATATACCACACTAACCTAAAGGAGCTATGAGTGTTGAAAAAAGATGAAGTCTTGCACCTTATTTAGGGACACAGTAACAGAGGGAAAACCAACTTATTTTAGTCCCATTTTTGATGGGGCAGAGCAGCATAAACCAGTTTCAACAATCTTATTCTCTCTGGGAGAAGATTCCTCCACTCTAAGAAATGCAGATGTTACCAGTACAGATACAGTTTCCTGATAAGCCCCTCCAGAGAGTTTAAAGCCTTTGCTTACAAGTCCTGAGCACAGAATTTCACCCTAAAACTTCAGAGATGTTTCTTTCTTCCTCTTAAGGGGCTTCAAAGAAATACGCTAATATAATTCCTGAGCACTTCTGACTTTTCATTCTTCACCAACACACTACCTGCAGAGTCTAAGCTTTTCCAGCCCTAGGCTTGATGTCATATCTTTCTGTAGAGAGCACAGCAAACATGTGAACCTATAGCACAAAACAGACCATATGAACTTATACAGTCCCCAGTGGTGCAGGAAGACCATTGAGACTTCATTGTAAAAACTTGTCTTTATGCACAAAAGCAAGTATTTTATCTGAATGAAAATTATTTAAATGTTAACAAAACCCACTATTTGTATAAAAATTGAATTTTAAAACAAACCTGAAGACAGCTAGTCCTATATCACAGTCCACGGTATATGCTAAACTGTCTGTCTATCTGTTTCCCACAAAGACAGGACATTTAAGTCATACCTTGACTTTTTTAGTTTTTAATGAATCAAAGGTGTTCCACACTCATATTCTACTGACTTGTATCTCAGTACCGTCTTTTTCATTTAAAATTTCCCTTGCAAATTTCTAAGCTTCTGAACAAATTTACCAAAGAGACAGGGAAAGAAAATCTTGTAGGAGCAGATCAACAAAGAACTTTTCTGTAGTTACTTACTCTAAATTCCCTTAAAGTATAACTCAACAGATACTTTTTTCTGATTTCAAAATTATGCATGTAAATCCATTTAAAAAAAAATATCCAGAAAGCACTTACCGATTTTGGGAATTAGATTATTCTGAAGATAGAGAATTTTTAAATCTCGACACCATTTGTCAAGATACTCTAGTTTTTCTATTTCCTGCTGATGTAAAGAGATCTCTTCCAGTGAAAAAATTTCACAGTTGTTATGTTCTGCACGTCTTCTAACAAGATCTTCAGTAACTGAAAGAAACATCTGATGTCATATTTCCCTTCAGTAATTTTCTGCCATCTGACTTATGAGCAACTTACAGAATCATCAAAATCTTTTGTTCCACCATACCAAATAGATGTCTGGTAGGAACACCAACAAAACTAAAATCACCTCGAAAAGACATCAAGTACCAAGTAAGTTCATCCCACTCTGCCACAGTAAACATAATTTGTGGAACACACTCATGTCACCTGTAACATTTAGAAAAATCCATATGAAAATTGCTGAGTCTTCCATACATGTGATACAACTCTGGCAGAAATTAATCCAGCATCCACTACCTTCAGCACAGCTTGCGTGGCAGATTGATTCATGTCGACAAGCAATGGAGTGTTTTACGCTCTTTTATTTCCTGATGCCAGATGTTCACCTCATAGACAGCAGGGGGGGAAGTAAACCAGCTACTGTGTGTCATCATATTCTTTTGCCATCATGATGTGCACAGAAATAAGCAGAATAAATGTTGAAAGTGGGCAGGTATTTTTTACTTTTTTTCATGCTTGAGGCAAAGCCATAACTAATTAATGCTTATAAATATTTATGTTAGAATGAAATTTAATCCTCACTACCAGCTCATTAGCAGCCAGCAAAGGAGTTTTTGGCCAATTATCATGCAGTAACATTTAATGCCAGACAATCTTTCAAACAGTGAAAAGGCTCTGTATAATGAAGGTAAAGGAATTCTGAGGACCAGCACTCAATCTTGAGCTAGATATTATTACTTTGTTTCCAGTCCACCGCACCAAAAAAGCCCTAACATTTCCCTTTCCTTGACAAGCAGTGAGCTACAGTGAAGTACGGATAGGGTTTTATCAAATTAGCATGGGTATGTTCATGATTGTTAATAAAAAAAAAAAAAGAGAAAAGACTAGCCAGCCTTCCTAAAAGGCTCTGAAGAAAAATAAGTAAAAAGAAAAAAAAAATCCAGAAATCTGTGAAAACAATTTTTTCCTACTATGCATTAACTAGAAGTATTATTGCACTGCTTCTTTGTCTCAGGAAGGTTTTGTGAATTCATCCAGTTTTATTTGTGGTCCTGGAATGGCTGCACACATTCACTGGTCTGCTACAAGCTGGGTAATCTATGTACCACAACAGCCCAAACTCACAAGTGTCAGTGAAGCTCCTCTATCTACAGCCTTAGGGAACGGGGTGAAACTGGGTTTGCATATATTATATTATTTGCAGATGAGCAGAGTTAAACCTCCTTTCTCTTCAATAGTTTCATCTGACATGATTTACAAAATTATATAGTGGTGATACTGATGTAAGAAGAGATCCTGTCTGCACATCAGGCATAATGGGAAAGGTAAGTATATTTCTTTTTTAATCATGTTGGGCAGGCTCGCTGTATCTAACAAACATCTTCCCTTCAATAGCTCATTGATTAAAGCTGATTAAATTAATAGAGAAAAGAGAAAAAAGTGGCAATAATAATGATTAAATATTTTAGTCTTCATAGAAAATATTAAAATACAAAAATATGAAAACCACTGACATTTCTAATAAGTTACTTGGCAAATCTGCTGGAAATAATAATTAGAAAGTCCTGCTTACTAAAGTGTTTGGTAGCAAATCTTTCAGTGCCAGTATTTCCAGTGCAAACAGGTATTTCTGAGCGAGATAACCCCACAATCTGCATACTTATGCATTGGAGACAACATTATAGTCTATATGCTTTATACAAAATGAAGTCATACAAACTATTCCTGACAGTTTTATTACAACCAGATTTTCCTTAGCTGATGAAAAGAAAATTGAAGTGATTGTTGGAGTGATTATTCAAAAACATCCGCTTCCATTACCAGGTGGTTTGCAAAGCAGAGGCAATCATTCACAATAGAAGCTACAGTAAAGCTTTAGAGACCTATTTTGGAGACCTGCTGTAGGAAACGGAATGAGTATTTGATATTTGGTAGGCTATCTAGCTCATGGAAGAAAAATGAGGGAAACAAACTGGCAAGAGAAAACAAATTTTAAATATAAGCTTTTACCCAGGACATTGATGAAACACATTGTAACGTCACTTCTCACTAAGAAGGTCATTAGCCAGATCAACTGACGTTGTGCGCCCTAACAGAACAGACCAGTGACCTGAGAGATCACAGCTACTCCTGTGTTCCCGCGATGGCAGGAGGAAATAAGGGGTGGCATCAGTCAACTGGAGATAACAGATCTTAAAGAACTAATAGCTGCATTTCCAAAAATTACTTGTTTTATTCAAAACAGAGGAGATATGAAGGAAGGCATTAAAGAAATTGAAAGAATAAGCAGGCAGACAGCTGCAGGTATATCAAGAAACAGTGGGGGGAACCTGTATTTCAGAAAAGTGAAGTATGCAACCATTATTTCAAGGCTCAAATTCTTGCCACACTGTTCAGGAGATGAAGCCATTCTCCTTCAGGCAGCACCAGCTCAAAGCGGGCCTATGCCAGCTTCATGCAGAGAGAAAGAGTTGCTTTCCAAAGCACTGCTTTAGTCCAGCAAGGGACTGGCAGTCCAGTGATGGTACACAATCAAAATAGATTACAGGGAAAATCAGAGAGGAAGGAAATCCCTCAGGAGTTTTTTTCCTGATGATATGTATGAGTACCCAGTCTTTTTGGTCATGTTGCTTTACCTGTAAAAGATTATGTGTTCATAAGTAATAGTATGATGTATTTTAATCTCATTCAGGGTTTTTTGACATCTCTGATAAAGTGTCTGCATTGGCTACTTCTACCTTAAAAAAATATATATTATCACCTGGCGTTGAACGTTTATGACTGCAGGGAAAGGACAGCAAGGCCAGCTCTAGGCCCAGATGCAAGCCATCCAGTCACACCTTCCCCTTGCAGGGCACTGCCCCACACACGGAGGGGTCCCCACTGGGGCCAGCCCGCTGCTGGGCCTCTTGGGGGCTGTTTCGGGAGGCAAGCACGCCCCTGTGCTGTGCTTGGTGGGTTGCTACTACCAGGGAGCAGGGCAACCAGGTAACCAAGCAAAGTGAGGAGAGGAAGGGAAGCAGGAGGGGAGAGGAGCTGCTACGGGAGTATGGGGATGGCAGGGAAAGAGCACAGGCATGGGAAGAGGGAACACGGTGGCCAGGGAGTGGGGCACGTCCTGGAGAGGAGGGAAGGGACACTGGGGAGGGGAGGAAAGCGGCTCTCGGCGACACTCACTCCGCACCATGGCCACCCCTCAGATTCCGGCCGCCGCCGCCGCCGCCGCCATTACAGGACGCCGCCGCGTTGCCTTGGCAACGGGGTGGGGCGGAGACCGCGGCCGCTACGGCAGCTCCGGGCGCTGGGGCGGGCCGGCCCCGGGCCCCGCGCTCCCCGCCCGGACGTTCCCTCAGGGCCGGCGCGTTCTGCTCCCGAGGTGGCGTGTCCCTGCGCAGAGCAGCCAGCAGCGCTGGTGTGCCCGCCCGAGAGGCAAAACGGCTTCTGCATACTTCAGAAGTAGGATTTCTACTACTCGGGTTGCTCCTGACTCCTTTATTGGCTGAGCAGTCATATATAAAATGCCTCTTCCTCAGGCATTTATCTTTTGTCTGTTCTTTGATACTTTTGTCTTCCTCGTGTATTCATCAACTAGCTTAATGTATCGCATTTTGGGCTGAAAACATGTTTTTTGTTGTCTATGAAAGCAGCCTGTTCTCATGATTCATAGAATCACAGAATCATTTAGGTTGAAAAAGACCTTTAAGATCAAGTTCAACTGTTAACCCAGGACTGCCAAGTCCACCCTGAAACCATGTCCCCAAGCTCCACATTAACACATCTTTTAATGCCTCCAGGGATGGTGACTCAACCACTTCTCTGGGCAGCCTGTTCCAATGCCTGATAATCCTTTTGGTGAAGAAATTTTTCCTAATATCCAATCTAAACCTCCCCTGGTATAACTCCAGGACTTTTCCTCTTGTCCTACCACCTGTTATCTGGGAGAAGAGACCGACCCCACCTGCCTACAGCCCCTGTCAGGCAGCTGTAGAGAGTGATAAGGTCCCCCCTGAGCCTCTCTCTCCAAACTACCCCCCCCCCCCCCCCCCCCCCAGTTCCCTCAGCTGCTCCTCAGAAGACTTGTGCTCCAGACCCTGCACCAGCTCCGTTGCCGGTCTCTGGACACGCTCCAGCACCTCAATGCCTTTCTTGTAGTGAGGAGCCCAAAACTGACCACAACATTTGAGGTGCTGCCTCACCACTGCCAAGCACAGGGGGATGATTATTGCCCTGGTCCTGCTGGCCACACTGTTTCTGATACAAGCCAGGATGCTGTTGGCCTTCTTGGCACCTGGGCACACTGCTGGCTCATGGTCAGCTGCCTGTTGACCGGCACCCCCAGGCCCTTTCCTTTACAGGGAATGCTCCTGTCCTCCACCTTTTGCCTGGGAGATTCCCCCAGCAGGTCACTGCCTCAAAATATCCCTTGCCACTATATGTAACTCACAGATCAGGTCAAAGAGCAGGCTAAAATTTGTCATGCTCTGGACATGGATATTTTGCCCTCCTGAAGGTTTTTGTGGACTCTCCTTCCATTACCACACTATAACTTCACCCTTGGTGAAGTTACCTTCTAACAAAGCTAATGAGTAAGAGTTATGGCTGGAGGCCTCAGGCAGCTGCTCAGACAGCTACAGAAATTCACACGCCTGACATTTTCTGTTTTGTAGTTAATATAATGATGTAGCATTGCTTCACACGCTTGATTAAACAGGTTCCCAACTGGCAAAGTTATGGCACACTAAACCTCAAAGAAACTAGATGGGACTACATGTTTCAAGACATCACTAATGAGCTTTATGGAGTCCTTCATCTAATCCTGACCTGCTTATCACCAGTTTGAATTCAGTCCAATTCAGCAGTGGAGAAGCAGTCCAATATAGTGTACATTTGATCACAAGATAATGAAGTTGGGCTTTTTTCATACTTAAATTCTTATTTTCTTCTTCGTATGTTCATATATCCTGTTCATTGCTCTGTCATGCCTTGATCACAGCCTTCCTAACAGCCCTGATTGATGACTCCAGAACACGAACTAGCATAACTGTCACCATTCAAAGTGGAAACATCAGGGAAGTCAGTATGTTTTTCATACCTCTTTGCTAACACAGATCTTCATTAATATAAAAGCCTAATCAAACCTAAAGGTTATCTTCTACTAGCAGGAAATTCACATATAAGTTTAAATAAGGCTGTAAGATTTTTTTTTTATTATAAAATTAATTTATTAAGTCATTTACCTCTGATGTAATACATGGAACTCCCCACAGCCACACTGCAAATTTCTAACTGTATTGCGATTTAGAGGATAGGATAAAGCAGGTGTCATTGAGTTAAAACTCGTAAGTTTTGTGCAGGTAATGAGACACAAAGGAGCAGAAGTAGTTTATGCACTTTAGCTTAACTCCATAGTATTTGTCCAGGTCTGCCTGACTGGGTCAGTAACAAATCCATGCTGAGGAGAGGGATGTTTACGCAGCTGGTTGAATGGCACCACTGTGTGGCCCAAGGCCACTCCACAGAGCCAGAGAATAAAGGAGGGCCACTGGCAAGGCCTTGCACCTGCCCATTTATTTCATATTAAAATGCAGGCCCCTTCAAACAACGACCTTTATAGCTGTACCTTTTGCTAGTACTATTAACTTTTAGTTGAGAACATAGCTTCAATTCAAGATAATAAATTTGAAAAAGAAAAAAATCCTGTTCTTTCTGTGTTCAGTATTTTAAATGATGTATCTACACCATATTGCACAGAAATACCTGTTATTTTGTTATGCTCAATACCAAGGGGTTTGTCATCCCTTTTGTAGAGATCCTGTGTGATAGTTCTGTAGAAGGAAATACAAAATTCACAATTATTTAAATTGCAGTATACTAAGGTGTGGTGTGGTGACCCTGGCTAGCTGCCAGGTGCTCACCCAGCTGCTCTCTTACTTCCCCTCCTCAACAGGACAGAGGGAGAAAATACAAAGAAAAGCTCAAGGACTGAGATAAGGACAGGGAGATCACACACCAGTTACTGCCATGGGCAAAACAGACAGAACTTGGGGAAATCAAATTTATTGCCAGTTAAACAGAGTAGGACAATAAGAAACACCTCCCTCCACCCCTCTGTTCTTCACAGCTTAATTTTACTCCAAAGCCTCGTACCTGGTTGTCCTGATTTAAACCACAGTTTGTTATAATCAGTATATATGTAGGTCCTGGTTTGCCAAATTCAGTTAAGCTGTAGGACTTCTTGTCTGAGCAGGTAACTTCTCACTTGTGATGAGCATAAAAGAAGTATTCTCTGTGCACTAGTGACTGAAAAGCTCTCAGAGCATATTTGTTTTCCTCTTGTGAAGAACATCTTTGTTTATGACTCAGGGTTAAACTATTCCAGAAAGCAGTACTTTGGAGCATGCGTCTGCAACACACTAGTCCTAACCTGGTGGACTTGAATTTATTGGGCATGACATAGTAATAAAGTGTAATATACCATCCTTGAGTATCCGAGGTATTGGGCCAAGACCCTTGGGTGCTCAAAACACGAGACTATCATTGCAATATGGCTCTCCAGGTTGTGCCATCTTGTCTCTAACTTCCAATATACTCAACTCAAAGGTTAAGAGGTCTGCCAGATAGACATGTTGCCCTTGGGACACATTGAGCTCCTGCACCCTGACTCAGTTTCAGAAACAATGTCCCTTTTGAGCTTCACTTTCACCACACAAAAATTCAGATAAGCCCAAATGTTTTTAGTCTTGGCAGCATTTTAGATTTTACCAACTCCAAGGAATTTTCTGACACATAGAAAGTGAAAGAATGGTAATTCATAAATCCAGCACAAGCACACATGCTTTCAGCATGGAGCCCTACATGTAAGCTTGCTCACATAATTCAGAACTGAATATGGAAGTCTTTTTCTCCAGGATTTAGAAGCTACAGCTTTGTGCAAAGCTTGAAATAAAGCAGTTTGAAACAGCAACATCAGCACCTTTATTCAATGGATCAGGCCGATTTAATACTTCTAAGACATTTACCAGACTAAAATATAAGCCAAAGGCAAGCTCTGACCTGCACCTAATGATGTATTGGGTTAGAAGGGCCAAGTCATATCAGTTCTGTAGTCCCTGAAAGGTGTTGATGGGCCTAGCACCAGTTAGCTGTTCTGATTTTTTCCAGTGGGGAAAAAAAAAAAAAAAAAGGCTTGGTTTGTTGGCCTGCAAGTGCACTTCACTTCAGTGCAAGGCTCAAAAGCAAACCTCAGGATTCATAAGAATTTACTATACTTGGTTTGTCTCTGCATCTTCATGTTGTGGCATATTAGGTTTATCTTCTTTTTTCTGCAATTGAATAGGTGTTACAACATAAATTGCACATTATGAAAAGGCAGTTTTTCAAAATAAACAGAAAGTTTCTATGAACACTGTCCTCATTTCAGCTGGGATAGATACAGTGCTGTGTTTTGGCTCTGATGTGAGAAAAATGCTGATAGGACACTGATGGTTTTAATTGTTGCTGGGTAATGTTTGTACTAAGTCAAAGATGTTTCTGTTTCTTGAGCCCTGCCAGTGAGAGGGCTGGAGAGACACAAGAAATTGTGAGGGGCCACAGCCAGGACAGCTGACACGAACCAGCCAAAGAGGTATTCCATACCGTATGACAACATGCTGAGTATATAAACTAGAGGAAGAAGAAGGAAGGGGGGGGATGTTTGGAATGATGGCGTTTGTCATTGCAAGTAACCCTTAGGTGTGATGGAGCCCTGTTTTCCGAGGATGGCTGAACCACCTGCCTGCCCATGGGAAGTGGTGAATGAATTCTTTGCTTTGCTTTGCTTTTTGTGTGTGTAGTGCTTTACATATTAAATTGTTCTTATCTCAAGCCTCAAGTTTTACGTCCCTTTCCAATTCTCCTCCCCATCCCTCTGTTTGAGGGGAAGCGAGCAAGTAGCTGTGTGGTGTTTGGTTGCTGGCTGAGGTTAAACCATGACAAATACAAATCAGAAACAGGAAAAGCCAAATCCTCCATCAGTAACTTCAGATAATGCCTGCTATCTTTTGACATGAAAATAACAGAAGGACTCTCTCCTTCCTTTTCTTAATTTAAAATTTCTAAATTCTTCTATTCATCACATGACACTGGAGCCACTTACCAAAAGTTAGTTGCTTTGGAAAATGTGTCAAGTCCAAAGAAAGATGACATAGCAGCATCTTGGGACAAAAGAAATGTGAAATTCAAATGCAAAATCCTGTAACTGATCGAAGGTTACATTCTGTCCCCATATGCCAACATACTGCTCTTATAAGCATTAATAAAAGCTGTGGATATACATCCAATGATGGATTTTGGTCCTCAGATGTGACTCATTCAGTAAAATATTTTGTGTTGAATATAAAGAAAATCTGTACTTACAAACTAAAATTATCAGCAACAAAGTGGAAGCCAATGCTCCCAGAAAATACCTGAGAACACAATAATACCCATAAAGGTTAGAAAAACCCAAGAGATGCATATTGGGTTAATAGACATGAAGCCTGGGTGGGAGGAGAGAAGGTTCTTGCAGATGAACCCTCTGAACTCTGGTAGGTCAATTGCAGTTGGAAACTTTAAATTACTTAAGCCATTGAGGATAACTACCTAGAAAGAAAAAATATAGCATTCCCAGACTTAAAGAATCACCTATGTTGGTCACTTAGAAAGAGATGGATCCATTCTGGTTCTTCTCAGCCTTTCAGAACCCCTGCCCAAGCTCACTTGACATAGTGGTTTTCACATCTGTATACATATTTCTTACTTTTGTGCAGATCTGTATAGCTCAGATATTTGCCTGCATTGACTGTTATGTGAAAAAATGTTTTCACAGTAAGATACATCTAACTTTGAAAATGTGACCCTTAATTTATGTTTTATTCACCAGTTGAAACAGAGTAAGTACTAATATCAGAAACAACAAATCAAAGAAATAACAATTACCTTGTACACATTGAAATTATTAAATGCATGATCAGTGCAGCCATCTGAGAAAGGACATTTTGCACTGCCCTGGATTCTAAAAGACAATTCAGAAGGATTATTTTCATGAGTTTTCAGGAAAGTAAATATATGACAGGAGGTGTTTGCAAAGACTGCCTTCAGCCTGTGAGGCCAGCCTCTTCAGTTTCTTTTTAAGGGAGTTTGCTTACAGTGATTCAAAGCAGAAACCTAATTTTCATGCTTTGAGTGTCTCTCAGGAGTCTTCCCACCCCCCACCACAGAGAGACTATGCCCTCCATGCTCTCAGAAAACAAGCCTTTCTGAATAATTGCCTGTTTCAGTTTTTGCTCCCATGCCCTTTCCTCCATTTTCCTCTTCACTTTTTTCTTTTTCCATTTATCACTGAAAATAGGAGAGGCAAAGATGTGAGCAGGAAGGAATGAACAAGTAAATATAAATGTTAAGATTTTATTTTTAATCAGTCATTTAAAAGGTATGTTTCCGGAAATAGGTTCAATTCTGCAAAGGGGCCATATCAGTATTTTTAATGCACTTTATTATGCATTTTTAATGCATAATATTTTAAAATAAGACACATCAGAATAAGAATGTAACATACTTGCATTGCTCGAAGTCTCTTCATTTGCATTAATCATAAATGGAGAGCAGGATTCTGAAGCACAAAATGGTTTCTTGGGCTGAAGAAACTCATCACCTTTGGTGAGAGAGGCTCCATTAGATGCTAGAGTTTGCCTCTGCGGCACATGGCTATTACACTCAGAAGAAAAGTCCGAATCACCTACAAAAAGCACATATACAACTGAGATTACACAAAAGAAGAGCTTTGAGCCTTTGTGTTAATGAATTGGGGGTGGGGGGTGGATTAATTAATTAATTAATCACAGGGATGTTTCCAAATTGTTAAGGGTAGGGAATTGGCAAGTTAAATGTATGTATGCAGGAGAAAATATGCAGAGTAAAGACAAAACTGCATAGAGCATAACACAGTGAAGCTATCCCACCAGCCAGGTAAAAGCTGTCTGTGCCAGATGTTAATGACAGCAGCATAAACATCACTGGTGACAACTTTGGATCCAAATTCAGTTTAAAAGTTGTTTTTTGGCACAAAGGTCTTTGCGGACTCATACTCTGTTTTAAAGCCCGGAGCTCAATTCACCACTTAAAATTCTGTCATTCTTTACCTGCACATCTTGGCAGACAGCCTCTGCAAAACCTATAGAAAGAGATGCTCAAGCCCCACTAAATATAGACTGTAATGTTGTAGCTCAATTACTTGGCACCCGATCAGGGCTTACCAGTATCATTCTGACTGGCTTTTAGTTTATGGAATCCGTCAAGCCAAGGATCATCTACATGAGAGGAGTCCGTATTGCTGAGGACAGTGCTGCTGAGCCATGACCTGGAGGCACTGAGATTGAACAAACTAGCAAGAGAGTGACAGATTTTTTTCCTTCGCCTGAATACACTAGAAAGAAAAGACACATTGTCAAGTAATAGAGTTAATTACTCTTGTTTAGTGGAGACAGAGCTCTAAAGCTTGCAGGACTGACATGAAAGACCCAGGTTCTGGGTGCTGTTCCTAGCCGTGTTCTTGACCCTGGGTATGTCACCAAGAATGACTGCTGCACCCTGCAATAACGTCAGCAAATGTATTAACAGAGCGGCAATATATCATGCTATTGTGACACTGGATGTACTACAGTTATTGGGCTCTCCTACTACTGTGAGCAGTCTCATACTACCCACGAGTTTCACCCTATCGTATCCCATTTGGTGCAGCCTGAATCCACTGTACTTTCTGGAACTACATTTTATATACCTTCCTAAACTGATGTTTTTCTGAAATCACAAGATTTTTCCCTGAGTAAGAATTCCAGGACTAGACCTTTTTCTTACTTTTTTCTTATTCCTTATCATGGTAACACCCCATTGGCAAAATGAGCTGTAGCTCTCCTTTTTCATTATTGCACACAACTCCAATTACAGCAACAACTGTGTGCTGAAGAGTTTTTGGGTAGTAAGATTAGACATGACTGAAAATCAAGTTATTTCAACCACTGCACTCTCCAAACTAAATCAGTTGAGATGCTCCCATTAAGAAGCAATGCTGACCTTATGCTAAGCAAAATGTAGCCAGCCACACAGATTCCTCTGGATAAATCCAGAGATCTGGAGGCAATTGCCAACACTGAGTAAAATCTGCATATAGGTCACTTACCGGACAAAATTCTCTTTATATGTAACACTTGTCTGGGATGGTGTCAGTGTTATGTTGCCCTCCTCATCAGACAGAAAACTGTCTTCCATCAAAATGTAATAACCATTAGAAAGTAGTTGAGGGCTGAGGCAACATGTGGAAAGGGAGCCTGCCAGAGGATTAGTGGAACAATATTCTTAGGCAGGGTCATTGTCCAAAAAGGTGCAAGCATAACTGAAAGGGAGAAATTAAACCCTCCAATTTAGTGAATGTCTAGACAGAGCATACCCATGATTTGATAATAAAAAATTTACATTACCAGCTGATGGGGGCTGGTAATGACATAGATTTAAAATATGTGGATATAATAATGATATTACTTCTGGACCTAGGGGGTTTCAGCCACCTAGAGTGTGCCTGCATCACACTTTACAGAGCTTCAGATTATAGGAGGGCTTCATGCCATGTGGTGCGTGCCATGAATGCATGGAGCCAGCTTGAATTGAGAAGTGCAAGGTGTATTTCTGTGGCAGTGCACTTGGCCAAGGAGTCCTGCTAGATCTACACTTACCTGGAGCTGTCAGAGTATTAGAGTATTTTTTTGCTTCTCTGAGTTACTCTGCATGGCACAAACCTGAGTGCCTCTGAACCTGGCAGGATTTGTTTGCTTTTTATAATCTAGCCATATTTAATGAAGATTTGAGGATACATGACTTTCAATTCTCACAAATCCTAGAACACCATGCAGCTAGAACAACATGGGATAAAGTCTACACATGGTGATAACTTCATCCAGCACTGCAATATAATTGACTTTGAGATGAAATACAGCACAGAAAAACACACTATGTGGTATTTAAAATAGGGGTACCTCAGAGTACTGTAACGACAGAGGTGAAAGGATCTAAATATTTCAGACATTTAACTCAGCTCAAGTAAAAATGGGTTTACGGATAGTCCTTTCTCCTCAACATCTTTGAGTTCCAAGTGGCCATGCAGTGACATCTGTGGAAAGAATAGACTGGATTGATTCAGTGGCTGACGTGGGTTTCAGTAGCAGTTTAACTATCCCATATGGCATGTCACACAGGGAGACTGTAATTTCAGTGGAGGGAAAAGCAGGTGGAACAGAGGTACTCCAAAACCTTGTAATTGCCAAGCTAATGCTTCCAATCTCCACAGCAGTACTTCTGGACTTTCATTTAAAGCAGTAATTAAATTAAAATCAGCACTATAAATCTAAGTATTTAGTTTTGTATAAAAAAAGCCCCAAAGGGATTTTACAACATCTCCAATGAAATAAAAATAAAATTAAACAAGTATAATTTTCCTCAATACCTTGGAAAAATATGTTGTGAGAGGCTGCGTCTATGTTCACCATTAAACGCTGTTGAATCTGCAGAGGCAAAGGCCAAATAAGAAGGAGTCATTATATCCAGTGACAGCTCAAACAGCTGACAGGTCTTCACTGACAGAAACCTTATGCATATCAAAAAGATCATAAAAGAAGTTAAAAAAGAAAAGGACATTAAGGGAGACATTAGAGGAGATAAAACAGATGAAAGATTGTGGGAAAAACGTAGTGTATATTGGAAAGTCATCTCAACCAGGACAACACAGAATCAGAGCCAATCATAATCAGACACTTGTACACTGCACAGCTTACAACCTTGAGAAAAATAATTATGGACACAAACGCAATAGCTGCAGTAATTTTAAGTGTTTTCCCAGAAACCTACTTCATGCAAAAATTAGTACATGTACTGGTGATAGATAAAGAGTAGAATGGAAGTACCCCCATTACAATATATTTTTCAGATGAAAATTGCAGATATAGCACAAACAGGCATAGGGATAGCAACACTGACAAAGATTTGACAATAATACTGTGGCAGGATACTAAGGAAATAGGATTTGTCTGGATTACCATGGATCAAGTCTGCAAAGTGCTACCAGATGTTCAGCATCTGACAGAATCAATCTTAAGAAATATGAGCAATGGTTATCCATAGAAAGAATTTATGTCTGCAATTACATAGAAAGATAAAAGATATGATCTTTCCCTGTAATACCTTGCCTCTGCTGTATCTTTAGATCTTCAAGCTTACAATAGCATTAGTAAAAGCCCACCATTCACCTACAAGAGGAGATAGGTCTAAGAGAAAGTTGTTTTTTTTTTTTACATGTTCAATTAAAAGCTGAGGTAAAGAAAGGACATGAAGGTCAGTGTTTCCACTTTGGTACTCTTTTTTATTTTTATCTGGAACTCAATTGTCAGTCACAGCCTAGATGTGAAGGCTGACTGAGCCTTGGGACCAGGCAGGGTCACCAAAGATAGGAAGTAAAACCTTCCAGAGTACTTTTTACCACTCAGTCCTATTACCCTACTCCCATACGTGCTGTTTCTCCTACACTTTGGGGAAAAAAAACCAACCCAAACCATTCACTTTACCATGAGAAAATTATGCTCTAACCCTTGCAAAAACAACATGAGGAAGAGACAACTGGAAGAAACTTGGTGGAGGTACAAAGAGATCAAGTAGTATTAGTCAGAATGCCACACAACCAGTTGTACAAAAAGGGAGAGCAGTGGTATATTTCATAGACTGACATGTTGTAGGCCTATTTTTTTCATATACAATTAGGTCCTGAAATAATTTCTCTTATTTTAAGTAAAATCATTATGTTAAACTGTGCAAAAACAAACTGAAAACCAAGAAATTAATCCAAACCCTACAAGAAAATACAGGCAGAACTCCATAGGTGGTTTTCAGATCTGGATATAAACTAAAATCAGCAAAATTCCAAATCTTATCAGTCAGACAAGATTTGTTCCACTACAGAGGTTTTTATTGAAAGCTCTGACAAATGTGCACAAATTTACTTGCTTCTTGCGTCGATGCAACATGTGATATTCCATACATCTTGAAAAGGACTGTTTCATACATGCTGGGCTAACAGTAATATGGATTGTGTGTAAAAGCATTTACAAAGAAACAGAAGTATGTTTTATTTTGTCTTTTCTGAAAATTAGGATGTGTAAGATAGTATCTTCAATATATATTACATAATTAGTTGTATTCTCACTTAGGCAAAAATGAATGACTCTAGGGCAGATTTGTTTGTAAAGGGATATAGAAATATACCTCACCATCAGTTATACCTGCTACAACTCTTCTGAGAGTGAAACTTTCCAGCAACTAAAACCCACAACACAGTTGTATTGCATGTGGTTTTTTTCAGTTACAATAATATAAGGTAACAACTGCTAAAAAAGAGTAACTTTTAAGAATAGTATCTTACCTATAGGTAGTGCTTACACTTAGAAAGTGTTGGCACGTACTAATCCAAGTGGCCGTACAAACCACAGTCCTTCCTTTACTAATTTGAATTGTCTCCTAAATTTGCAAGTATGTCTCTGCAGGATGCTTATTTATCTGCCACCCTCCAGAGAAGTAAAATCTAAGGTAAAATAGAGTAAATACATATGTTTATAAAAGAAAGCAAGAGCTATACATATGCAAATACATTACTGGGGAGGCGATGACTTTCCCTCTGCTGAAGAACAGTTAATAAGCAGTTGTAATTTGCTTTCAAACTATTTTAAGTAATAATAATACCAAGCTTTTTTAAACAGTCATAGAACAGGCAATCCTATAGATTCTTTTGCTACCCTTGATCATGAGTTTTATTTCTTTCTCATGCATTAATGAAGAGGGTTCCTGAAAATCATAATTCAATCAATGCTGGAGAAAGCATGGAAACATCATGCTGTAGATAACGCTGCACAGTGTTCTGCTTTCATTTAATATTCAGTCCCATTTCTGGGCAATTAATAGCATGAGAAGCTATGGTAACAATATAAGCAAGCCAAAACAAAGCAACTCAACCACCACTGTATGATAAAGCAGTAATATTATATCTCTAATCCACAAAATGAGCATCAGTACAGAACCTTTAAACTATAACATGAGAAAAGGCCAACAGCTTTAAGAAATCTCACTAAAAGTGAATCTGAGGTGAATGCAGCAATATTTGATGTCAAGAATTCAAATAAAAGTTTACGGAAAAAATTCCCCTTGAATTTCAAAACAACCAAAAGCCCATGTCATAATATAAACAAAAAGTCACTGTCCAAAATCGTCGGTTTTAATTTCCTTTTCATCCAAAAATCAAATAAACCTCAGTGCCAATGATGCCCTCAATTGGTAGCCAGGAGTCCCCTGCCTATATTTACATTCTAAATACTTACATTAGTCTGTACCAAAATACAGTGCTAACTATTAAATTAGCTGAAGCCCAAGCAATCAGTTTAATTCTATTGTACCTATCAAACAAGTATCTACAAAGATAGGTTTTTTTGTTCGCACAGATTAGTGATTTTTGAAGAGTAGTCTAGTCCTTCCTCCCTGCAGGTTATGATAACAGTATTCACAAAAAACCAAAACTTCCTGAAGAGCGATATAGAAATTAATCCAAAGCTTAGTTATTCCTCAGCTGACAAATACATTAAGAGATAAATATGGGCAAAATCTTCCAAATCTTGAAAATCCATTTCACTCTTAACACATGTATGCAAAAAAATTTCACACCACCAACATGAGAGCCTCTGAGATGTTAAGTGGAGGGTGCTCTTTCTGCAACCTCGTGGAAGAGATTAGCCCTGAGTCTTTGGAAAGGCAGTCCTATGAAGTCCCCTGTTTCCTTTTGAAAACAGCCTGTGCAATCGGCGGCACAGAGGCAAAATGAGGTCATGCTTCCTGTAAAGTAGCCTCACATCAGAAGCATTCATTTTGAAAAGCAAACTGAAGATTAAGATTAGCCCAGTGAAAGCTTTTGCAGGCTGTTGTGAAAGACAAGATACACTATAAATAACATTTCATTCCAATGATGAAATGGAGAACAAAGACCGAACCTTTTCTCATAAAGAAAAGTGACAGATTTTTGTTTCCGCTTTACTTTTCTACCTCACCCAGAAAACCCTGAAGTGGTATACCCAAATCACTCAGCTTGTTGAAATACTTGTGAGCCTGATGGGCTTTGATGTAGGAAAATGATCCAGCTACCAAAAAAAGCTGTGTATGGTAACAAGACATTTTGCAAAAGCACTATTATGTGCATTTGGTGAGAGTTCAGAGTTGCTTAAGTTTCACGGTCAAAAACATTATTGTGAATACATACCATGCAATGTTAAGGTACATTCCTTTGAAAGGAGAAAGGAATAAAGCCATTTGTAAACATATTAATTGTTCCACTCTATATGTTTCATACTTATGTAAGGTATCGATTCATCATACCTTAAAGCATACAAAAATAAAGTCAAATCAACATAAGGGAAATGGACCCTGAATAAGATGTCCTAGTAATCAAAATAATTTGTCTATAGAACTCTTACAAATGTAATATAAATCAGCAGCTTGACACTGAAGAATTATACAACCTTAGGGAGCAAAACTTCGTCTCCAGACAAATAGGTAAAACATGCTTGTAGGTATCTCTCCTGATGCTTGTATGTAACAGTGACAAAAAGAAAGCATAAATCTAGTAAAATATGATTTATTTGATTTAATGATAGGGTTTTTTTCCCCTGGAGAAGGAAAAATACTTCCACTGATAACAAAGGAATGTAAATTCTCACCTTACAGAAAAGGGAACAAAAATAGCAATTAGGCAGTTAGGATGCTACAAAAGACCTTCTGTTTGGGAGCTAAACTAAAATAAATATTTTAAGGTCCTTTTGCTCAAACTTGAAATACAGGGATACATTTGTTCTTCACTTCTTTTATTTTAGTGGAATTATGCCAATGAAGAAATTTAGTCCAACACTATTTCCATGCGTGCATGGGCTTCACTACAGTAGGATTTCCCTGTCTCCCTGCCTCTCTACAGGCAATGGACATAAATTCCCCATGGTCTTTAAAACTAGGTCACCTACTGAAGAATTTCTATGCATACATTAATTTACTTCTCGGGTGTATTTCTGGTTTCTTTTTATATTTGACTCAACAGGAAGCAGTTAATTCTGAGCTTGGGCTGCGTTTTTGTAGGAAAATTGGCATTTCATTTTTGTCTATATAGTTAAATTATATTGTGTCTATATCATATTTAGACTTAGAGATGTTTTCTTTTTTAATCACTACCATTCATCACTATTCCACAAGTTTCTGATGCATAAACTTTGTGCATTAGTGAATATTTTATTGGTAGATGTTAGCCTATAATTTATATATATACACACACAGAGGTTTATATACAGCTTTTTTTGTTGTTGTTGCTCTCCCTGTTGCTTCTCAAACTGCCCAGCCCACCTCAAGCCCCACCTCAACTATCAGATTTCAAATTTGAGAAAATGAATATGCTAACAAGCTTGCTGTTCAGTAGTTTTATGCTTGTTGCATACAAGTTCAACCCACAAAAGGAAGGAAATGAGATTACAGTCTGGAACACTGCATATCTTTCCACTCTTCTCCTAGGCTTACTCTACTTTTGACACTGCTAATAAAGAAGAAAGCATATTGCTAGTGGGAAACATATTGTGCGGGTTCTGGCAGCCCAAGAAAGGCAAGGCTGGTGGGACCTCCCTGCCTGAGGTTCTACCAGCTTCAAGCCTGAGCATGTGTACATGGTAGGCACACACACACAGAACAAGTGTATACACCATATATATACATACATACACAGCTGGCCACACAGATAACAAAGGCAAAAATAGAGAGCACTCACCCAGACAGCACTGACGGCCTCATCCTTCTCACCTCTCTGGCTGAACAGAACAGAGGTCCACTAGTGAGAGTACAGAGATACACACAGCTGCACAAGCTGGATCCCTCCAGCAACGGAGCTCAGACACTCCACCTGCCCAGCAGTTGCCCCAGATCCCAGTCTCCCCAGTTGCTGGCACCTGAACATTTGAGACCTCAGGGACACAGCCTCACTGCAGGTGTTGGTACAGACCACCACACACTGAGGTACAGCTGGTCAGGATCCCCCTGGTCCTCAGCAGCCCACTCCCTATGTCATTGCCCGTAGAGACACCCCTGGCCGTAACATGTCCCATGCTCCCAGGCAGTAACCCCCCTCAGTCCTAAAGGTGCTCTGGTGTTCACTCATCTGGGTGGGTTTCATGCCTGGACACAAGGACTGAGGTTCCTCTGGGACAGCCCTGGGAGAGGCCCACACAGGTTGTTCCTTCCCCTGAGTCCTTAATTTGGGTTCCCACTTGTCATTGTGCCCTTATGTTCCTCTGGCTTGATGCAGAAGGGCCTTTGATGGGTTGACAGCTCCTGGAATGGGCCTGGGAGCAGCTGCAGTAGGGTATTATTTGGGTTTCCCTCCTGCTGTTGACTCTCTGTGCTCCTTTGTGGGTGTGCAGATCAGCTTTTAGCACTATTACTCCATAAGTCTGACATCTCACCAACCCACCGTGACTCACTGCAGTGCACTATTATGCTAAACATGCAATTTTCAGAAAGGGTGTTTTGCCTGGTAGAGTGAATTGAGTGGCTGTGTTGGAGGAACTAGAATGCTTATTGATAAAAGGCAGTCGAGAGCAATCTGACACTTCACTAATTCTCTGAATCTCCTGGAGAGCTCACAGCCTTTAGCTTTTCCACCAGCTTCGGTGACCATCAAATCAGGCCATTTGTCCATAGCACAGCTCTTTTCTAATGCTGTTTACATAGTATTCAACAAGAAAAAAGTATTCTGAGATATCTGAAAATTAATTGAAACATTAAAAAAACTAGCAGGGGAAAGGCTGGTTGTGAGAAAGTCAAAGCAGACACACTAGGTCAAACTGAAGGTCTATGAAACTCTCCCTGACGGCAGCCTTGCTGTAGGGAAAACTAAGACTCATTTTAATTCACCTTTGTGAATGATAACATTTTAAGCTAAGTGCATTCCCTTATGTAGCAGAACCACCTAGCAATGTTTGAGGTACTCTGGTAATTAAAAATAATCTCACAAATCCAGGCATTTTATTTCAATTTGAAGAGAAGCATGACCCTGCATAAAGTTAGCACTGCAGTTTACAGAACTGACACACCATATATGATTTTAATAACCTTATCAGGTCAGCTGTATGAACAAAAATTTATTTGCTTTTAAAGAGGAACAAATTAGTTTTTTATGTTATCAGATGGAAATCCCACTCCACCCTATCAGATACTTTCTTAGTTTCAGGCTTGATCAGGCAACACGGGTCATTTCTGTTTTGCTTGGTGGAGTACAATGCATAGACTTGCAAAACTTAGAATTAGCTCTGAGCTTGCTGATACATCCACACTGCTTGGATCTCAACAACAGTGTACCTGCAACAATGCTATGTCACCTACCGCTGCATTACAGTACACACACAATCTAGACAGACAAAAAGTGTTTAGAAAGGATACAGATCAGGCAGACCCAGAATGTGCAATGATACTGCTCTGTGCAAAGCCATGACCAGTCTGTATTGCATCTCCTTGCTCTGACCGTATCGTATCAGAGGGAAATTTGGTTGGTATATAACTTGATGTAGACATGGGAATATGCTTGAGAGGAATTTTACACAATTTCACATGAAGATATAAGAGCAGTATAAAAGCATACATGGGGAAAAGAAGTGCTTCCATTAGAATCTGCAACTCCCTCACCTTGCATCCAAAAATACTGCTTCTTTTTAAACTATTTTATCAGAGAAAGAAAACAAAAAGAACAGGCTAATACTCAAATCCATCAGTCAAGATAGAAATTATTTGAGGTCCCTAATCGACCTTGGCTGGGTCCTCATTAGAGTTCTTTGCGAATTTCCTCACAAGAAGATCTGACTATTACTGAACAAAAAGGTAGGGACACTAAGAAAAGCAACAAACACATCTGTGCTAAAAGCTGGCTGACATGATTTTATTAAGGGTTACAAAAGTTAGAATTGGCACTCCATAGCATCTACAGTGACTAGAAGCAGCCAGGATATGGACAGCTGTTGGCCAGTTATGTTCTAGAAGGATCTTATTTGCAGAGAATAGAAACATTAATGCACTGATCACTGATCTGAATGGAGAACAAGTGGGAATCGGGCTTCAGGTGGCAGAGGAAGTGCTGCATGAATGGTGTGTTTGTGGTGCCAAGGCTAGCAGGTTATCAAGCTTCCAGCACAAACCTACATGCAGCATCTTAGGACACCCAGACTGAGAAGGAAAAGATGGGGACTAAGTTAGGTAGGACTGTATGGGTAGACCGATCACTTTCAGCTCTAAAGGGTATAAAAGGGCATGTCCACACCCAGCACAATGTGGCCAAACTAGGAAGAACCCATAAGACATGGTGAAGACTCGACTGCCCACATTCCTTGTCTTCTGTGTCACCACAGTTAATGCTGGACAGATCACCTGCACAGCAGCACCTTGGTGGCTGAAAGCTGAACAAACCACCAACATACACACAGCTTTAGGGTACCACCTAGGTGCTCTAACTAGACACATAACATTTGAATCTTTGGTTGGGAGATTCCTTCTTACATTATGCGTCCCAAAGTGAAAATTAATGTTCCTCTGGCGGCAGTGATGTACTGTTGATCGGTGTACCTGCCAGTCCTGAAGTGATCTGCACGGACAATGGTGGAAGGTCTTGTACTGATGTGCAGTAACGCTTTTGGCCAACATATGATTCTAAAGGTTCATAGTACGTTTTATACACACTGAAAATCTATAGTTGAGAAGGTGTTGGAACTGCTGGTTCCTGAGACAACAGTACTGGCAAAATACTGATGATATTGACGTCATGGTCATTTCTATGACAAATCACACTGACTGATGCATAAATAAAGACAAATAACAATTGACAGTTATACTCCAACAACATTCTTTTAAATGCCTGTCTTCCATGTGCTGTTGTACACGGTACTCTTATCAGTTGTCTTTCTATCTGTATGACTACTGTAACCTGACAGTGACTGAGCTCCTCTCTCCTTGTATGCCAGTAATTAAGCAAAGTCTAAATTGGTGAAGCTTCTACTGACAGCCTGCAGGCCTTTGTGGAGCCATTTGCAATTTTTCCAGCTACGCCTGTGCCATACCTACTTGTTGCATTTCCAGCTGGATTGAAACTGATGTCCTGGACTAATTCAACTACTAGGGAGAGGAAAATCACAGGCAGCCCTGGTATCCAGTGGAGGATCATGATATGCTAGAGCTATAGTGGGTTTATAGCTTGGATGCTCTATAGCATTGCATAAAGATCAAAGATTTGAATGTGGTCTACAAGGCAATTGAGGACAGAGACCAGAACTCTGATAGCCTTCCAGCAACCTGTCCTTGTGATGCCAGCACAGATCCAGTGGCCAAGTATCAAGAAAGAAATTATTCCTCCCATAAACAAATGTTTTGCAAGCATTCTAGAGGCAGGGTTGGACACTAAGGGCTAATCTCTTAATTGACAACCATCCTTAAGCCCTTGAGAACACCCCAGTTTTCACAGAATCACAAAGGAGACAGGAAAATATCACACTAGTTTTACAAAGTGATTGGTATTTTCTGCTGGCAGATGTGATGCATATTTTGTCATTCTCACTCTTGGACTCCAGGAAGCTGGTCAGATATGAGCTCTGGTTTTCTGTTATCCTTCAGTCCAAGTTGCAAATTCTCTCCACACATCCATGTTGGCAACCTGACTACAAAACTATCCTTGCTAGACTGCATGATTTGCAGTGATTTGCCCGTTAGTCTCTCTTCTCCTCTTCCAGTACTCCACAATATCATTATGATGGCAATGAACATCCAGATGCTGAGTACTCAAACAGTGACTCCAACACAATTGTTGTCTTGGCAGGACATTCCTTCTGTCCCTTTCCCTTACTCGCCCTGAGGTCAGCTCTCAAAAGTGGGAGACCATGAAAAACTTACCACTGGGATATGTTTGTGAGTCCAGTGCTCTGTTGGTTCACCATAAAGTACATGATGAATTTCAATCTCACAGGGAAATAATCTAGGAAATCAGTGCATAATGAGAGCAGGTATTAGCACCGCTTTTGCTCAGTACTGTAATCAACAAGGCTCTGAAAGAAACTTCAGTAAAATATTTACTGATGTGTTCTAATCTACAGAACATCCTCTAAAACCAAAACACAGTCCAAGACATATGGCTGCAATATGTAAGGCAGAAGTAAGCAACACATTGCACAGTACTATTCCTGAGACAAAAGCATGATTAAACCTCCAGAGGTCTAACATTCATTGCAAAACAATATTCATAGCACAGCGAATGTTGAGTATGCCCCCATGAAGTATCAAACAGATACACAGAAAGTGGTATAACCAGGCTGTAACGTGGCACAGCAAAGCTGCCTTCATCCCTAATGGGTAGTTGCTCCCTTCCAGCCATGCAGAGTATCAGGATGTACCATTCTGCTAAGGGTAACATCCTGCTAACTTCACCTGCCTCCCAGGATTTCCTTTAACCTCCATCAACAGTCACTGTTTGCTCTTTCTTCTCTTTCTTTGTGTGGATTTGGGCTTCTTTCACTAGTGCTGGAACTGCCTGTATAAATACAAATCTCATTATCCACGTGGACTTAGCAGATTTCACCCCTTAGCATCCTCAAATTAACGTACTTCACTCTTACAATTCTGCTAGTAGCAGACCTTAGTGCTGGTTTAGAGCTTCATGTCACCTCTGCAGCATGCAGTGAAATACAGTGCTGTGGTTGCAATACCTGTCAGCAAACATACAGCTGTCTGGGAGAAACTATTCAGTGAGTTAAAGGCATTCTGCAAAGAACCAGTGAGCAGCTGAGCAAAAAATGTTCAGCTTCAGTGTCTTTCAAAACTGGAAAAGACTGGGGTTGGTGTCCCAAACCCAAGGGGTTACTATTTTGTTTGGTGTCCATGGCAATGGATGTCAGCTACTTTATTTTCCCATAGAAGGCCAGATGCTCCAAAACTCAGCCACTTTAGGATCTTTCGCAGCATCTGGAAAATTTAGGGCTTTAAAAGGAAAAGAGAAGTGTTTGGTGAAAGAGTGGAAATCTTCACAAAAGAAGGGCAGAGAAACTGAAGAGGAGGACACAGCAACTGATGAGGCAAGGTGTCAAAATGGACCAAGGAAGAGGCATGAAAAGGGTAGATCATGACAGACAGAGCCAGGTTGTGACCAAGGCACATGGATAGAGCAGGACAGAGGTGCTGCTGCACATTTGCTAGGCTGAGGCTGTGCAGGCACCATTTAAATATGAGCACCAGCAGTCACTTTATATGTGTCTTCCCACTATAATAAGGGCAAAAGCAACGATGAAGTTTTATTCCATTGACTGTCACCTCATGATTGCAGTATCTGACATTTAAAATAGTTCTTTTATGGACTAACCTGATCGCCCACAAGAAAAAAATAAATGGCAAAATAAAAAAAGTGATGTCTGGGTCTCTCGCCATAGTATCTTTTTTTGAAGGTGTTTGATCATTCTCCCAGATCCTTCCTGAACCCTTCCAGTTTTTTGATGGCTTTTCTGAACAGTAAGTTATTTTAGTATCAATGTACTGGTGCCAAGTGCAGAGATAATGTCACCTTTCTACTTCTACTCAGTATTTCCATGTGCATGTGCTTTGCAAAGACTGCATTAGTCTTTTCAGCATCAACAGCACATCATGAGCTCATGCTCAGCTGATTATTCCCCCTCCAAGTCTTTGTGAGTCACTGACTGGCAAGATAAAATCTCCTATCCAGTCTGGTTTTCAGTTTATGGTCTGCATAACATTAACAATGTTAAAGACATGCTTCATGACATCAAATTTAGTGAGGAGCAGAAGTAACGAAATTTCCTTTCCTGCTTCTCTGCCTTGTGATATTCTGGTGTCTGAAGGAGAGAGAGCACTGAGCCTTTCTATCATGGAAAGGTCGACACAGTCACTCTTCCCTGCCCAGTTGAGCATTGTAACAAAACATGTTGGGATAATGTCATGAGACCTCTGTCTCTGTCAAGCTTCAAGAAAGGGAAAACGGAAGGCAGGCATGCAATGCAACCATCGGAGATGGTTTAGTGTTAAAAGAATAAAAAAAGGTCTCAGCCACATTTGCTACTCGTTGCCTTTATGGTGGAACATAGTAGCTGAAATGTGGTCCTGGACCATGCACAGGGTGGGGGAGGCACCGGGGTAGGCAGGTCAGGGCCAGTAAGGGCTCTGGGTGCCCTCAGGGGTATAGCAGGGCAGGGGTGAGTATACCTGAAATGGCAGAAAAGAAACAGGGACACTGGCTAAGCCTCCTTGAGTTCCTAACTGTTCTGACAATAGTGCAACAAAATGTTGCCTCATACTGCTGGACCACAAGTGGGCTTCTGCTGTTCTCAAGACAGCATGGTAGGAGTCACACCTAACACCTTGCACTGCAGTGTCCCTCCCTCTGAGTCCTTACTTTGGGTTCCCACCTGCCATTGTGCCCCTGTGCTCCTCTGGGCTTGAGGAAATGGGCCTTTGATGGGCCGATGGCTCATGGGAGCTGCCAGGCCAGGGTATTATTTGGGCTCCCTCTTCTGCTGTTCTCTCGCTGACCTCCTTTGTGGGTGTGCAGATGAGGTTTTAGCCCATATAACCAAACATCTGGGGTTTGCTGCACCTCTACAGTGCACCAGCAGCTCCACCTCCCTCTCCTGACAGCCTCAGCAGTGAGGTGATGCTCCTGGTGCCACACACTGCTCTGAGACTTTCTGATACCACAGCATAATCCAGTCTCTGGCAGCCAACAGAGCACGACTCAACCACCCACATGTACTCATCCCTATCCTCGCTACCTCTTTTACCTTTCTCCCATTTCCTTCTTCCTTGACAGAAGCACCTTCACTTTTTTAACAGCATCCTGATGCTGCATGTTCATTGCCACTCGGAGAGGTGTCACTGTCAACACAAAACTTTCACCATCAAGTCCTCTAAACAAAAGCCTGCATCAAAACTGCTCTCAGTGTAGTAAGAGCTGGAGAATTAAAATAAATGCAATGGCAACCTTTTTACTAAAAAGACATAATAGTGTTTCCCCCCCTTTTTTTTGTTTTGCTTGCTTTGTTTTTTATCAAGCTTTCTTCCTCCTTCAGTCTCTTCTGCTTGCCACCACCATCTAGAAAATGGTAACAGGGAAAAATTAAAGGAGGAATAAAAAATCCCACAGCAAGTAAATACTCTAAAATATCTCACTGCACAGTCTCCCTATAAAGACTCTTCAAGTGGGAGGCAGCCTCACAGCAACTAACCAAAGAGGATGGGTTGACCTCAGACAGCAGCCAAACACCCACACAGCCACTTGCTTACTCCCCTCGCAGTGGGACAGGACAGAGAAGAGGAAGAACAGAAATGAGAATGTTTGTATATCCAGATAAGGACAGTTTCGTAAGTGAAGGAAAGCAAAAAAACCCCAACCCTAAATCAAACACTTCCTCCCAGCCCCCTGCCTCCTCAAGTAATGCAAAGGCAATTACTCACCACCTCCCATCAGCAGACCCAGGCCCAACCAGTCTCCCAGCAATGGACACCTTGGAAGACAAAACCCTCACCATTCTTATTCCTCTGCCCCAGCTTTTCTTGTTGAGTTTTTCATTTTCAGCATAGAATATCCCTTTTCCAGTTCAGATCAACTATGCTGCCTGTGTCCCCTCCCAGTTTCTTGCCCACCCTCAGCCTACTTGCTGGGGGTGCAGACTGGGAAAAAAAAAGAAAGCTTTGATGCTGCACAAGTGTTCAGCAATAGCCAACACACCGGTGTGTTATCAGCACTGTTTTAGCCAAAACTCCGAAACATGGCCACCATACGAACATCTATGAAGAAAGTTAACTCTATCCCAGCCAGACACAGTCCAATCTCCACCCCTTGCTTTCACAGCATGTCTACCATACCCAGGTCCTACACTCTCCAATACATTCCCATCAATCATGGATGCCTTCTCATCCTTTGACACAGATATCATTCCCTTAATCTGTGGGACATCCTCCAAATGTCCACAGAAGTCCAATCAATTCATTTGGTCCATGACTTGTGCTTCACGAAGCAGCTTTCCACTTCAGACGGTGTCACACAGTACAACAGGTTCCACTGGTAAACAGAGCATTTTCACTGCAAAAGCAATGCTTTTCACTTTCTGCTTATTTATTATACTCTTGGGCCCGAGCCGCCACCTCAGGTGATGCTCTGAAATCTCTGCCTCCTGGCCAAACTGTGATCTCTTCCAGGATTCATGGGCACTGCAGGTTCCCCATTTGAGCCCACTGTGTGATCAGTGCTACCCACTTACTCCACATAGCTTCGCTTGCATAAGGTACAGAGGGGACCCTACCTATGAACATCCAGCACAGCACAAGTACCTCAGACCCTTGATACCCCCAGTTCCCACAACCCTGTATGTTGATCTTGGGTCTCTCCAGGTGTTTTCTGACAGAGGCTCCAGGTGAGGTCATGTTCCCCTGTCTGGACAGGCCTAAGGGCTACCACACAAACTGTACTGTCTGTCCTGCTGCTCTTTAGGGATGCGGGTGGGCTGGCCATGCCGGAGGGCAGGTGCCCCCCTGCCCGCTCTGTCCCTGCCCTCCTCAGCCGGGCAGGGGGCAGAGAATGTAACGACAGGCCCGTGGGTCGGGGTGGGGGCAGGGAGAGATCGCTCCCCAGTGACCGTCACAGGCACAACCCAGGTCTGCCCCGGGGAAAGTCAGAGCGGGCCAGTGAGAAATAAACCCGCCCCTCAAAGCACCTTCCGCAGCGCTCCCTTCTCCCCGGGCGCAGCTCGGCTCCTGCCCGTCCCTGCCCCCTCCCAGCAGCAGCACAGGGCTACGGGCACTGAGGGCCGCGCTCAGCTTCTCGCTCCTTGTCTCCCCCGCTCCTCGTTCCTCTCCTTCCCTGCCGCAGCGTGTCCCCCCCGCGGGCGCAGCCCCCCCGGCCCAGCCGGCCCCAGCCCCCCCGCCCCCGGGGGCACAGGCCCTGCCCCAGCCCGGCCCCAGCCCGGGCTCCTCCCCGCGGGGCCACAGGCCCTGCCCGGAGCTGCCCCGGCGCCGCTGCCCGCGGGTCACAGCCCCCTGCGGGCACCCCCTGCCCCGGGGGGGGCCCTGCCCGGGCTGCGGGGGGGGAGCTGCTCCCCCGGGGGCTCCGCGGGCCGGGGGCGCCGCGGGCTGGGGGGGAATCTCTGCTCCGGGCCGGGAGCGGCTCCGGCCCCTCCGGCGCTGCAGGGCAGTTTCTCTCACATATTCTCACTCCTCTCTTCAGCTCAGTTGTGCAGCATTTTTTCATCTTCTTAAATACGTTATCCCAGAGGCACTACTGGCTGGCATTGGCTCCACGGACATTCTAGCAGCTTCTTACAGAATTTGCCACTGTAGCTCCCCCATTACCAGAACCTTGCCACCCAAACCCAATACACTTGAACAAGGTCTTCTTTCAGGTTACTCAAGAGAGGACTCACAAGCTGACAGTGAGCCAGAACATGCAGTCTCCATACACCCAGTATGCAAAGGAAAGCCTTTTTTTTGTTAGCTGGTAGAAACTTGACTGTTGTCTTAGCAATCGCATCCATGGGGATGTGATGATGCTGGTCTTGCCGTAACAAGAACATTGGCAATATCTATCCAGGAGAAAAGGAGGAAGGGCTCCATGAGATGGTTCCCAGAGTTCTGGAATGGCTGCAATGCAGGGGCCAAATGCCAGGCTTGGCTCAAGGCCAGCACTTTGGCAAAAGCAGAACACAGTGATAAGCAGCACAGCCAACAGCTAAAGCTAACAGCAGCTATTAAGAAGCCTTGAGAGTTTGACCTTCAGCAAGAAAGGGAGCAAGTAATTCTCCACCGGGAGAAGCAAGTAGCAGCCAAATAACAGCCATAAGCCCAGTCTGGCACACCCAGACCAAGCCTGTTACTATCTCCAGCCCCATACCAGGTTCTTCGAAGGGAAGGCAACAGGTTGGCCCCAGCAGCAGCCGAGCACCCACCTAGCTGCTTGCTCCCAACAGGGAGAAAACCTGGGGGCTGAGATAAGAGCAGATATCTCTGTGGGCAGGGAGGTAAATACAGGCCACTGCCGTGTGCCTCCACCAGCTGACAAGCACCCAGCCAGCTGCCGGCTACCGCCACTCCACCTGCCACCTCAGCGGCTACTCGTCTCCCTTCCTTCCCCCTCTGCCCCGTTTTTATGGCCGAGCTGGCGGTGTGGGCGGGCGGACCGGCCTCGCCTCACCCGCGGCCCCCGCCCCGCGGCCCCCGCCCCGCGGCCCCGCAAGTGCCGCGCACGCGCACCGCTGCTTCCCTTTGTCTCCCTCGTTAGGCCGCCCCCCCCATCAGGCGGCGGAGGCTCCGCAGTCACGTGGCGGGGGCGGTGGCATGGCGGCGCCGAGCCGCGCCTCGCGGGCCTGTCGCGGGGTGGTGACGCGCCGGCGGGGCGCGGGGAGGATGGGGCTGTGAGGGCGGCCGCCGCGCCGGACACCCCGCGCCGCGCCGAGCGGGAGCAGTGGGCGCCGTGCCGGGGCTGTGGGTTGCCGCAGGCCCTGCCGCTGCCTTGCAAGTCGGAGGAGACGGTAAGGAGCGCGGAGAGGGCGCGGGCGGCAGGGCGGGCGGCTGCGGGCGGTGGTCCTCTCCGGGCGGGCCCGGCGCGGCGCGGGGCTCCGGCGCCCCCCTCACGGCGCCCGGGCTTGGCGGGGCGGTGCCCGCGGTCCTCCCCGCGCTGGGCCCTGCCCGCGGGCCGGGGGCGTCCGGTGGGCCGCGGCCACTCGCGTCTTCCCCTGGGCCTGGGGGAGCGCTCAGCCCTCGCCGGCCGGGGGCCCTCCCGCGCTCCGAGCGCGGCTGGGCTGGACCCCTTTGTGTCTTCCGTGCTCGGCAGCGGCATGGGCTTCCTTGGGTCGGCCGCTGCCTGCGAGGCAGTTGCCCCGGGTCGCCTTCGCGGCGCTGGCGGAGGAGCCTGGCTTAAAAGCGGGGGTCCGGGTGCCGCTCCTGCCGCGGTGCGGACCGGGGCGGCTGTGGCCTTGCAGCCTGGCACCCTTGCTTTTCAGTCGGCATGGGGCAGGCGCCTGCGGCCCCGACGGCTGGGGATGGTAAAGGTAGTACGTCAGAAAGTCACGGTAGTAGTCGGACAGAGAAGTGATTTATTTGGACGGTGATTGAATTACCAAAAAACCATTACAAGGCATTTGCGAATGGAACTTACTGAATGCTATGAATGAGATTTCGAGTGTGTAGAAAGACAGAAGATGGCCTTTTTGCTTGTTTATTTTTGGTTTTGCTAACCTGTCTTACTTGTCCTTTAGACCGTGTTTATGTTTAAGTTTATGCTCTCGGTAAGGTAAGTTTTTCTTTTGACCTTTTCCACACCAGAGGAGAGAACACACGTTGACTGTTAACTCTTACAACTATACTCCAAATGGATGTCCAGTAATTACAATGTAGTACAGTTCTAGAGATGGGCACAATGTTTTTTTAAATTTTTTTTACCTAAGATTGATAAGTGTTTTTTATTTGGAAGGGAAAGAAATCTGAGTAAAAATACGTAATTTTTTTTTAATGCCTTCTTTGGACCTTGGTTATACTTTTGAAAACCAAACAGTTAATGGGAAGTCAGGATAGAAATTTTGCATCATTTTCCACCCTTCAGAATATGTTTGTTGTCAGTGACATGTTTTAGACACAGTATCTGTTTTAATATATATATTTTTTTTTATTCCTCTCCAAAAGGTAGTGAAAAAGAAAATACCAAGATGAGTAAAAAGCCTCCAAATCGTCCTGGAATCACATTTGAGATTGGTGCTCGTTTGGAGGCACTGGACTATTTACAAAAATGGTATGGAAGACATTGTGCAATATTCACTAAGAACATAATTCTTTTGTGTATATTGTGTGTTTTGATGTCTAATTATAAAACTTAGCGCACCTATTAACTGACTGTTTCACATGTGAACTTTTTGAATTTCCACATAAGTCTGTTAAAACTTTTAGCTTTTAGGAAAATATTCTGTCTTCAGGAATGAAAACAAGCTTCTCTACAGGTTTTCATTTGTTTGCTTTTAGGTGCTTTTGTACAGCCACAATAAGCAAAGAGCATTTCCAGAGTAGTGTGGAATCAGTGTGTTAACGTGGCAAACTTCTGTGACTAAAGACTTACTTTGTTTTAGTTTGAAAGTGTGCAAGTGAATTTGTGTTGTATTCAGTTACTACACTTCACAGGTTTACAAAACTGATTTTAAAAAAAGAAAACATCCTTAATCAGAGATCATGGAATAGGCGAGTACTTCTGTATTCTGTATCAAACAG
The DNA here is from genome assembly GCF_023634085.1 of Falco cherrug. Taxonomy (NCBI): domain Eukaryota; kingdom Metazoa; phylum Chordata; class Aves; order Falconiformes; family Falconidae; genus Falco; species Falco cherrug. The sequence goes on from NC_073699.1 coordinate 1,524,475, forward strand.
TTAGAGGAATGAAGTGCTTACAGCTGTGACTCTGCAACCACCCAGTCTTACTGTGAGTTGGTCAAGACTATGAAATGGAAATTTGTGGGCACATGGACCATACTACACAGCATGTGTACTGTAAAAGGAGCTGTTCTTCCAAAATAAATTTAGTCAATTTTATTAATGCAAGTGTGCTAAATACTGGCCATGCTACTTCAGTTTGAAAAATCCCTGGTTTTGTTGAAGCAGATGGCTGGGGAAGCTGATGCTTCTACCCAGAAGTTTTTTCTTAGCTGCTCTCTGGTTAATTAGGGCTGGGAAATGTAGTGGCCTGTACCTGGTTTTTTGTTGCATTCCTGGAGAGCTAAGCATGTTCACGTAAATAACTGATCCTGCTAACTCGCAAGTTATGTGATAGAGAAGTCTGTGTATTATTTACATATTTACTGCAGTAGTTACATGCTCTGTACAAAACTTTGGGTTATTTTTTTTTTTATCTGTAGAGCTTTGATTTTAATTATAGCAAAAGCATCTGTTATAATAAATGGATTATTCTGTAAACCATATTTTCCTTTAGAGCCCTTGTTCTTATCTGTTGCTGTAGAGTTGGTTTTGAATATACAGATTTTATAACTGAATGTCAAGATCAGGAAACTGAATAGTGCTATAAAAATAATTTCAGTAGAACTTTTGATAGCATCTTCTGTGACTAGAGATAACTGGTTAATGTAGCTAGGTAACAAAAGTTAATATGTAAAAATAGCTTCAGCTTAATTACAACAGTAAAAGATCACTGATTATCCAGTGTATGGTTTATATTGCATCTGCCCAGCCTTTTCACAGGAAAGGGTCACTCGTCAGTTCTAGAGTGCTTGTCTGGGTTTGGCCTTGTCAGGCATGGACCCTGTCAGAAGCTCTGCAGCTGAGTTGCTTGGTATTTTCAGGCAGAATAGAATTCATCCTGAGCTTTCTAGGAATTGATTCATCATCTAGACCACCAGGTAAAACAGGTCAAGTTCATATGCATTTAAACTTTTGTGTGCTATATACAGGAGCAGAAAGTTAATATTAAAATTCTGCAGTTAGAGCAATGCTGTAAACAGGACTCTGTTTAAAATGAATTCACATTAATGTACATAACTGAAGACCTTTTTAGAGAAAGCCTACTGTTACATTATTGTTAGGGTGACATTGGCTGGAATAATACGAGTTTTTTTTCCCTTAGCTGTCAGTTGCATAAGGGGGTGGTGGATGTTTTTAAAATTCTTTCCATATATAAGCTGTATGCATTCCCTTCATCTGCAGGCAGAGAGACATACTTTGAAGAAGATAAAGTTCCTGAACTTACATGAAATCTCTTTATATTTTTTAACAAAACCGAAATTGAAGAGCAGTCATATTGCTTAGCTCAGTCTTTATGCAAGTGACAAATTGAGAACACTTGCTGAAAAATAGCCTTTGAAAGGGTTTTACTTCTCTTGTCTCCATTTTTCTGAAAGTCTGCTGTCATTTAAAGATCCAGTGTTTTCATGACCAGTTAAAGCGTTAATGAAGGCAGGCTTCTAGATGATGGGGAAAAATATATTAAAAGTGTGTTTGCTTTCTGAGGCACTTTTGCAGGTCTTAAATTTTCATCTGCGTAGCAGTTGCTGAAATTCATCTCATGGAATCTGGTGTTTTGTTTGATTTCTGTAAAATTTGGAGAGGGTATTGTATGCATTGACTGTTGCTTAAAACTCCTGTGGTTATAAATGAGGAAGTTTTTACAGACACTGTTTGGGTCACTGATATAATTTGGCGTGTGTGATCATGGAGCAGAAGAAAGCCTGATCAAACTCATCAGCAAAGACAGGCTATTAATGAGCATGTTTGGTGTTGCTTTATTGTGGAGGTAACTGCAGTTGCTTCTGTATGAAGTGCAACAGTGTACTGTTGCAGTGGACATCATCTTACATAATAAATTTGTACCACTTGTTAAATTGAAATTCACTAAAGCAAACTATGAAATGCGGCTCTAATTGAAATCAATGTGACCATCTGTCAGCAGATAGTAAATGAGATGGATTGACTGGTAACAGAAAATTATTGAAGATTTATGTGATGATTAGAGGCCTGGACTGTGTGACCTGTGAAGAAAGGGTGGGAAAACGGGGCTTGTTTAGCTTGGAGAAGGCTTCAGGGGATCCACTAGCAGCCTTCCAGTACCTACAGAGATACCATCAAGAAGGCTTAGCCAAACTCCACAGTGGTGCGTGGTTAGAGGATACTAGACAACAGGCACAAGTTGAAAAATGAGACATTCGAGCTAGGTACAAGGAGAGTCTTTTAAGCTATGGGACAGTCAAGCAGTGGATCAAGTTGCCCAAAGAGTTTGTGGAGCCTCCAATGCTGGAGGTTTTCAAGACTGGGCTGGGATAAAACTGAGAAATTTGATCCCACAGCTGACCCTGCTTGGAATGGGAGGTTGGACTAGAGGCCTTCTGAGGTCCCTTCCAACTTGAATTATTCTATGGTCTTACACAAAAAACTGATATATGTGCACCCCCTCTGTGCCTCTCACTGACAAAAGGAACAGCAGTAAAACTGTACATAACTGCAAGTACGTGCCTATGTGTAAAACTGGTTTTTAAGCCTTTAGCTTCTACAACTAGGACACAGTCTCTGCAAAGCTGATGTTGTTAAAGATGTATCTCTTTCTTTGCCCCCTGTTTCCTTGTCTCTTGTGTCTCTAGCTTTCTACTGGTTGTCCCATAAGTACCAGATAATGCTTTGAAAAAGGAAAATAACAGGGTTGGATTTTTTGTTTGAGACCATAGTCTTTCTTGATCTAAACTATGTTAGGCAAAGAAGGAAGTACGGATACGTTGGGTACATCGTCCTTGTTACAGTTCTGAAATGGAAGCAGCTCGCTAAAATGTTAGTTGTCAGAACAGCAACACTTTGACTTGGTATATTTGATTATCTGGATGGAAATTTATTTTTTTTCTTCAGTATGGAGGTGATCTTACTTTGTGCAGTCCTTGCTTTGGATTTCAGTTGACTGGGTTACCTGACAGCGAGGTATTTGAAAGGGCTGTGAAGACTCTACTTTATAATGATATAATACAATACACACAGTAAAAACCGGGGAGTTAGAAATAGGCGTTCACAGATTTCACGGATACTGGAATACTATTTGTGGACAAGTCAGAATGGAGGGTTTTGGTTTTATATCCTTTATGAGGTAGAAGAAAAGACTTCTTATACCATTATTGTGAAGGCAGAAATTATGTGTCTGTTTCTAGATTTTGTAGGTGCAAATTTACAGACATTTTTGCAACCTTTTTTACAGTTTGAAATAACTTGTCCCACCTCACAGGGCAATTTACCAGTTCTTGGTCACTTTTGAAGGGTCAAAAGGAAGATGATGATGTAAAAATGAATAATACTGTCCCTGTGGCCATTAACGGAATTCAATGTATTAACATTGAATACATTGGAGAAAATGGTTCTTTTTTAGGCTTTTTTTTTACACTGTCAAGAAATGAAACGTGCAAATTTCCCATTATTTTTTCCTATAGAAATGTTGGAGAATTATTATTATTTTCTGATCAGTGTAAATTTTGTAAGCCATATTAAATTTTGCAGCTTTACAATAATCTTCCATAATTCTTACGGGTTAGAATCACTGGAACCTGAAAATGGAGAGCATGGAATACGTAAACTGGGCAGATACCATCAGCTAACATAATTTTCCTGTTCTCTCCTTAAAAAACAAGAACAAACCCACCTATAATTTGAATGAGACTTTATTTGGGATTATTAAATATTATTTCCAACACGCTATTAAAAAGCCACACCCAAAACTTGCAGGTTATTGTTTCTTTCTGCAAAAAGAGTACTTTCATTATTGACCTGGAGTGTGGTGGTCTGGTTTGGTTTTGGTTTTGTTTTTTTTTCCTCAATTTTTTGGAGTGTATTTTTCTGGTTTGAGCTGAACAAATGCTGGCAAATCTATATACTTCTGATCACTTAGTGTGGAGTACTTGCTGGGGGGGAATGGGAAGAATTAACCTGACTGGAATGTTGTTTGGGCTTTAGACATCATCATGCTTTGGCACTGTAAAAGTGATGATCATATTCCCCTTTGTAGTACTTCTTCACAGTGCCTACATGTACCTTTGCGATGGAAGGAAGTTCTACATAAAATTTCTCATGTGAATGAGATGTAACCATCTTCATATTATTCTTCTTCCAACAGAATAAATATAAATATTGCTCTTAGCCATAGTAGAAGCTTTCCTATACACATTGTTGCTAAATTCTGTAAAAAGGTATATTAAAAAATTTATGTTGCCGTTTTATGTTTCATTAGAAGGAAATGCATACTTGCCTTTGAAATAGTTACATAATTCTGTGATTTATGAAATTGATTATTCTTAGTAAAAGTGCAAAACCTATAACGCCAGAAAAATGTTTCTGTGTGGTGTAAAATTTGTAGTAGTAAATTCTGCAATATGTATGCTCTGCTCTTTTCCACTGTGGGATCAGTATTGTGAAATATTACTGTTTATACATATTTGTGGCACATTATGTGGCTAAATTTAGTGGATATTGAGACTCATAGCTTGTTGCTAAATCCATACAAAGTTATTTTTGTGTTGCATAATAACCCATTGTGTATAACTTGGGTGTCTACTATAGTTCAGAGGTCTGCAAATTGTTCCATGTCTGAGGATTGGAGTTGAATGCAGGTTTTGGCAGCATTCATCTTGCAACCATTGTCCTAACATCCATTGAAGAAACATGAATTATCAGAATAAAGCCGTTATATGATGATGTGATTATTGCAAGATTAAACTGTGCAAAACCAGTATCACTGGACTTTGATTCAGAGCTGATAATGACATTTTAAAAATAATTTGATACCAAAAATTGTATTTATCAAAGAGAAATTAATCAATAGATACCTGGTGCTGCATTTCCACTGTTGAATGATCCCTAATGAGACTTAATATTTTGCATATCACCTCTTATTAACTGATGTTAGTTTTGCTTTTGTATTCCCCCCCCCCCCTTAATCTCTTGATTCTGGGCTTGCAGAATTTTTCTTAAAACTATCTTCATTTTCATGTATTTGTCTCTAAACTGTACTCTGTATTTTCCTTCTCCCTCTTACTCAGTTTTCTCTTTCCAGGACGGTGTACCACGTTTTGCCAGATTATCCCTTCTATTGTCTTCTATGCACAGTACTTGGAATGATGACTTTGATGATGATGACCAGTGAAAGCTGCCAGCCATAACAACAATAAAAATGTAGCAAGGGAAATGCTATAGGGTAGCGCCGTAATGGGAACAGAATATTTACATTGTAGATGCATAGAAAACAAAGAATTTTATCTCTTGGTTGATGTTCCCTGAATTTGGTAAAATGGCCGTAGTTTTGCATCACTACCTGGCTGGCATGTGATAAACCTGAAATTTCCAACTGTAGTGAGAAAGAGCATCATCCTTCTTGTCTTCCATTTCACTACTACAGCTTCAGTGCTTGCACAGGAGCTGTCATTTTTGATCGCTACAAAGTGAGCCTCCTGTCCTCTTGCTTTTTTGGTTTTTTTCCTTCCACCCCTCTGTTAAATGCTTTGTGTGTCTTCCTTCTATTCAAAACGCTTGTGGGTAATATGGTTACTCACACACTTGCTGTAGGAACGGTAACTTTACTTTCTCCTCTGCTTTGCTACTCTTCCTGCTTTTTCTTGACACTTGCTGTTTAGATACAAGAAGTCTGAAATTGGAAAACTCAGTTCCAAAAAACTAGTAAGAAGTTTTATAAGAAAATTCCTAAATGTATCAACAGGTGGACTTGAAAGGAAAGCATCATCAGAGGCAGAACCTTAGGAAGGCCCTAAGGGTGACCTGCTTTCTTGAAGCCTTGTTCAAGTTAAACTAGGATGCTGATGATGGGATGTGGGTATTGACCTGGGAGTTTTACTTTCTGTTTTGATACATGTATCATCAGCTTCAGTGTTCTTGTTGGACTGTTCTTGTCAGTCTGCTTGTAATGGGAAAAGGGGGTTGATCTTGTTCCTCTGAAAAGTACCGTTGAGTTCTATCTTGAAAAAGATTTTGTTAGTAGGGTGGCAAATGAGAATCTGCGGTTTGAGACGAAGACATTGTGTGTTTTAAAGTTCAGTGAAAAGAAGTTGGGAACTTAAAGAATGGCTGTGAAAATATTTTGCATTTCTGAAATGTATGGGTGAGGGAAGTGCAACAAGAGGTTGAACTGTGTGCGTTCTGGTGTGAGGATGAAATGTGGCTGAAGCAGTTGCAGTAGTAACCTAGAAAATCAGGGAGTTTTTCCTCATTCGGCAGTTCCTGAGATACACAGATGTTGGGAAACTGTATGCATTACTGCAGCTGGAGCAATGAAGGAGCAAACTGAGATTGACACCTTTTGTTTTAATGCCTTGTTCTAGTCACCAGGAAATAGGGAAAGCCTGTACTTCCTGAGAACTCAACATAGTTCATAATCAGAGCATAGTGTTAAAGATTCCTTTATCAGCACCATCAGTATTTTGCAGAGAAAGTTTTCAAAATTGAGAATGTTGACAGGGTCCCTGTATGTGCCAGTTTTGTTTCTAGATGAAATTTGCAGGAGAAATGGAAATTTGTTGCTCAAGCCCTGATGTCTTACTATTGCTCCACAGTAAAACTTTCTTAGAAAAAACAGATTGCTTCTTAATGAAAGTGAAAGACAGCTGTCCTTTTGCTGTGCTCTTTCTTCTTAATATGTTTTGTTAACTTTAGACTGTCCTTGATATGAACTTGGGAGAAAATTTGATTAACTCCATTTTTTGGCGGGAGATTCTTTGCACTTTTGAATCCATTTGCATACTTTTGTGAAAGGCAGGAGCTGAATTCTGCCGCATTCCATTTTTTTCTGCATTCCATACAGTGAAAGTAATGGGATCTAATAATTTTTAGTGGAGAAAGTAGTGTGATGAAACCCGGTTGTGCCTTGCTTCCCTGCTACAATTTTGTGAAATATATCACTTTGGTGAAACAGGAATAGTAAGACTGAATGATAATCACTGAAGTTAAGAAGAATTTTTCATTCTTCCCTACAAATGAAATTTCAATGTTTATGGTTCCTAAACTGCATCTATGTCACACCCAGAATTAGATGCTTAAGACTCAATCTGGTTGCAGCTCAGTTGCAATTAGTTCTACTGAGCACATACAGGTTTTGCTAAGAGTAAAATCCACATGTTAATTAAGACTGACATTTATTTTAGTGCCTGTGGAGCTAGAGAGATGACTGCTAAAAATAGTTACTATGACTCAAATTTAATGGCAGTGAAATCATGGCAGCTGATCTATAAATTAGTAAGCTTAGAATAAGTAGGAATTCAATTGATTTCTGGGTCTGATTAGTTGCTTGGATTTGCCTGGAATCAATGGTATAGTTTGATGAAACATTTTGTATGATAAAAGTAATGAACGTACTCCTAAAACTATTTTATATCCTTTCCATCCCGAAGCAAACAAAAACTCTTACAGGATTTTGCTTTAGACAAACACAGGTTTTAAACTTGGTAAGCACAAACTTCTAATGCCAATTTCAAGCAGTTTTGGTTTAGGAGTTTGAGGCTTAATTTTGTGTATAATCTGACTGGGATGAAGCTGATGACATATCACCGATGTGTATAGATAACTCTTAAACTAAATGTTATACTACTATCAGTTCATTAAATACATCTTTTTCAGTCTTGAACTGTGTTAATATAACTTTCTGAGTGGTGATTTAAGCACTGTTGTATGCAAAAAAAACCCCGAAACCTTTGAGATTTATCAATTTACTTTTATCATTCAAGGTATCCATCTCGTATTGAGAAGATAGATTATGAAGAGGGGAAGATGTTGGTCCATTTTGAACGTTGGAGTCATCGCTACGATGAGTGGATTTACTGGGACAGTAATAGGTTGCGACCCTTGGAGCGACCAGCATTAAGGAAAGAAGGGCTGAAAGATGATGAAGAATTTGTTGTAAGTGGCACATTTATTTTGACACTTTTTTTTTAAACTGTCCTACTTGTTTTGCTATATTAAATCCCTCTAGCACATAATGTTTAATTCTTAATAGGAAAAAAAATGAAAATTATTATAATATTAATGACTACATTTGTATAAAATAGGATTTTAAACCTGGAGAGGAAGTCCTAGCTCGTTGGACAGACTGTCGGTATTACCCTGCAAAGATTGAAGCAATTAATAAAGAGGGTATGTATTCACAACTGGTGCACTGATAAAGACTGTTTGCATATGCTGTGCTGTAGCTGTGGTCTTGAAGTGACATGCATAAGAATTTTTCCTCATTGCATCAATACTAAGTGAAAATGTTTCTATTCTGCCAAATTTAGTAAGAGATTTGTCTTTTATCTGTGTGAACTTTAAAAATTGAAATTTCTCCTGGAAGGCAAAACGCTTAATGTTTCCTCAGTGATGAGAAGAACGTCCTGTGCACAGTTTTAAGACTATTTTGTACTATTGTTGATTTGGGCTAATACTGTTTTAAAGTTTTTGTAATTGTTTTAGGAATGGTAGGTCTCTTCTAAAGTTATGTTTATTGAAGAAAAAAATGGAAATGGGGAAATAAAGGAACACCTTAGATGCGATACATCACAATGGGGTGATATTTTTAATGAACCTATGTTGAAGTTGAAGGTTTTACTGTAGGTTAAAGCAAACAAGAATTTGTAAATTGAATTGTTTCCCTATTGTGGCAACTTAATTCATTGAAATAATTATGTAATATTTATGATCAAAAGTGACACAGTAGCCTAAACATGCTTGAAATTGTCCAAGGGGACAAAGAGCAACAGTGTAAAAGCAGGGCTTCATTGAGGCTGTCATTTATTTCTTCTTAAAATTCTCAGTCTTGACTGTAGGTAACACCTGGTTACTTGGTTCATCAAGCCTACAAAACATTTTGCTAAAGCTTTCACAGTAACAAGGTGTGTTTTTTTTCTTAACTACTCACAGTGATTACATCAATCCTTTTCTAGGAACATTCACAGTACAGTTCTATGATGGTGTTATTCGATGTCTTAAGAGGATGCATATCAAATCTATGCCAGAGGATGCAAAAGGGCAGGTAAGAATACTTCAGGTATCTCTTTGTTAGGTTTTATTCAGATTTTTTTTTAAATGTCTTGATGTAGTAAAAGTGTCATCTAGTACAACTAGTTTTAGATCGCAGTCTTTATTCTAGGTCTTGCAGTGCCTTGCTTCACCAGTTTTATGGATGGTGCCCCAGAGTGTGCTGCTCAAGTAGTCTTGCCTCTATCTGAAATGCCTGGCTGCTGTACACTCCATTGCAGACTAATTTGTTCTCAGAGTTTTGTCTTGCAGTCTACAAAACCAGTGGCATGCAGAGACTTTTTCCTCTGGTGTCCTTTCAGGAAAAAGCTTTAGCTTGTTAATAGTCTGTGCTGCTGATTTTTTTTGATTTTTTTATTTTTTACCTTTTTTTTTTTTCTTTTTTTTTCCTTCCTCACCCTCTGCCCCATCTCTTTTGTTTGCTACTGTGGTAGCTTTTTGCCCATGTGTTCCTATTAACATGACTGTTCTGTTGGGGGTTTTCTTCCTTGTGTCAGAACTTTTGGGGATTCAGACAGATAAATATTTCCTTATCTCTTATAGTGTCCAGTTGCTGTTAAAGAAGAGATGCCGAGTAGAAGTTGAGGGAGGCTGTGAAGTAAAGGACATGATTTAGTCACTAGGCTTATCCTTACTTGCGAAACGAAAACAACATCGAAAACTGTTACAAGCATTGAGTGGAAATGCCGTTGCATGTATCTTGCATGGTAACTGTATTTTCATAGTTAATGAGAAAATACTCCACTGAAACTATTAGAGACTCGGCGGCAATAAAATGTGGAAAAACTGCTCTTACTTGCTCTGTTTTCTTCAGAGTATTCCTTCTGACTTGGCAAAAATAAATAATTAGGTATTACTTTTGTAACCATCCATACTGTGACAAGGACAGATGGATAAAAGAATTGGCTTGAAAACATTTCTGTGTCCTGGCCTCCAGATTACAGGTAGCTGTATACTGAGTTTGATCATCTACGCAGAGAACATTGGAACTTTGTGCAGGTGATACTGCACTATTTAAACTAAATTTCCTTAAAGAGATTAAACCAAAATCTGTAGTCATGCTAGCACTGTCTTCTTGCTGCAGTCTTGCAATAACTGTTGAATCAGTATGTAATATTTCAAACAATACTTTCAGTATGACAGTAAGTTAGCAGGCTAGAGTATTTCATTTTACTTCATAAAAAGGAAAACTTGGGTAATGTGATTGTGACTGAACTGAGATAGCCCTTCTGTGACAATGTTAAGAAGTCCAGTGCTTTTTCCAGGGAGCTATGTTGTGTCTAATCTTGAGTTACTATTCTTTGGCCACAGGCATTTTCAGCTTTAAAAAAAAATAGTAACTCTATTTCTTAGTAACCATTTTGACATCCAGACATGCTTGGTGGCAGTCCAGCTCATCTATTATTTCTGATTTTTCTCAGTAGTTACGTTGTCAGTCTCCTACATCTCAGGGGTTGGATGTGGGTGGCTTCAGTAAAGTCTCGAGAAAGAATAAGGGGGCCAAATTTACACTTTAGGATGGGTTAGAATTTTTAAGTTGTCTTGTAGCAAGAACACCACCAATTATGCTTTCTGTAATGCTAATTGTTACTAGTCATAGGTTTTCATTTTGAAAAATCAGAGATAGGTATGAAATTCTGTAGCTTTCAAAGGCAGAGATACTTTTTTTCTGCAACATCTACATCATGCTGTGGGTAAAATGTTTTTCAAAGTGTTTTTTTGTGGTATTTAAGAATAAAAGCGCAATCTTAAGATTTTGTTTGAAAATCAGGTATCTGAAACTAAGCTTTGTCTAAGCCTAGAACTCAAATGGATGTTTTTTGCTTTTTTTGCATTTATTATTTTATAACAAGACATTTACTAAAAATTATGTAAAGCTTAAAAAAAAATGCCAAGACTATAACTTGATTTGAAAAACAGTGGAGCAGACAGATCCAATGCTTCATGCTTAATTTAAACCTATCACTTGGTTTTTTGTCTGTTTCCAAAGCAAAAAAAATAAAATCACGAGATGGGTATAAGCTTAAGATACCTCAAGTTCCATACATTATCAAATTTAACAAATTTAAGTTTGGAAGGTGTGTGCTAAGCATGCAAAATTTAAATTACATGGAGAAAGAGATATACAGAGTAGTTAATTCTTTGATTTGAGCTTAGCATGTTTTAAAGGAAGAGATTGTGAACACTGCAACACAAACTATTTTTGAGTTACAGCAGAAGTATACTTTAGTAAGACTCAGCTGTGAGGGTGGAAAGGCAAAATTTTTAAAGAGTGGAAAATATTTGTGTGGTTCAATGCAATGGGACTACAGGTTAGGTTGCTGTGCAGATAAGCGCAAATTAATTGAAATCACACAGAAATGTGGCTAACAGTACAGAGAGAAAACAAAGAAAGATGGGGATATTGAGACTGCCCTTATGAGAGCACATATGAAGTATTTGGATAACTTACTTTTTCTGTTTCATGTTTTTTGTTTTATCTTCGATGTAATTAGGCGCGCGAGAGGGAGCAGATAGCGCCGGAGCTGAGATTAGTGACGGAAATCGAACCAAAAGAAGTGAGTTTTGAGGAGGGTTTTGAAGGAGAGGGAGGGGACTTGGCACACAGGAAGAGGAAGCTGAGGAAAAAGCATGGATTTGCGATTGGGACAGAGGAAAAAAGAAGATGTGACAGGAGACAATGTGAACCAAGATGTAGGTGGGGCAGACTGTTTAGAATTGAAAGGTGAGGGTAAGGAATGCAGGCTTGCTGTGGAATCAGCCAGTCAATAGATTGATGATGTGTTTTATATATATATGTGTGTGTGTGAATGTGTGGGAGTTGGGAGTTGTGATGTGTCAGGAGAGGAAAAACAGCTGAATCTTCTAGAGAAGCAGCAAGGTGGTGGTTGTAGCCAGGTGAAAAGAGGACAGTGTGTGTGTGAATTCTGCTGTTGGCGCAAGGGTTGGATTTTAGGAATGATGCTGGTTTTGTCTTCCCACTGTTGCAGGCTTCAAGTTACACAAAGGAGTATTTTAAAATACAAGTGTTTTGGCTAATTGATGTGTAAGGCTGTTGGGTAATTCCTACTAACTTATTTCTTGATTGTGCAATTTTCTGTGCTTTGATTTATGAATCCAAGTAACATAATGACAGTTTTCCTCAGTAGTGATAAAGTAATGTTTTGTCTTCAACTGCAGTGTCCCATTACTTCTTTCCTGTCAGTTTTCTCAGCTTACTTGAAAGGTGAATTTTAGTAAGAACAAAAAAGAAGGAAATACACATTTTTATTTTTTTATGTTACATGTGTAAATGAGAAACTCACTGGGGTGAGATACCGTGGAAAATGGGAAATCAGGCTGGATGGTGAAGAGTTACAGAACCACAGCCAGTAGAGGGGCAATGTCAGGACACAAAGGAGAAGTAGGGAAAACTTCTTAGAGGATTTTGCTTTTACATTTTTAATTTCTAATGTGTTCATATGTGGGCCCTTGGATTTGTGTATACTGAATGCTCTGGGGAAAAGTGTTGCTATTAAAGGTTTGCAACTAGTTTCTGTGGTATCTATGATACTTAGTTCCATGCTATTATGGTTGACAGAGTCTTAATCTTACAATGACCCTGAGACAGATTTCAGAATCCATTGTGCTTTAGGCTCCCACTGTTATTCTTCCATATTTTTGTTATTTTTTTCTAAAAATTCTGAAAAAGGCACAAATGTATCTTTTTGAAGGAGTTCCTGTGCTCTTCAAAAGAAATACAGCCACCTTAGCATCTTAGATGCTAAACAGTTTTCACACATCAGAAGCTGTGCGGCCGAGCAGTTGCTTAGCAGCAGTTCAAGGTTAAAAAGCAGGAATTACCTGTATCACTTTAGCGCCTAAAGGTTTACCCCAGAGCCTAGCTAACAAATGGACCCACAGAGTTTCTGGCCAATTCAGAATCTCAAAATTGTTGAGGTTGGAAGGGACCTCATGAGATTTAAATTTATGTGTTAATCTAGGAAAAAAGTATTGCTATCCCTGTAATTAATGTCTCTGCTCTGACTTCTGAATGTTTAACTTTTGTTTGCTTCATCGTTGTATGTGTCCTGCTACCCTTTGTAAGCTCCGTGTCTTAAAGAGAGTACACAAACAATGAAATAAAATGCAAACAAAACCCTACTTCACTTTGCACCAGAACAACTGCTGTTAAACAGGACACTTAGTTCAGTGTGGTCCTTGAAGCATGATGTCTTCTGAAATTTTCTGATTTCAGGGAGGCTAGTTTGACTGAAAAAAAAAATGCTGTTTAGAAGCTCTGTTGATGCAGGCTGCACTTCCTTTGCATCCCGCCTCTATCATAAGATCCAGGCTCCAGCCGCGTTGCTGATCCTCTTGGCCAGGGTACAGTCTAAGGCTTCTACTCTCAGGTCTCCTAACTCCTCACCACCACAAATAGCTCAATCCTTTTTTTGTCCTGCTGGATGGGCAAGGCTCTGGATGGACTGGAGCTAATGTGTGTGCTTGTTTTGGCTGGCCAAAAAAGAGGTATGTGTGGTTTTGGTTGACTGTGCAGCTGGCAGTTAGACATGCTCTTTGTGGCTGGCATGTCACCAAATGGCCTTGGTAGTTGCCTGTTGTGTAGGCATTGCCAAAGTACTTCCAAACTTTGCTGCTGCTAGCTAGAGTGTATTGCATTTAGAGTAGCTTGCATTGACAGTTTGGACACAGAACACTTTTATCTTAAAGGAAACTAAACTGTTGGTACATAGCTTGACGCGACGTAGAAGCTAACAAGTGTAAAGCAGTGATTTAAAAGTGTTGAGCTGTGGACAAAGAAAAGTGTTAATACAAGTAAAAGCAATGCTTTGTATTTTGTGTTATGCTTTTCTTGTACATCAAAGGTGACAAAGAAACCCTCAGTAGAACAGAAATTTGAAAGACACATAATACATAATGAGTTGGAAAAACTTGCATAGAAAGAAGATTTATAAAATTCCGATACTTTAGGTACCTTGTTTGATAACATAACAACAGGGAAACACTCCAGAATAAAATATGGTCTGTCTAGAGTTGAGGGGGAAAAAAAAGATATTACGACTTGTAAGGCACTCGTGTGAAACTAGGCAAAAGATAGCCTTTATCGTACCTTTTTTATATGTGGTGGTACAAATCTGCAAATAGCCTTGTAGCCAAATTGCCATGTAGTAAATTAATATTTGTTCAGAACACTCAGATGCTTAATTCTTACCGGTGGAGGCTGAACATTGCTATTGCTTTTTATATCACATATAACTTCTCCATGGAAAAATTCTGTACCTTCATGTTATAGAAAATTTGAAAAAATACTTTGGTACAAAGGATCAAGTTAAAATTTGATCCCTGATGCTCCAGAGACATAAGGCAGGAGTCTGATCACTCCAAACTAGTGGAAAGAGCTTGGCTCAGCCTTGGAAGTATTTAGTTCTCTCCGTTGACTTACAGGGTGGCTAGACTTCATCTACATGCTGAAAAGTAGATTAATTTGGGCTGTATGTTCTGTTGTTCACTCTTTGGATGTTTCTGTATAGTCAAACAAGCCATTAGCTACAGTGACACTTTTATATCCTTAAATGTGGATGTGAAATTCAGTCATATGATAGAAGACTTTACTGAGATTATCGAATGGAATTTGTAATGTAGTACAAAGAGAGTGCTATCTGTAATTACTCTAGAAACACAGATATAATAAGATAAGAGTTATCCCTGCTTTATCAGTTTAATTCAGGAAGACCTCTGGCTGGACCATGCTTTTAGTTGATTGTAGTTTTGTATAGTGTGTGTGTATATATATATATATAATATATATATATATATATATATAAAAATTCAAGCAACAATGAAATTGGTGTATTTCACAGTCAGAAGGGTAAGAAAAAAAGTCAGTATTCAGGGTTTGGGAGCTCTTGGGTTTCTAAGGCTATGACAGATAAGAGGTGGCAGGGAACGTGCTGCCAGAATTCTATACACAGTGATTTTTTTGAAGTTTTTTTTCTTTTTGCTTTATATCCATGTGGTATACTGATAATACTTAAAGTTTATTTAGGCAATTTAGGAAACTCATTTTACCGCTCTTTGAGTAGTAGCCATAAAAATAAATTTAACTACTCTTGAACATTTCTAGATGAAATTTCACTGCCTTTATAAGTATTCTATTTGAGTCTCAGGCACTTTTTAATACTTACTTACCATTGTTTCCTTTTTGGAGGATTGGATAGCTTTGGTCAAAGCTGCTGCTGCAGCAGCAGCCAAGAACAAAGCAGGAAGTAAACCTAGAACCAGCGCAAACAGCAATAAAGATAAAGAGGACAGAAAATGGCTAAAAGTTCCTTCAAAAAAGGAAGAAACCTCAACTTCTACAATCATGCAGGAAGTCCAAAAAAAGGAAGAGGAACCTACATCTAGTGACACATTTGGTAAAAACAAGTTGTATACAATAGCTTTAATGTCGAAGTAGAATTTCTGTTGATAATTTTGGAATTAAGTAATAACAAGTATTTTTAGAGAAAGATGTCAAATTTGTTATTATGATAACTATGATACATAACATAAATCGGTTCAGAAACTATTTTTATTAGATAATTCCATTTCAGTCAGCATTTACTACTTGTGCAATACTTCTAACTAGCTCTAACAAGAGCAGAACATAGCTTTTTTTTCTAACGACTGTTGTATGCTTTTGTTTGTATTCCTGTATCTTCTGTTATCTGAGAATCCTTGATGTTGTATATATCCATATTCAGGGATGTTTGAAACTATTTCTGGCTTGATAAGAATTGTTCTTTTTAGTAGTCCTTAATACAGATTTCTTATAATGTTGAGTAAAAATTACAAATTTTGAGGTAATCTACATCTAATGCTTCAATGTGTAATACTAAATCTTCAGAATGTGTCATTTTCATTTTTTAATAGAATTTTAAAGTTTCTTTGCAGCATTCTAATAACTCTTCTGAAATAATTATTTTGGGGAGTGTTAAGGATTTGTGAAATGTGAGTTTATTAGATTTCTCTTTTGTTTTAAAAGTAGGATTTCCTGTAGTGGATGTTCCAAAGATGACCTTTGTGCAGGCAGAGAGCACGTTATCACACAAGAGGAAAAGTAATCTAGGCAACTCATTTCAGGCAAAGAGAGCTCGTCTTAACAAGATCACTGGTAAAATACTTCTTTTGTTGTTGAATTTTTTCTTTTTTAGTTTAATGAAATATACATGTTTATGTACAAAGTACTAAAGTAGATGGCTAAAAAGACATTCATGAAGCGCATGTTCACTACAGTCTTTTACTTTGGAATTTGAGAGGAATCTATAAATGGTAATAAAATCTACCTTGTTCACAAATCTACCTTGTTCATAAATTTAGAGAATGGTCTCAGACTTGACTTGCTATTTTTAGCTTTTTAGGAAGGTAACCATCCTGAACTGATGAATTTTTTGAGTATATTTTAACTTCGGATGCACATTGTTCTTCATTATTGGGTGATTTTGGGGTTTGTACAACTTCTTAATGTGGTTGTGATTTAGATACCACCACTATAAATGAAAGGTTTTGTTAGCTGTGGAAAAACTATATGTTTTGTCATAGTATCTCATAAAGTAAAACTGTTGCTGAAAAGAGTTTATGGTATGGCATTTAAAAGTATACAAGCCTAGCTATAAATCAAAGCAATGAAGATCTGAAATGTTTGCGGGTTTTTTTTGGTGTCTAAGGTATTCATTCCCTACGTTTATTACTCACAGGTATTAATGGAAAACAGGTATACAGCTTTAGAATACATTTCATACAAAACGAAATGGAATAATAGATAATTGGTCTTATCTTTAAAAATTGAAACCCACATTTTATTCTAAACATTAATATTAAATTACTTAATTGTGAAAAAATATTTCAATTTATATCCGTCCTCCCCCATGCCTCCCAGTAAGCAAACTGTGGTGTCAGCATTGATCCTGTCAGTATTTAGGATGAGGTAATATGTTTGTACCTGTGCTGGGAAAGTATCAGATGCGTCTCAAAAGCTGGGTGGAAAAAAGGTATGAAGTCCCCCCCCTTAACAGAGGGGCCCTTGGACAGATGGTAAGATAGAAATTCCACTCTTTATTCTAGTAACTAATACTTCGTGTGAAGTCTGGCAAACTTTTCTGTGCTACAGGGGAGGGTTTTTTTTTCCTTTGGTTGTTTTTTTGTAGTACATAGAATATGGTCATTGGTCATTCATACAAAAAGTCTTACTTGTTTCTGTAAGATAAAAATAACCTGATTGACAAACCTGCACGATCAGGTTTTTTCAGACGTCTTTTGGCTGATCCAACCTTTCATAGGTCAGCAGTGAAGCATGTTTAGTCACTTCTCTTGTAAGTGTGATTCTGATTCAGTCTCAATTAGTACTTCAGTCTAAAAGAGAAAATAAATTAAAAGGGCCAGTATGGAACGTGATATGATATGAAGGAAGCAGTCTTTAGAAAAAGCCATCTTATGCCTCCAGGGTTTTCTTTCCTGAAAGGCTTCGTATTTGGTGTACCAAGTTTAGTTAACAGATGCCTGATTTATCAGCCTCGTTTCTACTTTGCTCATGCTGCATACACCCTCAGTTAAGTCCCAATTTAATTGCTGTTGTAAGCAGTAGATGTATACAATATATATATATATATATATATACTGGTGTTAATACATTTGAAGAGCCCTGTTAATTTCTTCCCAATAGCAATTAGTTGCAGAAGATACCAAAAATACCTGAAAAACTCGTAGCTCTAGAAATTATATTTTTCTGTGCTTGTGGATAGATGCTCCTTTCCTAAGGAGCTTTATGAGAATAATAGCAGTTAGACTGGCTTATTTAGACTGAGCTGAATAATCAGAAAACACAATATTGCAGCCGTTGACTGTGTTATCATTCCAAAAACAGTGTCTTTCTGTCTCCATGAAAACATACTCTGCGAACATAGAATGTTATCTTTCAGTGAAAATGAATTAATCATTTAATTGCAAGATTAAATTTGCCGTGCTTGGTAGTTACTTTGTGTAACTCTTTTCAAATTAACACACTTCTGCAGCTCATACTGTAGTGAGGACTTTTTTATAGTTGCATGTAATGGAGTATTTTGAAAATGTAACTGCTGGTAATCAAATTTTCTTTTGCTACATGCTTATTTCTTAAGCTTGAAATACTTGTAAATTGTCATTTTTGTCTCCAGAATGAGCTTTTAGATATGAAGGAAGGTTGGGAATGATGCTGGTGTACTCATCAGAATGGCTACAAAAGAGACATAAAGGATTGTAGCTGTTAGGAAAACATTAGTTTACAAAGTGCCTTACGGCTGTATTGGGGCAACAGAGCAAAACCTGTGGTTGTAGGAGACTGAAGGGAACTGTTTTCTGGATTTCAATTCAGCATTCAGTATTTGTTGCAGAAGGTTCTGCTCTGCCACAAGGGCCACTACTGCATCTGGTGTCCTTTCTCAACATTTAGCAAAATAAAGTTGATTCCTTTGTGCATTTTTGTTCTGCTGCTGCCACTAGGGGAAATCACATTTCCCAAAGGTGAAGGATGTCTCCTGCTAAGCATGTGTTAATGTTGTCTTCTAGTTTTTGCCTCTGCAGTGCTTGCTTCCACATCTGCTGCTGCAGCGTGGATACCTAAAAGAACATCTGCAGCAAGCTTACAGAACAAACCACTTCTGGTTCATTATGCCACCTCATATTTTTTATTTGTTACATGCTTTTACGGACAGAGGATGATGAACCTGTAGTCAGTCCTGCAGCTGTAGTAGCTTGTAGACTTTTTTTGTATTTCTACAGGCATGGTGATTTCTTAGAAAGATATTTAATGGAGTAGAGAAGAAGGGTATAACAAGGGTTATGTATCACAGGTGTGACTGAATCTAGGTTCATTTCATGGCTTTGCTTTCTGAGCACTGAGCATCTAGAAAGAAGTAAAAATCATAGAATTATAGAATGGTTTGGGTTGGAAGGGACCTTAAAGACCATCTAGTTCCAACCCCCTGCTGTGGGCAGGGACACCTTCCACCAGACCAGGCTGCTCCAAGCCCCGTCCAGCCTGGCCTTGAGCACTGCCAGGGATGGGGCACCCACAGCTGCTCTGGGCAGCCTGTGGTATGTATAACCACAAAAGCCCCCTTATAGACTGTAGTTTGTTGTTTAGTATTTAAAACTCTCCTTCACTTAATTTTGCAAATTATTTTATGCTTTTCATTTTAGATGTATGATTGTCAATATAAAGATCATTGCTAATTTTGCAGCTTGATTTAAACAGTATGATTCGAGTCACAAATGTTTATTTAGGTCCATGAGACCTAAATCTTTTATGAAACCAAATGCAGAAATATTTTTACCTGATAAACTTACTTGTATTAATGTAATAGGGCTAAGTAAGTTTCTGCTTTTCAATTAACCTATTTAGCTGTAAAATCCATTAGTTTACACCTCTTTTCAGAACACCATGTCTATAACAAAGTTTATTTAAAACAACTACTTTCCAGTAAACTGAAGCATAACTTAATCTAACATAAAGAGTAAATGAAACAAAGCACCTAGTGTTTATTGTGGAATGCTGAAATGTGATAGGTCTCTATCAAAATACCACACTTTTTTTTTTTTTTTTTTGGTGCCTGTTTTTTTTAATGTCCCGAGTGCTTTCTGAGAGGCTAGGCTTCACTAATTGATAATTCCTTGGGCATTGTGCACTGGAAATTAGTTTTGAGCATATCTAATTTTTCATGGAACAGAATAGGACTCTTCTGTGGATTTGTCAGCTCAAGTTATTTTTGATGATTTAAACTCTTCACCCCCAATATTGACATTCCCAGGGATTATAATAGAAACTGCTGTTCAGATTTGTGTTTTTCAGGTTTTATCAGTTCTGCTTTGTTTTATGGCATAGAACTCTTTCTTTCTCTGCATACTTAGGTAATTAAAGTTACTGTGTGAAGTAGAACTGAAGCTATTGCTATATGCTTAGCTAACAGGAAAGCCTTTTCATTTATGTGGCCTTGTCTTTTACAGATTATTTTTTTTTACATTACTGATATTGTATATGAGTTCATGAATGAAGTGATACATTCTGATATATTTGCTCCCAATGTATTCTTGTTATTGAGGTAATTTGGGAGCTCCACTGCTGGGAATATTCATTTGGAAATTAAATCCCTTGTCCTAGTTTATCTAAGAAGGGTTTTCATCTGTTAGAATTAAGAAGTAGTAATACAAGTTCTCATGGGAATTTCTTAAAAAACTGGAAAGGGGAGAGAGAGAAAAGTTTTTTGTCAATTTTGATCTCAAAATTTTCTTCAGTATTATAGGCTTGGTTTTAAAGGCCAAGTGCGTGGGCTTCAGAAAGGTGGTGAGGCATTATTTTACAACTGATAATTTGATTTCATGATGTTAGTGGAAATGCTAGAGAAGTATCTGTTGTGGAAGGACATGATCATGGAAACATCCTTTAACTTTTTGATTGTTCTAATTTAAAGTGTTTAGCTTTGTGTGGAGCTGTTTCAGAGAGCATTATGTTGTAGATATAAGCAGTTCATATTTCTTGTCTCACTGTTTTGTGGGGTTTTTTTTCCACAAATTCTTGTTGCAAGCTGCTTCTAACTAAAAATATCTGCAACTTTTCTCCTAAGGTTTATTGGCATCCAAAGCTGTTGTTGCGGATGGTGCTGAAAAAAAGGAAGGCAACAAAGAAACAGCTCCAGTCCTGGAGCAGGTATGAAATGGTAGAGTTTGATTCTTTTGCAAAGTTCCCACTGGAGTGTGCCATGGAGATGTAGTAACTACAGCATTAAAATTTGCCCCTTCAGATATAACAGGGAACGGATAATTGATCTTATGTTTACAATTCTGGCAGAGCCAGAAGTACGGAATTTAATTGTCTTTAAACACAGTGTTGACTTGAATTTCAGTAATGAGCTTTTGTGTTGGAAAATTAACAGAAAACAAGAAAAATGAAATCTCCCTGCAACAAATGTGAGGAGACCAGTGTCCCCAGGTCCAGTTTCATAGCTGGAACCATGACTGGCTTAGAAAAAAGACCCTTACACAAATTTAATTTGTGTTTGAAACAGGGTTTTTGACATCACATAGAACTTCTTTTAAAAGAAGTTTCTTTTATATTGTAAGAATTTGGTGTTGTAGGCTTGTATGTGTTTTATGAACCGCTCAATGAGCCATACATTTTGCAAGGGTGTGTATTTTAATAAATACAAAAAAGAAACTTTTAAATAATGTTAAGGGTCTGATTTTTAAGCCTGCATATTTGCAGGACCTGAAGGCTGCCATTTTGTCTTTGGCTTATTCTGTTGTGTTCAGGCATTGCTTGACTCCAAGTTGTGCATTATCTTGCATATTAAAAGGGCTGAATGCCTAAGCATGGTAAAGCAAGCTAAGGATGAACAGTAGTCTCGATTCAGGACATCTTTGTTTTCCAATGATTTAAATCAGAGCCTTAATGTACTTTTAATACAGCTTTTTTGTATTCATTTTCATTCTTCTTTAACAGCAGTGTTTGAATGAAATAGCCTTGCTGCCCGTAATTCTTAAAAGAGCACTTCTGTTCTTAAGCCCCGGCACACTCTATGAGCAGTCCCTACCCCAAACTTTTATTTGATATTTTGATTGTACTGGTTCTTTAGAGCTGATACATAATTGCATTGCTGTGGTTTTTCCATTGACAGTGCACTGGATGTTCAATGGAACGTAGTTTTCTGTTCTTAATGCTGTCACTGTAACGGCTAACTGAGCCACTATGGTGTCAATGCATTGACCGATATTTTGCATAAAGGTTTACAATGTATTGACATGACATTCCATTTCTCAAATTTTTGCATATTAAAGATGCTATGATTTTATTGCTACTGTGTGTGATATTTTCAATGTGCAAAAAAATGTGAAATGGCTTACAGCATGTTGTTTTTGGAAGAATCATTACAATGTAAATCTTACCATGCAGAATCCCATTATGGTGAATGGGACTTTGTGGTTTACATAGACTGTGTATGCAACAGTATAAACTACAGTGCATATTTACTAAAACCTTTTTGTTACTTCTTAGACTTAGTAACTCGGCTGTTTCTGTTTTATTGATAGATAGAAAAAAAGATGTCTCTGTCATTGTTTACATGCTAATGGTCTGAAAAACCTCATTTTTGGAAACACTAGTTAAGCTCATTTATAGAGGCATCTAAAATCCCAAATTGCCCTATTCCTTTGCTTTTAACTAAAACCAGAAACCTTACACATTTACATGATTAACTCTGGGGAGGAAAAATTTTGAGCTTAAAGCTTTTTTCACCGAGTTCCTGCCCAAACTCAATTTTAAATGGCCGAGTTAAAAACCTCCCTAAAAGGTTTTCCAATAGCAAAGCTGACATCCCTTAGAGGTTTTGTCTGCTACTGCTATAAAATTGAATGAGTAAAGTATCTTGTAGGTTTTTTTAATAATGTAATACAAGACATGGTAGAAGTATTCAGGCCAATAGCCGAAAACTGACTTTGTTGATGGAAGTTTATTTTGTTTATATTTATATATTTTTAGTTTACAGTTGTCTTAAACCCAAAACCTCAGATGATTAGTTACAGATACAGTAGTTTATTTAACTGTATTAGGGTATGTCATGTTATATTTCCTTTTGACCGAGACCTGATTAGATGAATAACATTAATTCATTAAGGTTTTTAATGTTAATTTGTCCTGTTAAGAGGTTAAGCACCTTATCAAAATATTAATTTAATTTTTTTAATCTTGTTTAAATAACTTTGTAATTTGAAAGTAATGGATGCTGTAGTAATGTCTTTCACATCTGTGAAGATGAACAATAAAATTGTTTATTTACAAGTTACGACTCTAATTAATTTCTGGTAATACCTCTCATAACCAGCATAGGTATACTCTACAGTTCATGGAATATTTAAATGAATAAACTGCACTTAGTACATGTGTAATTGAGTTGTTCAAGGTAGAACTGATGTCTGCTGAATGGGATGTTTTGCACCGGATCTTTACGTGATACTTCCAGCAAGCTATTCATGTAGCATTCAGGGGTGCCCTTTTACAAACATAGAATGTGCACTTGTGGTTTTTTGGTTTGCTTTTTTTGTCCCCCTCCATTGGAACATGGAAAGTTTCAGTGGAAAATAAAATTGCAATTTATAACAAACCCCAGTAATATATTCAAATAATCAGAGATGTTATGTTTTTAGTTTGGATAACACCTTCTAGAAATACATTTCTACCTAGCTATGGTTTTATTAGGTGGTACTATGCTGTGTGATGTAACCGGGACAAGAAAGGGGACAGGTTTAAGAAATTATGTTCAGATATTGTAGTTTCCCATTATTGGGCAAGTTGTAACACATGCACAGTTTATTCAGTAAAGCAGGAACAACTAACTAACTTCCAGTTAAAAATCTTAAATGCTAATGTCTGTCAATGCATGCAAATTCTATAAAAATAATACTTCAGTATGTGTGTTAAGAAGGATGAAAATTGATGAAATTGGAAAGCTGCATTATATGTTGAATTTTCTTTTTTTCCTCAGAAACTGTTTTAACTCTATCTGCTCATTTTTCCCCAACAGTTAGCAATCTATTTAACCCTGTGGTGCTAGAAGTTGTGATTTCTTCATGTGTTTGCACAAACTTATAATGTGGTGAAATCCAGACTCCCAGCACTGAAAGGGGTTGTGTGAGAGTGTGTTCAGTATTTGGAAACTTTTTCTTGTTGTCAGGCATTCTTAAAGGAGCATTATCAACTCTTTCAGGTTCTGCTCTAAAAATGAAATTAATGTTAAACAAAGTTTTCCTGAGGCACTTCCCCACCCCCACCCCCACCCACCCCCCCCCCATGGTCAAGGAAATGACTGTGAAGGGAAGGTTGTGGCAGTGCTTTTTTTTAGAACTGCAATCCTCCGAACACGAGTTGCTTGCTCACAGCAGTGCAAAAGCCTGTCAAGAGTTTGAGAAGCATCTGGATGATGCTCTTAGTCATACAGTTTAGTTTTAGGTAGTCCTGTGAGGAGCAGGCAGTTGGACTTTACGATCCTTATGGGTCCCTTCCAACTTGATATACTCTGATTTTGTATGTCAGTGTATATATTCTAGCTTGTAGCAACTGTTCTCCAAGTTGTACTTTGAGACAGCGCTGACAGTCCTGATCTACTGAAGATGAAAGAGACAGAAACTAAAAGGACTTTGGTGAATCTTTACAGTGGTATAGAGGAAAAATGTTTTGTTTTCAGGCTCTTCGCAGGTTTTTCAAATAGTAAGAAATTAGGGTGTTCTGAATACTGAAAATAATTGGTAGTGCTCCTTTAAAAAAGAAAAGTTTAATGTGATACATTTTAAGTAGTTTTTATTTGTACTGAAAATAATGTTGCTTTAAAATGTGTTTTGAATACTAAAGTTGCTTTTAAAAAGATCAAAATAGAATACAAGAACTACAGCGAAGAAACTGAAATAAAAGTTTCAATTTTTTATTATTTATTCAGGAGATTTCACCTAAACCACAAAGTCAGAAAAAAAATGAAGCTGATATTAGCAGTTCTGCCAACATTCAGAAACCTGCACTGTTATCCTCAACTTTGTCTTCAGGAAAGGCTCGCAGCAAGAAATGCAAACAAGAATCTGGAGATTCTTCTGGGTGTATAAAGCCCCCTAAATCACCACTTTCCCCAGAATTAATACAAGTCGAGGATTTGACGCTGGTCTCTCAGCTTCCTTCTTCTGTGATAAATAAAACTAGTGAGCACAGACATTTTAAAAAAAATACCGTAATTACTTATAAGAGATATACAGAGATTTTTTTGGTTGTAAATGGCTATTGCTTTTAAAAATGAATCTGCTTTAAATAAAAGGTCCAAGTGGGAGAATTAGGGGTAGCTCAGTATTTTAAAAGTCAAGTCACATAATAAGGCATATGACTTACTCTACCAGAAATAATACGTTTAAATAATACCTTTATATTTATAGAGTCGTGGCTTTTCATGGTTGGCTTTCCCTCCAGCTTAAATCTCCACATTAGTATTAACAGTGATACAGGAAAAAAATCAAACCTCCCTTCTGAAGAGGCCTGATTCATTAAAAAGATGCACACCTTGGTTGTGGACCTTTCCTTCTCTGAGAAATTCTGTCTTCAGCAGGCTGATGTGCTGTACCTGTAGGCTGTGGCATTTTTCACCTTACATGATATTTCTCCAAGTACGATGTGAAAGAGAAGATGGGTTCAAGATCTGTGGTGGGGACATAGAAAAACATTTGGTTTCTTTGTCTCAGAAAAATACCATAGGTGTTGACCTCCTTAATGTGTAACTGATTTGCAAAGTACCAAAATATCGGTTATCAGAAGAACAGGGAAGGGTTTATGCTGCATCCTTGGTTATGCTATTTTTTGTGAACGTTATAAAATATTTCTAGATTTTTTTCTTGAGATTACAGTAGGTTTTTAGTGTTGCTTAGGGTCAGGCTCCTTGTTGCCTGAAGAACGTTAAATGCTGAGGCTGAGAGTTAAAATAAACACAGGTTCCACTAAGTCAAAAGGAGCATGTTGTTTCACGTTTAGAATAGTGATTGAGGATGGAAGATTAAACCTGGATTGTGTGTTCCCCTTAACCTCGATTTGATATTTTCCCTTAGGCAATAAGTTTCTTCTAATCTTTTCACACAGATAACTTTGAATGGGAGAGGGAGAGGTGCAAATTCAGTCATCTGTATTTGTTCAGGACACATAGGTACAGATTGTATTTTGCCCCCACAAAATATTAGCGGTCATCTATGTTGTAATACGCTTTCTCCCCCCCACCCCTAAAACAATGGTAAGTAGTTTTCCTTGAGCATGTTTGTATTTTGGATTGTTAGATTTCTCTCTAGCAATATTTTTAGGAAGTAGCTTATTTAGAAATTGATTACTTAATAGCTTAAGATCTTGTTAGTGCCGTCTTTTAATCTTCAGTTTCTGAGTGTTTGCCACCTCTAATGGAAATTTTAATTTTTCTTTGTCTCTATTTTTAAATCTTGACATCTTTAACTAAAAAACTTTAAAGAAAAGGAGAGAACAGTGATTTACAGTGTGATAATTACTTAAATTTTGTTTTTCTAAGGCAGAAAGTTGTGAAACTGGGTGATATTTGAGAGCTGTAGAGGAGTGCAGGTGTTTTGTTTTTAATGAATCAGGCCTGTGTTAACCTGTATCAATTCCCACCCCCCCCACCCCCCTGCTTTTTTTTTTTAAAGTGTAATGTTCTTGAACCTTCTTACTGCACCATGTATTGTCAGCGTGCGTTTGAATGATGGGGTATTGATATCAGGTTAGCAGAAGACAGGAGATGGGATATAAAATTTGCCACTGCTTTTGATTATCTTTTTTAAGTTGTATATTAACACTATCCATGAGTTTTTAGGTCTTTAACTGTGATCATTTGTTCTGTTTACCGTTAAATCCTATTGCCCCCTTCCATTATAAGTAGCCTACTCTCATGGGTTATATGGGGGGGTTGCTTACTGTAAATACACTGTTTGCGTAAAACAACAGCCTTTATCAGTGGGGAAGTAGGTGCCCTGATAATGTATAATACGCAAAAAGAGAATCATGTCTTGAGCATAACTCTTTTTTGCTCCTGGTAATCACAGTTTTTATTTAATTACCTTCACCAGTTTTGCTGTAATTACCAGCTTTGCAAATAAGAGCTATTTAAAGCACTCCCTGTCTTTAGAGCTCAAATACTGCGGTAAGATTATGGTATATCTCTGCTTCATGAACATTGAAAGATCTCTTTTTAGGTCCATCACAGCCAGTGAATTCCCCTAGATCCTACAAACATAGCCAACGGAGAAGAAGATCACAGCGTTTAGCCACTTGCTCCTTGCCTGATGATTCTGTAGAAAAAGTTTCTTCTCCCTCTTCAGTTACTGATGGAAAAGTGTTCTCCATCAGTGGTCAAAACCAACAGTCATCAAAATTGGAGGGTAATGTATCTTAATCTAATAAAGAACTGCCCAAGAGAAATTGAATCATAAAAATTAGACCTTTCACGGTTTTCATCTAGTGGGATATTTTGACTTATTGTAGCTAAAGCTGTATGCTGTTTCTTTGTTATGTAAACGCTACAATCCAAACTGTTGTTTGTTGGACCTATGTATCTTTTTTTAATATTACATTTTTTCTTTTATGTAGTACCTGATGTTGCTCATATGTCACTTGAGAAGCGTGGACCATGTCTCCCTCTTGATTTAAGCCGTAGTTCGGAAGTCACAGCACCATTATCCACAGAATCCACTTTCCGTAATGAATATCCCAGTAAAGACAAGGAAGATATTCAGATGATTACATATCTTTCTTCCAAAGCAGTAACTGATGGAAGAGTAGCTACAACAGCGTCAGGTAAAGAGATTCAGTATACAACCAGTTAGGTTTATAGTTGTAGGGTTAAAACATGTATGTATTCAGTCACACAGGAAGAGAGGGGATGCTCTTTTTTTTTTTTTTTTTTTTTTTTTTTTTTTTAATCCTTTCTTCACACTCAAAAACCTGCTGCTTTTCCTGGGGTCCTTCCATCTGCATATTCTTCATCTTCCACTGGCTTTGAGCTGCATTAGCATTTTTTCTAACACACTTTAAGGAGGATCTGAGAGTGTGGAGTACAAAAAGCAGTGTTTCAAAATATTTATATTGTGAAAACTTGTAAAAATAATTTATGAACTTGTTACTAACATATATGTACTAAATCTAGATGTACTCATTTTTCTTGTGGCTTCAGCTTCAAAACGGTACCGTTTTCAAGGGCAGTCAGCATTCCTCTACCTTTGCTTCTGTTTGCAGTGGAAATACTGTCATTTGCTTGCTACAAAAACATTACTTGAAACTATTTCTGAAAAATCCTCTAAAACTTACATAGACTTGGTTCACCCTCACAGAGTTAGCACAGAGCCCAGTGCTGGAACTCTGTGCTGCCTCTCACTTAGTAACAGTTTACTGGCTACTGTTGTTTGAGTAAATCGCTTGGATAGAGGCAATTCAGAGATTTGGGGAAGGGTTGACATAGTGGTTTGCACACCCTAAAGATGGGTAGTTTTCATTCAGTGTATGTTAACTGTCCATAATTTTTTCACAAATAAGTCTTTTCTTATGGGGGTGAGTATCATACCATTTTTCATTGGCTTTCAGAGAAGATTTCTCTCACAGACCTTTTTTTGTTGGTGGTGGTTTTTTGTTTGTTTTCTTTTAAATGAGAAAATTCTTCAATAAAGTAAGAGGAGGAAAAAATAAAGCTATTGTACTCTGGGGAAGCTTTTGGTAAATGTGATCAATAGAGGACAACATGACCTTAAAGTATATAATTATGACACTCCAACTGGTACTTAGTCCTGTGTGGAAGAAAAACCATAATGAAACCACCAACTTTTCATTAAGATGATAGAATAGCTGCAGTGCTCAGTAGGTCAGTGAAGCATTTGCTTACTATGTACAGCCCCTTCTTGAGTGTCTCCCCACACACGCTCCCACTGAAGTTGTAAGGTGATTGCTTCGTTGAGTTGTACAATAGCTATTTAACCTGCTGTAGCAAAAGCTAGGTAGGATTCTTGGATCAGTATTGCATAGATTAAAGTAGATGATTATAATTGTTCTTAAAAAAGGTACCTCTTAGACTAGTTTGTTAAAAGTGCTACAGCAATTTCTAATGAGCTGCCACTTAAGCTTTTGAAAATTACTTAATTTCTCAAGTGAAACCATGTGACAGTCTTCATTTGTGTTTGATACATTGCATAGCAGTAGAATAGCAGATTCCTGGAAAATTACTTACGTAAAAATCCTTTTATTTCAAGTCTTCTGCCACTAAGAAGTGCTTTTGGGAGATACATATTTGCCCACTCATAGAACAAGATCGTAACAGCTTCAGCTTCTGTCTGTTTCTTGTTTGTTAGAACTCATTTCAGTTACTAGGAATGTAACTTCTGGCTTTTCTGATATATTTCTCGGATCATTTAATGTATAGTTGGTAATGCTAACAGGTATTTATTTTGTTGCCTGCTTCCGTCCCAGGACTGACTTGGAGTCTAAGTGAGCTGGTTCAAAACCCAGCATCCATGAGTGGACTTCCAGCTGTTGATTTGTTGAGCTGGGTCTTGGCCAGAGTTGAGTCTAGTTAAAGAAATATGTTTCATTTATTAGCCACCTTTATGTCTCACAAATACTTGACCTCTCCACACATTTTGTGTCAGGGGGAGCCATTCCCTGACAAAATTGTCTGGTATTACTACTTGAGTCCAGAAGATGGGAGCACTTGCAACCTGTGCTAGAGGGTATAGTTTATACTGTTTTTAAAGCTTAATGGAGCTTTTTTTGGATGTACATAATTTTAAGAGTTACAAGCTCTCAAGGAACTGATTTGCCAGCTACATTTTTGTCTTCTGGGTTTTTTCCTTCTGGACAGATCTGTGTTTTGTTCCTAATTTTCATGTATTAGAGTTTTCTTCCATGCTATCCAACAGAATTCTTGTCATGAGCTTTCATACTGACTTTTTGTCCAAATGTTCTGTTTTCAGAAGTATACAGTCCAGCATCCACTTGAACAGTGTAAGCTTTGTGGGCATAAAGACAGATCTAAATAGTTTGATATCTTTAATTCAGAGATCTCATAGAAAGTTTTTGGACCTAGCTGCCTCTGTCAGTAGTATCTCTAGGACTCTGTAACTGAAGACACCTAAGTCCTATAGATGATCCTTAGATGATATTTCAGGTCCATTCCAACTCAAACCATTCTGTGGTTATGTGAAGTTCATATATCTTTTGTGTTCATCTCAAGCTTCTAACTGAAACTTCTGCTGTTTTCCCTGCTTTAGAAGGCATCTTTTGCTTTTGAAATAGCACAGTTCTCAGGTCATGTTATTAAGCACACATAATTACACCGAATTCTCCCATGCTTCAGGAGAATTAATAGAATCCACTCTATCACTACTTCTCCTTTTCTAATTAATCTATTTAAACAATAGTAAGCTACTATATAGAGGGGAGGCACCCAAAGCTTTCCTTTCTCATTCTTGTAGATGCTTGAAATTATTGAGAAAAGTTAATTTGCATTATGCAGGAGCCATCTGCCTGCCTAAGTGTAATTTCATATATTGTGTTTTTTAGTGTGTGTATTGTGACTCTATACATTGCCATTTGAGAACTATGGTGTAAAATCCAGACTATTCTGTAACTGCTTTTTTGAGTCTGAAAGGACTTAAAATCTAAATCCTTTTATGATATTTCTGCTGCTTAGTTTTTATTGATGCAGTTTGGACAGATCTGGTGTTCTAGATTTTGACAACACTATGGAATTTGCTAAGTGCACTTAAATTTGACCTGCTATCTTGTAATCTTTGAAGTAGAAAACTGTAGATAGTTTAAAAAATTATGGAGGTAATGGAAGTATTTAGCCTGAAACAGCTTATTACGATCACCAGCCCTTTTGTAAAAGAACTGTACTGGTTTAGACCCAAAGATGCAGTTTGTGGATTTGGAAGTTTAGACTTCTGATGGAGGCTCTCAGCTGAGTCAATTGAAAAAATAATTTTATGTTGTTGAAAATGATGCATTTTAATGACTTCTTTATTCAAAAGATGCTAATTTGGCGTTTTTCATAGGGGAGGGGTGAGGTGCACTGAAGTGCAGAAGCACAAACGGCAACTCATACTATTAACACATAGTTCTCAAAAATCATTGCTCAAAATGAACAACTTCTCATTTTGTAAAGGCAACACCAAAGCACTGTGATCCATTCCTTCAGTCCACAGGCTACATGGGAGTACTGTTCCCGTTAGTAGACGCTGGTACACTACCAGTTAATTACTGAACAGAGGTACTGCTTTGCCTGTACTGTTGTATGGTCCTACTTGTGATCACCTGATACTGTACACACTTAAGTAAGAATTCTCCTTGCTTTCATTTGTCAGACTGCTTAAAATGTAGAT
The DNA here is from genome assembly GCF_023634085.1 of Falco cherrug. Lineage (NCBI taxonomy): Eukaryota > Metazoa > Chordata > Aves > Falconiformes > Falconidae > Falco > Falco cherrug. Next base: position 1,555,552 of record NC_073699.1, read on the forward strand.
AACTGACCTTTTTGTCACTTAGCCTGTCATAGACTTTAAATTCACAGTCAGTAATTTAAATTCACAGTTCAGATCTATCTGTAGTTGTAATTTTCTTTAAATCTGCGATCATTTTTCTTGGTTTCTGTAACTCTACTCCATTTGTATTATTTTGTTAGATACTGAGCAAACAATTTCAGCAAACAGTCTGGGTTTTAATATTTAGGTAAAGAAAATACTGTTACATGTAGTAATATAACAATATTATCATTAGCTATTATTTCCTGTTCTGTTCAGTCTAGATGATTTTGCTTGGTAGTGCAACATTACATTAACTATATGGGACGAATATGCACTTACACTAAAAGAAAAAAGCATACTTTTACGTAATTGTGTTGGCAAGATTTACTGAAGCAGGAACAAGAAATGGATGATGTACAAAATTTTCAGAGAATGAGACAGGTCACTTTTTAATAAACTCTTGCCAGTGTTACTGTTTGCCCTGCTTTTAAGAGATATCTGTGTTCTAGCGAACTAAAGCTCTTGTTACTTTGGAGCTGTTTGTTTTATTCCAAACATCTACTGACAGGTTTAGTCCCTAATTTGAGTGTCTGCCGTTCACATCTCTGCCCTGAAGTTCCCAGCTGATTCTTGGGTAGTTAGCTGAAGGCAAGCAAGAACCTTCCATGTCCTTATCCTTCCTAAAGAGATTGTTTTGCTCAGGATCTGATATTAATTTTTAATATGTATTGAAAGTGCATTTAGATGTAAAATTCATCCTATGCACTGGGAATTCAGAACAGAAAATTAATTATGATAGAACCATGAATTACGCTGGTCATGTTATGATGTAAATTGTATATTAATGCAGATGAGGCTATTTCTGTGATTAGGAAGGTTGAACCACGGAAATCCATGGAATAGAATATCACGCAACAAAATAAGTTGCTTCACATTGGTACAGTTTATTTTCATTTGCTGAACTGAAATAAGCAGTGCCACTAAAACCCCATCTGTGCCACTCTAGCATCCTGTTCTGTGCCAGTGCTGCCGTGAGGGGCGGTTTGGGTCACTTTACCGTGGCAGAGCAGGAGAGGTAGTATTGGAAATATGTCATGAACCAGACTGGAAACTGCTGTGGCTTGTATTGTATTTGTTTTTAATCTGAAATCAAGTCTTCTGGTGATAAAATTGATCTTAGAACAGTGACATATTCAGTAGTTTATCAAGTCTAATCTCTAGGCATCTTTCTGTCTGCTGAGTGTTAATCGCAGACCTCCCACGTTTCACTGTGTGGGAGGTGGCTGACTAGACTCTTCAACAGGAATAAAATTGCATTTAAAACTAACAGTTAATAAAATAGATGGTAATATTTCCATAAAGGAAATTTCTTATAAACTAGTATTTTTCTTGCTGTATTTGGTACTTGCCCTTCAGACTGTGATTGTCTAATTCAGTGATTACTTGTAAGGTGTAGTGATGGCATAGCTGAAAACTAGACTTTGCAAACCATAACACTTTATTTAGGATTTGAGAATTTAGGATTCTCAATCTAGAATGATTTCTCATTAATAACAGTAAAAGCCAAGAGTAACACTGCAGTGTATGCAGGCATAATATAATTTCTTTTTTCAGGTTACTATAGAAAAACAGTCTAGAGAGCTCTGTCACTGAGATGGGTATCTGTGTGACTAGGGCAGATTTCTGCCAATCTTAAGGGTTCTCTCAAACAGTTAAGTTACTGGTTGATTACCTTGCCAGATGTGCTTCTGTTGAAAATTATTGATACCGAAGTTTGTGTTGTGGCTGTCAACATTGGAGCACGTTTGTATGTCTGAGGTCAGGATTTTCTTCTGAATAATGAAGCTTAAATACTAATTAATCTAATATTGAGGCTAGATTTCTCTTGAGATTGTTTGGAGGGGGTATTCTCACATCTTTTCATCAAAATGGCAGTGACCTAACCAAGTTACGTGCATTTGGGTGATCCTTTTGTGCTCTTTTTAGAAACAAGACAAGATGTTGATAGCATAATGATGTGGAGAAGTGTCGCTTTTCTCTTTTACTGAGGTGCTAAAATATACTCATTGCTCCACAGATGGCAAAGCAGTTCAGTCCTGTAACACAGACAAATGTTAATTAGGAAACCCAAGAAAAGAGTCATTTGGGTAGTGTTTTGTGTTGATGATCAGTATCCCAGCAAGCTAAGTCCACTTGAAATACAGACAAAGGTGAGAGCCTGGATAGTAGATCAGTCTTGAAAGGATGATGGTCTTAGGTGAGGTAGTTGATTTGAGGTAGTGGAAAGGCTCAGGTGGCTTCAGCTGTGCTCATGCAGATTGTGTTAGAAGCTGGCACACTGAACTGAGCGGCTGCTGCTGGCTGGATTGCGTGGTGTGGTGATATCGGTCCATCTTGCAGCTGGGAACATCTGGTATTTAGAAGTGCTGTGTGGTGTGGCAGGTGATGTACCACTTCCTATTGCTCTTGCTGCCCATGCGGCTTTCTCACTCTCTGGCATCTTGATGGTTTTCCTGAGAACGTTGCCCAGGAGCTGAAGCTTTGTGTAACTTGTATGTTGTGTCGTAGTAGAATTGGCTTGGTCTGTCCAAGCCTGGAAGGTGGCCTTACAAAGTCAGCTCTGAAACGTTCTTGCCTTTTCCCCAGAATCCTTTTATGACTACTGAATTCACTAAATTATCTTAACACTGCTTATTCAAAGGCTTTTTATTGTTTTATTACTGAGTATTGAAAAAAAGAAGGGGGGGGGGTGAGGGGTAGCTCAAAAACTCATTCCAGATCAGCTTCATATTTTGTCTTATTTAGTATCTTGATCACTAGCAGGTATTTTTGAGGCTTTTTGTTGTTGTAACACAAGAGTGTCTTGTTACATGCTGATACTTTTGTTGGGCTTATGTGGTGAGAGGCACCAAAGATGACTGGTGCCTCCAGGTGTTTGCAGCTGGCATTGAAAAACCTGAACCCCTTATGACACTGCAGAGCTGCATCCTCCGCATGGTCCTGAAGTGTCCTCAATGTCTGATGAAGACTAGGCTTTCCTAATTACATTTAAATGAAGCTTAAAGCTCTCACAATATTACCAAACACAGTAATAGAGGGTTTTGAGTGACCTTGATAATGTTCTTTATAAATAACTTTTTTCTGGTTTGATTATTTGAAAATTCCATTGTCCTATTTCACTATAAATATGAGCAATGAAAATTAGAATTTGAGTTTAGTTTTTGCCATTTTATTTCTTAATTTGCATCAGATGAAGATTAAATAACAACTAAATATTTCACTAAATAAACTTTTCTGAATAGTGCAAGGTAAGAGTTGTCAGTATATGATGCTGAGTTCTACACAAATTATCACAGTGTTTTGCATGTAATTCAACTGTGGATTAAATACACAAATGAAAGATAGTGAATGATTTAAATATTATTAAAATAAATGAAAAATACAATTAGCAGAAGTGTAAATTTTATGCATACCACGAAAAATGTTCCAGAGTTTAGTTTCTCTGTTCACACAATGAACAGAGAAGTTGAGTGCAAATTCCATAACAGGGAAGCCAACCTTCTGTGGCATGTATTGTCTTGTATGTAAGACTAAGACCTAGGCATTCATATGCAGTAATTATTATGTTAAATGTGATGATATTATTACCAATACTTGAGATTTCAGTGATCTGACCCAGCCAGTGATCTGGCTGCAGTCCTTATGGAATGCCTAGTAAATCTGTCTTCTTGTTTTCAGCACCCTCGTCCCATGTACATGCCTTGCATCTGGAAATGCCTTTAACCAATAGTCTAAAGTTACCCAAAGGGAATAGTAAAAAAAAGAGGTCTTCCACATCAGTGAGCTCTGAAGGGACAGAGATACAGTGCTCTGTGCCCATAAAGGAGAAATGTTTTGAGAGTCTGAAGGAGAAAATATTAAAGAACGTGATTGAGAAGGACAAGCATTCAGAAGTTGGTAAACTACAATACTTTTTGTTCCCAGTGATTTAGACAATAAAAATAATTGTAAAGTGACATTAAAAATAATTCTATTATATGTATGTTTCTTCTGTACCATTAGGACTTTATACAGTCTAATGACTTTTATAAGAAAGTCGGTCATCAGCCAAAAATTGCTCTTATGACGTATATTCTTCTTCAATTTGCAGGTGCAGCGAGAATGGAAAGAAAAGGAAAACTGGAAGACAAAAGTGCTTCAACATATGGTATGTACAGAACAATAATATTTTTAGGAAAAAAGGAAAAGATCTCTAACACTTGATTTCTCTGAAGAGCAAATGTAAGAGTGTAATATATTTCCTGGGCCCACCTGCACTTCTTTTGTTTGTTTAGTTCTTAAAAACAGTTCTTATATATATGACAATTTTGTAGTAGAAGAGTAGTTTTATTAAAGAAAATGAACATGCCCATAGCAATAATTTGGAATAATCCAGAAGTGCCTACTAGAGGCCTTTTAAAAAAAAAAAAAAAAAACAACCCACCAAAAAAAGGTGGTATTGTTCGTTTTTTAGTTGAATTACTGACAGTGCCTCTATGTCCTTGTACTGACGGATTTGGCAGGGGAGGAGAAAACAGTTAAGTGTTCCTAGGAAAACATGTGGTAATTCTTGAACAAAAATATGATTTAAGAGAGCTTTGGATGATTTAAGAGGGCTTTGGTTTTATCCTGTGTTTAAAAAAAAAATATATTAGAAGTGGATAAGAATTCATAAGCAATCCTGCCTTATTTTTCCAGGAGGTAAGAGTTCTTTTTCTGTATTCCCCAAGAAGATAACAAGACTCCAGTCTGTGTGCAGGAAATAATCCTTAAACACTGACTTTAAGGATTTGATTTCTGTAACAAGTCAATTTCCTCATTATTTATCTCACTGCTGATTACTCAGTATTTTGTCTGGGGAGAATTTTTCTGAAACAAAAGCACTTGTCCTCATGCATATACCAACAGTAGTTAGAACTGTAGTATAAAAAAATGTATCGGAGATTTTGGTCAGAATCAGTTTTCTGCAAGGAAAACCGTTGCCGTGCAGTAGAAAGTGCTAACAGCATCAGCAGGTTTTTGATACTAAAACTTCTTTCAAATTATTTTCTGTAGGCCTAATGTATGTTTTTTAAGATAGCTTTATCTTTTTAGCTTGAAATGTTGCAGTTTTGAAACCTTTTTCTCTTGCCCAAACCTTTTTATCCTGAACTATAAGTAAAATAGATGTTATAAGCTCTTTCAATAACACCACTTGTTGTGCGTGCTTTGCTGTATCTTCTGCTACACTATCTCGTTTGGAAATACGCAAAATGGTAAAATGTTAATTTTTGAGAGAGATTACTTTGAGTCATTCTACTGGCAATTAATAAGAGACATGCCCAAGATATCAAGTGAAATGACTGGTTCATTTTGATTTGACTAGGCAACTGGAATACTTGATTTTGAATGTCACGTTTAGGTTAAGCCAGATTAAGCAAGCAATTTGGAATGGTACTGCTGTTTTAAAATTATTAATTTTTATTTCAGGTAAAAAGAAAGAAAAGGAAAAGGAGAGAAAAGAGAAAAAAGAGAAAGATCATAAATCGAAACAGAAAAAGAAGAAGAAAAAAAAGAAGAAATCTAAACAGCATGGTAAGTTCAACTTGCTTATTTAAAAAAAAAAAAAGGAAAAGTAAAACCACTGTATTTCTGGCATTAGATACTAAGATTTGTTTCTAAATAATATGAATGTCAAATTAAATAACTGTCAAAAAAAAGTTTTGGCCTTAAATATTGAAAGGACACTTAGGTCTATGACGTCTTTTCAGTGTTTATAACTTGCCTTTTCTTGATAGACTTAGATGTTTTTTCTTACCTCAGAAGATATGCTTGCTCTTCTCATCTCTTCAAATTCTTCATTTGAAGCTCTGTATACACGTCCTACCTATTTTGCTTGGACATTAAAATTATTCTAGTATCATGACTGTTGCTCAGTTTCAGTGGTTTACTCTATAAAATGCAGCCCCTCCTTAGCAGTTAACCTTTAACAGCTGTGTTTGGCGTCTCTGTTGAAACAAAGTCTGTTGTCTTGACAGGTGGTGATACCATCTTATTTCCCTATTCTGATTCTTTGATTGTATCACTCACCTTTTTGTTCTGTTATTTTCATTCCCTAGAGGGACAAAAATAATTTGTTCTTTAGATATGAGGCTCTAGGTAGCTTGTGCATTTTAACAAAACAACCCTTTCAAACCACTTTGTGCTTATTTCTTCTTGTTGGAGAAGTACTCCTGTAAGTGTGTGTTAAAGCTTTAGCGCCATCCCTTCTATAACGCTTCTTAGCATGATTTCTGTGGAAAAACTGGACAGTATTTGGGTTGGTTTGTTTGGTCAGCAGGATAGTAATCTTATTATAAACAAACAGTACAGTTTTACTGTTTCTTTGTGTTTCTTCCCCTTTTCCACATGCTTTTTCTGTTTTAATCTCCCATGAAATCACAGTACAGGCTCCTTTGTTTACCTTTTCTTGCACAGTGCAATTTTAGTTGCAGCATTATGGTAATAAAAATAACAGCATGGGCAGATGCAGACTCATTCTGTCTCTTCTTCTTGCCAAAGACTGAAATTTTTTTGTGTACTATGCCTGCTTCAGAAAGTGTTTCCAGACTTAAAATAATGCTACTTATTTTTGTCTTGCTGCTGGTATTATTATTATTTTTTTGAAAACATCTTTAAGTATTCAGAAACTTAAAAATGAGAACATAGGCTGTCCTTTCTATGCCTATCAGATTGAGTTTACTTTCATGTGCTTTGAGAGTGTACTTTAGTAGATATCAGTCATAATAACTTGTACCTAATACATAACCATTTGATTAAAATTTCGTAAAATGTGAGAAGGTGAAAATGTAAAACCTATCAAAGAATTTTCTAGAAATTTTTCCTTGAGGAGCATGTAGGAAACCCCTGTGCATTAAAAGGAGCTTCTGACCACAGACATTTAAAGATGCCTTGTTGATGTCTAGAGTGATGTGTTTGCCCGTCAAGCATTTGTGCTATAACGTGAAAATGCTCCTAAATCATGCAGTGTTTGAATGTGAACTGCAGCAACCTAGGTTTCATGTACTTCACCTTCTTTATATTGGAGTAATGTAATTGTTAACTATAACCTTTGAATGCTTATTTTACTTATAAGTTATTGAGAGTTTTTTACTTGCTCTGGGAGGACTTCGAAGTATTTGCAAGAAGATACTGGTAAATGCTTAGTATACAAGACCCTAAGCAGTCCTAGCCACTTCATCTGTGATGAAACATGGCAGAGTGAGTTAATGCTCTCCATGGGTTGCATTTTGAGGAAGATGTTCAAAAGTAATGTGTCATCACCTTGGGTACAGCAACATCCCCGGCAGCATTCTCAGTGCTGTTTGATATTTATAGCTCTTCTATCCTTTGAATATATGACACTTGAGTGTTGTTGTAAAAGTGTCTGAAAAAGAACTTGCATAGAAATAAGCAAAACAGTGATTTGAAGTATTTGAAAAAAGATCTTTTGAGCAGAGCAAGTTTTAATAGGTAACAAGCTACAGATTTTAAATAAGGTCAGAACTAGAAATGTTTATTTTGTAATGGCGAAACATTGGTATAGTATATCCCTGAGCCTTCTGTTTCATGTATTTACAAAAAAAAGAGGTAAATAGAGAAGTTATGTGTCATACTTGGTGCTAAATTCTAGAATTTAGAAGAATCATCAGAAAAAGCTGTAGTGCACAATTTAGAAGGTTTGGGAGGAGTTGGTCAGACTGGTGGCTCTTACCTGAGCCTGTGATACTTGGGTATTTCGTGAAGCACTTGCTTGAGAGCAGAGAGTCTAAGGCTTTGGGCTGTCTGGTCTGCACTTGGTTCTCTGGTTTCATACAGCTCCTACATGCAATGGGTTCTGAAAACCTTGTTCACTTTTCAGTGATTTAAACAGAGTATCTCTTGCAAATTAACATCAGAGCTGTGTTCTTGCACCCGGTACTGTTTTTTGGTTTTATCTTGTTGAGGTCATAAGGTGGTTTGTTGTGGGTTGTTTTTTTCATTTGTTTTTTTGTTGGTTTTTTTTTTTCCCCGCCCCCCCCCCCCCCCCCAATTCCTTTTATTGCTTTGGTCTTTTTGCCAGCTTGTCTTGAAACAGAAGCTTGGCAGAGGTACCATGATTAAGTTCTAACTTCTAGGGGTTATATCCAATGCTTGTAAATATTAGGAGAAAATGATATAACTCCCAATGCCCTGACAAATAAAAATCTGAAATCCAGATGTAAAAGTTGAGCTTTTTATTCTTTGCAAATTCATCTTGTGAAAATCTGTTTCTAGTAATCCAGAGGTATTCTGCCTGAATTTTTTATTTTTTTTTAACTGGGAGGAAAGAAGAAAAATGCTTCGTCAGATTCTGACTTTGGTGTCTGACCCTGAAAAAGCCCATTGAAAAAAGATCTGTCAAAAGAAGCTGTTTTCTCTTTCTCCAGGACTAGCTCACCCTACTCAGGGCATGGCAGAAATGAAAGGGTGTGAGGTATGATCCGTTCCTTTGGAATCAAATTGAGGCATCTTGGGGAAGAACAGAGAGCAGATAAGTTTTGTGCAAGGCTTTAAAACAAACAAAAAACCCCAGCAAAACATACTTTTTTTTGTGTACTCTGGGCATATATGCATGATTGACTGTTGATATAAAATCCATATAACACAGAAGGTAGGTAATTTCTGTTAATTATACTGTTCCATTACAGTGAGGTTGACAGCAATACAACATGAAGTAATCAACTCAACTACTCATTGAGTTGACTCCCTTACAGTGAATATACTTAGAAAATATGGTAGATAAGTCTTTTTGACAGAAGGAGAAAGTAAATAGGAACAGTGGCTTTATGGAAAGTATTTAGGAGAAAAGCATATTGTGGAACCCACTGCAAGAAAACTGTTGATAAAGGTGGTAGGGGGAATGCTTCCTACAGAAGGATGAGTGTGGAAATCTGATTACTCATATTCAGAGTAATAAGTTTTAAAAGGAGTAAATGGATAGCTACTCTTAATTACCATTTGACCCACATAAAGACATGGACCTGCTCAGGTGGGTCCAGAGGAGGGCCACAAAGATGATCAGGGGCTGGAACACCTTCTGTGTGAGGACAGGCTGTTCAGCCTAGAAAAGAGGCTCTGGGAAGACCTTACAGCAGCCTTCTAGTACTTAAACGGGGCATACAGGAAGGGTGGGGAGGGACTATTGGGGAGTGTAGTGGTGGGATGAGGGGTGACAGTTTTAAACTGAAAGAGTGTAGTTTTAGATTAGATGTTAGGAAGAAATTCTTCACTATGAATCACTTCGGTGCTGAGGCACTAGACCAGGCTGCCCATGGAAGCTGTGGGTGCCCCATCCCTGGCAGGGCTCAAGGCCAGGCTGGACGGGGCTGGGAGCAACTTGGTCTGGTGGGGGGTGTCCCTGCCCGTGGCAGGGGGTGGGAACTCAATGACTTTTAAGATCCCTTCCAACCCGCCTGGGACAGTCTCACCAGTCACTATGATTAAGGATAGACTTGCAAATACATTCCTTGACACTGTTGCAAGTAGTATATGTTGGAGGAAAATATATCATGCTGGTATCGATATAAATGTCAATTCTCCTGTATTACCAGCAGGCAGAAGTGCACAGTGCTGTCTGTGCTGGTGTTTGTGCTCTGACAGCCTCATCCTGCTCCCTTCTTTGGCTGAGCAGGAAGGAGGGTCTACTAGTGAGAATATACGGGTCTTTATACGTATGTACAGTGTGTATCCCTGCAGCAGCTAGGCTCAGACACTGTTTGCCCAGCACCCGCCTCTGGATCTCAGTCCGTACATGGACGTATGAGCCCTTGGGGCCACAGCCCCACTGCAGTACAGACCATCTCACTCGTGGGTATGCTCCCAGAGATGGCCAGGACTCCCCAGGTTTCCATAGCCCCACTTAGAGAGGGACCCACACCCAGAGCTGGCCCTTGCAGACCCGCTCCCCCCTTGCTCCAGGCTACCACAACTGCTCACCAGCTGGCCTGGCTGGATCTCTGCTAACAATCTGACACCTGCGCTGGCTCCAGGTGCTGCAGCAAGCACTTACAGGCCTCTGTGACCAGAGATCCCTTGCAAGGTGGCTGGCACTTCAGTCACTCCAGTCATTCCATGTGCTGTCACCACAGGCACATGGGCCCTTTGACCTGTGGTATAACTCCATTTCCTGGGACTCAGACCCCCACGTAAACACCTGCACACTGAATAGAGTGCCTCTCACCTGGGTAAGAGTTAGAGATGGGTTTCAGTAAGAATCACAGAATGGGTGAGGTTGGAAGGGACCTCTGGAGGTACTCTGGTCCAATCCCGCTGCCCAAGCAGGGCTACCTAGAGCTGATTGCCCAGGACTGGGTCCAGACAACTCTTAAGTATCTCCAAGGAGGGAGACTCCACCACCTCTGCCAGCACAGATAGGATAAACTGTGCTGATCAGACGCAGGGCATGGCCCGACAAGTATACTGACCAGCAAACTATTTATGCACAGCTAGCCCTTCTTATCCCCTTATTCCTGTTCTCTCCATGCTTGTTGCTCCCCAAATCACTTAGGTCCATCCATTTTCCCTACCTTTTGTTCCTTCCCTGAACATTCCATAAGTCTTCTGCAATCCCAAAATTATTTTCTCCTACATCCCACAGTGTGCCCCACTCCTGGGCTGCAGCTGCCCTTAGTCCAAAAGGTGACCCAAAGAGCTGCTCTGGGTAACACAGAATCACAGAATGGTCAGGGTTGGAAGAGACCTAGAGATAGTCTAGTTCAACCCCACTGCTAAAGCAGGTTCACTAGAGCAGGTTGCACGGAATTGCATCCTGGCAGGTTTCGAATGTCTCCAGAGAAGGAGACCCCACAGCCTCTCTGGGCAGCCTGTGCCAGGGCTTTGTCACCCTCAAGATAAAGAAGTTCTTCCTCATAGTCAGATGGAACTTCATATGCTGCAGTTTGTGGCCGTTGCCCCTTGTCCTATTGCTGGGCACCACTGGAAAGAGCCTGGTCCCAGTCTCTGAACACATGCCCTTTTGTAGATGTTGATAGGTTCCCCCCTCTGTCTTCTCTTCTCCAGGCTAAACAGGCCCAGCTCTCTCAGCCTTTCCTCAGAAGGGAGATGCTCCGGTCACCTCATCTTTGCAGCCCACTGCTGGACCCTCTCCAGTAGCTCCCTGTCTCTCTTGAACTGGGGAGCCCAGCACTGGGCACAGCACTCCAGATGCGGCCTCACCAGGGCAGAGCAGAGGGGCAGAATCACCTCCCTCAGCCTGCTGGCCATGTTCATCCCCATGCACCCCAGGGTCCCACTGGCCTTCTTGGCCCCACGGGCACACTGCTGGCCCATGGGCAACCTGCTGCCCCCCAGCACTCCCAGGTCCCTCTCTGCAGAGCTGCCCCCCAGCAGGTCACCCCAGGCTGTACTGGTGCGCGGGGCTGTCCCTCCCCAGGGGCAGGACCCTACACTGGCCTGTGTTGAACTTCACTGGGTTCCTCTCTGCCCAACTGTCCAGCCTGGCCAGGTCTCGCAGAATGGCGGCGCAGCCTCCTGGGGTACCGACCGCTCCTCCCAGTTTTGTATCACCAGCAAACCTGCTGAGGGTGCCTCTGTCCCTTCCTCCAGGTCACTGGTGAGTAAGCTGGGCAGGACTGGAGCCAGCACTGACCCCTGGGGAACGCCGCTGGCTGCATGTTGCGTTGGGTTTCAGGCCTGGATGGTGGGGATGATGGTGCTGCTGGGAGCAGCCTGGGCAGGGTGTGGTTGTTGTTTGCCCGCTCATCATGCTTCTCTGGGCTTCTGAGAGCATCTCCTTTTGGGATGCTTCTAGGCCCGTCCCGGGAGCCACTGGCTCATCAATGGATGATGGCTTCTGGGATGGGCGTGAAAACATCCTAGGATGGTTGATGGTTTTCTCTGGGCTCCCTGTGCTCACCTGCAGGTATAGAGACAAGCTTTCATTGCTTTTTATCACAGGACTGTCTGCAGGTACTTCTAGGTAGCGATGTTGGTACTGCTACGAACAGACCTAAGGCAAACGGCTGTCAGCAGCATCTCAAGGATGGCAGATGGTACAGGATGAATTGTGGAAAAAGATGACTGTGTAACGTTCTAGGAAAACTTTCGTCTCTATATATTCCGGGATGGGGGGAGGAAGTGGTTAAATGGGTAATGCTTGTCTTGGCTATTAAACTTTGTTATGTTTGTTACTGGAATTTTTTTTTTATAAAATATCTTTATGAAGAGCTTTTGCCATTTCATATTTACAGTTTCATCATCCTATTACCTCAGTGTTGATATTCTTTACTTCTGAACTTCATATTGTAGTATACTTAAATGCTATTTTTTTTTCTTTGGCATTAGTCATAAACTTTACTTCTGTAACAGCAACTTATTTTCTTTTTAGATTATTCAGATTATGAAGATAGTTCTGTTGAGTTCTTGGACAGGTGCTCCTCTCCATTAACAAGGTCTTCGGGGAGCTCTCTGACTTTGCGCAGCATGTTCTCAGAGAAGAATACATCATACCAGTATCCAAGAGCTATCTTGTCTGTTGACCTTAGTGGAGAAAGTACGTTGGCTGACAGCAACTTAAAGTTTGTTTGTTTAATTCTTTAAGAAAGATAATTTTGAAGGAAATGCCTTGGTTTATGTTTGGGAATGTAGCTATAAATATGGTGACTGATTTATACTTCATCTATTTAAATCCAAATGTTTACACTCCCCAAGCTGTTCTGCATTGTACTTCCTTTGGTTAAGTGTCGCTACTCTGATTCTGAGGAGATCACATTAAAGGCATTTTGCAGATTTCATAAAGAAATCTCATATTTCAGCAGTGTCTTTGAGAGTGCTTTATTTTTTTTCCTATACGCAGGTTAAGATTTTTAACTGCCCTAATACCCTATATTTCTGTAAGGTATTGTCTGTCTGCACACACAATTTCACATGTATTTATTTTTACTAGACCTTTCAGATGTGGAGTTCTTGGATGATTCCTCTACAGAGAGTTTGTTACTTAGTGGTGATGAATACAATCAGGATTTTGATTCAACTAACTTTGAGGAGTCTCAGGATGAAGATGATGCTCTCAATGAAATTGTTAGATGCATTTGTGAACTGGATGAAGAAAATGGCTTTATGATTCAGGTAAAGAAATTGGGGGGGGGAATATATGTTTTTACATGTGAATGTCTTGCTTGTGAAAGTGCCCTTTTGATGTGTGGGAGACCAACATTACATAGCGTGGTAAATAAAGCAAACAATAACAAAATATTTCTATGTTCTGCCCTTGGCATGGCTCTATTTGGTATATGCAGAACTGTTACTCTAGGATGGGGTTTCTCTAACAGTTTGATATGTAGAACAGGTTTGTAAGGGAAGTTAACTTTTTTCTTTATAGCCAGTTTATAATTTGGAATGAAGTATCCTTTCCTGCACACAAATGATTGCTTCTGTCCACAGACCATCCTGATTATACGAGCCCTTCTGGTTTAGCCCTTGTGGTTTGCAGTACCAGTTGTAGAAACCATTCTGCTCACTGTAGATGTACCCCAGCTGTATGCGAGACCTCTGCTATACAGGCATTAATGTTGTCAGTAACTGCGGGGGGTGTGTGATGTGCTTGCTTCATCTATAGAATAGCACTTCTCAAACTAGGTATCACTAGCTTGTTTTAGAAACTACTAAGAATTTAAATCTTACTTGGTACTTAAAAAAGGGAAGAAGAGTATATGGTGTCTGCACAGCATTTAGGTGCTGACAGATTGCAACTCCTGCTGCTTATCTATCTGTACTCCAGTGAGGGGAGCATTTCCCATCTAGTAATGCTAATTTAAAGTCTTTATCTCTGGGAATTCATAATAATATCGCAATTAGATCAGATGCCAGCAACAGTGAGGAAGAAAGTTGTGATAAACTTTAACAAAGCCATGAACTTCCTATGGTTTTTTTTTCCCCACTCAAAAACCAGGTTTGTATTCAACTGTTAAGGTGGTACAGTTTCTGTTGAAAATATGGAACCTTTTTAGTTGAGATTTGAAGGAAGCAAGTGTGGCTGTCTTGTGTTAGTGGACTTAATCTTTTGTAAATGACAGGAAGACCTGAAAAGGAAGGACCCAAAAACTGTCCCTGGGAACATGCTGAAAAGCAGTGTTTTGTTAAAGGAATTAAGCAGGAGTTCAGCTATGGTAATACTGTGGGAAAAAGGGACTGGTATAGAAATCTTTGGAGAGAGGAGAGAAAATTGTAGCCATAGCAGTATGACAAGAGGAAAGGTGACTTCAGTGTTTTGAATAGATGCATGCTCAAAAGCATGTCAAAGCGAAGAGGAGAGACTTTCAGCAGTAAAACAGCGTATATTTAGAACACAGGCAAACGATGAGTTGAGAAAAGGAAATGTATGTTTGAGTGGTAGTTTCCTGCCTGTTGCTGGAGTCCAGTGACAGCCTGGTTTTTTCCTCCACATGCCTTGTCTCACTGAGAGCAACCAGCTTGCTCTTCCTAGGCCCTCATGTCTTACCACTTCTATTTTGCTCTCCTATTCTCTTGTTTCTCCTCTTTCATTTTCTCTTCATTTTCTTTTTCTTTTAGATTTTCCATTGGTGCGATATTAAAAACACATCTTTCTAGCGCACTGGAGAGATGCTTTGTAAATATAAATAATTAAACTGAAGAGTTTTCTACTTTTCACTGTTATGCTGTAATGTATTACATTATCTTTCTACTTTACTGTAATATTATACTCCTGTCTTACGTTTCAGTTCTAAATATTTAGGTGCTAAAATACTGAATGTTGTAATAAAATATTATTAAATATTACATCTTCACTTTTTTTTTTTTCCAGTCTGGAATTTGTGGTTGAGGTAACTTTCAGAACTAGACCTCTTTTTTAGCTTGGTGTCTTTGCCTACCCAAACACAAATTGCCCAACTATAATAATATTACTCAAACCAGCTATTTAAGTTAAACTGCTGTTCTCTGCATTTTAACGATACAAGAAATAGCTTCTGACGTTTTGAATCTACTTATCTCAGTTTTAGTTTTTGCTTTTGTGTTTTTCTGATGTCAGTGTGAAGAGTGCTTGTGCTGGCAGCACAGTGTATGCATGGGACTGTTGGAGGACAGCATTCCAGAGCAGTACATCTGTTATATCTGCAGAGATCCACCAGGTATGGGTGAACCACCTTTATCTGCAGCTGTCTGCTTGGGGTTGTTGAGCAGAGATGTTATGTGTTGCTTAAATTGTTAAAGCTTTGTCTGTTTTGTGTTGTGTTACACTTCTTTGGGGCAAGCGATTCTAAGTTTGGCTCTGAGCAGACACTTAGTTTCCTGTAAGTAATGTCTTGTTCAACTATGCTAAATCTTAGTAGTGATCTTAATTACCCTCATTTTAGTTGTTGAAACTTAATTCCCCCAATACCTTAGCGCTTTTTCATGTCAGTGTAATCTGAAAAGCCTTTCCAAACAAATCATTCTTGTACAGCGGTCTGTTTTGCCTATATTTTGAATCACATCTGTTCATTTAAATATTGGGAGCTTTTTTAAAGAAAAAGGGCTCATTACTACAGTACCCTCAAATATGCTGTGGATGTCATTTCATTTTAATTGCAATTTTATGATGTTTGCATTTTTCCAGAGTTGTAAATAAAGGTGTGGAACTGAATATGTAAAATATGAAAAAATCTAGCACTTCCTATGGTAAACAGTAGTGCACAAATGACGTATCATGAACTTGAGATTGTTAGGATAAGTTTGAAATGGTAAGAATTAGGAAGAGTCCATTTACTTTCAAATGGCATGCGTTTGTTTAGTAAGATTGTGATTTAAAAAATGATTACGTCCATAAATCCATTTTTCTTAGCAGTTATTTGGAAAAAAACCTATGCGATTTGGAACAAACTTCTTAGTATTGTTCATGACAATTGGTACAAACACATATAACATCTCTTCTGGGGAAGTATCCAGCAGTCCAGTTCTTTCAAAAGGGGAATGAGATTGCGTGCCCAAATTTACTTTCATTCTGAATTTAAGAAACAAAATCTGAAAACTGTTGGCAGGGGTATGAAATAGCACAGTTTTTATTAGTTAGTTTGGAGAAGAAAATTTAGGAAAAGAGAGCTGGAAAGATGTGACTCTTTCCATCTGCCTCAATCTTAATCTAAATTGATGCTATAGTGTCTTGTTTGATAGTTCTGTGTGGTGTACTCTTTGAGCAGTCAAGCTTTTTCATATTAAAACCAACTAATTTGTCTTGTGTTCTTTTCCTGTGCTATACTAGGTACTTAGATATCCCCTGCTATGCAGAGACTGTGTCCCTAATTTTTATCTTCTCTCCCTTCCTAACCATTACTTCTTTTCTTTCTATGTCAGGAGAAAAAGGTCATTCACAATGTCAGTATTTTAAAGTGTATTGGGATAATGGGCAGAAAGGAGATAGACAGGGTATTCTCCTGAAAGGTATGAAGGGCTTCCATCAACCCATTCTTTGTTCTGTATATGATGATAGTCTGATATGAAATTGAGTGTAAGATATTGCGGTCAGCCTGTTTGTCTGGGTTCCTCACTGTAAACAATAGTACTGGAATAATTAGCATTATAGATTTCTAGTTTTGTTTTTTTGATTATTTTTTTTAAATAATTTTTAAGTTTCTATAGAAGCATTAGCTAAATACTCCTTCATGCCTGTTGGGTTAAGACTGTAGTTGTTACCATAGCATGGGAGAGCAAAGGCCCACTCACATCAATATCCTGTCTAGTAGTGTCTCTTAAAAGGCACCTCAAAGGAGAGTGTAAGAACTCTGCTGTCAGATAACTCTGAAATGTCTACTGTTCATGAAGCCTTCTCCTGCCTTCTAATAAATAGGTATTGACTTCAATATTGAAGCAAAATATTTGTCTTTTAGAAACAAACTAGGTGTTTTGAATATGTCCATGTAAGATCCACTCTCTAACGTGTCTCTTGGTAATTTAGATTTTTTTTTTGTTTTTTTTCTTTTTAAGGTAAGCTGCAGTAGTTACATAAATAAAATGCCAATTCAAACATTTTTTTACAGTTAGATTGATAATAGCACAGTTCTTAATATCCTGTACTTTGATTGCAAAGCTAATTAGATTTTAATTTCAAATGAGAGGCCTTGAGATATCAGGTTTATTTTTGTTTTAATAAGTGTTAAGAGTTTCCTGTTAATCCATGAAAACTAAATTTTAATATATTAATAGCAAGATCTTGAGTCATTCTTTCATGGATTTTAGGAGACATTTAGGAGAGTACAGCATATAATTATAGCATTCTAGTTTTAAATACAATTCTGCTGTGGCTTTAGATGGCCCTCAATTTGTTTATTTCTTACCCCAGGTCAGAGGTGGAGTGCCAAATATCTTTATGATAAAGACTGGCTAAACAATGGACACATGTGTGGATTATCATTTTTGAAAGAAAACTACTCTCATCTTAATGCCAAAAAGATTGTGTCAACGCATCACCTACTGGCAGATGTATACGGTGTAACTGAAGTATTGCATGGACTGCAGTTGAAGATTGGGATATTAAAGTGAGTATCAGTCCAGGGTTTATTCTCAGTTTTTATATATCTAGGTATTGGAGACTACCATTATTCCATGTGTATTATTCTCTCACATTAAAGTTCTTTCTTGTAGAATAGTTTAAATAATTCAAATACAAGGTGTGGAATACCTGCAGCTTCAGTGGGAGTTAGGTGTTCAGCACCTGAGTGGATCTGGTATCTTGGGATTATTGGCAGTGATTATTGTTGGGTTTTTTTAATAGTCAGTTTTGTGTTAAAGGGCCATTCTGGATTTTTCTAAATTAAGTGACCTAGGAATGCTTACATGTTTGGTACTGGTGCTTATCAGTAGCTGTGGTCTAGCAGAAGTGTATGCTGAATAGTTCAGTGCTGTAAGTGGCGGTGTCTGTAACTTGCTCTTTTTCTTCCCCTTCATTGCAGGAATAAGCATCACCCAGACCTTCGTCTCTGGGCTTATTCAGGGATGCGAAAAGAACAAGAACAAGTAACTATTGGGATAGAGAAAAAAATAGTGACTTTGCCAGATGCTGGTAATCCAACTGAAAGGACGTGTCACAGTCAAAACCATAAAGAGCCACCCAGTATACCTCAGAAGATGGAAGAAACATACATCACAAGTGAGCACAGTTACCAAAAACCACAGAGTTTTGGGCAAGACTGCAAAGCAGTCACTGGCCCTATGAGCTCAGATGATGAAGATACAAGTAGTTTTGAGGAAGATCAGGAATTTCACACAGAGAATAAAAACTGTTTACAATACTCTTTTAAAGATGATGGCATGAATGAACAGGTAAATATCATTCTTCATCTCAAAATTTCTTAGCTGGAAAAACATTCAGTCTTGTAAATGTTATGAGTTGACATATTCTGTCAAGTAAGTCAGCAGAAATCACTAGAAGCAAAGTTGGATCACAGAGGTAGTTGCAAGGTGAAGGATACAGATTTCAGCTGGTGAATGAAATTCCAAGTATAGTTAAAGTATTGCCCATGCTAAAACTGTGTATGCTCAGTCCAGTGTTGACGGGGGGGCGGGAATCCTATGCTTAAAATGCAGGTCTTGAAACAGAAAGTACATATTTGTTTGCGAGGGGAGGAAAATGGGACAAGTTTCCTTCTTTCTCTCAATTCTGTTTTGTACATGTGGGAATGCTGCTTGTTGTTTGTTGAACTGAGATTTGTAACAGTGTTTATTATTGTATTGTACTCTTCTTTTAATAGCAACATTATCTAGAATTCTGTCCACAAGTAATGATTTATTGACCAACTAATTTCACTTCCTGCAACTTCTTTTGAGTCTTTTATATTGCATATTTTTTCTAATATAAATGTTTCACAGGTTTTTAGTCAGGATTATATTTGCCTATTTAAACATCTCTCATTTTTGCATTAATGGTTTGAATCCATTACTTTGTGGAAAAGGTCTGAAACTTGTTAGTCTGGTTTTAGAGATGAGCTCTCTTTGAGCAAAAAACAAAGTGAAACAAACGTTTCTGTTTTCTACAATACCAACTGTGTGAGAATATATCGCCCAACTCATCCCCCTTTTGAAATACAGTTTCTGGTGTGGAAGAAATGAGTAAGATACGTCTTTTTTTCTTCTAATTTTAGTTTAACAGTGTGACATGTAAGCTATATAGCCTCAATGGGAAACTTTGGCTCATTCTAGTTAAAGTAACTGCCAAATCGCATGATTATATTCAGTTTGTATAGTAAGGAGACGTGCAGACATGTGACGTATGCTTCCAACTGTAGCTTAAATTGTCATTTTAATTAATATAAATACATTCAGAATTAAAAGAAAATATATACGAGCAGTGAAACAAAACTAATATTTCCTACAGAGACTAAAGCATATATCTAAAAAGCTAGGTGCGCTCTCTGTTTTAAATCAGAAAGAGGTCTGTCTGGGGCAGTGTCAGAGTACTCTTTCCTTTGGGACACCTTTGTTCACCCTGTCAGTAGTCAGCCTTGATACCCGAAATAAGGCTTTCTGTCTAGACCTAATACGCAGAGGAAAGCTCTCCTTGGTTTGGCCACTAACCTGTTTGTACTTACCTTAAAACCATGATGACACTGACACACAAGTGCCGTTTTTACATGAACTGACTTCTCTGTAAGGTGCCACCTTCACCTCTCCTTGTCAAAGTTTTGGTTGAGGCTTTGCATTCTCCTTCCCTTCTAGTATCTTGCAGAGGCTTGGATATTCTGATTTTTCCATACTGTTTCATCTTATCCTAATGTGCATTCTGTTACATATCTTCTTTTCCCTTACAAACATTGTTCAGATGGACTGTTATCAGGTCCCTTTTTGGAATATGCATCATCCTTAAAATTGTATTTAGTTTCCTTGTACTTGCTTCTGCAAGCATGAGCCTTCCCCATCTGGACCTTCCATTTATTCTTCACAAGCTGGATTGTGTACTCTGCTTCTCTTCTTACCCCTGCCACTGCTCCCCGATTGCCTATGTCGATCTCTTAGCTTAGAGGAGGACCTGTTTGATCTTAGGCTTTTTGCCCCCCCGAGAATCATGTACTAGCCATTTGAATAAATATGGAGAAAACAAAAATCTTTGGTTATGCTAATCATATATGAAGTTATTTAGCTTTAAGATTTTCTCTAATTTATTGCAGTGAGCATCTAAAAGTTTCACCTAATGATGATCTTGGGTTTAGAATTATGGACTTGGGTCCTCATACAGCACAGGAAATATGGTGTTCCTCTCTTGTGGTTTTACAGAGGGTCTGAAAATTGTAAGATATAAGGCATTTCTTCTTCTTGGAAATATCCTTTATAAGATTAATAACAGTTTTGAATAGTGAAAACGCTGTGGAGGTAAAACTGATATCTTGAGAGATGAAAGATTTTATCTGAAAGGTTTGGGAGTTTAGAGGCTTTTA
Organism: Falco cherrug; assembly: GCF_023634085.1. Lineage (NCBI taxonomy): Eukaryota > Metazoa > Chordata > Aves > Falconiformes > Falconidae > Falco > Falco cherrug. The sequence continues at coordinate 1,576,011 of NC_073699.1, forward strand.
TGACTCTTAAAATCTATCTTTGATAAATATGAATATTGTGTGTACTTACAATACTTGTCCTCCAGGACTTGCTCATAAAGCTGCCAGCAGGTCAGTCCAAGTTTGATTTGTCATTTTAATTTATTATTAAGCCTTAAAAAGAAAGAGTTTTGGTTCAGGTGTTTTTTTGTTTGTTTGTTTTTGTTTTGGGGTGGTTGTGGGTTTTTTGCTTAATAAGTACTTAAAATTTGTCACTCCCTATTTTCTTCTTCCCCTCTTTTCTTGGTTTTCCCATTCTTGACTTGAGGAAGAGATAATTCAAGAAAAAAAAAGTTGTTCAGTCTGTTATTATGTAGCATGGAAAAAAATTAGCTGAGCACGTCATCAAGAGAATTCACTCTTTGTTCTAGCATTTGCCGTGAACTGAGATTGTGTGAGCACATGTATCCAGCATTCTAATTCCTAAAGCAGAATTATCAATAGTGAAAGAACTTCATCAGTTATGAAGTCATAGTGGGTATAAAATGGAAACCGTGAATCCTGCTAATTAACGGAGACATTTAACATTTTAACTGCTTAAAACTGGTATACTTTCTTCGGTCATTTCCATTAGCTGAAACATGAAATGCTGGAGGATGAGGAACTCATGTATTATCTATGACTTGCTATAAAGACACCAATTATTTCAAGGAAGTTAACCTTCCTCAGATACGCTTGTGTAACTGTATCTTACTGCCCTTGTAATGATCCCCAAACATGTTCAATTCTATTCCAGACTTGTGCTTGAAAGTTACATGGGACCATAGTGACAGTAAGAAGAGCAGGCTTTTGTCTTAAACTGTTATTTGTGCAAATAGCGACTTTTGACGTCTTGGATATTACTGCATTTTAGGGAGTTTTTCTTCATTCTCTGACTGAACTTGAAACAAACCTTAGGGTTTTGCACATTTTTGGTGATGGTGGACTGATGATGCAGTTCAGCACTTCATGATACAAGTTACGATTTATAAAAAAGGGCACGGAAATGCAGTCTATTTTACTGCATTAAACAAAGTGCTTGAGCTGGTAAACTTTACCTCTTCCCTCACTCCCCCAGTGCTGTGTATGCAATTTCCATTTGTATGGAATTTGCATTTTTGTTTGGTTTAGTCTATTGACGTGCCCTGGTAGTTTTTGAGTATACTTGTCAAGTTGACAGAAGCACAGCTCTGAACCGGCACAGTTTATCATGTGACTCAAGTGTTGAATGAACACCAGAAATTAAAAGTAAACAAAACAAAGAAAACCCTCTTAAATGGCAATTTTTTTCTTTCTGTTGCTCCTATGGAGAAGAATTCTGCTGAAGGAAACACTGTGTTTGTTTGTAATGAAAGAAAAGGCTCAGAAGAACAAGTGGACACACATCTTCAATGGCAGCTAAATCTCCTTACCCATATAGAGAATGTACAGAATGAAGTCACCAGCAGAATGGACCTGATTGAAAAAGAAGTTGATGGTAACTGCATTGCCAGATACTTGTTAATATACCTGTAACAGCATCTTTCATAGCCATTGTGTTGAAGGTGATCTGAGGCACTGAGGATAGATTTTTAAAGTATTTATATCCAAATTTGGGTACCCAGCATTATAACCAGAACTTGTATCCTTGATCCCCCCCTGCTCTCTTCCACAAGCTTTGAATGCCCAGTAAAGTATCTTAAGCACTTAGGACCCCTGAAGATTTAGCTCAAGATTATGATATTAGGCAGACTTCAGAAAGCCTAGATAACTTGCCTAGTTTTTGTCCAGATACAGATCATAAAGTTGATGGATTTTTGTATGCCTGGAGTATTTTTGGCCTGATTGTTCAAGTAATTTAGGAAAAATAAAAAATGATCATTCTGCCTTCGACTTTTGTTTGCTATATATTAATAAGTAACTGGTTGCAGGAAGGCAAATCAGGCCTCATGAGGAAACTGGAATGAAATTACAGTGTGGGAGTAGATATTACTTGCCAATCACAGAAATTAAGAATGAGTGGAGCTTGTGGTCTAATCATAGGCATACTTAATCACCTCTGACAAATAAAGTTGTCTTGTTTCTATTTGCAGTTTTTACTTTCAATATTCCTGCTTGTACTGGTGGTATTTCTAGGTTAACAGGGTTGAACTTTTTCACTTTTCCCTCCTCTGTCTCTGCAAGCATAGAAATTCCTTGAAAACATTTGTTGAAGATCGGCAAACCGTTCTGTAATCTGGACCTTGTGAACAGGAACCTGTTAGTGACAGAAGCAAGCCTTGCATTTAAGGATTGTGTTTTCTGTTGCAGAGCTGTCGTAGCTAAAGGTTGTGAACTGAGGTTTCTTTTATATGCGTAGATGGTAAATTGTTAGCCAAGGGTATAATTTGCTCCCAGGTACCTTTTTATAGTAATAATCAAATCAGATATGTTTGGATTGAGTGAAACAGGGAATTAGTTGGTGTTTCCCTAATAAAACTTTCTTATGTTAAGTAAAAATCACAGCCTCAGAATATTTTCCCGTCTTATAAAAGACAGAGTAAGAAAGAAAAGTTTAATTTTTGAAAACTGTTTCTTGAAGACTTACTCTAATCACTTCTTCCTTTTCCTTCTGTAGTTTTAGAAAGCTGGCTTGATTTCACTGGAGAACTGGAACCACCAGATCCTCTGGCAAGATTGCCTCAGCTCAAGCGACGTATCAAACAGCTCTTAATTGACATGGGGAAAGTACAGCAAATAGCAACACTTTGCTCTGTATGACAAAAGGAAGAATAAAGAAATAAAAATAGGTTCTTTACAGTGAATTTTCTTACTAGCCACAAGACGGACAGGAAGACAGCAAAAAAGCTGAGCATTTATCTGGTTCTTTGCTGATTACATTAATAGCCTGAAGCTTTAGAGAGAGGAGAGGAAATTTATATTAAGGAATCTATTGCATTGAAAATCTGAATGTTCAGTGTCCAAACTTCAAAATGTAATATATCACATACTGAGAAGTGTTGATAGGATTTTAACATGGTAAACAAGAAAATCCCCACATAGAAGAAAGCTGAATAAACAAAAACTCTATGAAGAACAATGCTACTGTTTTGAAACCTTTGGCAAAAAATCTTGAGTCAGCAGAATTCAGCTGACTAAAAATTCTTGGGAACTTTTTTAATGAATTCCTCTTGTCTTGCTAGTGAAAGATAGGCACAGAGAGAGCTGTATCCTCTCTACAAGGGAAGTTTTAAGGTTATTTCCTTCTCTCATGAATGTTCAGGAAAACAAACATACTAGCTTTGGTTTTTGAAAGAAATTACTTATCATGGTCTCCTTCTAAAAATATTTTTTTAAATAGAAATCCTTATTACAGCACCCTTACACTCCTTTAAAACATAAGTGGCAAATAGTGGTCAGATGTGCCAAATAATAAAACCACTGGGATGAGAGTTTGATTGACTTACATGAAGGTTTTTTCCAAAGTCCTACTCAGTGCCAGCAATCCATCCAAAATTGTATCTAGTTTATATTTTTTTATGTTCTATTGCAGTATTCAGAATTCAAGGTACAATTTTTGTCCTGGGTAGCTCAGTTCTGGTGTTGGCCCTCTGAAACTTTACCATCCTCAGCTGGGATGAGGAGTGACAAGAGCAGCAAAACTGTCTGTGGCTGTGAATATACTAAACCACTAGAATAAATATCTCAAGTATCCAAGGTGTTTTTATAAAATCTTTCAGCTTCAGTGAATGAAATATCATAAAACCAAAGGCAACCTACTTGCTGTGTTAGCTCTTGCTGGATTTTTGAGCCCAGGACTTTCCCTGTGCTTAAAGTTGCCGCTGTACCCAGTGCTACATACATATTTGTATGTGTATGTATATGTGTATAGATACACATGTACATATATACATGCTATATACATTTATATCGACACATACCTAGTTTTATTACAATAAACTATAAGAACTGGTGGTTAACATGAAATGTTACCTTTTAACAAGCAGTTTCTAAAATTGAAAATAATGTATGTACAGGTTTTGAAATTTGTAAAATATGACTGTTAAAAGGAGGCTATTTAACTGATGACATTAAGTTACTTGAACATTTTATGCCTCACATCTGTTTATCAGTTCTAGTTATCTGTATAAATGCATTTTAGAACCGATAGACAGTAAACTTGAATTTACCTTTTGATAAAGAGTACAAGCCACTGTACATTCAAAAATTATTTAAATTTGCAAACACACTGTTCTATATGTAAGGTACTGTATGTAAAACTGTTTATTAAAACTATTCTGCATACTCTACACTTTCCACTTTTCTTCCTGATCTACGTAAAAATATATATAAAAAAATGTGATTGTTATAATGCACAGACCATCTCAAATCTTGGAATGCCTTTTGAGGATGCATAAAATTGAAAAATGTGCCAAAGATGGATTATCTGGGAAAGGCTTTGCAACCAGTGCAACTATTACTGAGAAAGAAAGTAGCATGGCTGGTTCATTGCTAAATAAAGGTGCCCTGGCGTTTCCCATCTGTCTGTCGTATCTGAAGTGAGTTATCACTCATGACGTCCAAAGCAATGTGTAAAGCCCCGTTACAGAGTGGCTGCTATTTAAAAAGTCCTGCTATATCAGGCCTGTAGGAGACATTGCAGAGCTGCATGGTAACATGGAAGTTAATTACGGAATCATGATTGGCAACTTCATGATGCAGAAAAAACACAGGAGCTGAGGAGTTGTTGACATTTTTATAGCAACTGTTAATAAATAAAATACTCTGTGTTATATAGTTGGGTGCTTAAGTAAGTGCTTCAAACAATATGAGTCGTTGAGTGACCTACTTTGTTTTGGATATGTGGGGCTTTAATATATTATTCACTTGCTGCATATCCTTGAATGTGGTACTGTGTGTACTGTATAAGAGAAGTGTAAATCCAGGTGAATTACTTTGAAACAAAGTGGAGTGTATTTACATAATTTATACAGCATACACTGTAGCAATATTATGCAATGTGTGTGCATGCGTGTGCTGTAATATAATTGTAAATGTTACTGAAGGTGGGCAGAGATTCCAGGTGGGAGGATGGAGGTTTCATTCTTGGTGCACAGATGGAGGAGTGGTATCCTGAAAAGGAGATCGTAAGGTCAAAGTTAGTTGCCCTTGCAGCTTTAACTTGTCTTTGTTTGTATATGAAATGGTCTCTAAATTTACATGAGTGTGGAATTTTATCCCTCAGGATCCTGCCTTATTCAGGATGAATTGTGCTTACAAAAACAATCTCTTCACTATTTTTTTATCTTCATTTCTTGTGTAGTCATGGATTCTAAAAATTCCTGCAAGCTTTCATATCTTCTAAGAAATGCAGTCTCAGTGTCCTTACGGACAGTGCTATGATATCGTGTGTATTGCTTGAATGCTTTACAAATTTGCCTGAAGTTGCTTTCTCAGATTGTGATGTTAGTCTAATGTAAACATGAGTTTTGGCCCCAGTTTCTCAAGTATTCAAACGTTTGGGAAGCTTTTGATTTTTTTTTTTCTTTAAACACTTACAAGTCAAGTGCCATAAAAATGCCAAGTGTTTTGCACAGAATGTAACCTACGGTTGATTGCTTTGCTCATGTGCCAGTCAAACCCAATGTGATCCAACTCAGACCAGTATTTCTTCTCGTTGGCCTTATCGAGAGAATCTTTTTTCCTGTAGGCATCATTTTCCATCTGTCTTCCTGCTTCGTCTAAATAAGCCAGGGATCTACACGCAGTCTGTTTGCAGCGTCATTTATCGGGGTGTGAGTTGCGATTCCTTGTGCTGTGAGGAGGCTGCGTGAGGGCTGGGTTTGATATAGGTGCTCAGAAAGGTAACTTTTTAAAAAAATTGCAGCCTTCTTTTAACTTGAATTCTTAATAGTAATAAACAAAAGCGAAATGCCACTGTACAGAAGCCTCTTGCGATTTCACAAGGCTAAATGGCAAACTTGTGGAGACTTTACCCGCCCGACATTTTGTCCGAGGGTTGTTTGTTCTTTCTTGGAGGTACGAGGGCGATCCGTTCCAAAGCTGCCTCCTTCCTGTGACCGTACCACAGGCATCTACGTCATGAAATCTGTGTTTTCAGTCCCAGTGATGGCTGAAGGATGTCAGTATTGCAGTCATAAACAAAACATAGTCTTGGTGACATGATCGGGTAACACGTGATAGGGCTGTCTCAGTGACAAAGTGGAGGTGCTTCAAGTCGTAACGGCAGGGAACGGGTTGGAAGGCACTTCTCTTGGGTAGCTGTAGGTTAAGTAGTGCCCACATTTTGGATATTCTGGCCTTAGATGCATAGATCTTTGTTCAGCTATGGAGTGATTTACAGTGATAGAGAAGCCTGTTGTGCTCTTTAAAATGGTTGAAGAAGATGGGTTGCGATTTTCTGGTAGAGTGGCAAAGAACTGAAACTTTTTCTATGGATGCAGGCCTCCTCTATGGCTGGCATTCACCTGTCTCTCTTAATTTTGTCTCTTGAGCTTCAACATGTGCTCCTCATCTGTTTGTTCTGTAGCTTGCATCTGTTTCTCCTTTTGTTCTTCAGTTTTCTGCACTCTGGCTTCTTCTGTGATGCCTGGAGGGTTTCACTCCTCTGTTCTTGTTCCCAGTTCTTTCTGGCTGCTGTGGGAGGCAGTTGCAGGGAAAGTTCTCTGCTCGACTGTCCTCAGCCTCCAGTGTGTCCGGTATAGTTGGAGTGTGTGTACCATGATGAAAATCTTCAGATGTTTTTTACTGCCTTCCTTTAGTAAGCCTCTTCTGATCTTGTGCAAGTGGCGGTCTCCCTCTGCTCACATCTGACTTCTAACTTAACTAGACTTCAACAAACATTACAGCAAAACCCCTCTGGCACTGCTGGGCTCCAGCATTCCTTACCAGACTGAAGGCTGGGATGTAAAGGGGTCACTCGAACATCAGAGTAAAATTGTAAAAGTATTTCGATGCTTGCAAATCAGAATATTTTTTTCCTTTTTATGTGAAGGGAAACCAATTACTCTGCTTCACTGGAATTTTATAAGACACGAAACAGATCCTGAACTGAACTGGAGCTTGCTGTAAAAATCAAGAGCGAAAGTAGGGGGTGAGAAGCGAGAAGCACTCCACAGACAGGGGCTTCCTAACAAGAAGTTGTGCAATCGAACCATCTTGACTACCTTGCCCTGTTAGTAATTACATGGAGGTGCTGATGTGTGAGGGGGAGTGCATGCAATGATGCGATTCATTTGCCAGCAGGGCCCAGCTTTGCCATGTCGGTTTAGAACACTGGAAGTGTAGGTTTTCTCTGCCAGCTTAAAAATGTTACAGTACATGCCTCTTAATTTTGGAGTGCTTATTAAGGTGAGAGACTTAATCACTTTCAAAATGCCCATTGCTATTCTCACGTTTTATTAGCTGACACTTTTTTTTTTTTTCCCTGTTCTACTGAGTCCATATACCTTTCAGGTGATCATTTTACAGAGTATGTTTGAAATACTTTGGTAATGGTTTTTATTATACTATGTTATGTCTTGGGCACTGGGTGTGGGGGTCTGACTTTAGCAATAAGTGTTATACACTATGTGTATATCTGTTTATATATGGAAAATAAATACGGAGCATGTAATGATGGTGAAAATACACTGCACAGAGAGCAGATTGTGCATTTGGAAGCCATTATGCAACAGCCCGAAAAACTGAAATAAAAAATTGGGAGACCACATGGAGAAAATTAGCATGAAAAATCATTCAGGAGTGAATTTCCCTTTCTATACACACCGGTCCTGTGTGTGAGCAGTAGATGAGCCAGCCTTATTCTATGGAATGAATAAGTAAAGCTAGTTCAATTGCTGGTCACCTCGAACAGCAGCCTTCCTTTCTCTAAAACTGGCCAGAGCCACCTCTGTTCAGCTGTAGCCACGTGTGCCAGTGTATTGTCACTAAACACTCTGAGAGAGGCAGCAGTGCACTATTAAATCTTCTGTGAGAGAAGCAAAAAACTTCTGTGATTTGTTTTTTATAATAGCAATAATGTTGACTGCATTCTAATACAATAAAAGTCTGTTGAGATTGTTATGTGCCTGGGCTCCCATTTGGTGGATTTTTTTTATTTGGTGAGCTAGTGAGTGCTTGTGTACGTTGTAAAGCATAAGGGAATCTTCAACTGCATTTTTAGCCTGTAGTCAATAAGTTAAATACAGTCATTGATACTCATTTATTTGTTTACATTGCAAAGCTTTAGGGAATCTTCTGTATTTTAGCCTGTAGGCAAATGTAGCAGTTAGTAAATAACGTACAGTACTGAATCGCTTACTGTGTGGCAAAGTGTTTAGAATAATTTTCCGTTCCTTATCTGCTTTGGTGTTTTAAACGATTTCAGGGTTTGAGTTTTGCAATGCACTTGGTTCTTAAAAAATGATGTCTTTGAACAATGAGTTCGTGGTGATGGCATCTCTTTTTGTGGGCAGCTGGCTGCCTTCTAAGGGTGTTTCTAATTTTGTGCCTTTGTACGATGTCATTGCAAAATAACTTCCATTTGCTTTTAGTGGTATTATTTTATATTGTCTACAAGCTGTTGTTGAGGACTTCACTGTAATAGAAAACAAATAAGCAAACAATGTTAAGAAAGTTCTAGACACCCCATGGACCAGAACAAAAACCATAAGCAGCAGATGAATGAAATTGGACAGAATCTCAATGAGTTACTGATAGAGAGAAATTGATCTGTTCACAGCAAGAATTGATATGATTGTAAACATGTAACATTTCAGAGTTTTATTCTGAATCAGGTATTTTAATCATTACTTGAAGGGGCAATCTCTCAAATTTAAGATACAAGTTCAAATTCAGATCTTGGAGTAATACACTGAAACATTTTTCTAATTAGAAAGCTTATTAAAGAATAGGTTTCCTGAGTCAGACCAAATACCTAGCCAGCCCAGTGTCTTGTCTTCAGTAGAAACGCAGTGCTGGCATCTGTAGAAACATACTGACTATAAAAGATCTGTACAGATTGGTTTTTCCCTTAATGTACCTTTCACTTTGGTAAATTGAGGTTTCCTTTACCAAAATCTTTATGAAGACTGTCAGTTTTATCAATCACTGACAGCTGTCCACGAGTTTAATCAATCTTTTTTCATTCATTTCTCTCCACAACATCAGGCAGCATACTGAATTCCACAGCTTTGTTGTGTGGCTGAAGGAGTTGTGTTTGTCCTTGAACTTGCTTTCTGACTCTGTTAGCCCTACGCTGTGGCCTTCAGTTCCGAGAAGGTTAAGTATTGCATTATTGAACAGACCAAAAGTAGTTTTGTCCTGCCGACACCAGGAGCGTGGCACCCTGCTGCTGTCCTTGTGTGACCAGCAGTACCTTTTCACAGTGCATTAGCTTGCTTTCGTCAAACACTGAATTGATTCAGTATGCAAATTTATCCTTTGCACCACTACAGGTTGCAGAACTGACTTCTGTTTGGGGTTTCAAAACAATCTGCATCTCAGATGTAATGAGAAAGAAATATTTTTCTACCTTGCATCACTGTGGTAGTATTAGAAGGAGAAAAAGTTACCTGTAATAGATAAGGAAGAAAAAACATTTTACCTGTCCTAGAAGTGGTTCATTTCTGCAGGGACGAAGGCAAATTCAAATGTTCTTATGTGAGCTTCTTTAGGTTCTTTTGTCACCAAAGGCACTTTGCTAGCTGGTGAATTGTAATACAAAAAGTTGAGAAGTCCTCTGCCCACTCTTCTGATCTAGCCAAGTTTAGTACAGAAGTTACTGGAATTTCATCATTCTTTCAATCTGAAGAACGTCATGCATGAAGCGACTGAAATTTGTATTGGCTGGTAGAGCTATGCTTTTTTCCTTGTCATCTTTTAATTTTGCATCGAATGAGAACTGAAAATTTAATCGGAGATGATAGAGATTATCAGGGCTTCACAAGGTCTTGTTATATTTGTCTGTGCCAAAATCATGTGAAGACTGAGATGTCTCTTGCTTCAGAAGAAAGGTTCCAAATGTAAAACAGTTCTCTATCTGTAAATGTGGTGTTACTTAACAAATGGTGTTAGTTTATACTTTTACATAGTTTTCTTACAAAGTGCGAGAGGATTGTCCAATATTAGTGATTTATTTAACACAGAAAAGCAGTTTATTATTTAAACAATAAATGAACTCATTGATATGGGCCTAATTTGACAATGTTTTCTGTTCTTAAAATTCTTCCTTCCAATTTGCTACCTCATGTAGGAGGCTCCTTCAGGGTCGTTTCTTAAACTAAGTTTGACTTCTCAGGTTCGAGTTTTATTTGGGTGAGAGCAACTTTTCTGTGGGTATAGAATTTTATGTATTTATATACAGGAACTGTTGGGCTTTTCGATATGTAAAAATTGCAGTTTCACAAAGTCTTTTCTGCTAAGAAAGTGTATGCAAAACTGGAACGTGAATAAATGGTTTGCTTCCTTCTTGAGGTTTGTGATTTCAATGTTTCATCACACTGGCGTTTTTCTTTCCCCCTACAATTATGGTCTACATTGAGTAGCTTTTTGCCAGTGCATACAACAAATAAAACCCTCATTTCCAGCACTAGAGCAATGACTTTGAAATGTTAATTTTAAGGCCATATTGGTCACAGGGACCTTTTCTGCTTAGTCCTTTTCTCACTTTCATTGATAAGCTAATTTAAGATATGCTTCCAACTTTTCTCAGGTGCTAAAAGTAGAGGGTAATTCAGTTTTCCCTTCACTGAAAGTCATGCAGTGAAGCTTTTCTTGATTTGCGTTTGACCAGCCATGGAGGACAAGTGCCTTTTTTTTCTCTTGACTAAGGTGGATTGCACATATTGCTCTGTAAACTACTAATTTTTTTTTTTTTCTTGTTAATCCACGGGCTATTGCATCCCATTGAACTTGCGTGTACCAAGATGCCCATCTTGGTTTGACGTACATCTAGAAGTGGTTGAAGTGATGCCAACTGCCGAAACTCACTTTCTCACTTTGTTTTTTAAGAGACTTTTAAGACTTGGCTGTTCTTCCCAACTTGCATAGTTCAGAGGTTGCTTTCTGAGTGTTTATGAAGGAGATGAAGTAATCTTGGGCATCGGCGCTATGTAGATATTGCAGATTTGTGCTTGTTAGTTATAGTGCTTTGATTCCTGTCTGCCTTACTCTGTTACCAGCTACTAATAGTAGCAAGAAGGAAAGTGAACAGCAACCTTAATGAGCTCGCTTCTCTCCCCGTTTGCTGTGCAAGGAATCTGAATGACGTTTTTCTACCAACTTTGGAAAATGGGACTAAGTCAGTCTCACCTGCACCCCACAGCACACACTCTGGATATGTGTCTCAGTGGCTTGGAAGTGTCATTGTCCTTGTAAGCACTGATCCTGCTGCCCCCAGAGAGCCCCGGGCACCGGGCTGGGCTGTCTCTTGTTGCTCTCCTCTAACTCCACACCACACTGAGGATCTGGCACAAATCTGGGGCTCCTGAAGCATGCTTGAGTCAGAAATATGTGTCATGGTCAAACTTTTCATCCTTCCTAATACAGCAACCCTAGTGCTAATGCTGGTTATTCTTTGTTTAGTCGGATTCCTTTGCTCTGCGAGTATGTTTCCTTACAAATGCTATGTCAGTCCAGAAATTCATTTTCTTTCTATGCCTGCTTAATCAGGGATGTTACAGGACTTTTCCTCTTCATGCCTCTGAAGGTTGCCTTTTTTGGTCTGTCCTCTACACTGTACACATTCTTCATCTTTTCCCAGCTTTATCTTTCTGTGGGCCATTGACTTTCCTCAAGTCCACAGCAGATTGCGTGAAAGTAAAGTCCAGATATAGTCTCACTCATTTAAAAAAGACTAGTAATGCTAAAGCAACCTTGTATTGCTGTTTGAGCTCATTTTTACCATATGTATCATATGCCATAGCACCACAGTGACCTACAGCCCACACTGAGGGATGCTTGGATCGCTGTTGGTACAATCTTGGTCTGTAAGAGAGTATCAGTAGAATTGTTTCTAGACTGTGTAGCACCCATGAGTCGCAAAGTGCTGCTGTCACTTTTTCTTGAAATCAGCTTAAGTCCTGCCTCAGATGTGTGCTTCTGTTATCATTTAGCTAATTATTCTGGGCCCATTTGTTCAACCACCTCTGCTTTTGTGACAGTGAATTCTCATAATTCCAGGTGCAAGTAAGTGCTGAGTAACAATCACAAGAGGTGGACAAGTAAGAACTGATACTCTGGAACCAACGAAATAATATTTCTGGTATGTTTTAGGTTGAGGATCCTGCATGTAATTAGTACTATGAACCTTGATAACATGCTTAATAGTCATACTGATCTTATGCTTGGAGGATGAAGCCCAAGAAGCTATACTGCTTCCCATCAGATATTTGTCTGTATTAAAGTGTGTGGTGCAAGTGGGAGTAAAAGCAAAAGGTCGAGTGCATTTGGCTCTGACTCTCAGTTCCCTTCAATAGAATGGATGCAGCTCCACTGACTGTTTTTTCACTTAATAAACAACCACATTATGCATTGTATTTACTCCTAGTGCTACTTGGAGGCCTAACTCTTGTCTGTCCCTCCAGCAGGCTAGGCTCTCTAGAAACAGATGCAAAAAGGTACTGCTAATACAAAACACAAAGCCTGGTTGCACCACACTGCAGGCGAGAGTCCGAGCTCTGGCCAGCACCGTGTCAATGTGCTTGATTTGCGTGTTGGTTAAACTAAGTCCCCTCTGCCACCCCCTGTGCCTGCTGCCACTTGTTCTCCTCTCCGGTGAGCGGGCTGGGTAGTGCTCCCTGGAGCAGGGATGAGAACTGGCTGAGGAGAACCACGAGGGCGGTTCCAGGTGAATGGGCCTCTTGTGGTTTTCTCAGAAGCGTCGTATGCGTCACTTGCCCAATTTCATGGCCAGTCTACCAGCGCATAAGTGAACCCATCTGTGCGACGGTTGCTACAAAAAGGCAGGTGAGGGCTACCAGGGTGTGCTGGGCAGCCTCACTGACAAAAGGGGATGGAGCTCTCCCATCGCAAGATGGGCTCCATCCCGTTTTGCACCCTTCTTTGCTGCTTTATTAGCACAGCAGCAGCCAACATATTTGGTAAGTACGGTTGTTCTTTTTCTTTGCCTGTGTCCAGTAGTGACTGTGCTCCTGTGACCTTTGTGCTGCTCTGTGTATTATTCTGATGAAGTGTGTCATGATCTTGAATCTTGCACGCTACAGACTTGGCTAGTTATTGTGTGTTGTGCAAGCGGTGTACAGGCTCCAGGTTATATGCTAAGCTGTAAGGATCTTGAAATGGTCAGGGTTGTCCGAGTTCAGTGCACCTGGGTTTTGGGTGGAAAAAGATGTTTTCTGGAAGAGTAGGCTGGGCTAGAGAAGGAACTTGGGTAAGAAAAGGTGGTGCTGCAGGGATGTGAATGTCCTAAGGTTATATCTTCTACTTGTACGTGCAATGATCTAATTTAGGCTTGAACCTTAAGATACCGAATAGTCTGTCATCCCCAGTTCTTTGGTCTGAGTTTGATAGCCCTGCACAACAAGCAATTTGAATCACTGACTTAATCTCTTAACTCAGATGTCTTACGAGGCCCCCTCTAGCACTGTGCACAGAGACACCCACACATTCCAGAGCAACTGGCTCGGAGTCGCATTTGAGATGAAAATAGTGAGTCTGCCTACATGTGGATGTATCAGTCAGCTCACCTGAAATCCTTTTACAGTCTCGTAAAAATTTTCATGTTGGCTTAAGGTGACACAGTGAAAACTCTCAGAAACAGAAGTGATTGAGAGGTCATAGGTGCACAGGAACCATCTGTGGTTAAAGAAGTCCCTGAGCTGCAAATTGTTGGGGGCTGAAAAGTGTTCAGAATACTTATGATGTATTTGCGTTACCATGTGTGGTCACGCTCAGACCAAATACTGGATTAAATGAACTTTTGGTCTAAATTGCTGTAGCTATGGTTTTGTTTGTTTATCTTATAGAACTACTTAATGGAATTAAGAGCATGGCATTCAATGGATTTTGAGGATGGGGAAAGTGTCCAATCAACTAATCTGTTCTGTAAAAAAACCCCACACCCCACTGAATTTCATCATTCTCCTCAAACAGCATCCAAATGTGGTTTTGAAGTTGACTTGAGTGTTTCCTTGCTAGAGGGCTTCAGTAGTTGATCACTTGCCCTGTAAAATTTGAGACGTACTTCTAAAATGAATGTCTGATGGTAACTGCTAGACATTGATTCTTTTCAGGTCTTTCATGAGGTTAAGAAGAAATACCTTTCCTTTTGGTGGAATAGTGAGTGACTTAGCTTCAATAAAGAATAAATACTCAGAAACAATAACAGTGATGTATGTAGTTATGGCAAAGGGCTGTTTTGTGGTGATAGGCACAACTAATTCTGAGTAATTAAAGTATTCCAGGTACCAGAAAATGATAGCTAGAGCTGAAGTGATTAACAGAGCTGAGACTACTTAAATACAGGCCTGGGAAAAGGGTTCATGAGCATCTCCATCATGTGTGTATCCTGCAGCAGACAACAAACCAGCAAGATTTTTCAGTACCTCCCTGTGCTGTCCCATGCAGGAATGTACAAAATGAGCAATGGGGAGACAAGCAAGGAGGGTCCATGAACCTGGGGCTGCCACCACACAGGGCTGGTACTAACAGGGTTTTGATAAGAACAGGCTTGTGGGGAAACCACCCTTAGGCGTTTGCTTTCTTGCTGCTTTCAGAATACCAGACAGATTCCCAACCATTGCGTCCATGTGAACTTCAGAGGGAAAAGGCTTTTTCAAGAGGAGATACCTATGTTCCTCAGTGCTCAGAAGATGGCCAGTTCAGGTAATTCATCCCTGCTATTATTTGGCTGTTCTATACAATGTGACCTTTCATTACTAATGAAAGCTTTAGCCTCTGTTTTGAACAGCCGCTGTGTCAGTGGACTGGAGGGTGAGGGGTGCAGGAGACTTGAAATGACTTCATTGAGCCATGGTGCAGATCCAGCCTCTCCTGAATGAGTCCGCTGTTGCTGGAAATAATCCCTGGGTTAAGAGGTCAATCTAAGATTAATAGGCAAATCCTAGCAGCATTATTTGTACGTTAAATATTTGGTGCAGGTTATTGTGAATTGTTATCTTCCTACCCATGCTCATGGGTGCATGGTCTGCGATTAGTGTGCTAGATGGCACAGCTGAGCCAAGTTGACTTGGCCAAGTTATCCACCCTGCTATAAGTGGCACAGCCGGACAGTTAGATTTCCTTCTAAAGGTCTTAAAGGAAATAAAAAGCACATGGAGAACAGTGATTTAGAGAGCAGCATGTTGCTTGAAGATGGAAGAAGTTAATGAGTTAATGCTGAGGGGAAGTACAGATTGTCATGTTATCTGCTATTTTCTTACTGTCATTACCTAGGGTGGAGACCTTGACCATTCTAGATTTAACTTAGAAAATGTCTCAAAATGTGTGGTAAATCTCAAATACTTAGACTTAGGATTCTGTCCAATCTACTTGCTTCTTGAATGACTTAAAGTCACTTATCTGCAATTCCTGAAGAGTTCTGAGAATTGCTAGAATTAAGAGCTCCCATCAGGTAGTCTCACCAGAAACACAGCCCTTTATCATTCCATTATTTAAAGTACTTGAACTTGTTTGGCTTGCTTTATGTTTTTGTCTATGTCCTGTACTGACTGAGAACACTGTCACTGAGAAAATAAAATACTTGTGATCTCCTTCAGGACGGTTCAGTGCAGTAGGAACGGTCTTTCCTGCTGGTGTGTGGATGTCAATGGCATTGAGGTACCTGGCAGCAAACAGAATGGATATCCCTTGTCTTGTAAGTTACAAGTTTCTGGTTCTGTTCAGATTGGGTAAAGAACCATTTAAATGTGCTTATGAACTGCTGAAATCAAATCAAGTCTTAGATGGACTCTAGTTTATTGTAATTTGCTGAGTCTTTCTAGTGGGAGTTCTGCAGTTTCTTCAGGGCTGATCACAGACATGTGATACACCTGGATGGGCTGTGTTTGCGAAGGTCACCATAATGTAAATCATGAAAGAAAGATCAACTTAGTGTATTGTCTTTTGAGTTGGAGGACTTCAACCCCATTTGTGGTGGGTTTCTCTATACCAATTTTCACAGCCTCAGGTCCATCAATGTCCTCATGCCATGTGGGTGGCAGAATCAGAATTTGCAGCTCTGAGAAAACTCAGATGTTGCCTTAATAAATGATTCAGTGCCCAGCAATTACCTTTGTCTAACAGTACCCCTTTCTGCTATTACAGGCTTATCCTTTTGCCAGCTGCAAAAACAGAGGGTCTTGCTGAGTCAATACATCAACAGCAGCAGCATCTCCTACATCCCTCAGTGCCTGGATTCAGGGGCTTTTGATGTGGTGCAGTGTGACACAAAGCTGGGCCAGTGCTGGTGCGTGGATCCAGAAGGAATGGAGATTTATGGTACCAGGCAGAGAGGAAAGCCAACGCAGTGTAAGTAATATTTAACAAAACTGTGGGGTTTGTAGGTTTGAAAGGTTTGGTGTGAATGATTTAAATGTGGTGGCAGATCAGGAGCTTGGACACTGCAGCCTACACTTATCCTATAGAAGTATAGGTGCTTAACTGGTACATTCAAGTCCTTGTTTCATAGACTCATAGAATATCTGAAGTTTAAAGGGACCCATAAGGATCACAGGGTCCAAGTCCCTGCTCCTCATAAAGACAAGAGGCACCTAGGTGTCCACGTTCAGTGTAATGAATCTAACCCCTCTTCAGACCATGGGGTGGCTATTCAGCTGTTTGTGGGATGTTAAAACACAATAAACATTACCTTTGTTTCCCATTAGGTCCGGGGAACTGTGAGATCCGAGACCGCCGCATTCTGCACGGGTTTGGGGAGAAGAGCCCGCCACAGTGCTCAGCAGATGGAGAGTTTATGCCTGTCCAGTGCAAGTTTGTCAACACAACAGACATGATGGTTTTTGATCTTCTTCATAGTTATAACAGGTAAGTGCACAGGCTTCTGAACCAGAAAAACAATCCTTCGTACCTCAAGTCACTGTCTTACTGGCTTTTTCTTCTTTTCCCCACACGAAGCCTTTCTTCTCTAACTGCACTTGATGCTTTTTTTCTACTAATGAATGGACCAAGTGGAAAAAAAAAAAATAAAAGCCTTTTTTTCTGAATTCTTCTTCTTTTTAGAGAAAACTGATGTTCTCTCTCTGCAGTCTAACTAGTGTGTCCTCACATAGCAGTGGATACCACATTACAATCTGTATTTGGAAAAGTAGCCAGGGCTACTTTTCAGACAGAAACACAACAGAAAATGAGACAAATGCACAAGGAACAGAGGAATTCAAATGTATATATGAGGTAGCAAAGATGGCTCCATATGGGAGATGAAAGCAGATGGACAGACAGACAAGTGGCAACATGCAAAGAGCAAGTTCCACATGATGTTGGGAAACTCTCATCCATTTAGGCAGTGCCAGGGTTGCTCACACAGGTGAAACAGCAAGTGATGAACGGGCGTGCTGACAGATGACTGGCTTTGGGTGGTTGGAGATGACTGGGGAAGACTTAAAAATGCTGGATCAAATCCTTGTCCATGGGAGCAAAAAGCCGCTGTTCTGTGGAGGAGTTGGGAATTAATGCTCAGGTGGAGAAACAAGGGGTGGGCAAGGGGAGTTTGTTTTGACGCAGATGTTCAGACTCTCCAGAGAAACCTTTTGGTCTCTTGTTAAGTGCTGTTATCATGGTATCTTGGTCAACACACTTCTCTGGTGGAGGGCAGTGGAGTAAATGTAATGTTCCATTCTGACTTGGCTCTGTAGTAGCAAAGGCATTTTATTGTAAATGTCAGTTTTGCTGTTTTTTTTCTTTTTTCTTTTAAGCAAAACTGAAAGGCAGGCCCAAATGCACAGTGCAAATTTGCCAGAGCTTTGGCAGAAGTTATTTTGGCAAAAGCAAACTAATCTGGCTTTTTTTTGTTGGCCTGTGGAGTGTGGTAATTCTGAAAGAGCAACTACAGAGGTGAAAGCAATGCTTTGATTTGATGTGTTTGGTTTTTTTTTTTTTTCTCTCATTGGGAGATTTGTTTGCAAAGAACTGTGAGATTGGGCTTTTCTTGTGTCCGTGTCATGTAATTAATCACAACAGGATCATTTCATTCCCAGCTGTCTACCTTTCCAATTATGGCATTGACTTAACCTATTACCATCATACCTGAGTATCTCAGGTCATTAATATATATATTTTCACACTATTCCTGCCTGAAATGTCATTATCCTGCCCCATAAACAGGGTTCCAGAATACAGAGTTGAAGGGATGAGTTCCAGAGCAAAGGACTATGGCAGAACAGGGATTTAAACCCAGAATTTATGTTCTTGTAGAACCAGTGGACCAGCTTTCTTTGGTTTCACAGATTGATTTATGAAATCTGGACATGTCACACTAACTGCATTCACAAATTGTTTCCCTACACACTCTTAAATATTTCAGAATAAATCAGTATGTTAAAAAAAGAAATGGAGAAATTCAGAAGCTTAGAGCTAAGACCTTCCCAAGGGGAAGACTTTTTGGAAAGAAAGATAAGCCCAGATTTCCTACCTCACTCTGGCAACTTGGTTGCTGTTACTTCTTTTGTACAAACTGTGCCCTAGTCCTGCTTGGATGGGTAGCTGTGTAGAAAGTCCTGTAGAAGACTGATGGGAATGATGAAAAAAGGAAAAGTCAAGGAGGATCTTTTCCTTTTCTTGCTACAATTTTCATCAGACCGAAAACCTTGTGTCAGTGCCTGTCCCAGCTCACTGGAGGTTCTGCCCTATTATCTATGATTTCATCGGTAATGGGGAAAAAAATATCTGTTTTTTCCCCTCTGTTTCTTAATAGTCAATGAGAAAGGCAGCTATAACTTGAGCTGCATGTATGAAACACAGAAGGGGTTACTTGCAAACCTGCTTTTGAAAATCAGTTATGAGTTGTCTTTGCTGGAAGCTATAACAGTTTGAAGAAAACGTCAACAACCTCACATTTATTTACTTACCCATGTTTTTGAGTGTGAGCATTCTTGTTGAAACAGATGGATACACTATACATTTATCCACAACTTAAATGTAGTCACCTTTGCTTTAAGCCATTGTTTTGGATTGGGTCTGGTAAACGAGGTGCTTTGTGTTATTGCTACTCGTCTTGAGGGCTGTAATTAAAAAGAGGCTGAGAAATAATAAAAAAAGTGATAGGAAGTGAGTTTTCCAAGTAAGGTGAGAAAAGTTCTGTCCTCTTGTTTCTGTGGGCCTAATTTATATCTGTTTCTACTTTATTTAGCTGTACGCTCAACGTGGAGCAAAAATAACCAGCATGAAAGGATATGACTACACATCCGCCACATGTAAAAGTATAATTACGTATGTGACTTCTCAACGTTGAGGGTGAAAGCAAGCAGCATGCAGAATATTTTCATTGCGTCCTGTTTCACTCAACTAGGTGTTGAGATGCTGAGGTGATGAGTTCCAAGGCCATGAGCAGTGCAGAGGTCTGCCTTTGAATGCATTGCTCTCCTAAGAAAAGGTCATATTCCTGATTGGGCAGTGGTTACTGCGTGATAATTCAGGGGAGCAGAAGGCTCTTGAGGTATCCCAAGCTCTCTATGTTTGCATGTAAATTGAAGACCATAGAAAGATGGCATTTAGGTGTTTATATCTTAAATTCCATTGGTTTAATGCTGGCAGAAGTCCCTTTGTGCCCTGAAGTATGACATTTTGATTGTTTTTAGCATGCTCGTGTCAGCAGTGGAGTAGGATTTTATGATCCTAAGTGAAGGGAGTCCATAGGCTTTTAATTTGAAGACGTGGAAGAGTGCCAGAGGGAAGCAGCTCTATGCAGGGATGTGCAAGCTGTGAGGCAGGAGAACTGCTGGGTTGCCAGCCCCTTCCTCTGCCCAGGGGTTGCTGCTGCTTCATGCATTGCTCAGCTTGCACTTCGACGGGCTGAGGAAGCAGCAACATCTTCAGCTCTCCCGGCAAGAGGTGACAGAGCACTCGGCCAGTCTCCTGAAGGTAGCAAAGGCCCCTTGCTCCACTCCTCTGACCTGAGCACTGACTCTGAGCCTGACAAGTGTTTTGCTGTTTCTCAGGGCCCCCGCAGACTGTGGATGCTGGAGCAGCCCTGGGGCTGCGGGGCGCTGGCATTGGTATCGAGGCTGCTCATAGTCCCAGTGCCACAGGGTCGCTGTCAGCTGCGCTGGCACGTTAACCTCTTTCCCAGTGGATCAGGGCCTAATCCACCATTACTCCTACTGCTGAGTCTCCTTCCTTGGTAAAACCCTGATTTGTGTCCTTGTCCGAATGTCTTGAGCAGAAAATTCCACTTCCCCTTTGCTAGATATCCCAAATAAGCCACATGCAGCTGGGACACCAGTCCTTCATCGTATTTCAGGGAAAGGTATGCGTCTGTAAAATAATAGGATTGTTTTGGAACTTGGCACTTTGAATCTAGAAGAACTTAACTTCTGTTTGCTTGGAGAACCCCCAGAGTGTCTGTCACTTAAGATCACATTTATTGGTTTTTTTTCTAACTGACCCTATGAAGTTTCCTTCCTGAATCATTGCTTTGCTTGAATCTGGCTGTTCTCATTCCTAGAATATTATACTGGAAACTAACATCTCGTTGATCTCCAGAAGAGTCAGTCTTACTCGTCATATGTTATAAACTCCCTTCTCCTTAATCTGTTGAGCCATGCTCTGAAAATGAAAAAGATTAGTGAGGTTTTTATCAGCTTTTGTGCTTAATTCTATGCAGAAAGTGTACGTAGCATGTAGGGAACAGGAAGCAACCTGTTTGTTTAGGCACTTTGCCATCTTGTGTAGATCTGTAGGAGCTAATGAAAGGGTGTTGTAGTAATATTAAACCAACATTGGTCTGTTTTATACTCTTTGACAGGCTTTCAAAGATGAGAATAGAATAGAAAATGGGTGTTAGATACAGAAGCTGGGTACCTGCTTAGGAAGAGTCAGAAATCTGTCTGAAGATTGTTCTGTGTTTGTTTAAAAAACGACATTTAGGAGACTTGTCAGCCTGCTGCAACACTGATCTGGGCCACATCAGAGCCTGGTTGCCACAGGGGGACCAAAGGGTTTTGTCATGGCTTTGCGCTCTGCAGACAGCCCTACTGTACCTGTCTGGGAGGGAAGCACAGATGATGCTTTGCTGTTGTCAGTGGCCTCCCAAGTATTCACAGGAGGCTGCTTTTCCTTCCAGGCTCCCAGGGGCTTTCCAAACACTCAGCTCCTTTCGGGAGGCATTCCCAGAGGTCTCTGGGTACTGCTACTGCGTGGACAGTCTGGGGAGAGAGTTAGCAGACACTGGTAAGTACCCTCCAGCATCTGATCCTGTAATTTGAGTGGCTTTGAATTCCAGAGGGAAAGGACAAATAAAAAGTATCAGCTCATTTGGAACTTCATTTCATTCTTACAAGGGGTAAGACCACTGGACCAGTGTAGTGCTCATGGGAAAGGCTGGAGCTTAATTACTGAATTCCCACCCTTAGGAGCAGCACTTTAGTCAGTATCAAGTGGAGTTGCTGCCTGGGAGCTAATTCTGTCCTCTTTGAGGATGGTGGTACAGGATTTCTGAGTGTCCAGCCTCTGCCTGCACTAGAAAGTTCACGTTCACTAGAAGTGTCACGTTCAATAAGTCCAATTAGCAAATGCAGGGGAGTATAAAGGGCCTGGAGACCAAACTATTTTCTTCTTGCTCAGGTAGAATCATGAAATGGGTTGGGCTGGAAGGGACCTTTAAAGATCCTCTAGTCCAGCCCCCCTGCTATGAGCAGAAGCATCAGATGGTCCTTCCTTTTCTCTCAGAGTCAGGATAACTTGTAGGCATGTTAATAGGTGATGGGACACTTTAGAAGGGAGAATGTTTTTTCCAACAAGGTGGAGTGAGGACAGCTTCCAGCTCCTCTTCCTTAGATACTCTGTTTTAAAAAGTAAAAAAAAAAAAAAAAAGGGGTGGGTGGGGAGCGGAATGCAAAGCATGCTAGCTTAAACTTTAGATGGTAGATGAGAACTTCAACATTTAATTCTCACAAGGGTGAGAAATTCTCAAAAAAATTTGTGCACTCAGGGAAACCACTGCATTGGATGTCTTTCTGTTATACAGCTGAAACAATTGGGAAATTTTTTTGGTACCGTCAGTTTCCAAAATTGCATCAATTGCTGTACTGCAGACTCAACCTAACAAAACCACAGCACAGTGCCAGTTATGGCATGTGGCTTCTGCTTGCTTTGGTAGGTGTCAAGGCATAAAGCCAGTGACTGGGCACTCAGCAGTGGGATATGTGGTGTGGTACATCAGGGTTATGTGGTGTAAGTTCACGTTTGGCCTGTTTAGAGGGTTGGTTTTCTTCTTCCTGACAGGCTTCCAGTTATGCTACTCTGGTGTAAAGTAGGTGACTTCTGTCTTAAAACCGGGCTCTGTGCTAAAAGTCTGTCTTTCCCAGGCTTGGAACTGCTGCTCAATGAAGTTTACGACACAGTTTTCTCTGCACCGGAGCCTGCCCGCACATTTGCAGAAACCAATATATATCGGATCCTGCAGAGGCGGTTTCTAGGGGTTCAGCTTGCTACCTCTGGCAAGTTCAGATGTAAGTAGCACCCAGGTGGTGCCTGGTAAATAAGGTGACAATTTTGGAGCTTGTATGTTACAGCTGCCATTGGGGGAGTTGTTCTAGGAGTCTGTTGCACTAAAAGCATAAAATATCACTTTCAGTGCAGGAATCAAGGTCCCTGAATTGCAGCTGGCTTTTAGCCCCTGGATTGTACATTTTTACCAGGGGATGGTACCTGTCCTCGGATCAATGCTTTCCCACGCACTTGAAGAACACATTAGTTGAAATCCCATGAACTCTCTGTATCTTTTGCCTTGAGATTCTGGAGATGGATCTGATGATTTATTAGATTAAAAGCCTGAGAAAATGCTCCCTAATTTATGTTGGTACACTGAGAAACAGGAAAGAGATTACGTTGACCACAACATACTTGATTCCCAGAAGACTACACAAAAATTTGCAGTGCCTTAGCCAGCAAAGTTGAACTTCTGGTTCTGCCCTTGGCTCCGTTCCCTCCCTGGTCAGGGCAGGCAAATACGAAGAGAGTTTCTCTGCCTACGAGCAGTGAACTCTGTGGGACAGGAGGGTCAGGTACCTTCTTCTCTCTCCTACATCACAGCCCAAGATAATTGCCTTGGCTGGGGAGAGTTTGAACCCCCTGGTGTGAAACTTCCATCTTCCCATCCAAATTCCTCTGACATTGCTGTCTGACCCTCATTAAGGAGTTGCATCACCAGAGTTATTAAGCAAATACTGATGTAAGTATTCTGGCCACATAACCACACGGGTTTTCTGGTTTTGGAACAAGCTGATTGTTCTGGGAAATCTGAAAAGCACCTTCCTTCTTCTGCTGCACAGTGTTGTTGAGTAAGCTCTGACTGTAGCGAGGGATGCAGCGGCTGTCAGCAAAAATGCAGCTGTAACAGCCACAAGATGGAGATGTGACCACATTCGTCAGCCACCGAGGGGGACTGCTTTGGTGGCTTACCCAGGTCTCACACCACCACCTGAAGCCACACACCTTGCGAGAGTTGTCAGACTTCCTTGATGAACAGGTTGCTCTGATGTGATGCTCTTGCTGCCTCAACCTGGTAGCTGAGCGTAGCTGGAAAGCTCTTGAAGGTGGGAAATGTTGAGAAATGTTTAGGCTGTAGGGTTGCAGGTTTATATAAACAAGCAAAATTTCTGTTGGCATCTGGTATTAGAGAGATCATAGCTCAGAAAACTTGCTTGATGGAGTTTTGGCTTCTCTGCCATTAAGGCCAGTTTGACAGCAGTAGGGCCTTCATATCCCCGTGAAGGGAAATAAATCGGGTGGTCCCAGGCAAAATCTCCACAGACAGGTGCAGATCCTTTTGCAGGAGCAATGCCTCATTTCTTCAGCAACATTGATGATTGCTTTCATCTCAGTCTCCCAAGCTGCACTTTAACTCTGGTGACCAGCTTTGCATTTACATTAAGGGCCAGAGCTCACCTTGCCCCCAGCACGGAGCTGCTGCTACTCTGCCTACCTGTGACTATGACTGAAAAGTGTGTTGAGGGTTTACTTTCTGTGCGGTTTTTAGAAATGAATGCCTACAGTGCAAAATCCTGGAGACGGTTCTCCAGGGGAAAAGAGGATTGGCAATTCACATTTTGGGCTGGTACTTGAAGTGTTACTGAAAATGGTCAGGAAGTGAAACTTTTTTTTTCCTTTTTTTTTTTTTTTCTCCCAAGTAGGCGAACAGTGGGATCAAGCAGAGGTGGCTCTGCAGCTTTAAGCTTTCCCCCCTAATGCATACTGATTTTCTTCCAGGCCCCTCAAGGTGTGAGACCGAGCGGTATGCAGCCCTGCGTTACCAGCACACCTATGTGCCGTCTTGTGATGCTGACGGGGGCTACACGCCAGTGCAGTGTCAGCAGGGAGGACAGTGCTGGTGTGCGGAATCCAAAGGGCAAGAGGTCCAGGGCACAAAAAGACGAGGACAACCCCCGGCCTGTGGTATGTGTGAGGTTTGGAAAAGGAAAAGCAAGCACATCTCTTAGTGTCTTTAGAATGAAACTCAAAGGACCAGTTCAGTTCTCAGCTCTGACAGATTCTGGTGTTCAAAAACGAAGATCCAGAAACCTCCCTGGGGTTAAAAGCCATATGGTAATAAATTATTAAATATCATTTCCTTTTAGTTTCCTTTATGACCTTTTTTTAGCCTTTTAGTTTTGCATAGAGCAAGGCTTTTCTTTGCAGCTGTGATATCTGTCTCTTGACTCCAGGAGCCAGGGGCATGAAGTCAGAATATCTGGGATAAAGTAAGGAAGGGAGCGATGGTGGTTTTGGGTTTTACCTCCTTCTTTTGGTGATGCTATGGAATTTCTAAGGCACTTCTCATCCCGGACGTATTTTTCCCCATCTCTGTCACTGCCTATTTGGCCAGGAAAATTGACAAATCCAGTAAAAAATACCTGAAACAATTCAGAAAAGGTGTATGGGTTTGGGCTTGGAGAGACTTCATGAAGAACACACCATCAAATCAGTGCCCCCAGCGGAAACGACAGCAGACATGTCCAAGGGACAGAGGGGAGGATGGAAGTTCAAAACCTTCCCTCTGGAGTGTGCTGCCTTAATACTGCGGATTGTGCTGGAGGCTGGGACATGAGCTCAACGCGGGGCGGCTCGGGGAGGGTGGTCGCTCTGTTTGCAGGCACAGTCTCACCACGCAGGTAAAGGAGGAGGAACCTGCTCTGGGTGTCATGGCTCCAAGTCGCTCAGAGTGCTCTGGGCACGGACAGGCTTACTGTGAAATGAAAATGTTAGCATGCCTCCGAGGCTGATCACCAAGGATATTGCAAGGAAACCTCTGAGAGGCCTCGCCATATGTTGGGGCTGGTTGTTTTATCTCGGAATGTGCTTTTCTGAGCCCTCCTGATTTTTATTTTTTTTTTTTTGGGGTGGGGGGGCGATGACTGGAGGCTGCTTACAGCTTTTATTGGCAGACTCAGGAAATTTAAGCAGGGAAAAATTTCTGCAGAGGTTTTGCAGACTGACTCCTGAAAAGGTATTTCATGAGGGTGTAGCTGCAGTCTGCGTTCAGACAGCTATATGCCATGTGCATGTCTCCAGTTCTGCTCTGTTGTTTTGGTTTTTTTTTTTTCTTTCTAATATCTTTCACACTCCACCACATGAACACTGGAGGAGGCAGGGATGTAGGTGTGGGTAGCACGTTGGGTACTCATGTGACCTGGTGCACCAGGCAATCCTGATAGGGACATGCTGCTTTTCTGACCTCTAGCAGTAAAGCCACCCCAGCAGTGCTTTTCTGTTTATTCCTTCTCACTCCTGATTTGATTCAGCAGGGGGTAGGAGGGGGGAGCGTTTAAAGACCATGATCCTACGTTTGTTTGATATTAGCCTACTTGTGGACTTGTGGCTTACACTAACTTATTGGTCCCCAGAGGAATGTTCTCCATTCCTCTTACCAAAAGCCAACACTGAAAACAGAAGGGGCCCATCTACAGAAAATGCCTTTACAAAGGAACCATGTGAGGGAGCCTGAGCCCCTGCCAGGAGCTGTGGAGCAGGACAAGGGTGGAAAAGGTGGAGTGATAAAGATGCTGATCACAGAGCCTCCCTCAGATTTCTTGCTGATCTATTTTAGCAGCTTTGAAGATTTCCAGCTTTCATCATTACTGTTAAAAGTATTTATGACTGCTTTATCATATTGCCTGGATGTATGATAAATGGGGATGGGGTGGGAAGCCCAAGGGAGGCCATGCTGGAGCAGACCAAAGCTGTTTGTCCACCACCCTGTTCCCTACCAGGGACAGCAGTGGTGCTTGGAGAGAAAGTGTGAGAAACATGGGAAATGTATACATTTCTTCCGTATTTCCATACATCCTACAGGTGGGAGAGATCCCAGACTGGCAGTTGAACCCACATCATTGTGTTCAGCCCTCCCCTATAGAGTCATCTTGCAGGGATTTGTCTAATTGCCCTTTAACCTTTTATCCTTTCTAGCATTCTCTGGCAATACATTTCATGATAATGATTATGTGCTCTACTTCTGGACAGTTCTAATTCCTGTACTGTGAGAAATAGTGAATAGTAATTGTCTATTGTGAGTGATGTGGAGAATCCTGTTTTTCAAAAATGTTTATTGTATTTTTTTGTCCAAGCCTCAATAGTCTTTCCTACCGGAAAAGCTGTTTTGTCCTCAAAATGGTTTTGCATCCCTTCTCTAAAATTCTGCTACTTTTCAAGGAAAAGTAACCACATGGTATATGATGGAAACTGCTGCGTGTGTTCCAGAGATCCAGTCAATGCCATAACCATACTGTCTGTTTGGTTCTCAGTGTTTTTATATCTACTGAGTCTTTCCTTTTTTGATGTCTTTTGAGCCTTAAGCTAACACTTTCAGAGATCCTGCTTCAGTGATATGTTGCATCCTAACTTGGAGCCATTGCTTTCTCTGGATGAATGTACAGGTGGGGCTGGAGGCAGATACACATATGACATAGCTTGGCCCAGGATATGGGTACCCAGGAACCCAGGAGCACAGTTGGTACCCTCAATACCCTGACATTTGACTGCTTTTGTTGAAATTTCATAATTTCTTTTCCTTTACAGCTCATTTGTGAATGCCATCTAGTCCTTAGTACTCTATTACTGGTAATTTTAACAAGCCCAAGGAGGTTGCGGAATCACCATCTCTGGAGGTGTTTAAAAAACACATACATGCGGTGCTTAGGGACATGGTTTAGTGATGGACTTGGCAGTCCTGGATAGGCAGTTGGACTAGATGATCTTTAAGTTCTTTTCTAACCTAAGTGATTCTGTGGTTCTATGATTTACATTGGGAAACAATAGAACCAGAAAAAGGCCACAGAACAGACAACTTAGATGTTGTGAAGGAATGAATGTTTCCTTTCACTTTGTGTCTTGACTGGAGAGTTTAAATTACAGACCGCATTCAATAACAGTTCAAATTTCCTTATCAATGTGCCTGATGCATAGTTGAACTAGAGACAAGTTAAACTACACTTTCATGTGGTTTCTGCTGAGACTGCTTGAAAGATAGCCATGAAGTTTTAAAGGTTCCAAAATTTGCTTTTTTTTTAACACTTTGTTTAGGTGAAGAACAGGCGTGCATCTCTGAGAGGCGATGGGCCTTGTCGAGGGTATTTTATGGCCCTGCTGGATACTTCACTCAGCCCAATTTGTTTTCTACACCAGATATGCAGTTGGAAAAAATAGCTGGCTTCTCAAGACCCTGCCCTCCTTCCTTCAAGGAACTATTTCTGGAGTCTGGATTGTTGTCTCCAGTTGCACAAAGCCTGTATGTCAGCCAGATTCCTGGGCTAGAAGCCACCCTTACTGAAGCCATCATGGGGATGTTCCCATCAAGGGAACTGGCTCAGTCGGCACTGAAATTTACTGCCAATCCAAAGCGTTTCCAAGAAAACCTCTTTGGAGGACCGTTCTTGAAGAATTTGATCCAGTTTAACTTCACAGGGGCACTTGGCCCTAGCGGGAAATACAGCATTGGCCAATTTTTCTCACAGGAGGATGTGGCAGAGAGGGATAACAGCCAAGGGTTTCTGGAATCAGCGGAGGCATTTTCAGCAGAGGTATCAAAGGGGAGCTCCATTTTGGGTAAACCTCTTGTAGGCAGCTTTGGCCGCATAGTAACTCTACAGGACAATCAGAATATGATGAAATTCCTTTCCTCTGTTCTGGAACTACCAGAGTTCTTTGCTTTTCTTCAACAAGTGATTTCTGTCCCTGAAAGCGTTGCTGAAGATTTAGGTGAAGTGGTGAAACTAGCGCTGGGATCCAAAGAGTGTGGTGAAGAGCCAAGGAACCTGTTTGTTCCAACATGCACCAAAGACGGGAGGTATGAGGAAGTTCAGTGCTATGGAGGAGAGTGCTGGTGTTTGGACTCTTTAGGTAAAGAAGTTCCAGGCTCGAGATCTCAGGGCAAACATCCAAGGTGTCCCACTGATTGTGAGAAGCAAAGGAGAAACCTGCAAAACTTGAAGCAAAGCTTGCCTGCAGGATTGGATCTTTTTATTCCCTCTTGTACTGAGGATGGAGACTTTCTGCCACTGCAGTGTCGCGGGGTGGATTGCTTCTGTGTTGATTTGAACGGCGAGGTTATTCCAGGAATAAGGGGGAAAGCTGGAAAGCCGATGCAGTGTAAGTCCTAGGGACTGGGAATTTAAAGATGCTTCCTTATTCTGTTGGAATGGCATGATTCTGTCTTCCTATCTGATTATATCTGGAAATGTGTGGATAATGTATACAAACAGTATTGCTCCCTAACAAGAGAGCAGGTCAGCCCTGCAGTTGCAGGGGAATAGCCAGAAATACAGTGTAAGTAACCTTGATGTCCTGAGTTTTAAAGATGGTCCCTTCTTCTTTCAGTGCACAGGCTAGGCAAGCAGAGGAGCCCAAAAGCTTGCCTTGTTGGTGGGCATGCCATTGGCATATGTCTTCACCCATGAGTGTAGCTAGCGTGTAGAACATCCATGATGCTCACGAGACCTGAAATATCTGTGTAACTGAATGTAACTCCTGCCGAGTGAAAAAGCCCTTTTACTTTCAGGAGCAAGTCACGTGGGCATGGTCACTGGCTCATCCTTGTCCTGAGAACTGAAGAGGTTCAGTGCCTTAAGCCGTGAACCTCTTTTAGTCTTTTAGCTCAAGAACATATCCTCAGCTTGGTAGGATGTCACAGGAGTTGAAACGTAGGGGAGGGATTTGAAGGCTACTAAGTTTCTCATAAAGGCCACGCAGTCAGGTCAGAAAAATGAGTCACAAATGACTTGTCTGACATCATTTTGGGCCTGGAACTTGCTTATGGGCTATGAACTGCCTCATCTTGCCTTCTATTAATGTAATACAAAGGGAGAAGGAATCACATAGGCTGGGAACATTTGTCTTTCAAGTTTCTGTGAACTGAAAATGGCACATCAACAGGGAGAACAGACCAAGAGAAGAGCCTGCTTCTCATTTTGGAAGGAATAGCCAAGTATCTAGCAGGTGATAGTGGTACATAGTGAAAGAGTTCCTTTGAATAGCAGTTTGAAGAAGCAGTGGGGAATTTATTGCAATAAACTGAATTAGTAGGGGATTTATATTTAGCAAGCCATCTGTAGTGCAATCAAAAATAAACAGGTTCATGATTCTCTGGTGCTCAAAGGGAGATGAGCTCTTTGAGTCTTGCTAGGTTTATAGAGCTGCTTGGTGGCAAAATGAAATTTGGCCCTAGAGAGGGCAGAAAAGGCTTCCAAAACAAACTCACTCCGGCATTTTGAGGGATGGTATTTTTATATTCAGCTGCAATATGGGGATTCCTTCCTTCCATATTCCTCTAAATAGGAAGGGAGGACAACAGAATCTGAAAATTCTGGTTAGGTCCAAGGGGAAATAAAATCACTATTATCCTGCTGTTCTGATGATTACTTTTGCAAGGATTAGCTGAATAAGTAACTGCCAGATTACCAAGTGTATCTGAAAATACCTAGTTGGTGTGAACAGATTCAGGGAGACATTTAGTGGTATCAAGCACCCATCCCTCTAATGTGCTCAAATATTTTAAAAAATCATATCTATATGAATCTTTCAGTGTTCACATGCCTTTGGAAATCTTACCCTGCTTCAGCATGGGAGCTTAATAGAATTAGCCCTCTTAATAACAGGCGGAAATGTTGTTGTTAGTATTGTGGTAAATGACCAAGTTTTAGTAATGGTGTTTGTAGTGCTGGGGGGTAGGAGGTATTGTGCATCTTTGGTGCATTCGTAAGATTTGCTATGCGTGGCTTTTCTCTCCCCCAGGCCCAAGTGCTTGCCAAGTAACGGCTGGTCAGGAGTTTCTAAAGGCTGTGAAACTCCTGTTGTCAGATCCCAGTGCTCTGCCCCAGCTCTCCAGCGTTTACCTCCCACAGTGTGATGCTGGCGGTGCCTGGAGGGAGGTGCAGTGCAGTGGCCCTCCTGAGCAAGCCTTCGAGTGGTACGAAAGGTGGATTGCAGAGAACAACGAAGGCAAAACGCTGCCTGTTGCTGATCTATTGAACATTATAACTGGATATAAAGAGGCATCTTCCAAAGGCTTTTCAGCTTTCATTAAATCTTTGTATGAGGCTGGGCACCAGAATGTCTTCCCAGCATTCACCCCATATTCCTCCTTCACTGATCTCCCACCTGAAGTGCTGAAAGGAAACTTGACCTATGCATCTGAGAACATTTTACTGGATCCATATATGTTCTGGCAGCTTCTGAATGAGCAGCTGACTTATTACCCAGGACCCTATAGTGATTTCAGCGCTCCATTAAGCCACTTTGAACTTCGTGATTGTTGGTGTGTTGATAACAAAGGAGAAGAGCTGCAAGGAACAAAGGCAGAAGTGAACCAGGTCCCAGTGTGTAAGTAACAGAATTTCTGGCACATAAGTAGCAGCGTTTCTGGTCTTTGCTTTTATGCTACAAGAGGAAAGTCCTTTCAGTTGCTGTGAAGTAAGAGACAATGACTTGTCAGAAAGAGCAATACTACTGTTCTCACTGGCCACCAGAGGTGGGTAACTAATTTTTGTAAATAAGTGGTGTCTCAGCTTTGGGAATAAGGAGGAATAAAGTTCCATATCAGGTTTGTGTAGATTTTGTAA
Organism: Falco cherrug; assembly: GCF_023634085.1. NCBI lineage: Eukaryota > Metazoa > Chordata > Aves > Falconiformes > Falconidae > Falco > Falco cherrug. The sequence continues at coordinate 1,607,213 of NC_073699.1, forward strand.
TTTGGAATTTGGACATATAACGCTTTTGCAGAAGATATTTAGCCAGACGGCAAAGGACGTTTTGAAGTTAGAAAGAGTGTGAGGAGCTATGTGAAAAATTCAGGATTGCACTGTGCTGTAAATGACTTTCAAGAATGCCTTAAAATGAGCCAAAAGGAATTTTATTTCCTATTTCTTACTATGCGGTCAAGAGTAACTCATAGCCCCTAGAAGTCACTAGAAGAAGAGTGAGGCCAGCGTTGGTAAGCCCTCTGTCCAGACACCTCCACCAAAGGTGGTGGGCCCTCTTTACGGTTACTTCAGCAGATGACCTATATTATAGATGCAGTCACTAAAGCCATTCTAATCACATAGTAATTTTCCATCTGGGAGGAAGTCACAGGACAATGAATGGCAAACCTCCAAATAGGCAAGGAGTGCCCGAGATGCCAATTCTGTGGGCAAACAGGGAATAAAGGGTATGAAACAGATTAGCAGAGGGTTATTTTAGCTGTGAAGCTTTCTCTGAGCTGGTTCAGTGTGTTGAACTGCCATTTCTGAGTCAGTAGATGTATGGAGAGGACAGGCCAAGTGTCAGCTGCTCCTCTGGAGCCAGGGACATTGGGTGATTGCTGGTACTCTTGGACTCTTGCTGTTATCTAGCTAAGCACTGACAGATCTTGTTTGTTTGTTTGCTTCATTACACAATTCAAAACTGAGCAAGTACAGAAGGAAAGAGAAGATGCTAATTAAAAGACCAGCTAGTTTTGGCATGCAAATCTTTACTGGAGTTAGATGAAAGGCATTAATATACCTTCTGGTTCTACAGGTCCTGGTATATGTGAAGGTGTGAAGCAGGAAGCCCTGACATTTATGGAGGAGGCAGAGCAGCTCATACTAGCATCAAATCGCTCCCACTTTGCTTTTGGAGAGAGCTTCTTGATAGCAAAGGGAATACAGCTCACAGACAATGACCTCCTACGTTCTGCCCAGTCCTATGAGTCAGAGGTGGTGGTCTCTGAAAAGCTGTTATCGGGCGGTGACTATGCTTTCCAGCTGGCTGCACGGTCAGGTAGGTGAAAGAGAAATGACAGCTTAATTAAATGGATAGATGCCCAGAATCTGTGCAAGAGTACTCTATGTCAAATGCAACGTTGCTGAAAAACAGGTGCAACTCAGCAGGTATAATTACTGTGTAATTAACCTGTCAACCCAAGAGCTGATTTCAGTTGTCTTCTATGTATGACATGACACATATATAAGATTTGGACACTTACCAACCTTTACATGCTTGCAACACTTGTTAATTTGCCTATTGAAGTACCCGGACATTCAGGTGTTTGCAAACGTGCATTTAAAATATCTTCTATTGGCCACTAGTAGCCTTTTTTCTTACTTGTCTTTTATAGTCTTGCATTTCTATTGGCGGAGTCACTTTACTGCAAAACATTCTGCTGGGGAAGCAGCACAGCTGGGATTTCACCCCTACATCCCACAGTGTGATGGCCTGGGAAACTGGGAGCCAACTCAGTGCTACGAGAGTACAGGTGAGCGGTTGCTAACAAGATACTCTAGACTGTCTGAACAAAGAAAAGCTAAGCAGAATTCTAATGAAAGGATGGAAGACCTGTATTCTTGTAGCCTAACTGGAGAAAGGTGAAGTGGTCCATGAGATGGGTGGAAAATTGATTGGAGTGAGGGACTCAAGTGGCAGTGCACTGGGGCTCAAACATCAGTTGATGTTCATTTGCTCACTGCTAGTAGTGTTCCTTGGGGGTCAGTTCAGGGGCTGATATTGCTTAATGCCTTCATTAAAGACCAGGGCAATGAGATGGAGTGCACTCTCAGCAAGTTAGTGGATGATATCACATTGCCAGGAGTGGATGATATGTGGCAGGATAGGGCTGCAATGGAAGAGTCTCGCTAGAGCTGCCACATTTCTATTCTCACCATTGTTCTCAGGTGTGGTCTACTTATCCCTGGATAGCAGAGTTGACTGTGACTTAGATTTACTGATCACTTTCTATAGTGCTGCTGGGGATTAAAATCTTCCCAATATGCAGCAAAGCATACTGCAGTACAACATTGTTGTGGTTTAACCCCAGGCAGCAACCAAGCACCACGCAGCCTCTTGCTCACTCCTCGCTACCGGGAGGGATGGGGTGGAGAATCGGAAAGGAATGTAAAACTTGAGGATTGAGATAAGAACAATTTAATGATTTAAACAGAATAAAGAGGTAAAACCAACAATAATAACAATAAAAATAGTAACAATTCTAATGGAAAGGTGGGGGAAAAGGGGAAAAGGAAAACAAGTGATGCACAGTACAAGTGCATAACCACCCGCTGACCGATGCCCAGCCAGTCCCTGAGCAATGATCCCCCTCAGCCAACGCTCCACGTTTATACACCAAGCATGACATCCCATGGGATGGAATACCTCTTGGGCTGGTTCAGGGCAGCTGACCTGTCTGTGTCCCTTCCCAGTCTCTTGTGCCCCCCCAGCCCTCTGGCTGGCAGGGCCCAAGGAACTGAAAAGTCCTTGACTTAGTACCCAGCAACAACTAAAAACATCAGTGCGGTTATCAGCATTGTTCTCACACCAGAGGCAAAACACAGCACTGTACTAGCTACTAAGAAGAAAGTTAACTCCATCCCAGCTGAAACCAGTACAAACATCTAAAATTAAGCTGCTTTTCTTCTCTGGCCAGGTCATTGCTGGTGCGTGGATGAGAGAGGACGTTATGTCATGGATTCCTTGGTCTCACGCTCAGCAGAACTTCCCAAATGTCAGTTGGTTTTTCTTCATAAATATTTGTCTTTACCTGTTCTTACAAATTTTAGTATTTATGGAAAATTCTAGTATGATATGCATGAAGCAAGACTTGTTTCTAACTGTTGCAAGAAAATAAAAAAGAATGTTACGCTTGTTTTGCTGATTCATTTCATTTCACGCTGCATGTGATGTTGGTTTGCATGGTTTAAGAATGGGCCCTTTACTGTTGGTGGCCTTGCTTGATCAGGGGAATTGGACCAGATGTCCAACCAGATGTCTCCAGAAGTCCCTTCCAACCTCAACCATCCTGTGATTCAGTGGTTATCAAACACAGATTGGGAATTCCCTACCTGAGGTTGTAGCAGACCCTAATGAAGATGTGCGAAAGAGCTGGGGATGTATCCCTTTCTCTCTAGCTTAGGGTTGAGAACTTGATTTTATTTAACATGCATACATGTTTTTCCTCTTACAGGCCAGACATCATGTCAGCGATCTCGAACTAATGCCATAATTTCCAGCTGGAGACAGAGCGGTTCAAAGCTGGATGCATCTACAGCTGATCTGTTCATCCCCTACTGCCTTGAGGTGATTTAACATGACTGAGGGAGGAAGAAACAAAACTTCTGTGGTTTTGCTTACACCATGCCAAAGGCCTGTACAGTTTCAATCTATGCTCCTTAAGCATCCTTTGTGTGTTCCCGTTAACCTGAAAGAAAAGGGTAAGATAAAGCTAATAGCAGGCATTTCCCTGCATAAGGCAGAACATAAATAGATTTGAGATGGAAGACCGAGAATAGGAAGCTCTGTCCCTGCCTACGCTTCCCTCCTACGGGGTGGCTCTGCCTACTCCTTTTGCAGGGCTATGCTTAAAAAGCACAACTTATTTGAATAACTTCTGGGGGACTCTCTCCTCCTGAGCTGTGAGAGAATGTCAAGATGAGAGGGGGTTGTATGTAGGTATCCCAAAATAGGGTCCGTGATGCTCTCAAAACATGGTAGCGAGCAGGATAGAGCCCTGAGATGAGCAAGGAACAGACATTTCAAACCAAGATTATATCAGAACTTCATCTCGATGGACTTTCTTTCTCCCTGTTTCCCTCTAGGTCTGGTCTGTGTATTAAATTAAGTAGACCTTGTTTTAATATTGTGTTTCTTTTCAACATGTTGTATTAATGGACAAATGTAAATATAATCAAATATGCTTAACCAACTTTGGGGTATGGGTTGTGGTGGGTCTGTATTAATATCTGTTGCTCTGCAGTGAGATGTAACTGATTCTTTGTAGACAGGAGAATACGCCGTGCTACAGAGATCTGACACAGATGTTTGGTGTGTAGATCCTGTTTCAGGAGAAGCATTTCAGCGTGGCAGCAAGGATTTGGATGGCAATCCTGAGTGTGAGTAATGCTTTACCCACAGCCTGTGACACTAGTGGCAGTGCCTTGTGCTTTGTGGCATATGTACTTTCCTTCTCGGAATGATGCCCATGAGACATGGGGGCCTTATTCATTTCTCAGTGACGTGGTACATGCAAGCACATCAAGATTGAAAGAGTATCTGAAAAGTGTTATCCTTTACTTTCACAACACCAGAAATAAACCAGTTTAGACAAACTGATGAACAGGCTTCTATGCATTTTTTACCTTCCATTTCTTGCCACCATAGAAAATTCTTTGCGCACATGGATGAATTTTCTAAGGCAGTGAATACTGAACTGTGGGAACTGGGCCACATGTAGTCAGTGAATTCATTTTACATGGTCCGCAACAGCTCCATGTAATGCAATTAGACCTATAATACCTTTTTATTGTCTTCAAATAAAGACAGAGAACTGCTGAAGTCTCATAAGAGATGGTTGATTGAAAAAGTTGAGGAATCCCTACTTGCAGAATTGAGATGCAGTGCAGTGGCTCTGCTGTTCCGAACAGTACGGCAACCCCAAAGCCCTCAGTTCTGCTGAGCTTCTTTCTTCAGTTCTTTTGCTAGTGATTTTCTGCTTGTCATCTGCCGTAGAAAATTTGGGAGAATAATCTGCTGGCTTCAGGCAAGCCTACTCCTGGAACATCTGTAACAGAGCAGAAAACTTCTCCGGAGAGGATAGTGAGTTAGACAGTACTTTCATCTGACCACGCAAGCCTGCTTTCTTCTACTTGTATATGGGCTAACGATTAGAGTCCACGAGGACGTGCACCAGGCCTGATGAAGGATAAATAACTGCACGTTCACTGAGGAATTAGTTGTGTAGTTGTTCGTTACACAGGTTTACAAGCTTACTCTGACACTTGCAGATCAACAAAATTAGTAAGAACCAGCTTTGTGTCGAGTTCGGGTTGAGCGTTTTGGATCTCTTTGTCAGCGGGTGGTTCTGCCCACTCACGTCCCTGTTTCGTTCGTTTGTGGGAGACCATAACTGTTGCTGTTTTGTGACTGGGGGGTTTTCCCCAGTTTTGAATGTATAGAACTGGGGCATTTAAACTATTTTAAAATGTAAATAATCATATTATTACATTTTAAATTACCTTGATAAAAAATTCTTACTAAAATGATTAATTTGATTTAAAAATAATTTAAATATCTGCATCTAAATGATACACTATCACATTTATAGCAAAAAAAAAGATGTAAATGCAAAATACATGTCAGTATTTCTTCAACTATTTTCTTGATGCAAACCCATAGAACTTGCACTTTAATCTTTAGAAAACATGTGAGGTTTGTAGTGGAAATAAATTCCCCATTTTTATAATGGTTCAATTTATTTATGGCTTCATGATCACTCATCTTTCTTCCAATAAACAGGCCGAAAGCACAGCTGTTAAAGTCTTTAGGACAGTTTGTTGTTTTTTGTTCTGTATCTTGCAACGATTTTCTCTCTTTAAAGGTCCTAGTTTCTGTAACATGCTGAGGTCTAAAACTGGTCTGCGAGAAGCTGGCAAAGGCTACATCCCACAGTGTGAAGGGGACAACGGGACTTTCTCACCCGTGCAGTGCAGCCAGGACCAAGAGAGCTGCTGGTGCGTCTTTGATAATGGAGAAGAAGTGCCAGGGACACGAGTAAGCGGACGAAGACCTGCATGTACAAGTAAGTTCCTGCTTGGGGCGCATTGCTTCTGAGCAAATCCAGGTCTGGAACTTGACCCAGTTCCTAAATTTTTCCAGTATTTAGTTGTGTTTAATCTTCTTTGTTCAGACCGTTATAGAGACTTTTGCTCAAGCAGTGTGCTTATCTTTGTGTTATGGCAGATTTCAGACCTACCTGGGCACGATGTCCAGTTTTCTTCAAGTACTTTGTCAGGGAGAAGGAACGGAATGGATCTTTGATTTCGCCTTATTCATAAAATTGGTTAAACCAAAGCGGTTGAGCTATAAAACTTAACAGAAGTCCATCTGAACAGCTTGCTGCAAACTTGAACATGTTCCAGTCTGAGCTGGCTCTGGGATTAAAAGCCATTCAGCTGACTAAAAAAAAATGTGAAAAATGTATGCTTCTGCCATTCCTACTCTTGGCTTGTGACCAGAGTTGTGAAAAGGATGTGCCAAAGCACTACACATTCACAGAGTATTTCTTGCATGACCAGGGCTGCAAAGCACTGGAATTCACTCATGGTTTCCAGTGAGATGTCCAAAGGGGAGAAATTTGGATAAACTTAATTTGTAATGGCCTTTAGACATCTTCCCATCACTGAAGTGAAGCAAAACAAATTAAAGTTGCTACAAGGCCATGCTCCAAAATGTAATGGTTAGTGGAAACTAGAGATTTAAAAAGAAAACCGTCAACTAGTGCCTGCAGGACAGTACTGTTTCCATGGTTCTTTTGTGGGTTTTTTTGTTTTTTTTTTTTTTTTTTGTTTTTTTTTTTTTTTTTATTTGAGAGTTGTTGATAGATTTAGGAAAATGAGAACACATGATAAGAAATTGCTTCAGTTTCCTTTTGTGAATCTGCTATATAAAGAGCAATACATGCTCACCAACCAAATACCTGGTTGTGTCAGCCCAACTGGCTGTAAGGCATTTTAATCAACTAGATAACACCTCAGACAACTTGGAAACCTTTGAACTGTCTTGTACCAATGAGAGCTGTGTGGATAGAGTTTTCTGAGACGCCACAAGGAAACCCCCCGGCGTTGTATCTGCCCCATGCATTGTGGTGTGTGGAGATGTGCAACCGAGCTCTGAAGAGATGAGCTGCAGAGCTAGGGTGGCATAGCCATGTGAGTGTAGCGGTCCAGTACAAGTTTCTAGCTATTCAGGGAAGCAGAACTGGTCAGTCTGAAAAGTACAGTGCTGCTGCCGTCCTGCTTTCAAGTTATGGACTCATGTCTCTGTGGGGCATAATGATTTTGTTTGGACCAGCTGTAGGAACTCAGAATGACACCCGGCACTCAGCAGCATGGATTGATATTCCCAAAGACTCTGAGGGTGAACAGAGAAAAGTGGAAGCATTTCTAGTATGCCAGGGAAAAGTCAGAATTAGTTGTAAATGTTAAGTTCTTGATATCTCCTTCTCTCCCTGAAAGCTCATTTTCTAGATTTCCCCTGAAATTCCACAGGAATTTATGGAGTATATTCTAAGGGGGTGTGTGTGTGTAGGTGTACCCCAAGATACACCTTTAAGATTATTTTACATTTTGGGTGCACATCTCATGTTTCATGGGATCCCATAATGCTGTACTTTTGCTAGAGGAAATAGTGACTGAATGATTAATGACCTTTCTTTTTTAAAAGACTGAGCTGAGAGAGAGAGTTGCTTCAAAAATATATTGGCAACCTGATTTACTGAAAGCTGTTTGTTACTTTCTGCATAGAAATACCATTGAAATCATCTTGAATTATTTTCCTGGATTTTGAAATAACAATGGAACTTTTTCATGCTAAACAACTTAGTTACTGTGTAAGATTAAAGAAGCAAGTTATTTTTCCCCTCAGTCTATTCAGTCTTGTATCTCTAGTCCTGAGAAGTACTAATAATTGTTCAGGAAAAAAGGAAAGGAGGGCGCTCTCACTATCTTGGAGATCTTGTCTATCAGCAAAAGAAGCTGTTGTGGTGGGAAAATACAATAAAACTTCTCCTTCAACATCAGAACAGACAGATGTAAACAACAAGTAATAACTTCACAATGCCCAGTGCATGCAATGAGGTTTTCATTAACTTATAATTTCTATTAGAGGTAGAATCCAACTTTTTCTAGTTGACATGCACCGGAGAGATGATGCTAAGTATCCTAGCAGTCCGCACACATATCTCCCATCCTCATGCCCACTTTCCACAGCCCTCAATAAAGGTAAAGGAGAGAAACTCTTCCATAGAAGGCCCTGGAAACAGTAATTTCCTTATGGAAATCTTCAGAAACATATGAAAGAGTGTCAATATTCAGCTGGATTCTGATTCACTCCTACAGGACTGAGAAACTGGGAGAGAAATAGAAGAACGACAGAATGGCGCAGGCTTGATAATGATGGTAAATCCGATGACATCTGTAGAGGGATAAATAAGCAAATTACTGACGGTGAACTAAAAGCTGTGAACCACACCAGGAAACCATCCATCACTTACAGTTTGGCGGCGGGTTATTTCCCTAGTTCACACACCAGCTCTCTTGGAAACATACAGTCTTCGAAGACTGTAGCAGCATACAAGCTGAGAATGGATTAGACTTACTGGATACAGAGATGTGCCAGAGCAATAAAAAAAACCATAGGCTGATTTTTATATACTTTGTATAAAGAGAGATTAATGTAATTTACATGTAATGGTGGGTATAGTTGCCTTGGTCAGGTTAAGTATTACTCTCTGTTTTACAGTGATATGTTTTGGTCCTAAAATCTCAGGAGGTATATTAAAAATGTGTTCACCTTTACTGAACAAAAGACTGGAGACCAAGTCAATAAGTGAAGAGACAGAATGTAATGGACCCATTTAGAGAGTTATTGCAGAAAAGATGCTATAAAGGAGACTGGAAAAAATGCATCAGGCAATTCAGTGAGACAGATATGAAATCCTTTTATTTTGGCATTGAAATGCTCAAGGTTGGGAAACAAAGGTGTACCGTGCACACTGGATCCAAGATTCATCCTGTGATGTTTTAATCTTTAACTGCAGTGGCTACTAAGTTAAAGGAATTAATCTTCATATTTCCATAAGAACGGGAGAGACAGTCTGCTGAGACCTGAACCATCGACAATGTTTGCCTTCCTCCAGTGGCTAGAGAGGCTGGGACTGACCTGAGCATTGCTATTTGGAAAATGTTCTACGTTTACACCACTGAAGTGAATTGTACAATATGAGAATATCTTTATATTTATTTATCAGTGAGGAATTGTTTTTTTCTTCTTATGTTTTGTAGCTCTAGAACTCAGAAGTGTTTAATTATTGCTAGCTATACTCAGTAATTAGGTTGGGAGTTGGCTAATATTGAGTGGAGTGAAGCAGTTAGTTTGTCCTGATTGTTAGAAATTGTCATTGTAGTTATCCTGCTATTCTAGTCTTTTACAGTGGGCTGGCAGGGTTGAAATGACTGCGCTGATACAGAGTGAGTTGAAAGGGTAAACTTTGTGCTCCAACTCCAAGGCTGTATGCTACTGTTAAGGACCTGCCTGGTCACCAGAGGCATCCTGGTGCTGTTGAAGACACCATAGCCATGAGCTCCTGATCCTAAAGTTTTCAGACTTAACTCCAAAGGGAATTGAGATTTTGGGGTTTTTTTTTGCCCCTGCCTATTTCCAGTGGCTATCTTTTGTAAAAATTTGTTCTGCTGATGGTTAGAAACCTCCTCCTCATTTCCTGCTTAAATTTATTCATGACTATTTTAAACTTACCTGTTCTTAGAAACCACGCATGTAGCTTTCTGGACCCAATGCATTACCCATCAAAGTCAATACGTGTCTGTTCCTCAGCTGTAGTAAACTAAACCATGCTGATATCAAAGCAGATCCAAGTTGAGATGAGTGGGAAATGCACAAGGTGCTGTCTAGGTTTTCTCTGTTGATATGAGGGGTTTGCAGAATTTTTACTGGAAGTGCTTCATAGGATGCCACTAACGTATTCCTTTCCTCATGTGCCTAAAGGTCCGCAGTGTGCTCTGCCATTCGGTGCCTCCTCTGTTCTCAATGGAGCTGTATTTTGTGAAAATGCTTCTGGGCAAGCTTCAAGCATTCAGCAGTGCTGGCTGGTGTGTCACCAGGGCTTCCACAGCGCCGTTTCCAGCACATCGTTTCAGTGTGATGTGCAACAGCGTCTATGGGTCTCGGCTGCCCCGCTCTACCACGCCTGCCAGAGTATGTCTGAACTGCTGTGGGTTGGAAAGGGTGCAGAGCAGTGTCACTAAGTGTACAAAAATCTGCTTTCATCACGAAGCTACTGTGTGAATGACAATAATAGGACACAACAGTTATATGGGAGTTGTTAAATTAAGGTGCAATAGGTTAGTCCTGTCTTCTGCCATCTTAATCTCTGCCTCTTGGCTGGCTCCTATGCCAGAAACAGTCTCGCTTTTCTGTGATAATATAGCTATAAATAGTTAGTCAATCTACATGCAGATTTTTCCTTGTTAGTTAACAGATGCTGGCACCATGAAGTGATTCTGATGGAACCACTTAGTCCTGGAAGAACAGATGAGTGCCAGATGTTGAAATCTGGCAGAACTTGATTGTTTATTTGCATAATCAAGTCGCTGTTACTCCTGCATCTTTTTGCAGCTGTCTGTTCTTTAGGATTGTTGTAGTCTTTGTTGGCTGATTTGTGGTATTTTTCAAACCATTTTTCTTTCAGGAAAAAAATGGTACTTTAAATCATGGAAGAATCAGTTCTCTATTCAGAGCTCATGTAATTGGCTATTAATGTTGGCCTTTTCAATTATTTCAAGTAGAGAGATATTCTGATCAAAATGGCAATTTGTAGCAGAGCTGAACTTTGAGAAATGTGGTTCTTGATGCCAAATTTGCAGCTACTCTTCATCTCCAGAATAGGTTAAACCCATTCTGGAACCCCCTGCATTGACACATTTCCAGTTGTATCCCAGGTCTGCTATTCCAAATGTAAACGTTTTTTCGAATTTTAAATTTCAGACTGAAACTTTTGTCTGTCTGGAATCATGTTTGCTAGGTTTTTGTAGCATGTTATGAAGTAACTTCCATGTTTGCCTGACGGCAGCTGGATAACTGCAAGGACAGAGGGGAGTGTGTGGCAATCTCATATAAGCTGCGATTTAATGCAAGCTAAGGATGTCTCCTGGTAATTTGTCTTTGAAATTGAGCATGGTTTTAAGCAGAGAGAAAAAATTTCCAACACATCAGAAGGCAATTGAATAGACTTATAATAACGGTGAATTCACCACGACACTCAGTAATTTGTTCCAGTGTTTAATTACCCACATTCTTAGAAATCTCATTTCCTGTTTTGATGTGTACGCTTGAGACATTGTGGCAAAGTCAGCTCTTAAGGACTCTCTGATAAACCAATCAAGGGCGTTGTGCCTTGCAGGAAGAAGCAGGCTTTTGTGTCCTCTGCTTCCTTCTACCATCCTCCTTGGAACCTCTCTGGGCTTTCTCACGCTTGTTTTGGGGTGAGGGCAGGGGAGTTGTGCTCCATTAGTAACACTTGCGTGTGATGCAGCGAGGGTCTGTAGAGGAGGTGAATGACGGAGAGCTCTGCCACTTGTCCAGGCTGGTGGGATAAGACACAGCTCTGTTTGGAGGTGGCATGACAGCATGACTGTTGTGCTGAACCTGAGATAACAAACCCTCCGTGAAGCCTGTGACCAGCATAACCTACTGGAGACAAGAAATATGCACCTTTTTTTTTTTTTTTTTTCCTGGCTAAAAAGATTTTCATTTTGTGACTGATGAACTCACATGTTTGTCATAGGTTTGAGTGATTTATGTCACTTTGGTTTGCTACCAAAAAATTGGAAGGCCCTTGTGGACGTCCATGTCAACACCATTATTATGTAATCAAATTTATTCCCTCCTAAACTTTATGCCCAGTTAATTTGACAAGCTAGGTTTCTGAAAGCCCATTTGAATTAGTGTTAATTGCTTTAAGCATTTAATTCCTTTTTTAATAGAGGTCTTTTCATGATTATGTCTAAGAGAAGTGGAGGTCGACAGGTCAATAATTCCTGCCTTCCTGTTTCTTTTCTAAGTATTGGCATTACGTCAGCTTTCATCTAGTTCTTTGGAAATTTCTATCTGCTAAGGTTTATACAAATTCATCATTAATGATCCAGATTGTTCCTTATCCTTCTGCAAGTTAGCGGTCCAGGGTGAAATACCTCTTTATTATTATATAATAACTGTATCGCCTGGCCTTTTCCCTAAGGCAGAACATATGTATTTGTCAAGCATCTTTCTTGCTGCTTATTGTTTACTACCAATAACTCTACTGCTTTCACCTAGAAGTGGGGAGATGCTATTGATGCAACATCAAAATGTCAAATCAATGTCTTTTTTCGAAGTAATGTTTGTACTGTCCTGAGACTACTTTCCTTTCTACTGCTAAATTCCCTTTCTTCTTCATTTTTAGAGCTCCAGGTATTTCAGACAGTTCAAGCTCAAACACACTTTCAACTACTACTGCCTCCTGAGAAGACTTGTAGTTCTGACTACTCTGGGTTACTCCAGGCATTCCAGACATTTATTTTAGATGAGTTGAAGGCTCGTGGTTTATGTCATCTCCAGGTAATTTCAATTCCTTATTCTCCGTTGTTAGTGGTTTTTTTCTTTCTTTTTTTTTTTTTTTTTTTTTTTTTGGTGGTTTTGTTTATTTGTTTGTTTTAGTGGTTAAGGTTTTTTGTATTTAAAAAAAGAAAAAGAAAAAGGTAAGACACAAAGTAGAACTTTGAGAGAGATGGAAGAGCAAAACGTGCCATAAAACCTGTTGGGATTGGCAGCACTCTTATATGGATGATTGTGAAAATAGGATGTTTAGTCTCACTGACCCCACATTGGCAGGTCAGCTTAATGTAGCCATAGAAGTCATATCACATCCAATATCTATTAAAAATATGTTTTGATAGAAGCAAACATTTTGACTAATTCTTACAGTGAGTAAATGACCTGCTAAAATTACCTTTTCCTAGTTCTGTTTTTACAGGTTCTTTTGAAAATGTTGGTTTTGTGCATAGTGCAGTGAAAAAAATAGGAAAAGGCAAGAACTAGAAGGCTCTCCTGTTGACTAACCATGGTTTCATTTAATTTTGAATTTGAGGTGAATGCATTTGGAAATACTGGCTCAGTTTCTGTCTGTGATGATTCCACTGTCTATGTTGAATGCCTGAGCATGGACCGCCTGGGGGTGAACATCACATGGAGGACTCAGCTGGAAAACATCCCAGCAGCTTCTCTCCCTGACTTACATGATATTGGTAAGGTTTTTTTTTCTCTGATGTTTCTGTGAATTAAACCTGTTTTGTTTTTAATTGTTTTCTTTCCCTGTGTCTGCTCTCACAAGGCACTAACAAGGTATTACAAATGCTCACTGAAATAGCCTTTGTAACACTGGAGTTGTGGTTTTGGGCTTTTGGTGTTGATATACTTCTCTTTCCAGGCTGTGATTCCAGGACCTGCTCAATGGTGGAAAATATTGTGTTCCTTACTGGGTTGGGCTTGGAGAAACCTATTTCACACATTGCCAAAAATAAAACTAATTTCTCCCAAGTTTGGGTTTTTTCCCCCTTTTTTTTTCCTTTTCTCCCTTTGACGCTAAAGAAGGACCCCTCAGACATCCTAGGACAATTATGCAGAGACCACTGACTGGCGGACCTTTGCTGTGGTTTCCAAGCGAGTTAGGAATGGTGTAAGGAACTTCTTTCAAAGCAGTCAGTGTTCCTGTTTAAAATAAAAGCTGTAAAAGACATATCCCAAGTTCAAATGCCCTCTGTGCCACCTTTTCTCCGGTTTTACTATTTTAAAATGGTGTCCCCAGCATGTGTCCTTCCTTCTAAGTTTGGGACTTGGAGACATGTGCCCTACAGCAGTTTTTGCCTGATCAGAACTGAATTCAAAAGCCTTCAGGATGCAGGCAGGGTCTGCAGTGGTCGTGTGGTTCCTGGCTTTATGGTCTATTTCAGTTGCTCCAGATTATAAGGGAAACATGAATATTTAAGCAGTTTGAGGAAGGTGGATCAAAGTATAAGTGTGTTTGGTTTTATATTAAACTTTACTTCTGAAAGTGTTCCACTGTGAGTGTGTTACATTTTTGACCCTCTCCACACTATAATTTCCCTGTATTACTAACATTGCTTTTCAGGGAATGGCTGGTTTCACAAAAGGCAGAGCAGAACCTGCTTCTGTAAACACTTGGCACCATCAACTTCCATTACCCAGCTTTGGATTTTTCTGTTTGAGGTGTTTTCTAGTGTATTTACACAGAGTGAGCAAATTGGCTCTCTGATTTGAAAGTCTACATTACTAAAATAGCTTTGTTCTCCTATCTTCTTTAGGGATAAATAAGAAGTCTTGCAGGTTTGGTTTTTTTTGTTTTGTTTTTTTTCCCTTCTGTGAAGTATCTGAGAAAAATTGCTAAACAGAAGTGCTGTGTGCATATGTTCCCAAAGGAGAGCCTCAAATCTAAATCACTCGTGAATACTTCGCTACTTTTTTTTTCTTGCAGATATTTTTATGTACTAAATCTGAGGCTGTGCAAATCCCTTCCTGAAGGATCTTATGCCATTTGGCTTAGTAGCTTAGATAGAACTCAGCTTTAAAATATTGAGGAATGCTTGCAGCAATTTTTCTCTTTTCTGTTCAACAGACACTATACTATGGCTAGTAAAAATGAACTTTTGGTGGATGAATGTATAGTAAACAGTCCCCATCAGTAAAGTCTGGAGGAGGTCAGTCCCTGCCCTATACAATCGATATTTTAAGCTGTGCCTTTGTGCTCTGTATTTTCCTTAAAGAAAATTAGGAATAAAAGAAAGAACAACTTTACTAATTTTTTATTTCTCTTTCTCTCACTTTCTTATTTGGCCAGTATAAACTCTAGGTAACAGTATGATCCCTTTTCCTGTTGAAGTTAGTGTTTCATTCAACAGAAGCAAACCTTAAATCAGATTTCTTCCTACTGCACAGCACAAGATGCAACAATTTGCAGGATATTTCTGTATGTGAAAAGATGTATTGTCCCGCAAGAAGTCTAAATCCCTAAAGTTATACCAGGCCCTGGAGAAATACTTAGTAAGAACTTGTAGTAAATCTAACAATGTCTAAGATGTGTAGTAGCTTGAATTGCCAAAACTGTGCAGCAAATCCAGGGAAGGACTACTGATTCTGCCATGATTTAGGGCATGCTGAAAGTGCCCCCAGGAGGTTCACGTTGGACCAGAAGCTAGGTCCTATGTAAGCAGGGGAGTGTGCCCCAAGCTGGCCAGCCATGCTGGAAGGGCTGAACCGAGGCAGCTCGTGTAAGATGTATCCAGTGAGTCTGTGGCTGGCATGTCCATCAGGTGCTGAATTGTCCTCTGTTGAGTTGTTGCAGAATGTACCTGTCTACTTGCAATGCATGAGCATGTATACTACAGTTAAAGACTTGTTTATATACTCTGACTGTAAAGGATATTATATATGCAGTGTGGTCATAAGCAGGGTCACTTTTAGTGATAGTGTTAAGAACTTTTCAACACAGTGAAACATTTAGGACTAAAGGACATTTAACAGACTGAAGTCGGTTCTTACTGTTTTGGTTGTTTGCTTCATTCCTGTCCTTTCTGACATGTTTTGCTGTCATTTTAAGGTTATTTTTAATTCTGCTATGACTGGTCACTAGACAATTTGGAAGGATATTTGCTTGAATAAAAGGCTAATCTGCTTATTCCTGCTTTCACTTCTGAGATAATTTCTGGCAAAACATTTGCAGTGTTGTTGGCTATGTTTGGTGATCTCCAGTTACTCCCTCATGAGCTAAGTTTCAGTTTTGCCTGGGGTTGAACAAAAACTGAGGGCCATTTTGCTGATTATAGTATGTATTAGTGCAGCAGAATGATAGGTTGCTCAAAGCTAGAGGAATCAGAGCATTGAGAATACAAGGACACAGCTGTCAGCTTTAATGTGAGGTCTGTTTGCTTTAGCCCATAAGCGTAAAAACCTCGTGTCCCTCCTCTGCAATGGGAAAACAACATCTACATGACAGCAGCCAGCTATGGACCAACATTGAGGAAAAGAGGGCACCTACGCTTTCACTATTAAAGGTCTAGGATAATTTTTCAGAAAAGCATTGTACGTCTGCAGTCCGTTTAGCATGGGCAGGAGCGCAGCACTGCGTCACTGGAGCCTCGTACTGGGCTGTGAAATTCTCTCCCTGCACAACTGAAAAGCCACCTGTGGGCTACAGTCCACACTGGGAAACTCACCATGTAAGAAGGCAGCAGTACCTTCAGCTATTTGACTTGGACACATCAATCACAAAATAATAAACTGTATAATGTGTGAGCTGCAACATTCCTCACGTTCTCTTCATCTATATAACATCCTCCCTGTGAAAATTCAGTGTCCAAGGTCTTTAGTGTAGTCACAAAACTCAAAGTACATAGGGTGCAGGATTTCCCATTTGCTGGGTTACTGGGCTGCCCATCACCTGTAGCTACAGGAGGTCCTTGTCTTGCAAATTTGCACCAGTAAACCACCTCAGCATTTCATTCAATGTCATAAACCCTGCAAGGATAAACAGCAAGTGATAGCAACCAAAATCTGCTGGGAGCACTGTTCTTGTAGTACTTCTGGTCCAGCCAAACTGGAGAATCTGCTCTTGATCTAATGCTGAAAATTGTCCTTGTACAAGCCATCAAAAGGGAAACCATCTGGACAACTTAGAATATGGAGAGTAGGAAAGGTACTCACTGTTTCCAGCTTTAAACACCAGCTTCAGCAATTGTGAAGAGCATGTCTGTTGCATGGGTGGTTATGTTGAATATCAGTGGTGTGATGGAAGGTGATTATTAGTCTGTTACTGATGCCAGCCTTCAAAAACAAACCAACCAAATGTTGAAAAAGAAGCAAATGATACCTATTAAACCCCCCCCCCCCCAGTAATAAATTAAATCTGAATGTCAGATAATCCTGGTTTTCATCTGCTGTATTTTTGTAACTCAGAAATCAAGTTTTGTTCTTTAGCATCCTCTACATATATTGAGATTAGGACTTGAATCTGATAGGCAGTGTACAGATTCATTCTTGTCTGCTGTTTGCTAACATGCTTGTATTTCTGTATCTGCCTGCGGTTTTAACTTAAAGTTCATCAGTTTCTGTGAGATTCTCCGTTCCCATATGGGAAACCTCTTTCATGCTATTTTGTCGTATTTTTCCCCTGTTAGAAAACGCATTTGTTGGAGAAAATCTCATTGGAGCATTTATAAAAGAGATTAAGGATGGTGGTTTTCTGTTGCATTTGGACTCCAAGCAATTCCTAGCAGATTCTTTCATTGATTTTCCCCGTGATGAAGAGTTTGATCTGTCTCCAAGTGTGCAGCTAGGATGTAGAAGCGGGTTTCACAGAACTTCATCTCCTGGGAAAGCAGTCCCAAATTCACAAGGATGTGGTATGTCTCAGTTTAACTTTCCCTTCTTTGATGTCATTAGGAATCACTATAAAGCTAAAGTTAGAAAATCACCGGTAAACTTGTGTTTATGGTTAATATGTGAAAGGCATGAAGCACCATCGTGAATGATAATAAATCTGAGGAGAAAAGGGAATTAGTGCTTTGCTTACCGTTCGGTCCTTGTATTGAACCAGCGATTTGGAAATAGGCATCATGGCACTGGCATTGTATAGAAGGTTTTGCAAACATTGTTGGGGACATTTTAGATCTGTCTGGTATTAGAAGGTCATGTGCATGTAATGTACGTGAGCCTTAATAAGGTCATGACCTTAAGTTGTAAGTAATGTACATTACATGTACATGATCCTTAATAAGATTTGGCAAAGATATCGGAGCCAGTGCTTTGGATGATGATACATTACCCAGAATAGAAACCTAGATGCAGAAATGGCAAAAGTCCTGAGATAGTGAATTCCTGGGCCAACTCCAGCCAGCTGAGATGGAAGCTTCCTCGGTGTTGGCCAACACCCAGACCTGATTACACTTCTGCCCTCTTTTCATCTTCCTTCCTTCTGCTGAGTCAGCTTCCCTGGAACAGGCTGCCTTTCTGTCAGCGTCCTGCGTAGGCTGCCAGACCTGCCTCTCCGACAGGTCCCCGTGGCTGTGCCCAGCAGTCCTGTGTACCAGCTCATGCTGCCAGTGAGCCTTTGCCGTAAAAGCCCCGCTCTTGTTTCTATCAACATCAGCCCTCCTGCAGTGCAACCCTGATGGTCTCGTTGGCCCAGTTAGCCTCAGTGAGTCTGTGTCTTCCTCATGTCGGTTTGGCATGTGTTCACTGTGTCTATGTCTTTTTTGGGAATGGAGGAGGGATGTACCACTAAGGTCAAGAGTAGTAGCTCTTGGATAAGTTTTCCAATATGGGAAATACGTTCAGATGAGAAAATTTCAACACTGTGCAGCTTAAGTTAGAGAACCTCAGAACAAAGCAAAATACATGGAAACAACTTAGCTCTCTGCTGGATATGGTGGTTCTTATTAAGCTAGGAGAGCTTCTCAATGCCTGGGCAAGAACTTCCAAGTAATCAAGTGATGAATCAGTTCTGCAGTGCTGCAGTTTCTAACTTGGACCTTTAAGGGTAAATTGGCTGCAGTTTCAGTTCATCTCCATAGTCTGAAACACTTCAAGTTTTGATTATTTAAATACACCATGCAGAAAAAAGATTAATTCCAACTGAGAATCCAGAGTCTGTAACAACTTGCAGTCACTTAAGATGTACTGTTATACTGATTAAAGGTATCATTATTTCTTCAGTAGAGTCCATCACTTGGAGCAGAAGAACTTACAAAGAATTGAATCTTTCTGCCAAATATTTCCCACCAGGGATAAAGGCTTCCAAGAAGCAGTGAATTAATTTGCCTTGTGAGTTAGTTCATACATAATTTGAACCACGAAGCTGTAGAAAAATTCACCCAGTAAACCAGACTTATCATAGAGATGTGGAAAGGAGACGGTTTCTGCTCCAGCTTTTGGCACAGGTTTTGCCTTCTAAGATCTCATGGTATACATGCTGCTGACACTGTTTTGTGTAGTAGGGCTGCATATTTTATTCTGAACATGGGATTTAGGAATTCTGTTTCTGGTTCCTCTAACAATAAATAAATATATTTATTTATTTTGCATTATGGATATATTCTGGCCATTTATCCAGTCTGGATCTGCATCTCTAGTAATAATAGGGACTAGTAGTAAGAAGTATCACCTGTGATTACAGAATTCAAACCTGTGTGAGGGTGACAGGGTTTCTTTATTCTCTTCCCTTTCCTGTTCCACCTGGTTGTTGAAATACAAATTGTCTTTTCTGATCCTGATCTTATTGATTTGTTTGCTTTTACTTGACTGTAAGTGACATTTAGCCTTGCTTCAGGAAGCATGGACAGCTCTTAGTAGCAGCAGCTTTCTAGTGTTCTCAATAAACTCAGTATTTTCATTTAGGAACATGCAGCTGACATGAATCTGCCTCTCATCTCATGTATTTTCCTTACAGTCATCTGTTTCTTTAGGTTAGTATGTATGGTACTTTGTTTCATGTTTTCCTGCCTGTAAGATAAGTAACATTATCATATGTTAGTTTTTCTTATGTGACATGTTTTCTTTGTCTCAGTCTTACACTGAGTTACTTTACCCCACAGGTGTTTATAAATATAATTCCTTAAGAGTATGAGGTAACAGTTTTATTTTAGCTAAAATTTAAAGGGACAAAAGACACTTTTTTGCTGAGGTGTGAGTTGAAAAGAAGAGAGTTGGAAACTGTCCTGGAGGCAACTTTGTGAACTCAGCCCTTCTCCCCCCATTTATTTCAGGAGAAAATCTGAAACCTGTTTGTGAGTTATCTTTGTTATAATATAAAGTTTTTATTCTGGTTCCTTTTATTATTTAGAATGCTTAGCAATTCTATCGGAGCTGATTTGAGCAGATCATAACCCAAATCAAATAAAGTGCTAGATTTATAGCTGAACTGGCAGCTCAAGACTTCATTCCTAATAATGTAGATCAAGAATCAGATATCCCAGTTTTCCAGTATCTCTGGATGGGGGAAAAAGCAGTGCAAGCATTGGGTAATGATCAGTTCTGACAGTTTTTAAGTGTGCTTAGTATAGTGAAAAGAGCTGGTCTAGGGTGAAAAGAGGATATTGTGAGGAGTGCTATCCCTGCTTAGTCACTCCAGCGAGTTGTTCTTTAGCCTGGAATTCGTTACTCAGCACGTTGTTCCCTGGGTACACAGGAGCCCAAGGTTAGTTATGAGTGTGACCAGGTTAGAAATTTCATGTGCAGGAGCAAGGGATTAAATTTGGGGCTCATTTTTACTTTTGTATTTTTATTTTTTCCTATTTTAGGTATACAAAGTTTGAGCCCAGCGCTAACAGTTAGCTCTGAGATTTTGGCTCAGACCTGTTCTTTAGTTTCTTATATTGTTAACATATATGATTGTTAAAGCTTGAAAGAAGTACAATAAGGTGTTTTGTTTAACTTACAGAATGAAACTTCACCCCTGTGTGATTGTGTTGAATGTAACCTATAGCCAAATGATACATGCCTCCAAGAGTTATAGTCTAGAAAACAAGCATCTCTGCACCAACATTCTTTGCTGTTCTTTGTGCCCTTTTTTAAATTTGCCACAAAAGGCAATTTTACTTGCTTAAAACGTTATAGGAGACACAGATATTACTTTCACGTTATGACTACTACTACAAAACCAGGACAATGCTTTGAAAAGCTTGATTTGTTCCTTTATAATGTTTAATTGCTTAATTAGTCTCCCTCATCCTTTGCATTTTGTCTTCAATTTAGGCATGGGTTACTAATTTAATTTTAATTTTCTACTGTTGTTCATTTGCAAGATGAGTGTGATCCTTTTTGCATGTGTTGGAAAATGTCTTTAAAATGTATCAGACACTCTTGTGTATTAAATAACGTGCTTGAGCAAGGAGAATTCTGTCTCATCCAGGATTTTTTGGTTCTATAATTGATTTTAGATATGTGTTAGACCTAGAGTAATTGCCTTGATATGTACTTGGGAGGAAAATTTCACTCTCACAGTTTTGTCATCCTTTACCTTTCCACTGGAACTTTTCCAGCAGATGAAGGAAGATAGGATCATTTTAATACTGGGTTTTTTTTTAGTCTGTTATAATCTAGGTGCTATAAGTTAAATTAATTTACATTCTAGTGTGTTGGCCAGAACAGCAACTCATCATATGGGTTGTAGCAGGGCTGGCCAATTTTCCATGACTGTTTCTTCCTTATACAAACTTCAGCTGCTGTCAAGACATAGGGCAAGAACAGAAATGAAGTTTTGCACCTTGTCAAATTCCCAAAATATACATTTGATAGTGTTTTGAAGGAAATCTACATCTGGAAAACAGCTGTGAAATAACAAGTAAAGGTATTGCCCTGCAAATATGTCTGCAACTCTTCTGCTTTAAAGTTCATTCGGATGATCTGGAGGGAAAGACAGTATTTCATGACCTCCCAGAAGACAAGGAGTTTTCTTTGTAATGTGCAACCACTCAGCTGGAAATATTACTCCTGATTATTCAGAAAAAGATACATATACAGACTAAGAATATCTTTTTGTTTTGTGTTTGGGTTGTCATGTGCACAACTAGTGACTTTTAATCCAGCCATTACTGTTTAGCTTGGAAGTGCTTAGCAAAAATTTCATTACCAGGAATTCTGAATGAAAGTATTGCCATATGGTGGGTTTCTGTATAATGTTTCTGGAGTTTCTACTCCTAGAGGCCGTCCTGTTTCTGTCTGTAGTGTTAGAAGTTACTCTGTAGCTTGTGTTCCTTTGTTTTCTTTCACAACTTATCTATGAAGTGCATTATCTTATTACAAATGGGTTCGACAAATAGAAATCAAGCCTGGGTTTGGCGTTTCCAGACAGCTTGATGTGCACTTATTCAAGTACATTTTTAGGGTGATCTGAGGAAAAAAAAAACCAAGACAAGACCACAGCCTATATTCCAGTCATTTCTGACTTTAATGAGAAAATTACCTTTGTTATACCACTTAAAAATACATATATTAAGAGCTTGAAGCCTATGGCAAGTCTACCAGCATGAGATAGATATATATACTCCCACACATATGTGTTCAAATGCCTGAACTGGTTGGATTCCAGGAGAGTACTAAGGTGATTGTTTTCTTTGCAGTTGTTTGTCCTCCAGGCAGTCATTTCCAGAAGGATGAATGCATTCCCTGCCCTCTTGGCTACTATCAGCATCAGACAGGACGTTCCTCCTGTATCAAGTGTCCTGTGGGCAGAACTACCAACTCCTATGGGGCAATCAGCGCCGATCACTGTAAGTTGAACTCATTTTTTCCCTTATGTTTTGTATTCTGGCTTCAAATAACTGATGGAATTTTTTTCATCTGTAAGTTTTAAAAAAACCAAAACCTCCCTTTGTTTTTTTGTTGCTTTTTTTTTTTTTTATGGATATGATCCTTTCTGCATACGCTCAAAGACATTTCACAAAGACAGAAGAAACTGCCTGGTGTTTTGACGAAAAATGCATGAGAAATAAGTGGTCTGTCTCATCCAGGATGTTGTGGTTCCTTAAGATGTGTCCTCAGGAATGGTATCTGAGTGTTCAGTATCAGTGAGAAACATCTCACATAATTCGTTTATTGTCACTTTGATGAACACTAAAGTAGTCTTGTCTTTGTGCATCTCTTTCCCCTGCAAATATAAATACTTCTCAGAAAGCAACTATCGATATGTTCATTAAAGTTATATTCAGTTTAAATGACTTATTTTTGCATGTAGTTTTTTAATAAATTATTTTCTTTAAGTCCAAATTCAGTTTTTGTCTGTAGAATTAGCTCATGGGTAAAAATAAAAGTCAATAGTAAGAATCAGTTTATTGGGAGTATTGGTGAGTATAGGGTTGTCTTTGTTCTGTTTCAACATACTTACTCTCTTAGGTGGGATAAAAAAAAACAAAACAGGTTTATTGTAATGTACCGACATCAATTAGCTTTTGCCTGAAGTTGTCATTCTTCATTTCTATATGTGTTCTGTTGTACATATTGGACTCCTGTGCTAAAAAGTTTGCCTCTTAGTTTTTCTTTACTGCACTTGCAGTTTTCTTTACTGCAAGTGCCTGCAACTAAGCCTGCTCCCTACCTGGTTTCCACCTTACCTGTGTCCTGAGTCTCAGTGCTAGCCCTTTCCAAAAGGCCATGCTAATTGCTTTCTTTCTTTCCCTGCTGCCTCTTCACAAAGTCTGCAGAGTTTGCTGAATTAACGGATGTTACGGCTCTTGTGTTATTCTTCATAGCATTTCACAGATCCGTTGCAGCAGGCACTGTGCAAACCTGTATGAAAGCAGAGTTCCTTGTCTGTACTTCTTTGCTTTACACTACTTAGCATAAATGGAGATTTGATCCATGGCAGAGAATCCAGATGTTGGCATATGGAGTGCAGCAACAACAAAGCAGTGAGACTACCACATTTCAGAGCACGAAACTCCATGCAAATTAGAGATAATTTTCAGTGAAGTTTCTGCCATACTTGGAGCACTTTTGTCCTACAACATTGAAACATTGTCCTGCTGCATTGACAGGACCAGAGGCAGTGAGCACAAACTAACACACAGGAGCTTCCCTCTGAACATCCAGAAACATCTTTTTCCTGAGGCTGGGCAAGCACTGGCACAGGTTGCCCAGGGAGGTTGCGAAGTCTCTGACCTTGCAGATGTTCAAAGGCTATCTGGACATGGTCCAGGGCAACCAGCTCTAGGTGGCCCTGCCTGAGCAGTGGGGTTTAGACTAGATGACCTCCAGAGGTGCCTTCCAACCAGAACCATTTTGTGAAACCCAGTGACAGCACCATCAAACTACTTTTTTTTTTTTTTTTCTTTTCTTGTTTATTTGTAACAGGTATCACGTACTGTCAGAGCAATGGGCAGGGTCTGGAGTGTGATGAAGATGGCCAGTACAGACCCTCGCAGCAAGACCCTGACACTCAGAAATCCCTCTGCCTTGATAGCTTTGGAGCAGCACTGGCTTGGACTGAAACAGACGATCTCCTTACAGACTACCAGTGCCTAGGTAAGTGTCAGAAGAATATTTTGTGACCCCACGTAAGTGAAACCTCCTGATGAAAAGACACATCACTCCACAGCTTACAGGGATTCACTTTCCCGTAGCTGTGGCCTCTGCCTTAAGCCACATTCCTCCTCAATTTTGCATGTCTTGACTACACTGGGGAAGTTATTTCCAGTGAGGGAAGAGAGGGAAGCACGTTTCTTACACTTTCAGATGGCTGACAGCTTTTTGACGTATGCTGACATCCTGCTCTCTGCTTGGAAACCTAAAGGAATGATGAGAGGGCTAGTGGGAAAGAAGAATTATGCATTTCTTTGTAAAATTATCACTTATTGTCGTGTCCATGTGAAATAGACTGTGTTTGGCAATGACCTCACAGTCGTGGCATAACGTCACCCTCTGGGATCCTGCTGTGTGGTATTGGACTTGGTGAATGTATCCTTGCAAGCTGGGGGAACTTACTTCTGCTCGAACACAGTTGTGAAATGCGAGTTCTCAAGGATGAATAATTTGAAGGTCATCCATCAAACAGTCCCCCAACGGCCTGCAGCAAGGTCTAATTACGCTTCTCAGCCTCAAAGCTTTTGCCTTGCCCAAAAACAATTTTCCAGAAGTTTTTATTACTCTTCATATGATTGGTATCAAATTTAATGGACTATTCAGTTTAGAAGCTGGTGTCATGGTGTGCTGTGTATTAGACAATATCTTATGATAAGTGTGATCAGCAGACAGAGTGTGAAATGAAAGCCCATAGTTGTGAAGAGGTTGCAAAACTGTTTTCAGTTAAAACAGCTACTTTTTTCTCTAAGCATACTCAGAGACTGATCGTAACTATGAACACAAGGTGTTAGCATCTCTCGCTCTCGGTCATGGGGCAGTTGGGATGTTTCTCTGGGCAGGAGACCCACAGCAGCTTAATTCTCCTGTTACTTACCTTGAGCCTTCCTGCCTGAGCAGTTCTGACTCTGTCTAGGATGGAGCAGTTATAAATATCTGTGCTTATGTTTCTCGATCATGCTAGAAAGTTTCACTACAAATAAATGTAAGTGTTGATAATTTAGGGTTTAAAAAAACAATGAGCACCCGAAAAGTCAGGGGGTTTTTGGTGGGTTGTTTTTTGTTTTTTTTTTAAAAAAGAGTTCACAGGATAATTTAATTTCCCGTTTTTCTTTTAAGGATCATGCTGCATTTTCAGAAAGCATTATATGAAGTGAAACCAATTATGCTTATTGCTACTTTCCACCCTGCCCCTTTTATTTCTCTTCACTGAATTCAGCATGCAACAAGACAGCAGGGTCTGAGGACTGACCTTGCTTTGACAGGAGGCTGGCAACTGGGCAGGGTCAGTAATTATCCCAGCTGGTCTTTGGCTTTTGAGTCTTCAGATGAAAGAAGAATTCCCTTATGTGACTGCACAGTAATAAGCTGTAACAACCCATGCTAGTTCTTATTCTCTCTCTTGTTACATTTTAAGCCACGCTTAACATTTACTGCAACAACATGCACAGGTTCTATATACATATATATATATACATATATAGTAATATGTGAGGTGGAGAATTTCTGCTATGCGCTAAGCCTGTGAAAGGGCTGAGAAGTTACATTACTGTTAAGAAGAGGGCACTGTGAACTAAATGTGCATGAAAATGGGAAGAGGGTAGCATACTTTTCATTGTACTTTCTTTTTGACAAAGTAGCTTTATGAATGCAGTTTTTTAAACTTTATATTAAAAAACACATTTCAAGAATTAAAAAAAAAGGCAGTTCTCCTAGTAGTTTTGCAATGTTTTCAAGTTTAATGTTTCATTACACTTTCTATTTCTCTGCTTTTCTCCTGTGTTATTGCAGAGAAAATGAAAGAGTGGGATGGAGCCAGAATTAGGGAAAAAATTAGATGAAAACATTTAAAAAAATGTAAATTTTTATTTCAAATTTTTCATTCAAAATGAGGGCAGCAAGCAATTGCAAAGAGCACAAAAGCCCTGCTTCTTTTCAGTCTTATGAAAAAACATGAATTCTGTTTTTAACCTGGTATCACTGCAAGCTGCAGATGTAGGAGGGATTTGGTTTAGTACAGAATTTAGCTCATGCTTATATTTTGGTGTCCTGTATTTCTAGGAAGGAAAAAACTTCCACTTCTGTTTATACCATCATTCAGCCCTCTCTCCTGCCAAGCTGGAGTGCAAGGATTTTGTTAAGTGTTTGGCTAGCCCTTGTGTTTCTTCTGAGCAGAAATGACAGTTTTATCAAAAGCACCTGCTGACTCAGCCCTGACAACAGTGGACATTTGCTTCTGATTTAGTCTTGACTGTTTTGCTGTAAGAGCACAAATGATTTTTTTTAAGAACTTATCCCTGACTTTTATTTTGTGGTTTATGCAGATGTTTCAGGGAGAGGCCTGGGGTCCTCCTGCACCCATGTGCATGGGGGAGAGGAGGGCTCAGCCTCCAGTTCTTCCATGTGCAGACAACTCCCACGGGCTGAGACCAGACCAGGGCTCCCGCTTCTTAGGTCGTGTAGGTCTAGGCCAGGCATTGGCTGCAACGAGCCAGAGGTTTGCTGTCATTTGGGGCATTTAAGTGAGAAGTCTGGTCACCACAAGGGTGATGCTAAAGTCATCGTGTTCTTCCCTTCTCCTTGATATGCTGTGCTCACTGAAAGATACTAGTGTATCAATACACGGCCACTGAACAAAACCCCCGTGGTAACTCTTACAGGTCATAGCAACCCGGGCAGCATCGTGCTGGTGCCACTGTGTGTCCTTCACCAGACTGTGATCTTCAGGGCACAGCTGGGGTCAAACCTTCTGGAGTTTAAACTGGATTCCTGGCCCTGTTTAGTGACCTTTGGATTTTGCATCTTTAGACCCCATGAGCCCAGTTTGTGAACAGTGCTGCTTGTCAGACATCCCTATGCTCAGGTGCCGTGGGTCCAGTTCAGAGACACGGGATAAAAGGGTTTGGGATGGAAAGTGACAGTCTGGAGATAAAGGTTGAACGAAGGAGTAAAAATGGAGTGTGTAGGACATGCTACCTCGAACAGATCCCTGAGCCTGAAGTCATGGAGATTAGGCTGTTGTGCTCCTGTAAACAAGTGGTAAGGCTCCTGGATGTCCTTCCTAACCAGTTGCTGTGGGAGCTGCTCCTGTTTCAGTGTCTGTTTTGCAGAAAGCTGGTTCCCCCATTGACTCCATAGTCAGTTCGATGCCATGAACAGGTAACGGGAAGTGGTCAGTCTGCTGCTCAAAGAGAAGTCTCACTGGAATATAAACTCCCAGCCCACTCCTGGCTGTTTTTTAAAGGATCTTATCACACTTTTTTTTTTTTTGTTCCCAAAACAGAAATTCTACCTTCAGTCCAGCTGTCTTCTGCATTATCTGTGGAGTTATGGTACATCATTTAATGAGCAAGCCTCTTTCCCTGCTAAATTCTTCTGATTTTTATTTCTGTCTAAAATCTTTGTCTCTACAGCATGGGAACTGATAATAGTACCCGGTTGCTTTTTGGGTGTGGTTTGGGTTTTTTGTGATTTGGTTTGTTGTTTTTTGGTTTTTTTTAGTGCTCAGAAAATTTGAGAGAGTTTCTGCCTCCAGACTGATTTATGGGTCAGAAGAAGCTCAAATTCTTCAGTCTCAGTCATTTGGGGGAGACCTGCAGAGTCCACCTTTTCAGTGCATTTCAGGTAAGGAAAACTCAGAAAATCTGTAGAGGCAACATTAACCACCATGGAAAATAATAATCTTTTTATATGCTTACAGTGAAGTTCCCACAGGAACTATATGCACCAATGCACTGCAAGATGTTTACAGCTTTTGGTGACCTTGGTTCAGGGAAGAGACTAGCTTTTCTTTCCAAAAGAAGTCTTCTGACTTTACATACCACTTCAGACAAGTCATCTGACTTTAAAGCCAGTTGGTATAGTTTGCAATATGGATGAGAGCTGAGATTCAGACCAGGAAACAGTCATCAGACTTTCCAGATGTGCAGACAACAGAAGGATTAGGTGTTCAGGACATATGAACGCCAAGTTTTCACCTCTTCCCAAATTACCTGATTGGCACATGAAAGAGGAACAATCATCCTTGCTTACATCAGAAGGATATTATAAGGAGTGCAGAGCTATTCCTCTGCCAAGGCTTACAGTGTATATACTATATTACATCTGGATACGTCATGTTTGCTGGTTTATATTGGTTCAAAGTCATTTAAAACCAAGGAGAATCACAGCGCTGCTTTCAAGGTGCTTTAATCAGTCTCACTTTCTGTCCTCTAATGCTCAGACTGTGAAGAGAGGCAGAGGGGTTACATTCAGAATAAAACCACCCTGGCAGTAATAACACAGGTGGCCTGTTTGTAGGACAGACATCACAGAAGTCTGACAAAGTGAGTGGGTTTGTGTTGCATACCATGGTCTAGCTGGAGCAGTCATCTCATGCTAAGAAGTGAAGGCATGAAGCCTTATATATGTTACTGGAATGATTTTCCTGCACCAGATCATCCCCTAGCTGTATACTGTAAGGTTTCTTGCACCTTCTTCTGAAAGTGGAGACCTTCAGAAGCAAGACACTGACCTGAGGGCACCGTGGGAATGAACTTAAGGAGGAAAAGATGCTCCTTTGACAAGCAATCTGATTCAGTGCACACAGCCTGCATTTTCATTACAAGTTATGGCAACTGTCAAATGGCAGCACTACTACAAAATATTACTCCTGGGGGGCGTCACTGAAGGCGAAGAGTTAATCTTTCCATCTCTGCGTCACTACAAAGTCAAGCAGCTTAGCTTACATTTCTGATGTTTTGATCTAAGCTGGTTTGTTTTGTACTACAGACATTTGGAAACAATTTCAGTGCCTGTTCTGGGAGCAGAGCTGTGGGAACAAGTCAGAAGCGAGTGTTTAAGGGCAGAAGGATCTTCAGCTACTCCTAAATCTGGAGGGGGGTGGCTGCTTGCTCCCTCGCACTGGCCAGGTGATTGCTGCAAAGGCAACTGGCATGACTAAAGAATTTGGTGTTTCCCTCCTTCCTATCACCCTGATACTTTTCACAATCCTTTTGCCATGGGTGACTGTATCAGGCAGGTGTAATGTGCTGCCAAAGTGGTTCATGAGAGTCCTCCCTGCCTGCCTCAGATAAAATTATTTAGCAGACATTAAATATTTGGGTGGGTGGTTAGACCTAACTCAGCTGTTTGTATCATTAGGTGATGAGTAACTTTTTTGTATTAATTTAATTTAAAAACCTAACCCCCTACTAAAATAGTTGAACACTAAAGTGCATTTGGCTAACGAAATTCATGTGCTTGCAGTCTGATAGACATATGAAAAACTAGGCAAATGGCAGTAAACAGCGGAATTTGTAGCAAAAATTTTGCACCTGAAATGCTAGGAAATCTAAGGTTTCTTTCCTGTTTTTCAGGCTGTGAAAGGGAAGACGCATGTGGTTTTGCAACTGTAACGTCTTCTGGTGCTGGAGTTCTCTGTGAATTATACAGTGCTGCTGAAGTCAACTTCAACTGCACCACCTCTGGATTGGTAAAAATGATCATATTTAAAAATATGTGTTTACCATAGTACAGTATGTTCAGTGTAAGTAGACAGCATCACAGAAGAAAGGCAGGACGTTACCTGACCCCTTGGGTGTTGCTTTTCACTATGGCCATAATAAATTCCTGCCAGTTGGTAAAGAAGCTACACCCGAACATTTCCAAAAGTGACATCTGAATGCCTCAGTGTTTGATTGAAACATCACACAGCACTTCTGTTCCTAAAACATGCTGAGCTCCTGCACTTGGGAAATTGAGTTAATTTAAAAGGAGAGTTAATCTGGATAATGCAGACTAGAAGTACCTAGGCTGGTAATCAGGTCACCTGGAGCAGTCATCATTTCTCAGTCCCTTCCTCTAGCCCAGGGTTTGGATTGTGTGCTCATTAGCACTGCGACATGCTCCCATTCACCACTGTTAAACACAGCAATATGGCATTGAAGAACTGAGGTCTCAGAATAAAAAATGCCCACGCTGGGAGCTGTGGTGGTTCTAAACCGTCTGCGCTAATTCCTCCCCCTGAGTTTCTGAATAAGGAAAATGTGTTTTAGGAGAGGAAATCAGGTAGGCTGGATTTATTCTGCATGCCTGTTTTCTGTCTCAGGTGCAAGGTGCTTTGGGGAACCCCACTGCCACTAGCATCAGTCATCTCAGCTGCCTGCTTCATGTCAGGAATCCTGAGGGAGATACTGTGATGGTCTACTTGAAGAGAGGTATCAGATGCAAATCACTCACCTAATGTTAGACAGCTGTGCCCAAGCCTGTAGTTTTTTCTGTATAAGATCATGATTGAATGTGGGGAGCATCTTTGTTTAAGGAGACATAATACTTTCCAGAGCTTAACATTTAGTGATAGCCCAGAAACCTCAGCAAATCTTCCCTTCATGCCTTGTTCCCTGGAAATTAGGAATACAGCTTTGGTAAGCTATTTTGATGGCTTTCTCCAGCAGATAGTCCTACAAAACCTCAAATTCTACCCAATGTATTATTCTATTCTGTTCTGTTGTACTTTGATTTCTCTTCACTAAGCAGTTTGTTATTTGAATATATAAGGTATTATTAGTGACCTGCTTGTACATAATTTAACAGTTGAGGTTAATTTTCGTTGTGAGTTGTCCTACTAATATACTAGCAAAGGAATAACCTGCTCTTCAGTTAATCCCAAGGTGATTCAGCTGAACTAATGAATGTACAAGGTAATTTTTTTTTCCTTTTGGCCTAAGTGTGATTGATACCACTGCATGTCCCATTCATTGTGTGTCCAACTTTATGCCCCGTGCCAAATTTGACACAAGACGACCAAATACAGAATGCTACAGGGTGTGAGCCAAAGCTCTCTGCTGTCACTGTTTTCCTTATACTTCTGTCGAAACCTCTGAGTCACCATTTATTATTAACAATAAAAATAAAGAGCTAAGTTTCACCTGAAAAAAGGCAAGTCCCCTGAGGTTGTTGCAATCAATGCAATCTTGTTCATACCAGAACTACCCCAGATTTCTGTTAATATTGCTAATTAGATCCAGGATTATATGAATTGTATCATCTTATATATGCGTCTAGTCAGCAGAAACCTTAATTGCAGATGCAGTTATGCTGGCCAAAGTACACATTTTACTTTTTTAACAAGCTAAGTTTGCTTCATTTCTATCTGGGAGTTATTAATGTAGTGCTTGAAAGTGGAGTATTACCAACCATACCATGTACATCGATTTGGGAGCCCTTTGCTGGTACAGTGGGCTGGTTTTCCTACCCCAGCAGTACACTCTGACCAGCTACCCAGATATAATTGCACCAAACCATTTGAAGATCTCATCTTGCATCTGAAAGTCCAGAGAAGGACTTTTATGGCTGAGTTTTTATCATAAAACTTTAAACCAGCTACATCCTGCAGGCAGTCCAAAAGCATCCCATCTCTCCTTGAGCTCTTTTGAACGTTCCTTTCCTGTTCTCTCTACCCAGGACAGGAATTTAACTCATCTGGACTCAAGACCTTTGAAAAGACAAGTTTTCAGAACGTGCTTTCTGGTGTGTATCGCTCCACGGTGCTCTCAGCAGCTAGCACGTCTCTGACCGATGCTCAGCTCTTCTGTCGGCAGACTTGCAGTAGGGACCTATGCTGTGACGGCTTCATCTTGAGTCAAATTGCACTTGATAGAGGTATTGTCTAACTGTAAAACACAAAATCTTGCAGCAGAAAATAAACACTGAGTAGAACTCATTTTTTTGGGTACAGTACACCTACCTCTAGATGATACCAGTGCCTCCGCATCACTGACATTTTTTGGTGTAGGCAGAATTTGAGTAGTGCTCAGGGCTTGGCCTGGAGCAATAGATAAAGACCTGAGGTAGCAAGGTGCTCTCGGAGACAAATTTTGAAAAAAGAGTTCTTTTGACCTGCTTTAGACATCTGCATCCAGATGGGATAAACCGTTCTGAAAACGCCTCTCTCCTTACCTGGAGCAGCTCGGTTGCCAGAAGTTGGTGCCTCCAGAAAAAGTCCTTGTAGTGCAAATGTAGTCCAGCTGCCTTTTTGGAGCAGGAAAAGAGGATACTAAACAGGGAATTATGTTTTGTTATTGCATGCAAGGATGTTATAATCACCTAAATCTGAGTGTTTAGCTAGGAGAAGCAAGTGCGAGTGGGATGGACAGTCTGGACAGAGGTGGGACTTGCGCAGGGCCCAGATTTCTGCCAGCAAATTTAAGCACTTAATGTCAGTGCCTGCTTTTTGTTGTTTCTTTTTTGAGCTCACATGGGATCAGATTTCCCATTGGAGTACATTGCCTATAGAAAAAGTGAAGTTCTAATTAAGAAGTCTCAAGTTTTTAAAGACAGGGACTCACAAATCCAGGCTGCTATGTGGCAAACACATCTCTAGTTTGGAGTCGAAACTGATCCTGGATTTGAGACAACTTTCTCTGTGGAAGCTGTCAAGCAAATGTTTCCAGAAAATTATTTTCTGTTTTGGCATCTCATGTTTTTTTGCATCAAAATATTTTAGGTGAGCTTGTAAAGTCCACTTCTCTTTACATTTACCATCAAATTTCTGGGTTCTCCATACTTGTGAGTGTAGAATGGGGTGTGGAGAAAGTAAAAGTTTAGAGCTCTCTGTTGGGGTAAACCTATTTGGATCAATACTAGAGGAAAATGCATGATTTGGACTAGCATTCTGTTAAAAAGAAGATAAAAGTAGCATATTAAATATCTTGTGTACACAGCTCATAAAAACAAACCAGAGAGGGCATTGTAAACCCAGAGGAATTCCTGAGCTATGGCAGCAAGTGCAAAGGATGAGCTGAGCATTGTCTAGAAGTTACAGTGCCAGGCTGACGCTAGGACACCTGGCCTTAAGTGTGCAGGTCCCGCTGGCTCACGTTGCGATGCTGGGGGGGGCTTAGGGCTGGGCAAGCTGAAATCGGGCACCAATCCAGGAAGCCATCCCAGTAAAAGTAAAAGTGCTTTCTTGGTTCAGAGCCTGAGACTGTAAGATCGCCCAAGGTATGAATATGTCTCCATGGTGCTACAAAATGCCGAGAAGACTGTTGGGTATTATCAGATAAATAGTGATATTTTATTAGGTGGTAATAGCATGTGCTGGAAATCACTGAAAAGCAGTCTACAAATGGTTAGTTTGGGGATGCAGAGTGATTTAAAGAATTGGTCACCAATATTCGAGTGAGCAGAGATTATCTTTATTCACCAGCGCTGGGTGCATGGGGGATCACTCCACCAGAGTCATGCACACCGAGGGGACTTTTCATTCCCCTCTTTATACAAGCAACTCAGACCTATTCATTAACTTTCCAGGAAATCGTTTACATATTCATTACAATGCCAGGAACTCATTTACATATCACACTAAACTAGTGACCATGATTTAAGTCCTTGTCTTTGCCACGTTTCATAAACAACAGGAACTTAGGACCAGATAGCCTTTTTAAAGATGACAAATCCAAGGACTTCGCAATTAGTACATCCGTCATGTTAGCAATAAGGGTCCTTGCATGTTTCCCAGCTTTTAGATAAACATAAGTACATCATCCTATAGATAAGTGGTGCATCATTCATCATTCAATAGCTAACCTTAGCACTCCAGTTTGAATGTACGGCTCTGATCTTCTTTTTCAGTTAGCATTTAGAGAAAGTATTGTGGGCTGCTTGGGTGGAAAGCTCTGTGCAGGTGCAAAGAACCGTTGGAGTGATGCAACTCTCTCTTTGCCTGGACCTAGGTACCATTTTGTGTAGTGTGATGAGCTCCGCAGACGTGCTGATCTGCAATGCAAATGGCTGGAGTCCAGCACCAACATCCGTCATTGGTGGGATATGTAAAGGTGTGAACTATGAAGAAAAAGAGAAGATGTTTTCCTTCACCCTGGGAGGACAGGTGTTCAGGGGAAGTATGTCAATGAGTTCTCTCAATTTACATGACTTTTCTTTAATTCTTGTATAGGCTCTGCCTTTTTCACCAGCTTGCTCTTGCACTTCGGAGCTTTTTCTCAAGTAAATCCGTATCTGTACAATCACAAGAGAATAAGAACTCTCTAATTGGATGCATTGTTGGATAGATGGACCTTTTGTGTTTTACTGGGTGAACATTAATGAAAGTCAAGAATGTGTTTAGTATGTCACCCTGTAATACTTTCAGTATTTAATTTGGGCAGATTAAACCCAGTAACCTGAAAGAAAGGTAAAGTCTGGAGCAAAGACAAAAAGAGAGATGCCCAGAGCTGCACAGAAAAAGCAGTGATGAAAAATAGAGCAAAGCCTTGGCTCCCTGGACTCAGACTAGCACGAGGACACTTGAGATCTTCTTCCTTGGGGTTTTGTGTTGTAAATCAGATGATGCATAGTCTAGTGATGTGTTGTTAATGCAATTTCTGAATGTTTCAATACTACCTGTTTAATTTGAGCAGCTATTCTAACAAACTCTTTTCTTTATTAGCTTCTAACTTGGTAGAAGAGGCAGAAAGAAATTTTACTACCTTTCAGCAAATTTACCTGTGGAGAGGTGAGTTATGTCATGGAAGTTGTTGTAAAAGCTTGATGGACTGTAGGCAGTGGCAGATGTGTGTTCTATAATGGAAGTGTCTTCTCACTTTATTTTTTACTGTCCAAATTGAGACACCACCCAGAAGCCTTTTCTGGCAGGGGTGGGTGTAATCTAGAATAATTCTGCTACTGTCAGTTTCATGAAATTTGGGTAAATTCTTTTGTCTGAGAATATAACTTTTGATACCTGTGAAAAAGATATCATGGGGACACTTTGTCCCATCGGTGTGCAGGTGCTATAATATTAATTTGGCACTATATGCATAACTAGTTGGGTTATTTTTATTATCACGATAACCCTGTATGTGGGGTTTTTTTGCAAGTTTACTTTCTGAATGACACAATGTACATAGCAGGACCTGCATGAACGATTTGTGATACTGCTTTATAAATGCACACAGCCTCCAGAGCACTGATGCTGAATGCAGGGTCATTGTGGATACGGCATTTACTTTTATCCTCCAAACAGTGCATTTTGGTTTAGGTTTTTCCCGGAGTTGTACAGAGATGGTTTAACTCATGTTTGAATCAACAGCTGGTGGAACTACCAAAGGAGTTTTGCTTAATGATGCAATTGAAAATATTTGTTATAGTTTGGCAACTAATGATTATTTTGTCTTGTGGAAGAAAGGTAAATGGAGTTACTATGCTCATGAATTCCTGTTGCGTTCCAGGCTCCGATAGGGTCGCCCAGACTAAAAACCCTGCGTGTGACACTTCTGCTTTGAAGACAGAGAATGATCTAACGTTATCAGGTATTATAGTAAGGGTGGA
Source organism: Falco cherrug (assembly GCF_023634085.1). NCBI lineage: Eukaryota > Metazoa > Chordata > Aves > Falconiformes > Falconidae > Falco > Falco cherrug. The sequence goes on from NC_073699.1 coordinate 1,642,476, forward strand.
CAGAGAAGGCAGCAGAAGACAGCAGAGGGGGTTGCAGAATTTAACCAGAGAATATCATATATTGTCATTTATGTATCGTAATGATATAGGTATTTTGAAGTCCAGAGGATTTCTTTTAGGTAGGAAGTCTGATACAGGTTTTAAGAAAGATTTTAAAAATATAAACCTCCTGTCTTTATGGTTTTTACCTTCCCAAGCCAAGCTGGAAATTAAAGTGTTAAAATGTTTGGTGAAATACCGAACTGTAAAGACTCAGGAAATATTGTTTGGCTGAGAAAAAAATTCACATAAATGCAGTAATCAAATCCTTAGCCTGAGTACCTGGGCACATTTACTGCTACTGACAATATGACTGTATATATGATGCTTACAGAAACCCAGGGTGAAACTGCAATCTTCAGTGTTTCTTCCGTGCATGGTGGAAGCGAGGGACCTGTGAAGTTCTCCATCTCCTTTGTTATTCCAGGGTCTGCTCTTCATTATACTAAGTCATGTATATATCCAAAACCATTTATAAGTTACTAGAGTTCATTTGCGCCTTCAGCACCATAATCCTAAGAGAAAGACAGCAGTGGAGACTGTTGAGAGTACTTTAGCTCATCCCTAATGAACTGTAATCTTTGCTGAGGAGTCTTGATGAACACCTGAGCATGTGATTTAATACATATAAAATCCTAACATGAAGTGAATTGCTGGTTTTACTTACGTAATTTGAAAGGTAAACTAAAATGTCTGTTTACCTAGTGGTGCTCCTATACAATTAGTGGTATTTTAAAGTCTAGAGTTAAAAATGAGTAAAAACTGCACTTACTATGCTGGGTGAAATTCTCTTGTCGAGGCATGAGTGCAGCTCTCGGGGTTGTCCATTTACTCTGCTGGGGCTGATATCTTTAAAACCTGAAGTTATGCGAGGAATGCAGTTTTTTGCCTCCATCCCTTAGTCTTAGTCATGACACAAACTGTTACAAGAGAAACTGAAGGCTGAAGTTAAGTCTTGAGATGTAACAAGACCTATAAGTCACCTTTTTAGAAAAGTTATGGATACATCTGGGAAAACATCTACAGAGCTTTAATCACTTGATGATCATCCTTAGAGCACACGGTAACATACCTTTTATACTTTCTGATAGAAAATTCAAAGCTATTGTGCACTCCTAGCATGTCAGTAGGTGCTTCAGCATTTCAGCTGCAGTCATCAACATGTCTTTACTTTCCTGTTTTCACTTTTGTCTGGATGTTTCAGTGCATGTAAGATTAAATAACAGAATCTTTCAGCGTTGGAGTAACTGGAGATGAGACGTGCTGATAGCATTTGATAAATAAAAAGGTGTTTATGAAGATATTTGTAAAAGAGCAGTGAAAAGTGTTCATTTCTTTCAGTACTGGACGTTTATTTAAAGGGATTAATTTGAAAACAGCCTGAAATAGCTGTGATTGATTGTTTCACAGGGAGCTCAAGAGATATAAAGAACTGTATGCACATCTAAAGATCACGGACAGGTGACAGAAAGGAGTTATTTAATGTGGTCTGTGACAGCATAAAGTAGGAGAAATAAGGTTAAATGACTGAAATAGGCATTAAGCTTGTTAAGAAAATGTTTAACACTGAGAGGTGTAAATCTTCTCAAGGGAATATGAGGAAAATGCTGTGTTCTGGATTAATAAAACTGGATAGATTAAGGTATTGTAAACATCCTCTAAGGCATCATGCTTCACTGTTAAGATGATGTGTTGCATGAGAGCCTAGAGAGAACCTTTTTATTTCTAGGACCTGGGATTTTCATCTAGTTTTTGGGTGGTGGAAATAGTCTGGCAATGCTATGTTGTGCAGCTCGGTGAGGAGGCGTTGCCTGCACAAGCATCAATAACTGTGGGTGGACAACTCTGTTATTAAAAACAGCCTTTGGTGTACGTTAGCCCCACAAAATGGTTGCAGCTGTTGTGATGTGAGAGGCGGAAATTTATATATAAATAAATGTAATTTGTTCCAGATCATAGCTAAGTTTTCTGTGGGTTTGAACAGTTTGTTTGTTTGTTTGAATCTTAGATTCCACAAAGGATCTTTTCTACCTAATGGACAGCAACCAGGTACAAAGTGACCAGAATCATTCTCTCCCCTACCAGCAGTATTGGATCTTCAGGCAGAAGTATTCAGCAGAGGAAGCTGTGCTTTGGTGTCTCACACGTAAGATGTCTTGGAGACTGTTATTCTGTAGGGAATAATAATAAACTAAAAACTTCCAATAGATATTGTAATTATGATAAGTAGAAACCCTGGACTTTGAGATTTTTGGGGGAAACCCTGTAACATTTTCATGGAAGTTGCTAATGGAGCTACCTGTTTCTTCCTTTTAAGGAAGAAACTGTAAAACTTTGCTGTGGCAGAAAGGGTACCCACCCATCGGTCCCCATCAGGCCATATCCCTGTTATGGTCAAGAGAACTCCACGATACAGCTCAGGCAATACCTCACTGTTCTTGAAAGGTACACCTCCAAAGAGATAGATGACAGTGCTAAAAGAAAAATGTAGAATACAGATATTTTGGGGTATGATGAAGTATATTTTGATTTAATAAATGGAGTAGAGTTTCTAGCTCTGACTACCAGGAAGGCAGAACCAAGAGTACTAAACAGTGCACAAACATCACTGCAAGAGGTCAGTAGAGCTATGCCTCTTTCAAGTTAAGCATTGACATATATCTTTACAGAAGCCATTGCCACAGTAATTAAGAGGTGAGTTTGACAGCTTTGTTGCTTTTCTGAAGGTGCTGTATTACCCTGGGGCAAATTTCAGCACAAATTGCTACAAGCAAATGGCTTGAACAGTTGATTCTAGAAAACTCATTTGTATTTGTGTGATGTATGAATGCTTCAGAAGATTTTTTGCAAAACCTTACTAAGACATTGTAGTCTTTATTGTCCTTTTTTTTTTTTCTTTAAAATAAGAGACCCATGACTGGTGCAGAGTTCTTTTATGATTATTCAGTTTGTATATCAAATTTACTAAAAAGGACAGAGATATCTTTTGAATTGCAATGTTAAAATTACACCAATACACTAGGATAAAGCTTGTCAATCAACTGTAGTGTAGCTCCTTTTCTGTGCTCTCCAGGTAAGCCTGCTCTTCAGTGTCACTAGAAATGGAATCTGTCCCTGTTTCTCTTGCACTGTAATAGAATAATACCGAAATTGTCACTCTTGTTTGCTGATGGATAGCTTTAAGCCTGCTGAAAACATGAAGAGGAACAGAAAGGGGAAGAAACCCTCTTGTTTGCGTAACTCTTTGTGACTTTGCTTCATAGGTTGTGCACAAGAAGATGAGTTTTGTCGAATGGCAGATCTTCAAAACACCACAGACATGTATTTTGTTTGTAACCTTTATCCAGAGGCACAGATCTGTGATGGCAGCACTGATCAAATACCAGAAAACTGTCAAACTGTACTACCCTGGCAACCACAGATATTGTATCATAAAATAGGCAAGTTTTCAGATTTGGATGTATAATTTGTGCTCTAATCCTGGGTAATGCAAGCTGGCGTTTTGGCTCTTGATTCTGAGATAAAAAGTATGAATGTATGAATGAGTCCTGGGACGTGATGGTACAAGGGAAGGTTAGGCTGTTCTGGGTACAGATTTTCATTTTCCATTCAGGATGGAAAGATATTAACCATGAGTTCCACTCTCCACCTCAGTTATTCCCAAATCAGAGAGGCCAAGAGTACCTCAAATAATTTGTATATCAGGCCTTAGATCTGTTTATAATGTGAGTAAAATGGGAACGTCATTGGGATATTACCAATCCTGTTTTCTACCATTAAATTTCCATACTAGTTAAGCAATGCAAAACCTGAAATTTGTTGAGTGTTATATATATATATATATATATATATTTAGTGTGGATTTTCACCTCTGCTCTTTGAATGCTTGGTAAGTTCAATGATTTTCTCATAGGGCTCATGTAAGGAAACTGGACAAACAAGCCTGTTATGACTGTACAGGGTCCTATAATTTTGCAGTGAAAAATGCAAAGGTCCACTGAACTAAACTACTAAATTGTGTCTTTTCAGAGAGCCCAAAGTGCAGCACAGGTTGAATAATACGTAAGCACACTGGAGTCTTCCAGTCTGAAGTTGTCCCCCAGTTTTTGACCTTGTGGAAAAAGAAATGTCAATACAGGTCTCAGAAACAGAAGCCCTGGACTGGAAGTCTTCCCTTGGCGATGTACTTTGCTTAGTGTTATAGAGCCTTCGCTTGTTGGGTTTTTGTTCATCTTCAAGCTTAACCATCAAAAGTTTACTGGGATAACATAAAACTATCTTTTAATCAATCAAGACCACTGTAGCATAGAAACAGAAACTTTACCCTTACCATGTGATTACTTGACCAATATATGTAAATTACAAGTTTAAGCTGATTTTTCTGATTTTTATTTTCTTTTCCCTTCTAGTCACTCTAAAAAGCTCTGTGAAGAGCTTCTACACACGTGTACCATTCCAGAAAGTAACTGGGATCTCAGTGAGGAATAAGACTGACATGAGCCGAAAAGCTGTTTCAGATGGGTAGGACGTGATTGTGTGTTTTTACTGGAAGCTTAACCATGCCTGGAATACCAAGGCCCAGTTACACAGATGAAGGGGATCAGACACATTGATCCAAGAAGAGCATTATTTGAGAATATTTAATCAAGAAAAAAAAAAAGCGTATGATTTAAAGGAAATTTATAATTGAGTTACAAATAGTAATGTATATAATTAGTAATTATAAATATGTGGATTATTTTTTATGCTCCCATTAAATTGTTCTTTGGCCAGTTAAATCTCTTGGCAACTATACACCAAATTAATTTAGGTGTATTTTTAGGGCACATATCAAAATTATCATCTAAATAATTAAATGTAGTCTGGTAGAGGTACACTGATCAAACGTAATTTCATCTACAAATCGAAAATCTATGTAAGTGTCTATGCAGTGTGAAGAACCATGAAGCAGTCTTATCGTGAAAGGCATCTCTACAGGTTCTCAGTGTCTCTGCACTATGCAGCATCCTCTTTTTCCTTCTTCATGACAGAGAAAGATTTTTAATGAGACTAAAAATAATGATGTTTTTCCTTTCCTAGTTTTTTTGAGTGTGAGCGTTGGTGTGATGCTGACCCCTGTTGCACAGGATTTGGCTTTTTTAATGACTCTCAGTTGTCAGGTATTTTTTCACTATTTTATTTTTAAAATAATTTCGGTCTCCATTATTCCAAACTTTACTATTCTTTTGCTGTGAAGGGCACTTTAAAAGACCTTGCAGATCTTATGCGACTCTCTTTAGCACCCTTTTGGAGTAACCATAACCATTTCTCGTTCAGCCCAATGACACACTCCACATCTCAGAAGTTATTAAGAAAACTTCATGAGAATGAGTTCTTAAGAGGCTGCAGTTCCAACAGCATGAAATTCAAACTGATAGAACTCCAGGGAACTGTTATTCCTCATTTATAAACCTCTCTTCCAAAATGTTGTTTAACTTCTGACTTCTTTTTGTGTTTTGTTTGTGGTTGGTTATTTTTTGTTTTGTTTTGGTTTTGGGTTTTTTTGTTTGTTTTAATATTGTTTCATTTTTGAAAGCCTAAGGGACTTAGAAACCTGAATATTATGGAAAATAAATGAATGTTAAGCACATAATATCTGTGGATACCTTGGGGCAGCTTAGCATTTGGCTTTTTTGGATGCCTAAACTCTGCTCCCAAATTTTAGTTTTCTACTTGAAGCAGCCTGGGATAGAGATTGCCTATCTTCTCTTCCTTAGTATTTTAGCTACTTAAGACATTTCAAGTAGGATTTTTGTTAGTTCTTTGAAAGTATGCATAATGACTTGAAAGCCATTAGAAAGTCAAACAAACATATTTTACTCACGATAGATGGCTAAGTTAAGGGGTGCTGTCAACCTCTGCTTCCTCTGTAGTCAGTAGAGAGATGTATAGACACAACTATGGGGTCATTAAAGCTTTGGTTGACTGAATCCTCTTCCGGAGGTACTTTTCTTTGTCTCCGCCGGCTGTAAAGGAAGTGCTCTGTATAAAAGTCTGTAGAATCTTTAAAATTGGATGCCACCCAGGTCAAAATCAATGAAGTGGTTCTTAATATGTTATTCCAAATGCAGGTTTAGGTCAATAAAGTGGCCTAACCTTGTTTTTGGACGTGTCATGTGCTAATCAGCTCTTCCTGAAGTCATTAGGATGTGCTGGTTTTACGATTCATTTGGGAATTTGGAACACCAGAAATATATGTTTTTATTTCCCTTTTTTGTTGAGCAGAAAAAAATTTCACTCAATCAAAAATAAGTAGCTTGGAAAAATTAACCCAATCTAGTTTACATTGAAATTGCTGCACAAATCAAAAATAGTTGACAGTTTTTATACCTCCATATGACCATGTGAAATTTGAAGTCTTAACTGAATATGACTTTGAGTTTCTTTAAATAGTTCTAAAAAATTAAGAATTTTAAAGCACCTAACATGCAAAAGACACCTTTTGGTTTACCTGATAGATATTTATTATCTGTGGCACTTCAGAAATCCAGTCCTGGCATTCATGTAGGCAAGAGAACTTTCGCTAGGGATTTTAACCTGAGCTAGGATAAACTTTCAATGAAAGTGCTAGCTGTGTTTCAAACCCTCCATTATTTTTTTTTTTTTCAGGTACAGAAATAGGTCCTTGAAAGGCAGAAGTATTATCTTGATATAAGTAAGGGCCATGTTTCAACATACCTGCTGATCTTTAATTTCCAGGATTGCATTAACCAGAAAGGGCTACTTGCTTATAAAAGAGGTCCTGATCTTTCTCAGTGGAAATACTCAGTGACTTTAATAGATTATAATATTGGTACCCAACTTCCCTCCCATTGAATTCATTGAGATTTTTCAATGCTATTTTCAACAACAGTAAAACTTGGCTCATTTTAGGTATTTCCTTCCTTTGATTTCTAAGTCAGTGGAATTCCTTTTAATACTCAGTGGAATCATGCTGTATTTACTTTCCTCAAAATACTATCTAGAAGAGGAGAATTTGCCTCATAGTTTCTATAACCGTGTATTTCCCGGGCAGGTGGAAAGGTCGTGTGCCTGACTCTGAACAGCCTGGGAATCCAGACATGTGCTGAGGAGACACGAAGTGCTTGGAAAGTTTTGAATTGCAGTTCACCAGATGCTGAAGTCAGAATACACCCGTTTGGCTGGTATCAGAAGCCTGGTGAGTGATGCAGGGCACGTGGCCTCTCCAGCTGGTTTCTGAACGTCAAAGCTTATTATTTAGCTTCAATATATAGAAGCTCCAGCTTTCAAATGGAGGGCCCGTTTACAAGGATCACAAATAGACAAGGCAGACAGGTATGTGCAAGGGAAAGAAAGGTGCAATTAAATCTCTATTTATAATAGAAAGGGATAGAAATAACTCAAAGAGGTATAATTTAACTTAGATCATAGGAAAGACTCGTGGCCAATGTCAGAATCCAAATATATTTTGTCCCACTGCACAGTTCTGGTCAGGACATCATTCTGTTTCTCACTGCTTGGCTAATGGCTTAACGGTGAGTGTGGATGCATAACTTCAAAAGGTTTGGTTTTGTTACAGAATTTAAAATTCATTTCTTGCTGTTTTGCTAAAGAAAGGAACAAGACCAAACGCCAAGGTAGCACCGTATTCTTCAAGCAGTAAGAAGCCATCACGTGTTTAAACAGAAGAGAAATTATGAGAAGATAGGTTACTTCCTCAGGAGAAATCAGAACCACTTTTGGTCAAAATGAATTTTCTTTTCCATAGTGAAACACAGGTTCCGTTAGTTTGCTGAAAATTTTCAATGGTATTGGTATTTGTCACACTCCTTTTGGGTTGGTCTAGTCCTACTTTGTTTAGCTTTGATTTAACAAAAATGAAACAACAAGGAAAACAAATGTCTGGCTGACTGTGTCCACCTTTACGGGAAGATAGCATGTTACTGAGTCTATACAGAACCTTGCTGAACTCCACTGAGAGCAGCAAGGCCCACGTGGGCAGGTCTGGTGATACTGACAGAATCGAGGGGGGAGGGGGGCGGAATTGAGTAAGAAGTACTTTTTCCTGCCTTTAAACCTCCCTTAGTTCTTGTGGAGCGGGGAAGGTCTGATATCTGAGTGGAGAGTGGAAGCATGAAGCGTGGATATCTACTGTCCAGGGCACGAGATATCAAGATAATTCAGTTAAAGTTGTCTAGAGCTAGATCATATATCCTGGCAGTAGAGTGCATTTTACAGTGTCGGAAAACTTCAAGAAAACCTTCGTTCATGCTGTGTCTGAAATACAGACTCAATCCTGAGCTTTTCAAGTCCTGCGCTGGCACTCTGCCCACTAAACCATTCATTGTCTCCTCTAGTGGGGCAACCCTTGTTCAAGAGTAGAGACAGCGTGGAGCTGGGAGGCACCATGGGGTTGCCATAGGGAAGGACGGGCTGAGCACAGGAAAGAGAATGACGGCCCTGATGAAGTAGGCATTGTCCAGAGCCTGTGGGCGGGGGGAGCTGAGAGGCAGCTGGGGTAAGAATGAAGAATGGTAGAAACATGGAGACAGCAGAGGTGTAGATACAATTCCACTTCTTGGATTTTTTTTTTTCCTTTTGTTGGCAAACAACCAACTAAAAATAAAGGTTGTTGGTTGCTTGATGGACAGATGATGAAGAGGAGACTGGGGTGTATGCAAAGCGGGGAGTGTTAGGAGAGATGGTGACATTTCTTCATGTGTAGTGAGGAAGCCTCAGATGTGTTTCCACTGTAACACACAGCAAGGCACAGATGTTTATGCAAATGGAGATATTTGCGGACAAAAATTTGTATCAGTTGTGCTGGTGTGTTGGGGTTCTGCGAACTAGGTAGAGGAACATAAAAGCTCTGAGGCTAAAAGGAAAAATGAGTGAAATCTGAAGGAGGAATTTACCATAGGCAGTGGAACGTTAGCATGAAGCAGGGTCTTTGTGTTGAGTCCGCAGCCTTGTAGGAAAGTAACTCCTGAGTTTTTAGAAATATCTGTTGGTTCCATGCATAGGCAATACAAAGTGGAAGAAACGAGCAGAAAAACTGATGTGTCTTCAGCTTCTGTATGGATGGTAATTTATTTTGTCTTAATAGAGAATTTATAACTGATCTGATTAGCCAAAGTGTTTTACAAAATATGAACGCACAGAGGAAACTTCTTTTTTGTTATATGAAATTACAAAATAGTTAAGGGAAATAATAGCAAATGAGAAGTTTTGTGTGTGGAAAATATGAATGATTATTTGGATTTTAATTTGGAAAGTTTTCTGCTGGAAATTGACTTGTTCCCAATTCTTGTTTTGAGAAACTCTGGTTTGTTAATCAGGAAGCAGAGAAAATCTTATGTCTCTTATGATACAGAAAACCAGATGCAGAGAGGGGCATGGAAAAACCCACAGAACTACCAAAACAAGCTGTTCATAAATAACTGCATTTTGAAAAGCGTTTGAAGGAATATTTATAAATACAGAAATGTCAGGAAGTCTGGTTTCATGTACGAGCTCAAAAGGGCTAGAGAGCTAAGCAGCCTCGCATCCTTACTCTTGTAAGTGTGGTGAGAAGATGCAACATTCAGATCCCAGAAGTAATGCTGGAAATATGGAGGTGTGGATTACATTTTAAACCTTCAAGTGTAATTGTTTCAACATATTTTGGGTTTTTCTGCTTTTAGCTGACTTGAAGAACACCATGCCTAACCTGTGTCCACCTGTTAGTTTACCTCGCAGGCCAGAAAGTGGTAAGTGTATTCATGCATTAAGAAAAGAAAAAAAAAAAAAAAAAAGGAAACACCCTCTACTTTTTATGTATTGCTAAAAGATCACACTATAATGAAATGGTTGTTTTCCCCATGAGTTTACTTGTTCAGGTGTTTGCTTACTCAGGTCTTTACTAATTTTTATTAATTGTGTGTCATATAAATGGAAGAATTATTGTCATCTACAAAGCTGGTCTAATATCTCTCAAACTCACTGCCACAAGAGGTCACTGGGGCAAAATATTTGGCAGGATCAATGAAGAAATTTATCATTTGTAAGCGTGGATGTCACATCACTTTAAATGGATATAACTTCATATTTTAGTGCAGTGGCCAATGAATAAAAACTCTGGCAGGGGTAGCCCCCCAAAAATCTGTTTATTGCATTATTGTCCTCTGTTGTGGGGTTTTTAGCTCCTGTCTTGTAACATGTGGTGCTTGCCAGGGTGGCAAGAGATGACAGATTGGACAAATAACCAGCAGTTTCTGTGAGTAAAGCTGAATGCAAGGAGTGACAGTGAGTTTTCAAACAGATACAAACAATTGCAATACAGATGCAAAGCCAAATTTAGCAAATCTAGTTTTCCACAAAAAACAATGTGATGAAAGGAGCAGTTCCTCCAGAAACGGATGCAGGTTTATATGGCTTTATAATTGCTGGTACAGAAGAATGTCCTTGTTTGTGCTTTCCTGCAAGGATGGGAATATTATCTCAAAGAATATTCAAAAATGGATCACAAGAAATGTAGTATGTTGGGTCCCGCTTTTGAAGAGTGCTGTAACTTGCTATGGCACCACCTTTTTTGTATCGTGAAGAAAATTTGGTCTTGCGATAAGTGAATCTTATGGGACTCATATGCGTTATTTTAAAAGTGGGTGGATCCTCTTAATAAATGAAACTTAACTGCTGTCTTTCAGGGCTTTGTGCCTATCACCCCCTAAAAATATATGCAAATTGTCAACATCTACAGGCTTCCCTGATGCGTCCTTTCCAGAAATACACAATGTATCTGCTAAATGCTCTGTGTAACAGAAAGTAAGCAGGTTGACTAGTCATTAGATTTAACCCTCAATTTAACCCTCAGGTTAGACTGAAATTGAGAAGTCTCATCCATCTGTGCCCTTAAATTTCTCTTTGATCTGAATGAATTTTTTAATCTGTTTGTGTCAGTCTTTCCTTAAACCATATGCGACTGGGCTTGCAGGAGTTGGTTAATTTTTACAAAGAATTTTCAATATTGAGTTCATAATTTATTATTAAATGTTCTATCACCATATCTTTGACCACAAGTCATAGTAATGTTGAGATTATTTGTCTTAATTAGTAGAATTTGTGGGGGTTTAACGATGGTTTTAATGTAATAGGAGGAAAACTCCTATCTTTATAGGTAAGCAGAAATATTTTTTGTGTGAAACGCTTTGAGCAGGTAGTGGGGTAATGTGTAGGTTGGGCAATTCAACTCCTCTGCATACTGTTTTTTCCCATGGGCTGTAGAAAACTGCTTTACTAAAGCTTTCTTCCTCCTAGTCTGAAGCTTACTAGTAATTTTACCATTTCCTTTTATTTTTCTCTTGCTTCTTAAATTTAGGAAAATAGTGACCTAAACAGCACTTAAGAAAATTAGGCCTTTCCTTTCTATCTGTCACTTGGTTTCTACTCTGAAGACTGCCCAGAACCTGGGCACAGCAAGTGAGGTGCCCATCTCACCCTTAGTCACCATCTTGATCTATCACACCTGTTTCCAGCTCATCTTTCCAAATTCAGAACAGCTAGGGATGTACTTGGTTTGCAAAGGTCTGGGTAACCCCCGTGTGAGCAGGCAAACCCCCACAAAGATGCAGGATTCTGGTTTAGAGTGGTGGGCCTGAGGACAGCAGTCAGAAGTCACTGAATTACAAAGAGCACAACTAGCCCCAAAGTCAAATTAGCACAAGTATCCTGTAGTTTTTGGGTCTCTGACGCCAGTGTGTGCAGCAATGCCTTGGAAATGCAACTGGGTACCACCTGTCCTTCTGAAGTGCTGCCTCATTTTGGTAGTAAAAGTGCCAGCCCAGTTATTTAGGTGAGATTGCTATTTGTATCACAATGTCAGAGGTTTTGGAAAATTTTCAAAAACATTGTTTCCAAACTCTTTATGATTGTATGTGTTATCAATATATGCTATAGAAGATTAATGGGTTTAGCATTGGACATCATAGAAATGATAGCAGTGACTGAATTTGCTACATCATGGTATTGCTTGTATGTGAGGTAAAAATAATTACAGTGACTCCTGTGTGGTAACTAGATGGTGAGTATGAGGAAATGTCACTGTTTAAAGGGCACTGTCGTGTGTGTATATATGTATGTGCGTGTGCCTGTTGAGCATGTCTATATATTTTTACAAATAAAATAACACTTTCCATCAAAAGATCAGAAAGACACTCAGATTTGAATACTTCCCCAGAGGGCTCTGTGAAATAGTGAAGTGAATGTTATGTCTAATACAGAGTCTGAGTTTACTGAAGCACAATTAAGGCCTATATTTTAGTAAACAGTTAATGCCTCTGCTTCATTTTCTAGTTAGCCAATTTGCAATGCTCAGGACAGAGTGCCCAGCACTTTGCTTCCTCCCATTTGCAGTTGGGTGCTGGCTCCATTCCCAGTCTATGGTTTTTCAAGCCCCAACGCATTGTGAAGAAATCTGGATTAGCAGATTCATTTTTAGTCTTGTGGGAAGTAGATACTTTGCCTATTTTACTCATTGTTCCTCTCGATAGAGAGGGTAGAGGCAGGTAGGACCATAGAACAATAGAAAAAGCCTCAGCAAGAAGGGTTTCTACAAGCACATGGGCAGCAAAGGGAAGGGTCAGGAAAATGCGGGTCAGTTGCTGAATGGGGCAGGAGACCTGATGGCAAAAGATACAGAAAATTTCGAGGTGCCTTCTTTGCCTCAATCTTTACTGGTAAGTTCCAGCCTTCAGGCCCTTGAGACCAGGGCAGGAGACTGCAGCAAGGAAGACTTATCCTCAGTGGAGGAGGATCAAGTTAGGGAGCAAGCTGGACACACAAACCCATGGGGCCTGATGGGACTGCGGAGAGAGCTGGCTGGTGTCTTTCTGAGGCCACTCTCAATTACCTTTGAAAGACCCTGGTGATGGAGAGGTTCCTGAGGCTGGGAGGGGAGTGAACTTCACCCCTGTCTTCAAGAAGGGTAAGAAAGAGCATCCAGGGAACTATAGGCTGGTCAGGCTCCCCTTTATCCCTGGGAAGGTAATAGAGCAGCTGATGCTGCAAACAGTTTCCAGACACATGATGAGCAAGAAGGTGATATGGAGTAGATTTATGAAGGGCAAAATCATGCCTGACCAACCAGATGGTCTCTACAACCAGGTGACTGTCAAGTGAGGGGAGAGCAGTGGATGTTATCTTGATTTCAGAAAGGCTGTTGACACTGTCTCACATAACATCCTCACAGAAACTGAAGTAAGGTCTGGATAAATCCAGTGAGATGGTCTAAATGTTGGCTGAGCTCTTGGGCACAGAGGTGTGATCCAGCTGGAAGCCAGTCACTGGTGTACCCCAGAGCTGATACCGGGGCTAATGTTGTTTATAATGACCTGGGCGATGAGACAGAGTGCACTTACAGTGAGTTTGCAGATCATAAAAGGTTGGGAGGAGTGCTTGGCAGACAAGGTGAGTGTGGTGCCATTCAGAAGGACCTCAACAGACTGGAGAAATGGGCAGAATTACGTCTTGGATCAAGCTGTCTTTCATCAAGCTGTTTTTCAGCTCTGTCTGAAAACTGGCTAGGACCTTAGCAATTGTGTGGCCAAGCTGTTTTAACATTCAGTCTTCTGAGAAAATGGGTATTCTCTCTTATGCTCACACATTCTTCACCTTTTCTAGTTCAAACAAATAGGTCTATTGGCTTCTTTGCTGTCTTAAGTGGTCAGGAGAGCCAGATTTGCAAGGTGAGGTAACATCTTACATTAGCTGACTAGATGTAGTTATACAAAGCTGAATTTTGAGGAATTCCTGATGTCCTGCAGGAGGTCAGGTTGCTAAACACCAGCTTCTCCATCTCTGCTTTTATGGAAGGCTACCGCTACAGATTTGAGCATCTCTGAAGAGCCAGTAGAATCTTTCTGCCCTGGACATGTCCAAGTGCCATTCCTTAATTTAAAAAAAAAACAACAAAAAAACACCCACAAAGCAACCTGTCAAGAGTCTCTGTTTTCTCCCTGAATAAGCTGGAGAGTACTCTTTAAAAGAAAGTTTTATGCTCCTCCAAACCATTTTGTTTGTCTGTTTGTTCTACAGTGAAGCCAGCTCTCCCAGAGCTAGATTGTCTTTCTCTGGATTGTCACCAGATCTTAATTTGTCTTACTTTCTGCGTTATTTAAACTCAGAATCTCACTGTTTTTTCATTTTGTTTTGGGTTTTTGTTCGTTTGGTTTTGGGGGTTTTTTTGAAAGCTTGCATATACAGTCTTTAACTGCCCAAAGTCAGCAAAGGGCAATTAGAATGATTTTTATCCTGGTATCTGCCTGAAGGCAGAAATCATTAAGCAAGGAGCTGCAAGGCACTGTCCAGCCCTGTTAGTTCCACCATACACAAAGGAGAGTTCTGTTGTAGTCACTACAGGTTTAAAAGATGAAGAGTCGAGACCAAATTATTTGGGTGAGACAAAAGAATTTACTGGGGTTTCCTTCACTGAAATGCTTTCAAATAAATTGAACAAAAACATGTATTTATTTCCCTTCTGTTCTCTACTCTGGGCTTTTGAAGATGTTAATGAGCAGCAATGTTCATAAAACCTCTAGAGCTTTGAATCTGCAATAGCACAAATAATTTTCAACAGCAGCTTCTTTCCATGCCCTGTCATGGAGCAGCCTGCAGCCGCCAGGGAGATGCAAAACAACCCCTTCCCCATGTAAGGCTAACCTCCGGAGAGAGACAGCAAGAGGGAAGGCTTGAGGTTCTTCCCATTCTTTGCCTTGTACCAACTTCTCATCCAGCAGCCCGCTGTAGCTGTGTGATTCTTCTCATCAGCCTGAGGCTCCTGTTGGCTTTCCCCAGGTTACTCTCGTACAAGCAGCACGGCTTGGCATTTCTAACACCCATTAGATACCTCATTAGCCTTCAAAAAAAAAAAGTGAAGTGCTCTGTAAGGCCTGCAGGTCACTGCTCTCTGGCAGGAGGGTGGTGAGCTGCACACTGGTCTTTTACCTGAATTCTTGTTGCTTTGTTGTTGCTTCAAGACGTTTTCCCTATTTGTATTCTTGCAATACCCTTTCTGATAGAAGGTTAAGCTCTCCAAGTCATCGCCTCTAATCCGCAGTGCATTTAACTGAATGTGTAGTTTTCATCTTTAACTAAATGAATGTTTTTGTCTTCTGTACACCCGTCACATGGAGCAGAGTATGCTCTACTGGTCTGTTGTGATTTCCATGTTGTTGCTATTATCTAAGAAATCATGCCTGAAAAATAGATAGCCTGAACACACTAGGAAAGTCCGACTTCCTACGTTTGGAGCATTATAACCCCTGAAGAAGTTAAGTGCTGTGATGACACTGAGTATGGAGCTATCTGTGGTGACCTTTAGCGATGGGAGGACAGCTGGTATTTCAAGACTGCCCATGCTGTAGATGCTCGTACATCATGCTGCAGTCTTCGTTTACTTACGCTAGTATTTAAATAACAACTCCGCTGAGTTGTGTGAATATGGAGTAATGTTATGTAAAAGAGAAAACAGGTCTCATAATTAGATTTGAGATGGAACTTCCTGCAGCCAGCTGTAAGAGAGGGGGAGATAAGAAAAGGTTTTTATGAGAAATTAGGTATTGTTAATTTAGGGTTGAACAATGCTGTTATTCAAACAGTTTGTGCACAGAGATGTGAGCTATGGAAGTTTTTAGGTCTTTACAATTAAGACTGGAAGAAGCAAAACAACCTATGAAATGTTACCTGGCTTTTTAGAAGGAATACTTGTGCTTAAAGAAAAGTGGAGAGCCTGAAAATATTCCTGTGCATGTGGAAGGGAGTGACACTGATGTATAACTTCTGCTTTTATACTTTGTTATGAAATTTATGAATCGTATACAGCAATTATCCAAACTTTAATGAGCATTTGTGTCTTCACATTCCTTGGTTTTAAATAGAATGCGGCTATCTATCTGAGATTTGGCACCTGCTAGAAGGCAATGGCCCTTAAATGGTGATCTCTGCATGGGACTGCAGATTGTGTACGGATCATATGGGCTCCATTCAAATGAAGCAATTCACTGAGAAACCACCAAGGCATACGGATGTAATGATCTGCCAGGCCCTTCCTGTTTCTGCCTCCTGTGATCCCCCAAGGATTCCTGGTCGTTCCCTTGATGCAGGGCTGAGCAGTGGCTATGGGATTTTCCAATGCAGGAATAAATTTTCTGTCGGGCTAACTCAGCACGTAGGGTATTTCTATTCTCAGCAGAGATGCTGATGGTACTACAGGTGCCGATGTAGCTGACTTAGGTGATTAATAGTATCATTCGTCTTTCTGTTTTCCTACAATGCTGAGGATATGTCAGAGAGGTCTTTGGTGTGAAACAAAGACAGCCTTTTTAAATCCATCCTTGGGAATGGATCTACCATGCCCCCATATAGCAGATTGGACCTCTGATGTAGAATTACTTTATCTTTGGTCTTAAATTCTATTTTTATTCTGTTTGTAAATATGAGGAATTTAACCTTTTCAAAATGGCTTATTTTAAACCTGGATAAATACCCAGTGCCTTTTTAGTATTCTATTGTTATACTATTTACTATATTTGGCACTAAGGAAGGACGCAGAGAACTTGCATTTACCATGAACATAGCAGGATTTCTCAGTGCAAAAGGCCCTAAATAACACATTTGTTAGTTTGGGGCATGTTTGTCTGAGGTGTGATTATAGATCTTATGCAGCCATTTTAAGAAAATGACTCATTTTGAATTATTCGCATCTCAGCGGATGGACAAAAATGAGAGGCAACTATATTTAAGAAAGAGTGCATTTTCTGCAGGTCCACTCTGAGCTGATGTTTTGTTGACTTTGGAGGTTGATGGTATACAGACAGGTTAGCAGTCTAGATTGGAAAAAACTGAACGCTAGGAATATGGAGCACTAAGTTCAATCTGTAAGCATGATTTTGGCTTGAGTCAGGGCTATTAAATATGGCTCACAAATTTCAGAAATAAGATCAGAACTTGTCTTTCAAGCATAAATTGGACATACTGAACCCAGAGATCTGATTTATGTGCCTTCTTAATCTCATGTTAACCTTGTCTGATCTATGTATCTCCTCAACTTTATGAGTTTTCTTTTAAATTTAACCAGTTATTTTATTGACTTCTGTATCTCTGTTTCCTTATATCAAATGTCAGGTTTTCAAGCAAACTCAGATCTGACCCTTCTTTGCTTCCATTGAAGTCAGTGATGAAACTATTGTTGACTTTATGAAAAGAATTCTATAATGTCATTGCCTGTGAAAGTGGGAGGCTGAACTCTGTGCCTCCAGGAAATGTATTCCAGTCTTGTGATCTTATGACCTGAGTGGGAACAGTGTAAGGCCAGCATGAACACTTTTGCAAATCCAGTCTTAAACCTTGCCTACCCAAACAAGAACATCTGGAAGAGAGGGGCTCTCTGTATGGGACATCTATAATTTTGCAATAAAAGTTACAGGGCTGGCTGGATTCAGAGTGCTGTAATTGTCCAGTCAAAGCATTTGCCAAAGTGTGGTTTGGAAGGTCAGAGCTAAACCTATATATAAACCAGAAATGTTTTCCAGCCCATCAGGTACACTGTATATTTTCAGTAAAGCAATGTCAGTTTGTAACTGTGAGCCTTGTGAGAGCGGTTCGCAGATGAGGCAAGTTTAGATCAGCCGTGGAAAGTTCTGTTTTGCCCAGGTAATGCAGTGGGTGTGCATGGCTGCAAATGTTGCTGGATCCGCTGTCAGGGGAAGGGAAGAAGGAAATGAGTAATAGCCAGAATCCCTTCTGCAGCTCACTGCTGGCTGGTAGTGCCCACAGTGGTTCCATGGGCAGCTCTGGGTTAAAGGGCTTTGCTCTGTCATTTAAATAAGCATGAGTGTTTCTGCATTTGTCTGCACCTGGGATCAGCTGGGCAGAAGGTCAGAAAAGGAAAACACTGGAAGTCTCAGTATATAAAGCTAATCTGAGATTATGAATGTTTCATCCTAGATTAAGAATTTTTAAAAAGCCCATAGCCCCCAAACCAACCCTGAAAACAACCCTATATGGGTAGCAGAAGGTTGCAAGGGTCACTTCTGTGACCTCTGATTTGGGGCAAAGAATAAGCAAAATAAAGTGTGTTTTGGGTATGAATGTATGACCTATGGATGTTCACATCTTCTAGGCTCTTCTGTGCCCAGCATGGGATGCAGAGTTCCCATTGTGTCTCATATGTATTTAAAATGAATGTTATTAACTTGACTCTATCCCCCATAAAGGGATAAAATAAAAATATTTTAATATAGAAGTAGGAAGTTTAGCTTGTGATCAAATGTAGAACACATTACACATAGCTAATAATGGCAGTGTGCACTCACAAGCTTAATTTGAGCACCTTCAAAAGATTTTAATCACAGTAAGCTGGTAAACCTCGGGGAAATAGATACAGGAGGTGAAATTCAAGTATCAGAAGTGTAAATCTGAGGAATTTATTTTGCTTTTGTGGAATTGTTTTGAATTTCTTTCCTGAGAGAGTAGAATTTAGCTTAGCAAGAATGCTTCTGAATGCTTGACCTGGGGGCAAACGGAGGCATATGGGGATTATGAGACTTGCCCGAGGTCACTCGATGAGTCAGGGAAGCTATGGGAAGAGAGTCAGTCTGGTGAAATAGCTTCCAAAACCACTGATGTACCCAGACTTGTTGACTTACAATGGAGTCCAGACAAAGCTCTTATTTGAAAGAACCAGCTAGTAATTTGAAAATGTGTTTGAACCTAGAAAGATTACTTGTTCCAGTAGTAGGACCTGTTACCAGTACTGTAAATAGTGCAAGATGGCAACATGGCTGTTACGTAAAAACAAAGCTTAAGTCATATTGATTAAAAAAAAAAATAATCTTGTTCACATTTTCAGAAAAAAAATAAATTAAGGAGTAATTGAAAACATGAACTGTCAAGATGTAACCTGTAAAAGTAAGACTTCAGGGATCTAAAAGTAGGGGCAGATAATTTCTGGACAGGATGTAATGGTTAATTCTCCATCACTTAAGGAGCTGATTTCTATTTTTAAATATCTTTCTAAATAAATGCCACAAACTGTCACCCTGGATGTAGAGGCTGAAATTTTCTAACACAGATCATGCAACAGGTCATATTAGATAGTTTTAAAATAGAGAGAGCATTGACAATATGAAATGTAGTAATTTCCACATGACTAAACCCACTGTGTTCCTCTAAAATAACTGAATAGTCAGTGCGTAAGGGCCTGTTGCACAAGTCAAGCTGTGGTTGCAGGGTCATTGCTCCCGTTGAATATAGTGCTGATGGTGACTTTGTGATATCAAGTAAGCTTGCAGTCTTTAACATATAGCAGTGCAATACCAAATTAAACTTCATTTCTACTTAGCTGGAGACTTGCAGCCTCTGTCGCTTGGAAGAGTTGCTGCCAAATGTAACAGGAATAAAATGATCTTGAGGTGGTTGAAATGGACTCGTTGGACCCAGTGCAGCCTTCTTGCCTCTAGTTCACAGGTGTGGACTAGGACTGGGCTGTTTACTGCACTCCATACAATGTCCTAGGTTGGATCATCTTCATTCCATCAGCCATTTTCTTCAGCAAGGGTGAAGCTAGCGAAGAAGCTAGCAGTAAGACAACAGCCTTGGCAATGGTGGTAGCACATCAGGGTTTTTTCAGTTTTTCCTCTGGGAGATAACTCATGCTTGAGGTTTACAGTTCCTTGAGAAGGATTTACCTTCTCAAAGACTTTTAGCATCAACATAGAGCTCTGGGTTGTAGCAGTTGCTGTGTGTTGTCATGAATTATTTTGAGTAAAATAATTTTGAAAGCTAATTTAGTCATTTCTATTCCTTGCCTATTTGCTCAAGGAATGATGCAACCAGCCTAGCCTGTAGTCTGTTTTGGGTTCTCATTAACTCATTAACATAAGAAGTATGTCAACACCAGGATTACCAAGTTGCAGGGAGGGCATGCCACAGCCCTGATTGTATGACACCCAGACCTCAGCTTCAGATTTGATGTTTAGTGATATGGTCATAGCCGTCTTTCTGTGAGGAGGGGAAGAAAGGAAACTTTGGCCATCTTTGCAAGTCATCCATTTCTGAGAAGACTAAAAGACATTTTTAGTGAAATGAACAGTCACAGCTTTCGCATCTGTGGTAAATGAACTCAAGTAACAGGGCAAGATCTGCTCACCAGGAATAGCAAGGCAGCAGCTGACTCAGCTCTGTCCTTACCCTGCAATTACATGGAGAGGGTAGCGCTAACCTCCTCTTTAGGACTCGGTGGCCACAGCAGGCTCTTTTGCTTTTAAAACATTTTGAACTGTTGAAAAGAACTAAAATAATTAAAGGCCCATTCTTTTCCAAGCTGCCTTTTTTGACTTCTGTATGCAAAATTGAGGGCCTGTAGATATTTTTGTCTGTTTGTGCATGAGAAAAGAATGATTATGGCTTTTGTTTTAAATCCACTGAAGCAGAAGAATAATTCTCGATGAATACCAGAGTCAGTATGTATGTATGCATATATGCTCACACATGTGCATGCATGTCTACATGTATGTATGTGAATATACCTGTATGTATGTGAATATACCTGTTTGTATATCTGTAACTTCTCACCCTAAAGCAGACATCTAAACCAGGATGAAGATACTGTACGGTAAAGCTGCCTGTTCCTCCTGACAGCACAGGGAGTCTGGTGTAATTAACTCAGATGTTGACACGTCCCTTGCAGGTGACTGAGGTGAAGCCTACATTAGGAAACCAGCTCTTGTTTTAAATATAGGTGTGGATGTCTGCGGAAGGTTCTGGGAGTGCTCAGTCACATGCAGGATCCCCACTTGCTTCCCAAGGAGTTAGGGGTTGTACCTGTTCAGGAACTTCTGTGCGAGCATTACGCCCCATGTCCTTTAATGTAATTAGGCCTGTTCAGAAACCTTTTATTTAAATCAGTTGGATTTACATCCAAACCTGGATGGAGCTGCTCCAGATTTACTTCTTTATTAACTGAATACCTTTGTAAGCCTAGTTGCACTGACCTCAAAATGGGACTGGACCCTCTAGTCAATCAGAAGCCTTTGAATATTATATTTCATCTATTCCCAGTTGATGCAAAGGAGAGTGAAAGTCTTTCATTTGGGAACGCCCCAATGCTTTTACTTCTACATTATTTTCCTCTGACATTTTTACTGATTCGTCTAGTTCAATTTTTTTTTTTATGATTCATTTTACAGAGTATTTGGATACATGGCAACCCTTAAACATGTCCTCTGTTTTCATGGATTCATCCATCTCAGACTTTGAAGTTGCGCAAATTAGTAGAGATATAGCCAATGACTTTTCTACTGCCAAAAACTTTTGTCTATCCGGTAAGAAATGATTAGTCATAGCTTTAAAGAAAATACTGGCTTGTGAGCCTAAAAAATACATGAACAGCTCTTCCCCCACGCCCCCGCTGCACCCCCTTCTGACATAGATACACTGTTTTTACTTATTTTTAAAGACTACCCCAGGGTTCCTGAATTTGGGAGAAGGGACCTGAAATAGTTTATTTTTGGAAGATACAATGGATATAGAATTCCTTACAGTGATGGTGTAAATTTGACACCTCCTGGATCAGAGATCTCTTGCTTCTCCAGGCATTGTACAACTTGGAAAATATTTTAGTGGATAATTAAAAGGATGATGTAATTATTTTCTAAAGAATATTTAAGGGAAGCTCATTGAGTGAGGCAGATAGTAGAGCCATCTACCATTACCTGTAGCTGTGGTGCGTGAGGGCAGGTTAATCGAGAGCTGGGATAAAGCAGGAGTTGGGCTGTAGTAACAACAAAGGAAACTGCCTTAATCAATACCCTGACTAGACAGCAAAGAGTTCTTTAACTTCACATGACTGGCAAATTCTCAGTGCCACAGAGTAGTAGAAATCAGGAAAAGTTCCCACCTACTGCAGAAGATGGTCCGTGGAGTGGTCCTCCTTTTTGCAGTAGATGGTCCTCATCTCATGAAGGTGAGCAGTGTAACTTACGGCTTTTTCCTTTTGCTGTGACTGTTTGAAGGAGCTCTTCTAAAGTGAAAGTGTTGGATATCCAGCTCTGAGTACAAACTGGGATGAGCGAGAGGATTGCTTTTCTTATTCTGAAACCTTTCCGTGGGGCTCCCTGGGGGCTGTTTCAATTCAGCTGATGTCCTCAGTGCTTTATTAAAAGATGTTTTCCTTCTCCTAAAAACCTGTGATACCAGTTCTCTTGCCGTGTTGCTCCATTTTAAAGCAAATATAGCCTTTTGTCCTTTGGCTATTTTGGAGAATGTTTTAGGAATCTGAAGACATTTATGTCCCATTATTCTGCTTTAGACCTACTTCATATCCTTGTTGCTTGACCTGTTGTAAACTTTTTCTTTGAAGTATCTTACAACAATGCCATAAAACCACTTTAAGAATACATTTTTATCTGCTCTTTTTCTTCATGTTTCACCTCACAGCTTGTTCAAAGAACCAGTCATGTACAGTGGTTACACTGGAAATCCTGCCTTCAGCAGTAAGATGCCTTTTCTACCCTGATACACAGATATGCACGCATGGCCTGCAAGGGCACAGCTGCCGGGTTTTATTGAAAGAGCCAGCTACATATATTTATAGGAGACAAGGTAAGAGCAAGCTAAGGCTGTGGAAGAAGGAACTCAACTGTGCTGTCCTGGGCACAATTCTTGTGAAATCCTCACTAGACTTTAAAGCAACATGGATATCTTCTAGACAATTGTCCATTGCTGTTTCACTGGAGTTACAGCCAAATGAGATGGGAAAATATCCACAAATACTTTTTATAAAAATGTAGGAAATCAGTATTGGCATCTAATGTTGAAGTAGGTATAATAAAGAAAGTCTAGTCTATGAAAGATTTTTTCAGAAATGCAGAATGGTAAAACCAAACAAAAACTAGTAATGAAAGTCCATGTCCTTCCTGTTCGTCTGCAGATGTTTCTGTATGTTTTTCCTTTTAAACTCTGAGAATAACACAGAGAGTGCTGAAATCCCACTGTCACTTGAAAGTCTTAAGGAGCATCTCTGGAGAAAACAAACAAATGAACAAAATCAACCAAACCAAAACCCCTAAACCAAGATGAACTAGTATTTTAAACAAGTGAAAATTATTTAAGAGAAATAGAAGTTGTGTAGACAGGTAAAAATTCTATTGTTTGGCTGTGTACTTATTTGTAACTGTAGGTTTTGTGGGGTTTTTTCCCCTTGATTTTAAAAAAACAATGCTTTTTTTTCATGTAATACTAGTTATTTCTTTTACTTGAAGAAATTATAAACCAGGTAACAATAAGTGGGAAAGGGAGTAATATTTTATTTTCTTTTCACTGAAATTTCTGTGAAGAATTGACAAATCAATGAGAACCTCCTAGGTTCAAACTCAATGAGAAAAAAAGGGGTTTATGGATGTCAAGTGAGGCAGAATCACAAACTGAGTCATAAAAGCTAGACTAAAGTGTTTGCCTATTTCTGTACAGATTTGGGTTTAGTCACATGACTTAAAATTTGGTTCCTGACTATCAAATACACTGGTTTAGGAAAGAAGTAGTATGAGGTATCACTTTGTTCTGGTTTTGTATTATTGAAAAAGGTATTATTGAAAAGCCTGTTCTTTGCATAGATAGCCAATGATTCAGATAATCCTTACATTAAAAAAAAATAAAAAATAATTGGATCAAACTATTACCCCTTAATATTTCATAATTTTCTGCAAGCAAAAAATAAATTCAGATAGCAATTATGTTTGATCTAAAATGTAGATACTAGCATAAGTTCTGTGGAAAAAAATGTCAGTATTCACAACAGAGTGTGAGGTGAGCAAGGGTGATGAAGGCTCTCTGGTACCCTGCACTCGCATTCCCTTCTCTGGCGTGTTACGTGACTGACTTGGTGAGCACTTGCACTGGTGTTTCCCACTCCAAGAACAGCAGTACCTGCACAGGACTGCAGGGAGTTTGGAAATGGGTTATGCTCATTGCCTTCTGTTGAAGCTCTTCTGAATCACATAATGCAACAGCTACTGGAAAGGGAAGTACAAGTCTTTCCTGGTAAGAGCCCAGACCAATGAGCTGTGTGGTTATCTTTCCTCTCTCCGACTTGCCATAAATGTTTAAAGGTTTAACGCTGTGCTTTTTAGACCTGGGCGAGGGAAGTCTGAAAATCTCTTTTTGTAGAAATGCTTGGATTTGTATTCTAATGGGATGTCTGATGTGGAAGACATGTTTGAGTAGGGGTTTGAAAAGTTAAATGTTCATATCCAGTAGGTAACATCTAGCATAGCATGAATTATTTAATAGGGAGAGAATAACACAAATTATCTCTGTTCCATTTAAAGTGAATTAGACACTTCACAGTTTAAAATTAAGGGGAATGGGATTAATTTTAATTCCTAAAATGGTACTAACTTGAAAAAGCAAATTATTTTTTCTCTGTACCCCCCCAATAGATTTATTCCTGCCCATTTCTGAATCAGATTTAACCCCATCTGTGTACATCCCATCCCATGGAGATCTGATGGGCAAATCCCAGGTGATACATATTGGCTCAGAGTGGAGAAATATCAGCCAGTTCCTGGGGATCCCGTACGCTGCACCCCCCCTGGCAGACAGGCGCTTCAGTCCTCCAGAGCCGTTTGCTTGGGTGGAAGCCTGGAATGCTACTGTGGCTCGGTAAGAAACCCCTCTGATCATCTGCAGAAGTGCTAGTCCATCCAGGAGTGTGAAAGTAGCTGGAGTGATGGCCACAATATTCATGTCCTTTCTTGCAAAAGAACCTATAGGGTACAGATTAATACAAGTTTGGGACTTTGTTCAGCAAAATGAATAATTTCTCCATCTATATGTTAATGCATGCAAGCGCCTCAAGAAAAAAGGCAGATTCCTGTACATTGCCTTGAATGTATGCATAATTCCCCACTGACAGACTGCTGTCAATCCATTTTCATCCTGAGTATTTATATAGGGATTTATAATATTTATACAGATAAATTTTGCTCAGGCTGAGCCATAAATTTGTAGAATATTTAATCAAACAGGGGTACTTGAATGCTAATGTAACCAGAAGCTGTGGGGGTCTCATAGAAATTCTCTGCCTAGGCTGAAGGACCTAGAGACTCTTCTCTGTCCAAAAACTATTAAAAACCAAATACTTGTTGAATGCCTTGGACAGAAGTACAGAAGTTATACATGTTTTAGGTAATGCCTTAAGAGGAAATGAGCGCTAGGAACTGTATAAGCAGATGTGCTAAATTTCTCTTAAGTCCCTATGTCTAATGTTTCCCATTGGCTGGCCCTGGCTCTCCAGGGCTGTACAGACATCACTGTTGGTGAGTTTAGGCTGGAGGCACACTACGGACATAGGCTTTGTGTGCATGTTCGTTTCATTTAGTCTTATAATATGAGTCTTAATTTTGTTGCATTGTGGAACTGAAATGCCAAATCGTGAATGTCTATTTCTTAAAGAAAAGAGGGTTTGGGTGATACTACTTAGTATATCTGTGATGTGCAACATGTTAGGACAGTGAATTTCTTTAAAAAACCCAGCAACCCACAATGAATAGAAAAGCAGCAACAACAAGAAACAAGATATGAGCACGGAGTGTTTTTTCCAAGGTCTTTCTCCCAGTGCATCCCTGCTCCACATAACAGAAAGCAAACTACAGCACACACAAAACTCATCTGAGCGAGCCATGCTGCACAGGTACATAGGAAGGTGATACAGGAGAGCTGGTACCTGATTGTGTTCCTATCAATAAAAAGCAGACTGTTTTGTGGCAGGCATGAGAAGCTGCAGGGAATAAAAAAAAGAATGATAGAAACAAGAAACAGAAGACTGAAGGTGCAGAACAGTCAAAGGGAGGGGGTCTGGTGGAACGACTTGGTGAACTTTCTGCAGAGGAAGTTGAAGAAATCAGGGCTGTGAGTTGAGGTTTAACACCACAAGAGCTTCCAAGGCAGCTAATATGGACCTGAGGTCTACAGAGATCCTGTGTTATTGTTGCATTAAAGGGGATGGAAAATACCACAATCAGTCCAGTCACGTTTAATAAGTATATTAAACTACCACAGGTCTGGATGCACTGATAGCAGTCTGCACTGCCAGCCCAGTCGTGCTCATGAGCTAGCACAGCCACACTCTGAGGTTTGGTTGCCTTCAATGAGAAACTGCAATGACCAGCTGCTTAACGGTGCAGTTTTATTTGTGCAACAGATAGACAAGTTCTTTTGATTGCCGGTGACAGTGACTGTCTGCAAAAAAGGCACATGCAAATAAAATGTTATAAAGTGTAAAATGCACGGAAGAGTTAGAAACAATACAGCCTGGCTACAAATATTAAAAAGTAACTCTGTAGAGATATTTCTAAGTCTCTGGAAGAAGCACTTGGTTTCAGTCTCACTCAAGGGGTCCCAAGGGGGGAGAAGCAAGGCTCAGCCCATCGGCCGGTCCCAGGAGTCCGTCTTGGTGGTGTCTTCCCCCTTCTCCTCTCATTCATTCACTTCTTATGTTCTCTTTACTCTCAGGTGGAGCCTGAGTGACTCTAGTCATACATTCCTTTATTATGATTGGTGCAAAGTTCTCTTGCTTTCATTTAAAGATACAGTTCATTTTAAATTTACTGCGCATGCTCCCCAAGTGGGGGATTCACTCTTTTCAGGGAAGGGGGGCATTTGAGTTGGAGGTCACGATCTCCCACTACCACAATTATTTTACCCTAGCATCCTTGAATTTTATCTCTTCAGCAGTTTGTTTTCTTTAAGCAGTTAGCACGTCCTCATCAGAAGGCTCTTTATTTACGTTCTTGTTGAGCTCATCTACCTTGAAGTGCTGAACGGGGCCACATTTCCGACCTTCTCTTGCAGATAATGAAGCTCCTGCTTGGTCTTTACCACAGTTGTTGGCCCAGCAATGGACACCACCTCATATATTTTCCGTTTGGCAGCCATTATGCAGCTTATCAGCTGTATGGTACCATCAGGTTCTCAGTTCTGCAGGGAGCACAGCAGAGCCTGGCTGTGGTGCCTCCACTCCCCCTCCACTCCCCCTCCACTCCCCCTCCACTCCCCCTCCACTCCCCCTCCACTCCCCCTCCACTCCCCCTCCACTCCCCCTCCACTCCCCCTCCACTCCCCCTCCACTCCCCCTCCACCCTCCACTGCTCCTCTAGGATAGCAGGTTGTGTGGTTTAGGGAACTGTGGTTGATGTGGATTCCATGCATGCCAACCATCCTGAAGGTGATAGCTCTATTTTACTCTAAAAAATCTTTCTGTAACACTATACTTCTGTTAGGACCCGTTTTTTCTCTAATTCCCCCCTCAAGGTGATTTTCCCACATAATCCACCCCATGACTATTGTCACTCAAGCTTCACATGAGGGCATTTAGGGGTTAATATTACATGGAGTATCAAGAGCATATACATTGGGAGTGTCAAATGCATGCCTGTTCAGTAGAGATAGTACATAGGATAATTGTTTCATCATGCTCCAGATTTTCACATATATCACCAAGACAAAAAGTAAAAGAGTTAGTATCAATAGCAACAGGAGCTAAATAATTGCCAACAATGCTAGTAAAGTTACAAATACAAAGATTCGAATAATCATTAATATCCATCACTATATCATTTATGAAAAGAACACTACAAGAAGACCTCATGCAAACACACCCTTTCCCAATATATACAAGCACCATTTCAGGATATTCATCAGATGCATTTCAAAATGACAAATGTTTTGCTCTGTATCAAGACAAATATCTTGGGCTTTGATGGTATTACTTCCACAAGTGAATCCTTGTTGTTTTCGCACAATGCATGTGTTAACATCAACAGTTTGACATTTATTCCCATTTTGTTGGGCCCATGCTCTGTGCTCCAGTGGATAGAGTACAGTTCCACTGAGGTTCAATCCTAACGCAATGACTGGGTATATGGTATATACTGAGGTATTGCATATGGTCAGAACAAAGGCTGTGGCTGTGTTGCTGATGAGACTGAACAAATACCACCAGAACTGGAATTCCTTTTCAAATTCAATTGCATTATCCCAAATTACCTTTTGAATTTCAGTGGACAAGGTGCCCTCTTCACCGTCCCTTATGATTGCAGCCATCCTCGACTGTGTCCACAATTGAGCTTGGATACAACTAAGAGCCAAAGAAACATTACTTTGGATTTCTCCAAATGCATCTACCATCAGTTGGTGGTCCTTTTGATCAATTCCCTCCCATTAAGGCAATATGTCTGATAAAAGCCATTATTTGCTAAAGCCAAAAGGGAAATTCGTACAGGATGGTTCAATTTGTTCAAATCACTGGTTACTGCAACCAGTTCGCTCATTAATACTTCTGAGTCTATGCTATTTAGAACTCCCAATCCTGTTCCCAAAATACCAGTCACATCCCTTTTTGTTCACTTCGGGGGGGGGGGGGGGGGGGGGTGTGCGGAGTTTGCGTGTGCAGTCATGCCTACCATCCTGCATCAGAGGTCTTCGGGAATGGTGCACATGCTGGTTGGATCACAGAAACGTTATGGATTAAGTAGGGGCCGTTGTTAAGGGTACAAGCAGACAATTCAATAGGTGGCTGAGCTGTTGGAGGTTGCATCCTAATGAAATGATGTCGCCTTTAGTTCCTTTTAGAAATGGGATATGTTGATTCTTACTATAATTTGTGATGGTCCATTCTTCCATGTGAAAAGTGATGTTGTGCAGTGCTACTGCAGACATTTAGGTTAGGCACAGGTACATTTAGAAGTATATATTCTTCTGTTTATGGCCACCCCATCGTACACAAATTCCCCAATTTGTGTTCTACAACCAGGAAATCAAATAATAGCTCTACACCCTGTTTTCCCCATGAGCAAATTGCAAGTTTCTCCAGACATTGTTTGGAGTGCTAACATTTCAGAAAATTCATGGTGGTCTCAGGTGACTTTAATTCCCATTTAACAGCAAGATTCAGATTGGCCTTACTTTTGGTTGGTATCCCAACACTTCCAGTATATTTACATAAGCTGGGGCCCACGGCCATTCTGCGTTCTCTTGATTATAAATCAAGGGGAATTGTGTTGTCAAGGTGAGAGATAATAACACAAATCTGTATGTCATTTTCAAAATTTAGGGTTCCAGATAATCATACACATTAGAAACCATGTTACAGCTAAAATTAGAGACAATATTACATTCAAGTTCAACACAGGCTAATCCTTCCATCCACGTGTAGTTCGTGCCCACGTGTTGTTCATTTGGGGGTTTTGGCAAGACAAAAGATGGGAAATGCTTGGTTGAAAATGCAACCGGCAGAATTATTTAAAATGAGGGTAAAATACGATGAGTGTTGATTCAATGCATTTTTCCAAGTCTGCTACTGCCCCATTGATCCCTGAGTTTGCTGCTGCTGCCAAGGGTATTTTCCAGAGAGCCAATACGTCGGTGGTATCTGCCGGGTAGGATGGCTCACTGCCCTCCCCAGGGATACAAGTCTTTTGCCGGGGATTCCATCAAATCAATCAAGTCCTGTCTTGGTGCATAGGGTAAACGGTCACTTCGAGACAGTCTTTTTCTGAGATTGTGAAAAGACACCAGTTTTCTCTTTTCCCTTATTTCCTTTATTTTCCTTTACTGCAGTTAAAGATTGAACTAATTTACAGAGGGCATCCTTAGAAGCACCATGTAACCAGAACTGGGAGACTCCCAGTTCCTGAGCTTGATGTTGTAGGTCACTTCATTCCTTGTCATATCTGGGTCTTTCCTTTGACCCTTCACCTCATTTGGGCTGTGAAGTGTTGACGGACTTGTCATGGATGGTCTGGTAGCCTTTCTGTGGGTGACTTTATGGTCCAGCTCCATGAGACACCTGTATTCAACTATTTCTTGTGCAAGCTCATCCCATGCAAGGTTGTTATTCTGCTGACCCCGTCCATGACCACGAGCACCATCTCTCTTGGATTGCAGGCATTTTTGAATATCTGCAACATGTATCATAAGACTTTCCAGGAGTCCACAAAGGAAAGGGGTTAGTCTCACTGGATCAACAGGGGATTGCATTGGAGGTTTCCCTGTAGGATCTCACTCGTAGATTGCCTGTATGCACGCTCCTTTCTGCACTGACGTAGTTAACCCAGAGAGACTGCTAGTTTCAATTACCAGCAGTTCTCCTCTCTCCTGAGGATTTATGCCTCCTGCCCAGTAGGCAGCCCATGCAGTTAGAGAGTAATTGTGGTCTCCTGGTGTAACAGTTAAAAACACTCCTGGATCCCAGGGACCTCTTGCTTCCTCCTCACTCAACAACACCCGATCTCCTCCTGTAAGAGAAATGTGCCACATATACTCAACTTCAGATTCACCTAACTTACTTGAATATTTCTCTTGAAATTTTAATAATTCATCATGTGTCCAGGGGACTGTATGCATTGTGACAGTTATCCTTCCAGTCATGGCTGGCCATGCAGTCCTGTTTATTTCCTGGCATGGAGAGTGGTCCTCATGTGGTTAATGATGCACTACTTGAGCCAGATGATCTGGCCAAGAGTTTACATGATTAAGGAAATTATAGATTTTTGCAAGAGAGCTGGGAGGATGATACCCTGCAGCCTGAAGTGAATCACCACCTGCTTTGGTGAAACACACCCTGAGGCTACAGGTTTAGAGACCCGTCAGCTATTTGAACCCTCCCTTACTCACGCTTTGTCTCCAGTTTTCAAGCAAAGCTTGAGATTATCTGAGTGAAAAGAGATGTGGTGGTGTCTTGGGGAGCTGAAAGATCATCTAACCTTTAGTGGTCTCATCCTTCAGGTTGCAGCTGAGTTGTGGAGGTGTTAACAGCATAACCACAGTAGCCACACAGCCCTATGTACATTGGAGGGGTCTGGTGGGACGTGGCTTTTTGTCTCCTCAGGTGCACAGTGATGTTAGGTTAGCACACAGCCCATCAGCACTTGTGTCTGCAGCCACAGCATGGTGCCTGCTAGGACTTGGGTGAGACCCGTCCGCCTCTGTGGTCTCTCTTTGAAGATCTGGTGTTGCGATGAGCAGCCTGGCTGAGATTTTCAAAGCAACTTAGGGACCTTAGGTAACCTGCTCCTATCTTTTGAATTCTCAGTGCTTCCTTAGGCCAAAGAGGAACTTGGCCGTTATCTTCTATTATATATTTAAGGCTAAAAAAATAATTCCTTGAGATTACCACTTGGAAGTGCACTTGGAAAACCTAAGGGACCTCACTGTCTATGTGCACAGAAAGTGTTGACAACTATATTTTTTAGGACTCTATATTGGTGTTGCACGATATTAGTATATAAGAAATTCACATTAATACAGTGCTATTACTGATGGAAAAGAAATCTTTATTTATCAGCCTGGATAAAAGACTTTAAAAAAAATAAACTCCACAAAACAAACCAACCCAACCAAAAAACACTCCAGTTTTTGGTCCAGCTGCTGTAGGAGCTGTGGACTTGCTTCAGCAGGTGGCAGCCTTTCCCTGGAGTCGATCCTGGCATGAGGAGATCCTGGGAGTTGGAGGTGTTGGGAGTCTTGAGGAGTTGCTAAAAAAATAGCCATGAGCACAGGTGATGATTCGTGCTTTCCACAGGGAAAGCTGTGTGATGAATAGCCTTAGATCTGCTGTCCTGGCCAGGTTCCTACCTGGGAATTTGTGTTTTGTCTGCCTAAAATGGCTTCAGCAGTTTTGGTTGGAGATGACGTGCTTCACTGTCAGTGTGAAAGCTGTTGAGTGCTATCACCATCCTAGGAACCTTCCTTACGGAAAGATTTTATACAATTGCATTAAAGCTGGTCCTTGTCTTTGTAGTTTTCTATTAAATTCTTCACATGTTCAGTGTGAACGATAATTTAGAAATATTTCTCTGAGATATTACTGTCTTTTCCATAGCCTCTTTTGGCTTTTTCCCTAATAAGTTGTCATATTTTTCTGTAACTCATGATGTGATATAAATATGGCTGTGATGTAGAAGGAAATGGCTTTAACGTAATTTATATCTGAACTGCGAAAATCATCCACCTGATTCTTGTTGTGGAGAGAGCTTGAGCATATGTGTTGCATACAGACGATGGCCAGAAAATTATTTTCTATATGTGGCTGGCTGCTGAATTCCTGTTGAAAGGTTACTTTTAACATTGCATGGCACTGTTAATGGTCTGCTACAGTGCTTAGAGCAAAGAGATTTAAAAAAATGCATTAAAATTTTAAAATTACCGTTTTTTTTACCACAGACCATTAGAAATTAAAATAAATATAAATAAATGTAGGCCACAGACTATTAGAAATTAAAATAAATAACTGGCATTTCAGCAAAAGAGTGTATGACATAGCTGTGCAGGCAATCGTGGGGGGAGACCTGTGCCTGAGACCCCCAGTCCTGCTTCCCTTACATCTGGTGCTAATTTTGTGCAGTTTATGTGAGTTTTCTGAAGGCTTATTTTGAAGTTCTGCTTTTTTTAAAATGAGGCTGGTTTTCTGAGGGAAGGATTCTAGACATGAAAATACAATGTATTATTATTTGTGTGTGTGTGTATACAAACCCGGTATATGTTACCAAGGTATGGGTGAGCATAGTTTTAAATGTGGTTGAGATCTACAGATTTAAAGATTTTATAAACATAATACATCAAAATACAAGGAAATAGCAACAGTGTAAAAGGAGTACAAGTCTTTTTATTGTAATTTTCTCAATCCGTGTCTTTAGGGCAGCTTGTTGGCAGCCAGGAGATGGAGAGGCCCCGTCACACTTTGTCAGTGAAGACTGCCTATATCTGAATGTCTTTGTTCCTGCCACCACTGTAAGTAAGAGATGAGATGAATTTTTTTGTAGCTGAGCACTGTCTCTTTTCAAAGTACTTTAAAGTGGCATGAATGATTGTTTTTCACTTGTTGTTCACCAAGCCCTGCAAGGTTAAATTAGATACTCTGTTGTTTTCACTGGTGCAAGAGTATTCCCTATAGGCTTTTAGTGAGCTGTTTGGGTAACTAGGAGGGTAGCAAATTAAAAAGCTAGAGAGACAATAGAGGGAGAGAAAGAGGGAAACAAAAAAACAAGAAGGAAGTGGCAGCAAAGGACAAATTAAAGACAGAAATGGCAAGGTGCCTGAAATGAGGCTGGCTGTGCAGGAGATGATAATGCAATACAACAGGTCACATCAACACTTACCGCCAGGTAAGCAGCAGCAGATGAGTTTTTTCACCCTCATCTTTACCGTTCCCCTGTTGACATTTGTGGAAGCTCTGTCGAGGAATGAGGGTAGAAAGCAATGCTAGATTTGTGCTCGGCCCACAGAGCATAAAAATAGACATTTTAAAGATGACTGGGCCAATGGTACTATCTGAGAAATTGTCATTTGAAAGCTCTTGCCTTTCTCATTCTAAACAGATATAAAATAAAGCTTCAAGTTAAAGCCAAGCTTAGATAATTGGCCAAACCCCTGGGGGGCTGGGGATAAAGATGCTGAATATTACGTGAATCCCATTGACAAGTGGGCCCAGAGCACAGGAAAAGAAAACTCTTTCTTTCCACAGTACTGGCCATTTTCAGAAGGTGATGGGAGCTGTAACAGAAACCTATGAGTCTGTCACACTGCGTGTCTGGAAAGAGCCGGTCTAGCTATCTGACGGCAGCATTCGGGGTCCCTTGCAGGCGCTTTCTAATCACCAGAACGACCAGCAGTCTGTCTTCTCCCTGCAGCATCAGATTGTCATTTTGCCTCCAGTGCAGTCATTGCTTATTGAAAACATCAGGTCACTGTCCCAGGCAGTTTGCCATCTCCGCTTAAGCGCTGCTTGCCAGATAGCTTATTTGGAAGCGTTATATTTTCTACCATCTGACAGACTAAACAGGCTTGTCTTTCCTCCTTAGTGATGCTGTGAACAGAATCCCTCCTGTCTTTTGTACAGATGTAAGGTAGAAGTAGATCCGACCAAGTCAATCAGTTTCACACGTGTAAGTCTAGCCCAAGAGAGAATCAAAACTTCTGGTTTTGCAGAAGTAGCTGGGAGCAGAAGGCATGGTATTTTCCTGTTTCTTTTTGTGGTGAGCTCGACTTTTTACTCACAAATAGAGACCTGTAGTTATATATTTTCAGCCCATGGAAAATCGAATTAGCTAGTAAATACTGAATATAAAATCTCCTGGACAGCAGCGAAGGCAAAGGTCATTAAGGAGCACTCAGCCTGAGCAAGGGCATGGTGCGGGGACTGCTGTCTGCCACCGAAGGACAATTTAAGTGTCAAGCAGTGAAGAAGGTGAATGACATCACCTCATTTTGCTTCCATAGCTACATGTACCATGTAACCCTCCAAATAAAACTGGCACTTCTGAGAGACTTTTTTCCACCCATAACCATCACCACCTGTCACACTAGCAAAGCAAAGCTGTGCTTCAGCTTGATTTACAAGGGGTTCAAATGTAACATCAAGAGTTTAAATTCTCCACTAAATAAGAACAGAAAATGTACCCTTTCTCCTCTTCTCCCACCCCCTGTGTGTATTATTCCCATCCTTATCACATCATCCTTTTTGCACTCAATTCTTTACAGAGCAATATTATACAGTAGTAAAAGCAGTGGAGGTTGCCTGGCGTGGGGACATCTGTCCCTGCCATGTAGCTCAATAAGTGTTTTACAGAGGGATGGAGAAGACAGATGGAAGACAGAATATTATGAAGCCTTTCAGACTTCCACCTGACTTGCAGCTTCCTGATGGATGCTGAAATTCTCTCGCCCTTGAGGTGAGACCTCATGAGACCATGGTGGAGCTGTTGGGCTCCCCAGAAGACATTCCCCTTCTAGCTAAGCTAGGGAGCCACCTGACCATGTCGCA
This sequence comes from Falco cherrug, assembly GCF_023634085.1. Lineage (NCBI taxonomy): Eukaryota > Metazoa > Chordata > Aves > Falconiformes > Falconidae > Falco > Falco cherrug. The sequence continues at coordinate 1,677,367 of NC_073699.1, forward strand.
GCTGGAAGTCTTGCACAGATTTTACATCTTAAAGCGAGACTGACTGTGTTTTGTTGCTGAGTATGGAGCAAACCCTTGCACTGGGCAGTAGCCCCATGGTAGCTGTGGCCTGTCTGAGAGGAACGTGCTGTTCCCACTCTACCCAGCTACTGCGTGTGCCCCACTGCAGGCTGGCAGTGACACTGTGGTGCTGCACCTAAGCCTTGTACCAAGTGGTGGGGGGTGAAGGGACCGGCTCCAGCGGCTTTAGCTAAGTTCTTGCGCTTCGTCTGCCTCACAGATTTAATTGCAATGGTTGGCTGAACTTAGTTGAGAACAAGGATTGGGGAAAATTCACTTCTATGCGTTATCCAGCAGCTAAGGTATAGTAAAAAATTAGTTGGCTACCATATATATATATATAGATCGACAGACAAAATGAAATACCTCATATTGTGAGGCATAATTCAATTACAGCATGAAAATTATTGTGCTGTGCTATTAAAATGGCTAACAAGAAATGGGAAGGCAATTATGTTAAACAGCCTACTTCTAAAATGCCCTAATCCATGAGCTCTGAGGCTGAAATCCCTTGGGATTAAAACCCAAATTATTTGCCGTGACAGTTCACTTTCAGATAGGAGAGGGATCTATCCTTGCTTGTCACAGACTAGAAATGGGAATGCTGTGTCCAGACACTTGGCACTAGGCACAGCCCTGGTGCTAAATCTTTCCCTAAACTGCTCTGTATCTGTTGCAGTGGGCTTTGTTTTGCCATTTTTAACTTCTATCACATGTCTTTGCCTTTCTTAAGGTTTTCATCACTACAGCAGTGGGTAAAGTTGCCCAGCATAATGTAATATACAACTTACAGGGCAGCTGGAGGTCATGGTGCGATGCAGGCTGTGAGCACATGGGAAATGCCTAGCTGGAGCCTCGGGTCTCCCTGTGCTGAGCTGATGGGATGGAGCAGGCTCATCATCTTGTTTAACACTGTTTTAGCTGACAGGGCTTGATGTGGTTGTATTTTAGAAGGAGTTTCTATGTGAAAACAGATTCTTTCATCTTTTTCTTTACCCTTCTCTCTCTCTCTCTGTGCTGCATGTGGTGCAGAAATGGGAACCAGGGACAAGGCACTGTGAATTAGGCAATTACTATTCAGGAGCAGAAGTTCCTGACAGAAAGCAGCATGTTTCAGTGCTTGCAATTTCTTGGGTTTTCTTGATACATTGTGTTCACAACAAGCCTCTAAAGTGATTCTCCAAATAGATGAGGAGCACACGCAATCGTGACAAATTAAGGGCGGCTGAGGGGAGTTTGACTCCTCTCCGCTAATTTTGCAGGAGGCTGCAACCTTCACTTCTCTGCTGCTTCTCCCACACGGCCAGTTGCACTTTTGCTGGAGACATCCTTTGCCAGAGCAGATGGGACTTCTGTGTTTAGCTTAGCTGCATCCAGAAAATAACAGTAACAGTGCCCAATACTCTCTAGCTGCAGGGAAAAACAAACCTCAGACGTGCTTTGATGCTGCTGCAGTGGCCACCAGCCCTTCTTTAAAAAACACCACCAGCTGCCAAAGCTGAAAGTGGGACAACCTGCTGCTGAGCAGAGGAGAGAGAAGCCTCCATCAGGATACTCCCAAAGTGGGCAATAGGAGATGAAAGTGCTGAAGGGAAAACTGAGTTTACACTTTGAGAAAAGCTTTCTAGCATCAGAGCAGGTTATTCTGCTCTATGCTGCAGGAAGGAAAAAAGAAAAAAACAAAACAAAACAACCCCCCTTTGTACATTTCCACTGGTATTTCTTCCAAGCGTCATCTTGACAGAGCTGTAATGTGCTGGTAAATGCTGAGGTCTCCTCCTGGGGCAGTTCTGCTTTTGTGGTGCTCGTGCAGCAGCAGCCTGGTTACAGCCCTGCGGTGTGTGCAGCAAGGATCTGCACAGACGTGGTGCTGTTTTGGGAAAAAGTCTCCATTTCTGTGTGAAATCAGGGGACCCCGCAAGGAGTGCTAACAGGGGCAGCAGCCCTTCCTAGCTCTTCCCCATCCCAGGAGTCTTTCTGGTCTCTCTTGGGGCAGGCTGCCTCTGTGCTTCATGAAAGGTGAGTCTCACCTGTGCAGAGACAAAGTCCTCTCTACAGAACACCTCTGTGTATCTAGTAGGGGAGAACCTCCATGGGGATAGAAGGAGCAACGAGGAGCTCTTGTCAAAAGAGTTTCGAGACTAGGCAGTGTTCAGCCACGGAAGACTTGAGAGCAGGGAGCAGCCCTGCACAGCTGTTGAGTGAGTCTTGCTCAAGATGAAACAACCCAACAGGCCTTTTCCTTCTTCTGTTTCCCACTTGTTTGAACTCTTCCTGCGTGATTGTGTAAAGCAGGTGTTACAGCAAAGATGAGCCCCCCACACACTCAGTCAGCCAAGTCAGCAGGATGGGCCCAACTTGAGCTAACCTGGTAGAGTTGTTGGCTGGTGGAACACAGTGGTGCCATTAAGTCTTTTTATATACTGGACATAGTGTCCTCCTCAATGGTATGTAGGTGATTGCGGACAGTTTACCCCTGGAATTTCAGGCAGATGGCCAGATATCCCTTCATTATGGTCATGTTCAAGAGCTATGAATGGCTTAGATACCGTTAATGGGGAAGATGCTTGTGTTCTCATGAGTGACTTCCAAAAGCAGTTGGCTGCAGGAATATTAACCAGGTTGTTGTCACGGCAGGTGGAAAAAATGCCCGTGTTGCTGTTCTTCCACAATGGAGGGAGTTACAATGCTGAGGCAGGAAAGACAACCGTAGATGGATCATACTTAGCAGCCATCAGCAACATCATTGTCGTGACAGCAAACTACCGAGTTGGTGTTTTTGGCTTCCTTAGTACTGGTAAGTCACAGATTTTTAGAACAATATACTATGGGCTAAATTGCATTCTGTAACACTTCTGTTTCTAATTATTTGTTTTTAAAGTTCAGTTGTTTTTTTAACTTGAGAAACACTGATTGGTTTTGTTGGGAAAAAATGGCTAAGAAATGGTGGGGACTTAAAGAGAAAGGGGAGAAACCGGGGGCAAAGAAAGAAGAATAAACAACCCCCAAGCATCTATGTCAAGGCACCGGATAGACTTCTGTTTGCAGATGCAACTGTGGGTATTGGGTTTTGCAAATACACAATAGGTTAGGCATCAAAATCCCTGCTAATTCCAGGGACCTGTCACTGTCAATATGGTTTTCAATGTGTCCAGCTTCCAACTGTTCCACCCGTGAAATTTTGCTAATGCTCTGTTGTGCCTACGTCAGAGTGGGGAAGAGGCAGAGAGGGGTAACTGCAGGTTAATGGTAAGAAAGACATGAAAGTATGGGAAGTATAACACAATGATAGTTGGTATCTCAGTAATTCAGTCTGACTTCTCCTTTGAAGGACGTGCCATGTTTAATTTGAATTCCATTAGCCATTTTTACTGTCCTGGATATGACTGAACTTTGGCATGCTCTGTGTTTGCATCCCTTCCTCATACTCTAGTCTAAAGGGCACTTCTGCTCTCCTATTGCCTTCTAATAACAATTGTCATTAAAAAATACACAAATTCCCATTATGTAGAGGATTTTGTGTTGTGCAAAGAGGCATGTACACATGAAAAGACAGTCACATCTCCCTGAACCTTTATGGTAGTGCCATTTGGTCTACAGGATTATTTTTTATTATTATTTTGCCTTTTATTAGATTTGCCTGCTTAAGCAAGTAGGGAACACTTTTCTTCCTACCATCTTTCAGTTCTGGCTGGGTCAGGGGAAATCAAGGTAGAGAGCCACGGAGAGAAAATGCAAAAATTACAAGTGTAGCTCTGGCTCCATCGGACTGGTGGCAATCCTGGGTCTCTCTAGTGGATGCCTTAATACGATTATAACCTTTAGTAGATTATATTTGCCCTGTTTGCAAATACCAGACCTACATACTTTGCCTCATGATTCTTTTGAGTGTTTACTGCTAGTGCTGGGTGGGTTTTGCCTAGTTTGGGGTTATAGGTGCAGCTGTTGGTTATTGTTTGCCTTCTCTGTTTTACTGCTTTGTTCAGAGCTCCCTCCCAGGAAAGCCTGTTCTTCATTCAGTAACTAGAGAGCTGGTGCTACAAACTCCTTACTCATTTAGATAAGATGTTGGTAATAGGTGTATCTGGGGGAAGAATCACTGTTTTTATCAGTGCAAACCAGATGCTTATGAAAGTGATACCATGGCTTCATTTTGGCTAGAGCCAAATGCAGTGTGGATGTGTGCTGTGCGAGCTTCCACTACGCAGCACTGCCCACGCGTTGCCCACTAACCTCCTTCAGCCCTGTGAATCTCACTTAGGTTTCTTCCTAAGTGGAAACTGCTAGCTGGGCTGAATATTATATAGCAGTATTTATATGATGGCACTTAATTTAGGGATCAGGAAAATTATCCAGCCTCTTCTGCATAGGGATCTGCACGCAAGTCCCAAAACACGAATGCATGAGCTGAATGTCCTGAATTTGCATTCCTGTAAACCTTCAGATAGAGGTGGTTCATCATGATTAGGGAGTATTTGGTGGCCTTCTTTTTTTTACTGTGATGCTGCAGCCCTGGAAAAGTGCAGTCCTTCCTGGCCTCTTCCCTTGTGGGAAATCCTTGGTGTGCATTTGGGAAAATCCTATTGCTCCAGAAGGAACTGGACCAAGTAGGACAAGCTCTTTCCAAGAGTCATTGGAACAAGCCAAGTACCACATTCATGGGAAACCCTAATAATTCCTTCACTGCCACAATCCTGTCTTCCCTATGTCCCTTTTAGTCTGACAGTGTGTGATGAGGTGTGGTATGTTTGTACCAGGCTCCCTGGCAGCATGGACTTTCAGTCATACTCATTGTGGTGAGCAATACTCTCACTGCAAGATCTGTTCTTTGGTCCACCACAGGTTGGTGGAATACCTCTGACTCCTTCTGCACATGACCAGTAGTCACTGGGGGTTCTCAGTGAAGGTTATCAAGCTGGGCCAAATACTATAAGGGTTTTTCTCAAGACTCAAACCAAATTCTTAATGATATTCCAGGAATGTTTCCATTCTTACTAGAAGACTTGACAAATCTTGGTCCTTTGGAAGTTGTTCCATTGGGTTCAAAGCAGGCAGGGAGCTCACCCTTAGGACTCTGGGAACATTAGCAGCAGGACTGTTAGAAGGCCCTAAATTTGCTAACAAAAGTTATGATCTTGTGAGCAATATCAGTTTCATTATTCAGCTGAAAAGACTGCAAAGTGCTGAATCATCTTGCATTGACTTGTTATATATTGCAAAACTAGAAATGAAGGACTTAAATAGAGATTTGGGGGGATGAAGGGCAGTGAAAACAACAGATTTTCCTTTATTAAAAAAAAATATGGTTTTTTTTATTCTGCATTTGTTTTGGACTCTCATTGACAGGGCTTTTGCAAGCAAAAAGCTCTTATTTTTCCAAGTATAAAGGATGTTTAATTTGCTCTTTGCAACCATTAATGGTTGCAAAAACTGATGCACATTCTTACTGGTGCCTTCACCTCCCGCTCGTGATATGGATGGCAAAAGAATGGAGAAGACAGTCATGTTTCTAGGCCTGATTCTTTTAAGAGTCAATGAAGTCATACAAACCGGGATGATTTTTCATGCTTAAATTTAACACTATTGTTGTTCACCAGTTTAGTAATGACAGAAATGCGTATGTATGTCCTTGTTTTCTGAACACTGGTTTCTTTTCTCCACACATTCTCCTGTGGTCCTCAGGTATGTGATCTCTTCCTGCAAAAAAGGCAGTGGAAAATATCCCTGGAAGACACATTTCTTTTGGTCTAACTACCATGTATGTCCATGCATGCATCTGTTCCCCAGTGTCGTACATTTCAAAACCTGGCTGTGGTTTTTGCCAGGGGAAAAGGAACTGGTTCTATTTCCTTCTTCAGTCTTGTTGTTCAGTATACCAGTAGAGAGGCACATTGTGGGGCTACAACATTTACATGGGTTTCCATACAAATATTTCTTGACCAAAAGGGTTGTCGAGCACACGGGCTGCCCAGGGAAGTGGTTGAGTCACTACCCCCAGGGATATTTAAAAGATGTGTAGATGTGGCACTTAGGGACATGGTTTAGTGGTGGACTTGGCAGTCCTAGGTTAACAGTTGGACTTGATGATCTTAAAGGCCTTTTCCAACCTAAACGATTCTAAGATTCTGTAATTCCATGGCACTATTATTCTATGATTCTATGGTTTCACTTCCTCTGAGGAGGTCTCATGAGGCCTGCACTAAGCCCTTGAAGTGAGGCTTCCTTTTCAATAGCATAGAGAGGGTTAAGAACCCTGGGAACTGGTCATGGTGTGCAGCATAAACTAAAATACCCGAAAAACTAAAGCAGGGAAAGTTTTTTCTCCATTTGTTTCACTGGTGTGGCTTGGCCTGATCATCTGAAACTATGGCTACAGGTGGAAAGTTATACTTTCTGGGGCTATGTAGTTCTTGGCTGTCCTACTGAAACAGTGATGGCTGTTGTAATGTGGGTATGTGTATGATCTGCAAGGCTAGCGACAATCTGGTTTCCTCTATATTCTGTTCTGCTGCTTAAATTGGCCTCTGTGATATCTCAGTAATTCATTGTGGTAGGCATATGGATATCTAGGCATATGGATATCTAGGATGTATGCTTTCAATAGCTCTTTGCCTGAGACAGGGCTCCCAGTCCACAAAGTGGCAGCTTCTTATTCCAGTCTGTTTTGATTCACTCGTTTCTGAGTCTATTCTCACTTTAAAACTGCACTATTTGGTCTTGGCAATGGAAGAAACAATTTCAGATGTGTTCTGGGATTTTCTGTCTTGTCTTGGATTTCCCTCCCCCACACACGTCTTAAATGTGGGGAATTTTAAATCACTATAAAAGAATGGCTCAATGTGGATTAAAAGGAAGTAGACAGTGAATAATCATTTTCTGTTCCTTTCTTACAGACTGTGCAGGAATTATTATTTCTGCTTTTGATGATATAAAATTAAGCTTGCCAGGGGGTTGCATCATTAGATGCTTTCAGCATTAGTTTCCTATAAATCAGGGTGTCAGGTTGCCACTGGTTGGTATTGAAAGGAAAATAGTCTCCCTAAGGATCGTGAGTACATGGTTATTTTTCTTTTGTTTTCATGGAAACAAAAATACAAACATGTATAAGTCAGACCTCCATCAGTTAGACATCAGTCAGTCTCAAACTCAAAACGTACATGGAGACATAAATTATAAAATAATATTGGTATGTGTGTAAAGAAATGCAAGATGATGTGGCTTATAAATGATTGGTCAGACAGGGTAAAAAGGATGTAGGAAGCAAACAGATCCAGTTAGGTGTACTCCAGGGAAACAGTTGATGATCCTTATGGGTCCCTTCCAAACACTCTGGGTTTTTTTGTTCACTTTTAATTCATTTTGAGATCGAGCTACTCATGTAGAAAAAGAATTTCATGGCCTGAGTTTAAGGATACTTGACCCTGGATTCAAGTCTGCCATGAGGTGTCCAAATGAAGCTTGGAAGTCAGAGTGTTATTTTTGTATCATCGGGGCAGGCAATTGGGCACCTCCAGGCATGCCTGGTGGAATGGTTAAAAACTGAAACGGAGTTAATCTGTAAAGTGATGACCATGGAAGAGACCCTTCAGACTTTTAAACTCTGGTGTTAGTTTTGTCAAGGTTCAACTGCAAGAGCTGCTAAAAATGTAACATTTAATCAAAACTTCAAATGTGTTTAGGTTGATTTCTTTATAGACCTGTTTGTTTATTTGCCACAACAGGTTCTCCTGAGGTACGTGGAAACGCTGGCCTTTTGGATCAATTAGCAGCTTTGAAGTGGGTACAGCAGAACATCGCTGGCTTTGGAGGAGATCCAAGCCGCATTTCTTTAGGAGCTGACCGTGGCGGGGCAGATGTTACCAGCATTCACCTGTTCACAGAAACCGTGGATACGAACCTCTTCAGGAGAGTGGTGTTGATGGTAAGTCCCATTCCTGCCACTTCAACTTCAGTGTAAAAGGAGGTTGTTATAGATGTGAGGATGTTGCAGTGTGTGGGTGCTGCTTTTATTTCATCCATGCCTTGGCAGCGCTAATCGGGCGGTTATTGCTATAGTTATTTTTCATCTCACCTGTGACTGCTATCTCCAGGACCGGGGTGCTTCACAGGGATGTACGAGAGATGCACTTTAGTGATTGATTTAGTCATAGTAAAACTCTGGTTTTCGTCACTGTGGTTTTTTTGTGTATTATATAAATAGTCTTGTTTCCTAACTTACAGGTACAACAGGTTAGTTTCCATTCCATAAATACGGTTGTTGATCTGCAGTTTTGAGAATCTAAAAATAATGAGCCAAACATCCACGTGTTTAAACTATCCAATCTTTTTATCTGATCTCACGACAGATTTCATTTTAAAGAAAAAGCAAGTTTCAGAAAGAGACTAAAAATCTGTTTACCCACAGGCTGATTTGCTGTCAGCTTGGGCCATTTTCGCAGTCACCCCAAGTGGATCCGTATTTTTACAGCCAAATCACAGGACTTTGAGATCTGCTTTTTCAGCGTTGATACTACCATTGATCTTTGCAGCCTCAACTAGGAGTAGTGTGCTCTGAAATGAGCCGTAATCTTCAGTGGAGGTTTATTTATCCAGCAGAAATGGTACTTGAACAAAATGATCTTTCTGCTAGCAGCCCTGGCTTGGAACTGTGAACAGAGGAACAGAATTCTTGGTCCGGAAAACCTGGGGCCCACTTAGATAAAATCTTGCCTTGAAAATAATGACATCTCTAGCAACTACTTGATTTTTCTTCAGTGTGCCCCTGTCCCAAGAAACGTGACCTTCTTTTGTATCTCTGTGTCTCAATAAGATTATTTTAATTGCATCACTCTAGTGGAGAAGCAAGGGAAGTTGCCGAAAATTGCTTTTCAGTAGTAGTTTTTTTCTGTTGTTCTCAGATAATTCCTCATAGAGTTCCTAGGTTTTTACTCTACTCTTGGCGTAGCGGTTAATTTGCTAGTAGACCTAGAGTCCTTTTCTCTCAGAGCACAGTTTCATCCTACTCTTTCTCTGAAGTCACAAAGTTTTTACTGACATGGCTCAGGATGGGGCCCTGTGAAAGCTGTGGCAGGATACAGTGCAATTTACCAGCTGAGCAATGTATGTGAGCAATGCATGAAAGGCAAATGCAGGGACCTCTTTGCTTATCATTATTTCTGGACTGCAGTTCCACACTGCATCTTTTCTTTTATAAAACTTTATAAAAGTTTGAACACCTTCTTTCTCCTACAGCAGGACATTGAATAACAGAAAACAGTGGCAAGTGCAATCAGCAGGCAGGTGCATCAATTCTTCCTACTGATTTACTGTTCATAACAATTTTCTTCATGGGACTGTGTGGACCGCTTCTTGGCAAAAGCAGGTTCTCCACTTATTTCAAAGTAATGTTAAGTTTTTATCCTTGCAGTGTCATGGTGGTTTTAGTTTTCCTGTGAAATATACTGACAGAATAAAAAGCAAGCAGTAACAGCAGTGGCTTAAAAATATACGTTCTCTTTTTTCTTTTTTTTTCTTTTTTTTTTTTTTAAATGAAGTGATGCAGAATGCAACTGTTGGTTTACTCAGATTTCTCACCTAGACCTCTTGTAAAAGGATGTGTCTTGTTTTTGTTCCAAGACACCAAAATCATTGCGTACTTTTAATTTTACTGGAAAAAAAAGGAGGTGCACACAGATTAAGAATGATGAAACTGAGAATATGTACCAGATGAGGCCTTCCTGAGGGAAAATTCCATGAAGCAATACAGCTTTTCTGCAAAAGTTAGTTTTGCACTCCTTGTCTCTGTGATGCATAAAAAAATAGTTTCTTAGCCTGCAGAGAGCAGTGATGTATGAAACTTTCTCTACAAGAAGCCTACACCTGAAATAGAAAAATGCTTTTGAGTTTCCTATGTCTACCCTATAAAAGATTTTGTTTGGAACAGATCTGGAAAAAGATTGTACAAAATCAATGCAAAGCTGACATGGGGACCTTTTTATAACAGTTTGTCTTTTGGTAGTATGATTAGAAAAAAAGTAGTCTCAGTGATTATGGTCTTGTTTTAAATCACTTAAGAGCATTAACCTGGTGTTTGACTTCATCTTTTAATTAACTGGTTTGTTTACCACTGCAATTTTGATGTGGAAGAGTGGATCAGCGGTGTGGATTTCCTCCATCTCTTGCAGGAGGCAGTGGAGGCAGATATGTTAGGTGTCCCCTCCAGGCATTCCCTGGTGGGGGTCAGAAAGAGAGCTCCCAGGCTCGGGAGCAAGGGAAGACACCAGAAGCCTCCTAGCTATGGAAGCAGGTTGGCCAGTGGTGGAAAAAGCATATTTATTGCCCCGCTGAAAACTACTGCAATCAGGTGCAGGGCTGTCTGATGCGGACCCTAAATATCCCTGACTGTATGATTAGCTACCCTTTAGATCCCCTTTCTTCCCTCTTTTATCATCTCCTTTCCCCCACCCCCTCCCCCCCCCAGCCTCTACCAGCCTCATTACCTCTCAAGTAAACCAACCACCTCTGATTACTTTTTCTCCATTGCTCCCAGTTTTGCTACATCTCCACCCAAATTTGGTATTTCTGATACTGTCTCTTACGTAACCTCAGATTTCTATAGAGTCACTGGGATGGTCTTTCAGTTATTTATAAGAAATGGCCAGACCTCACAGAATTTCCCCATGACCACCTGTGAAATGCAGCCATTTCTTATGGCAGAATTCACAAGTTTTTGTCACCTTCTCATGTTGTTACTATGAGCGTGACGGAGCACTGGCATAAGTTGCCCGGGAAGGTTGTAGAGTCTCCATCCCTGGAGACAGTCAAAAGCCATCTGGACATGTTTCTGGGCAACCAGCTGTAGGTGACCCTACTTGACCAGGGTGGTTGCACCAGGTGACCTCCAGAGGTCCCTTTCAAACTCAACCACCGTGATTGCATGAACTTGTCGCCACCAGAACACATCTTATCCCCTTCCTACAGATCGTGTTTGAAGTGCTACCCAGTCACATGTGCTCTTGCATTCTTTTGATCTGTCAAAGATACCTTCTGGCAGTGTCATTGCAAGACTCAGCATTTATACTGGTTGCATGCTAGGTTGGTGACCATTTTCTAAAAGCAAGACAAAGTAGCTACTGGGTATTATTTTAATGAATAAATACAAGTCATGACTTAAAAATCTGTAATGCTCCCCATATACATTTCACTGGATAAAATGCAGTCACCATAACATCTTAATGATCAGTAACAGTAATGAGATTATACAAACACCTAGAGTTCCTGAGTTTATTTTGCTTTGTGGTGGTCAACGTTTACCAGCCAAATTACATTCAACCTTTCCACTCTGAAACATGTTTAATTATGCTGTGAAATATTCTTACCTCTGAATCTCTCTTGCTAGTGCAAATGATCTGTTACAAGATCTGAAGAGCACAGATTTGTGCTAGAAGGTATTGACAGAGGAAATATATAGGGTTTTTATATATATATATATAAACCAAATTTCCTATCTCTCCAAACCTTCATTACTCAAATCTGTATAAAAAGGTATGAGAGAACATTAAATTGAAAGCATCTCAGCTCAATAACATAGACTGCAGCATTTCACACTCCCAGATGTGACTAACTGATTTAGAAAGGAGTCTCAAGCCAGGTTCAAAGGACCATGCTAGCTGCTCCTTTATCACTTAGCAAAGGGTACATATATAGAGAGAAATTCTCCAATTGTGAAATTTCAGATAACCAAGTCAGAAATCTTTAAGCGGTTTGATGAGATACATCATGACTATTTGACATACCTCTCTTCACAGAAGAAATTCAGAAAACTCTTTAACATCCACTGTTGCTGATTTTCTTTCTTAGTTTAATTATTTTAAAAAGCTGCTATTAACATAAATATTATACATAAATATGCAGGTGCCTTCAGGACATGAGGTTAAAATCTGGTCCTTTACTCATAAAAGGTCACACCTTTGCGAGCCTACCTCTGCAGTTAGGCATGATATTACCATATTTCACTTTACACTTAAAACCCGCTTTGTTCCCTGTTGTATATCTGCTAGACTATGGGCAGCTGAGTTATGCTTTTGGGTATGTCTGTACTCCCAGCTCAAGGCTAAGCAGGAACTGCTTTTCTCATTGAGTTAAACCTGTTCTTAATTTTGTGACCACTTTGTGACACTGCAGGCTATTACCATCAGTTGAATTCAATGCCACTTGGAAAATCGATTATTTTATTTTTTTCCCTAAAGATGACAGAAGTATGGAGTCAATATAATCAGGTGTTTCTTGGATGCTGGATGTTAGATATTCTTGGGGTCATTGACAACTTTCTGAGTCATTGTCAATGACAATGAATTATTCTATATGGAGAAGAAAAAGGCTCCTTTTCTCAGCATAGGTAGGTTCTGTAAAGATGGTTTGTGGCCTTGCGGAGAATACCAGAGTAAGACTTAATTGTAGTTAGTCTTTCCCTATGCAGTCACCTTTGTACAATGGTGCACATAACCCTTGCTGAAGAGTCATCTGCCTCACTTGGCTCTTGACTTAGAGTCTTTCAGGTTATTCTACTTGTGAGCAGGTTCTAATTTCAGGTGCACTGGGGACGTTCCTAGCATATGCCATGGCTGAGATGGCACCCTTAAGAAGGTCTCTGGTTAACATTCAGAAGAGGAAATCCACAAGCGTTGCCAGCATTTCATCATCAGCTGGTGGGCTTGTATCTCTCAGCTGTCAAAGGACTGCAGGACCACAGGATGCTCTGGGTTTTTCTTCTAATCCCTCAGTTGTTTCCATTTTTTTCCCCTGGGTTGTCTTACATCTAGTCTTCATAGTATGTAGGTGGCAAGTGAAGGGCACTCTTACGTTTGCTGCCTGTGTATATAAGAGACTGGGCTTTCTTCTTCCTGGCACTTGCAAAAGAAGCATTGCCATCCTCTGTTAAGGAGAGGTAGGAAGCAATACTTTCCCGTAGGCCATAGCTGAGACAAGAATCATCCATTGCTGTCAGGGTGCTTTCAGTGTAGTCACTCACCTCCAACCTTTAAAAAAACAAAATTTTTTTACTGTTTCAGCTACTTGAACTGGGACTGTTAGTAAAATAAAAACAACAGTTGTTACACCAAATGATATTAATTTTCTTGTATAAAAAATATTCCTGTCTCATAAATCACCAAACATTTCTGCCTGCGATTTTCCAAAACAATCAATACAACAGTAATATCTAATTATTTTTCAGCACTTGAAAAGGAAATAATGTCTATATACTTCCTCTCTCGCTTCTTAATCTGTAGGAAAAATGGCCTTGATACTGCACAAAGGTTGCTTGCATTTGTAAGCAACTCGGTATGCTTGGTGAAGGAAAGGTAGTGAAGGGAAAATTATGCTTCAAATATAAGAGGTGCTTTTGCTTGTGAAGGTGGTTTTTTCACCAGCTTCTGAAACTTGACCTACTTTCTCTAGTTGCAGTCATGGTATTAGAAGTCTCGTGAACCTTGAGTTGGACTGTGAACTGAGACACACACAGCAGGAAAGCTCTGTGCTGGGATAACATGTTCACTGCACTTGTGCTGCTTCATGGATGGCCACCGTGTGAACAAGGGGGAGCCACCTCTGACTGTCGGGGCTCACGTGTGAGCTATTGCACGTTAGTGTGCCACTGCTGGTGGATCTGACCAGGCTTTATGGCCTGGCTCTTACTCCTCCCCCTTGGTGGGGAGGACTCATGAGGCCCAAAGGGACTGCATATGTGGCCACGCTTTTACCTGGATAGGAGAAATGATTGAATGTTAACTACACTTCCTTTCAAAGGCAGACCAGTTAGAGAGCTGAACATCCAGTTTCGATGGGTCAACCTGCTGTCCGCAGCTTTGAAGATTGTCTAATCTTTACAATTGATCTCAGGGGAAGGAAATGGCTGTTTCTTCTGTGTTATAAGTAGAAGTATGTACAAGGCTGGAAAAAAAGCCTGTGTTGTTTCTGGCAGCCTGTGTTGTATGTGGTACCTGTGAATATTTCTCCAGTTGAAGTTTTTATTCCGCATCACCACAGGAGGAACTTGATTCATTACGCTGTTGTTAGTGCACGGGGTAAGACAAGGTGTTGTAAGGACGCAACAGAGACCATCAGCAACTTCTGAACAGGGAAATTAATACACAGACAGTTAATCTTTGCTCACTTTACCTTCACTGTTTTCCTTACCTGGTGCATGCTCAAATAAACAGCTTTGGACACAGTAGTAGCAGTAGTCAATATATTGTGTGTTCTCAGCAACGACACTGTAAGCTTAACTTTTTCCTTTCCTCATACCTTTGCTTTTTAATTTATCCTGGGGTGTATTTCCCACAGTACAAGTGAGTAACTGAGACACAGAGGGATAAAGTGACTTGTGCAGTGTCTAGTAAGAAGTCTGTGGCAGAGCAGGGACTTAAAGCCAGGTTTTCTGAGTCCTCAGTGAGTTCTGCTTTTGCCTCCCATTATCTCAACCATACAGAGTCTAAACCAGATGCAAGATGAAACCACTCAGATTGGATTGCGTGTGCACCTATTCTGCTGTGGAACATGGCTATGGAATGAATCAAGGTTCACATGTTCCTTTCATCTATGCTTCTTCTCTCTGTCCTCTTCTCCTTGTTCCACTAGGAACATTTCATATATTCTTCTGCCCAAGTAGAGAACATTGCAGCTGAATGCTAGTGTTTTACATCTCTGAGTCTTATTTAAGGGTGAGATTCTGTATCATCTCATGGTGGCAGAAGAAGGAGAGGTAAACCTCACTATGTCTCCTCTTATACCGGTAACTCAAGTGAAAATGTTAATTGTTAAAAGTATTGGGTTCCCTCCCACACCAAATTTAGGCTTCAGTTTTTTCCTTCTTTCTAAATGGAGAAAGTTGTCAGCAACTAAAACATAAAATAAAATAATCAAAAAATATCCAGTCCAAATTATCACTCTTCTCTTTATGTTGTTGGACTTGAAAGTTTCTTTTGCATGTTCTGGATTTGAGTATGTTTTTTCTGCCCAGTTTATCAGAGTATTCTTTGGCCAACACGCTTTTTCATTTACCTATGAAATACAGAGATATGGTAGCTCTACACTTTTAAGATTGCAAAGTACCCATTACTAGTTAAATTAAAGAATCTGTTGTCCTTTTGCAACTTCTATGCAATTAACTTATTGTGATCTTCCTTCCTCATTTTAAAATGTTCTTGTTTTAATGCATGGTAACTGCTGCAACCTAATTGTGTAGCTTGTTAAGTTATCTCTCTGACACAGGTTAAATTGCCATATATCTGGAAAACTGTCATTGAAACAGGCATCGCCCACTGGACTGATATTAGTGAAAATGACAGCTGAATCTGGATTTAAGCTAACAACTTGAGTCTCTGGAGATAGCTTCTGCTGATAAAATCTAGCCATACTCTTCTAAAGTAATAGGGAATAAACATTTCTGAGAATTTTCTGCTGCAGATAAGGTTGTGTAATGTATTGGTTCCTAAGAGAAACATGATTGCAGTACCTGGTCTTGTATGGCCTGATGCTATCTGTCTGTCTGTCTGGTAAATAAATAAATGGCAGACATGTCCATGCTAGTAAACAAAGTGGGCCAGGAGCTGAACTCTGGCCCTGGGACCCAGAACCATCTGTACCTCTGTACAGCTTAACATATTTTGTACACCCAAACTTTGGCTTTAGCTGTGCTCTGAGAGAGGCTGGGCATCCCTGGCCTGTGCTAACCTCCAAACTGTATTTGAAAGTTGTCTAGGGAAGTGCTAGACATTAGTGTTTGGACCAAATAGTGTTGTTGACATGGCCAAACAATATCATATACCAGTATGGGCAGAGCCTATCTGTCTGTCTTTAGCTGAGCTCTTGGGTTGATTTCAGTTGTACTGTTAAGAGTAGCATATATGTATTTAGGATCCAAAATAAAGTAGAAGATATAAACTGACATTTTTTCCATTACTTGTTCTGTGGTGCTAGTTGCAAGTCTCAGACACAGACAAAACTGCTTGTTCTGGACGTTTGCTAGATAGTTTTACAGTTGCCAGTGGAAAATATGTTTATTATGCAGTTCTTTTTACCTGAGTAGTGATTCACAAGGTCTTCAAGGCACTGAAAGGTTTGCCGTGGAGAGATGTAATACCAGTTATTTGGAAGACGAAAGATCCTGTAATGTTTCACTTCCCTGTGCCGCACCGACAGGGAATATAACCCTGGAGAAAGAGAAGAACTAATCACACCAAAGCAGAGCCCTAATTCTTGATGGACAGAAGCGACCACAACCAAAGTATCTGTAAGATGTGGTGTCACGATCCAAAAGGCCCCAGAAAAAACTGAAAAAACTCAGTGGCCATCCTAATTTCTACTTACATAGCATACTTTATAGATATACTTAAGTATAAAAAAGGGAATAAAGGGCCCAGCATCAGCACCTGAGATTTTGATTGAATTTAAATTTCTGTTGTGTTTTCCCCTTATTTTTGCTGGTATGGGATTTTTTGAAATGTTGCAAAGGAAACAGACTTTTAAAGAAGTTGTTTGCCTTCCCCTGAAGAGGGGACCAGACTCGTCCCGGTATGCTGATGTAGTGAGCTCCCAATAATGCAGTACCTGATACCTGGTAATGCAGTCCTGGCAGGAGACGACAACTTGGATTTTCCTGTTTCTTTGTTTAAAACTATTGTGCAGCATTTAGTTGGTAAGGACTGAACATTGATTCTAAATTTCTTTGACTTTAGTGTAGGTATTATGAAACTAATTGGCCTGTGGTATGCAAGAGGTCAGAGCAGATGATTTATTATTCCCTTTGAACTGTGGTATCATGTTATTAGGATGTGTTCTGGTCCTTCAGAAAAAGAGAAGATAGCATGTTGCACAACGGGAAATGTATTCACATTGAAGAGAATGGAAGTATAAAATGTGTACAGTACAATTCCCATGTAGCAACAGAATTGCTATGAAGGAAAATAAAATTGAAAGCATATAATTTTTACAAAGTAAATAAAAGAGCCACCTATGTATATAGGAAATGCACTTATCAGCCACCCCTGCTGTTTGATGTGTATTTCATAGCTTCTTCAGGCAATCTTCTGTGGACCAAGGCAAAATGATGACTTCTCCTCCACTTGCAAAGACTCACTGCCTAATAATCTCTGCATGCGACCAAAGTAAATAATAGCGTTTAAACTGTTTCTTGTTTGTGCTGATGCCTGTGGTACTTTCCGTGGCCATCACTAACCCAACACTGCTCATAGTGCAGGTGACTGGTGAAGACTGGTATGCTTCACTGGGTGCCTTTGCCTTCCCATTTCATACATTTTTCTGGTTTCAGACTGATCCATTTGAAGCAGGACAGGGAGTGAATTAAAGATCTGTAAAATTGTTAATGCCTGAGATCAAGAGGGAAAAATCATGTTTTCTCACCTTTCCTAGTTTCACTCTCTCTGATCATGAAGGAACCAACTTTGGTGTTGGGTAGCTGTAGAAGTTCCTCTGCTTTTTCTCTTCCCAGCCCTTCAAATAACCAGCTGTGGGGCAGGAAAAAACATATTCTGAAATTCAGACACCAGTGAAACACAGAGCAGCATGTGGCCATGAAAGTGCAGCATTTGCCAGGAAAAGTGACTGCAAAAATAACACTGGCTTTCTGTAGCTACTCTCTCAACTATGTCCAGGCATATTTCCACAGTTTATGGAGAAAATCTTGCTCTCTTTGAGTTCCATTAACTTTTGTGATGCTAAGAGAAAGGTGAATAAGGTTTGCATTTATTAGGGATAACAAAAATTTTTGAGCCACCGTGATCTAAATTGTTGGGGACGTGGTATATTGTTGACATACTTGTGGCACTAGTGAAATCCCTGTTTTTAATTTAAACCACTTTTGTTAACTCCCAAAAATTATTGTGTCATAAATAAACCCAAAATAAAATACAATCATTCTGTTTATGCTAGGAAACCGTCCAGACATACAAGTTAATTGGCTTTGTGGATAAGGGAAAGTAGAATTAGTCTTACAGATTTTCACCGTAGCTTGGTACACTGCTGCATTTTGCCACAGGTAGTGACTAAAAGTGTAACTGAGCTTGCTTGGCTGGTGTAGGAGTTATTGGCACTTTAGTTTAATGCTGTTCTTGTGTGTTTGATCCAAGCTGCTATCAGCAAAATGGTTTGGGGGAAGCTTCAGACAGTGGCTTCCATTATCATGTCTATACCCCGTCTTTGGGAAAATATCTCTATTTCAGGAGGGTATAAAAGCATATTCAGATTTACACACTTGCATAAATTGCAATGAAGTTTACAGTTTATATGCCTAAAATTAAACAGGTATTAAAACTTCTGCCAGAAAGGTTTTAAGTATGTGCTTTAATGTTGGTTTTTTTTCCTGACTGGTGTCTAGGGCAACAAGAAACCTCTGAACCTTCCTTAGTTCTTCCAGTGTCAGAGTTTACATTCTTGAATAATTTATTACTCTTTCTATTTGTTCTTTTTGGTCTGTTTTTCAAGGGTAACTCCAGCTTAAATTTTACTTTTTGTAAATACTAAAAATTCTTTCTAAATAAGGTCTCTTAATGTCTTAAAATTAGTGATTAGTCCATAAAACGAAGTCTTTTAAATATATGACGTTTTAGGTTTTTTGACCCTTACCTGTACTTAAAACTAAGGATATTCCTTTTCGTATAATGTAAACTTAATGTGGATTTGATGTTCTCAGATTTCAAAGGAAATATTTTAGACTATCAATAAATAAAATTTCTGTGTGTCTAGTCTTTATTGCCATTGTTTTGATTATGACACTGAATAACTAATCAGGGCAGTCTATGTAGAAATGTAGTGTTAAAAGGCTATAGGAAATGCATTTACTTACCCGTGGTAAACCTTTGCTACATATTTTCCTGGGATATAGTTTTCTCGACCTGTTGTAAGGGAATGGACTCTCCACCAGCCTCCTTCACTGTGTGAAAGCAAGAGAAGGGGTATTTTCAGATGCACTTTCGGATCTTGTCCTTATTTTAGAAATTAGTTAAAACATAGAGATTAGCCTGTAACCTTCTGTCTGTGTTCCTGAATCTATGTATTCAAAAAGGGACCAGAGTTTCTTACATTTAGAGTAGTTCTATTTCTAAACTTGCATCAGGATCAAATTTGGACACAGAAATAAGCTGCATTTGTTCCATTTAAATTACGTAAGTAGTAAAATATTTTTCTTTAGTTAAAAGAAGAAGGGTAAATACTCAGTGGTTAAACCATGCTATTCTCTGCCTTCCCACAGCTAGACTTGTACTAGTATCCAAGACATTTAGCTTACGGCTGAGTATGCTCAGTCTGAACAGTCCTGTAGTTCCTCCTGTAACATTAGGGTAGAGATACTCAGCAAATGGGCCCTGTCTGCCTGGGACACAGGTTTTCAGTCTAACAGAACGTGGTTTGCTCTTTTCCTTTCCTTCAATGAGTTGCTAACTAGACTCAAAAAAAAAAAAGACCTCCTAGCTGAAACTAGATGATGAGACATGGGTTTTTTCACTGATTTATCTTAGGTTCTTACGGTGATACTGAATGCTGGCTTTGGCTTTTGAATTCCTGAGGAAGGGCAGAGGAAGAAGAGTTTTCACAAAGATGCTGCGGAGCTTTTGTGATCACTGCAAGGATGCTGATGGCTGTTGGGTTCTCACCACCTCTTACTTTAGGAGTTTGAATCCAGATAGTAGTGTGTCTTGTGTTTGAATGCTGTGTTTGTGGACATTCATATAAATGCTCCCAAATACTGCCTGGACTGGACCAGAGTGTCAGTGTATGTCAAAACAACTGAGCTGAAAACACTTATTTTAAACCTTGTGAGTTATAGCTACTGGGACCGTGGTCCAAAATGTATATGCTGAGGGGAAAAGGGAAGTGTCTACTGTTCAGAGCTGGAAATTTCAGGGCCATACAAGTTTTGTTTGTGGGTTTTTAGCTGACATGAAATAATATATAAGCAGTTTAAGTTACTTTGGTTTTTTTCCCCACAACTCTCCCGGAAGAACCAAGAACTGCTATAACAACAACAACAACAAAATCTCAGCTTCAGCATCTCCTTTGCTCCTAATTATAATATTAATAACCCTGAAAAATCCCTATGATAATTAGAAGTCCCAAAGCAGCACATCTCTCCTGGGGCAGGAGCCACAGAAATTATGTAGACTGGGGAGATCACTGGAGGACATCTGGTATGACTGCTGCCAGCTAAATGCAGTTGTTCATCTGGTAATGAAAAGTGCCTGTCAAGTGTGGAGGGTGAGAAACCGTGCAAGTGGTGCTTATCTAATTCTGCCAACCCAGAGCAGTCACCAATATCTGTGAGGGGTTGTATTTTCTGGGGGGGTTCCATATATCTTGTTCCTGGCAGGACTGATGGGGCTGATTACTGCCACACATAACTGCTTTGGTAGAAGGTGGAAAAGGTTCTGTTATAAAAGCAGCGCGTGCCGCCTGCTCATGCGGGCTTCTCTGTGGTCGTCACTTGTGCTCTGGTCATGCTGCCTCACTGCTCTTTTCCACTGCATTTTTTTCCTTTGAACAACTTGAGAAAAAGATCATGCCTGCAGCTTATGTGCAGCAACTCTGCAGGCAAGCGGTTCCTATTAACATCAGCACATACCCCAGTAGGGAAGAAGAGGTCCTTCACTAGGAGGCTTTGCTTTGCATAGAGCATTGGAATCTCTTGGCTTCTGTGAACAAGCTGATTCGAAACAGGAACAGGAAAGTTCCCATCAAGCCTTGCTTTGGTTCTTATTTGCTATTAGGAGAAGCTCTCGATCACTGCACAACAGACAAATGCGATAAAATCTGCTACTACAGAAGCCTAGTTCTTTTAGAAGGTGTTTGTCCAGTAGACCATACTGTGCAGCACATGTATGCATATGGCACGATATATATGATTTCCATTGCTATGGGCATATGTCGTCACATGGCGTTGTGAGGGCTTATGGCTGATCAAAGCTGGGAGTGAGGCTTTAAGCTGGAATTGCCAAGCTAAAGCAATTGTTGTACCATGTTGTGTATGTTATGCAAACTGCAGCAAGGTTTAAACAGCTAGAATTTACCAGAGAACTCCCCTGGTTTAGGGAAGCTCTCCATCAGCAGAAAATGCCCATGTAGTGGTATTGTCTGAGCCTTGTGACCTCTAGGTTCAGGGAGGCAGGGAAAGCACTTTGTTAGCAGAACATAACTGCAGCCATTCTGGGACAGACCAAAGGTCCATGTAGCCTCGTATCTTATTGCTGCAAAGGCCATTGTAGGTCACAGTGGCCTGGAGAAGACTCCGAGAATTCATCAGTCTGTGATAACTTCTCTTGAATACTTCTGTCCCCAGCAATTTGATGTTCTGACTTCCTCAGTCAGATACAGAGAATTTTTTCTAAAGAATTTAGAAATCCTCAGAGGATTTCTCTGCTATCTGGTGTGTCTGGTCTCCTCTTGAATGCGCCTGCTCCACCAGCTGCAAAAATGACATCTTTCTTTTCTAACCAGTGCAAACAGTGGCTGCAGGCTGTATGACTTCTAGGAGATCACTGTGTGCTGATACAAGTTGTGCATAAAAGAATATCAGGGCTGCTGGCTTCTATTTTTCAAGAAGTGTGCTCACTCACGTGTGTGCCAGTATTTGCACTATGCTTAAGGTCAGTCTGAAATAGTGCTCTTAAGGCTGCTGCTTCCTTCTGGGACTCATAAATTTATGAGTGGAACTGTCTGGGAAATCTTTAACCCTTTTTTTTTTTCCCCGCTAATAAAATGCAGAATCAATTTTAAAAAAATTAAGGGGAAAAAAGGCTAGTTTTAATTTTATTGTTGTTACAATTGCCTTAAATCTAAGGTGAAGTTCTAAGACCTAATCATAAAGGAGTTGGATAAAAAGGGTGAGAGAGAAAATGAGAGACACACTTGATATAGAGAAATTCAGAATAATTTCACTTTTCTATGTGATTCAAAATATTTTTGCTCTTGCTCTGTTTTCCACTAACATGGTGGGGGATACTTTCTAAAATAATTTTTCAGAGCAGAATTCTGGTCTGAGTCCTACTTTAGGTTAGTCTGAATCCAGCTTCAGAAACCATGTCAGGGGAATCCAAGGATCAAAGAACAATCTGAAATCCCATATCCTGAAAGTATAGGGAAATTTACACCATGATTAAGCATCCTTCCTTGCAAATCCTGAACTGAGTTCATTTTGCTGAACTGCATCCAGTTAGGGCCAAGTGCATATAACAGAGCTTAGCATCAATTGTAACAAAACCTAACTTAAAAAAATGGATCAACTTACTCTGATAGCACACGTAGTTTTTCCCCTATGTGAAATATAGGTTGGCTTATGTCTGCTGAAGGATAGTCATAGAGGACAGCAAGGAAATCACTCTCCTGACCTGTTAAAAAGAAAGAAAATGTCACTTAAACCCAAGATAGAGTTCTGAAGCAGAAACAGATTTTTCTTTGTTTATTTTACATAGTAGCTCAAATGTGAAAAAAATCTCACTGTGAAATGTCACTTGGGAAACATAAAGAGCTAAAGATGAGCCTGTAACTTTAAGAAGTATCTGAAGATATTAAAAACCAGTCATTTGGTCAATTGTAAGCAACTAAATTTAGACCACTTTTTTCTAGTAATTGCCATATTTAAAGGACATATTCAGTTTGAAACTAGAAAAGTTAGTATTTACAGTATTAGGAAGTAACCCGGTTTGATTAATGGCACTGTCTCTGAATGCCTCCAGCTACCATTTTGAGCCAAGCTGATGCATTACATTTAAGGAAAGAAAGATGCATGTTGAATTGTCCCATCATTTACCACCAGCGCTACTTTTCAAAGGTATGAAATTAGTTTAGTTCAAGGGCAATGAGGGTGTGGCCGTTATTGCCCATTTCCAATCATTTTTTAAAATTAGCTTGTTGAACAGCCAGAGCACTTTATTCTCCCCCTTTGTGTGGAAACTCTACTAGAGGTAGTACATGATGCCCTTATCTTTAATTGAAGGGAAGTAACGTTGGTGTTTATAATTAAATCATTATACAACTATAATTTACAGAACTGAGGTCAGTAAAGAGATAAGAGTATCTTTCATAGAAATTGGGATGACTCTGGGCACTGTGTAGAACACGTGGGTTTCTGAAGGATGGAGGAAGCACTTTGTACAAGACTGGGACTATCAAACATTCAAGAGCTCCTCATTCAGCATGAATCTGTGGGGCCCAGTAAATGCTGACAGGTGGGAGATTCAGAAATGTGCCATGCTGGGTGTTCTGAGGTCTTTGGCAGAAGTTCTGGCAAGAGGGATCGTGCAATATGTTGCCTTTGTTTCTCCTGGAAGTGGGTCCCTTCCTTCTGCACGTCACAGTCCCCTCCACCGGCACGTGGGGTAACGATGCTTTCCCTCTGCCTCCAGCAGGATCAGTGCCCTGTTCCTTTGTAACACCACCTAGCTGTACATTTGCAGAGGTGGCTTGATCTCCATACTTGGCTCCTGTGTAGCTCAACATGTGCAAATTTGGAATGGATTCAGGGAAGGGAAGAAATTACCCAAAGAGATAGGCACACTTCTGTACCTTGTTAGGTTTTCTCATTTAATATAGATCTCTCATCAACTTCTCTTTAAGGAAGACTTTTTTTAGGGAAACCTAGAAACAGCATCCTGAATGAATGCTGAAACTGTCCCTGTGGTTTCAGCTTCTGTGTCCCAGGGCCTTACAAATAATTCACAGTGATAACGATGAAAGGTTGAAGCAAACACGTGAGTCTGCAGAAAAGAAATATATTCAAGAGAAGAAGTTTTACACTTGCTATCCTCACAGCAGCGATAATGAGAATATAGTGTTAAGGAAAATACTCCACATCCGCGATTTAAGGGAAATAAAAAGCAGTGTGTTCTCAGTTGGTTTTGAGTAGCTGTTTATTGTTATGTTGTAGGGACTTCTGTTATGCAAAGTGGTGGGTCATTTTACCTTAATATTCAAACTGACTGTAGGAAGTTTTAGTCTTGCTAGTTTTTGCCCATTGAAATAGCCCCACGATACAGTTAGTGAGCATCCTTATGGATGCATAGATTGTGTAGAGTCTAGAGCAGGCATTGATTAGTTTGGCAGTGTGTTTGGTATTAGTATTGCCATGGTTTTCTTCGTAGTTTAGTGTCACTGAATTAAGCAGGACTAGTCCAGTACCTTTGTATTAATCAGCCAACTGCCGTGATTAGTCTACTGTAACTTGTTATACAATTAGTTTAACTATATTGAAGAAATTCTGTGCTAAGCACATCTTTGATTGCTTCCCTTTTCTTGCTAAAAAATTAAGAGACACCTTCTCTTCTCTTTGAAACTGCTTAGTACCTGAGTCTAACAAGACCCAAGTATAAGTGCTGAGTCTTTTTCAACAAAGCAAAATCTTTTCCCAGGACTACAACACATGTATGCCAGAAGGTACGTTGTAAGAACTGCAGAACGAAGATAAAGTACTGTCACTTAATTTCTTATTGCATTTTGTTAGACAGCAGTTCTACACAGAATGTGATTTTATTTTAGCTTGATGACAATGCCTTTAGCAATGCTTTTTTTTAAAACTTATGCTGTTTACTTAGAAATATTTTGTTTCCATACTGAAAGGGTAGAAGACAAGTGCTTTTCTGCTCCTCCTTCATTGCATACTGGTGGTTTGCATTTCGTTATGCACTGTGGGGTACATGCCTTTTTCTCTACTCTAGCAAGGTCTGTGTTACTTTACTTACACTTTCATCTTTACATTTGTTTTTGTTTCAATTTTGCATGTTGATTTGTAGATCTGAAAAGGAAGGACTTAATCATAGTGTTGGTTGCCACATCCATGCAAACGTTACCTCTTAAACTACATGTACTTATATTAGAGTGAAAGTAAAGGGGTTTTGTACTAGCCAAAACCTTTTGACCCTCCTACTCCACAAACGAGACCTCATTTTACTTGGCATTTAAATCAAACCTCACTGGGTTTTTTGGTCATGTAAAATACCCTACCGCACACTCTATGACATTTCACAGAACCCATACTAGCTCCTTTCAAATACAAAAGCCTCGAAACAGGGACTAAACAAATTACATTGTTTCTCTACACCCAGATTTCATAGTGATCTAACAAATTTGATCTGGTGAGCTCCCCACACTTTTTAAGTTGTAACAGAAAAAAGATTTGCCTGAGTTTTTCTAACAGAACCTGTCCTCCACAGTGCAAGTGTAGGTTACATCTGAGAATGGAAAGATCGAAGCACAGTCATTTCCACTGAATCAGGTGTTAATTTGGGGGGGGGGTGTGTGTTAGGAGTAGGAAATGAATATGAAATACATGCTAGTTTTAGATGTCTTCATCCCTGGATATCTTGCAAACTGCAAGCCTGAATATTGCATGCTTCAAATTATTCATTGGGAATGGACTAGAAAGCACTATTAGAGAGAAGGGAGAGCATAGTTAGAGCATCCAGATCCAGCTCCACTGTGGTCCCTGTCTGGAGTGGAAATACGCTGCTCAGTGCTGAGCTCCCTGCATCATCCCAGCTTTACTGTCCAGCAGAAAGACTATGATTTATGGCGTGGTATATACCAGAGATGGTAAAGGAGGGCACTGGTGTGTGTCTGGGAGGCTGTTTGTGCAGCAGCCGTAAGGTGTGGCTGCAGAGTCACACTGGCGTACCCAAATTAGATCTAAACCAGCCAGCTTGGGAACTGAGAGTTATGCAGGTGCAGCTCAGTAAGGATTAACCCTTGATTCAGGGTCTCAAGGGACGCAAGAGGAGGGGGTGGGCTCACAAGCCCTGATGCCCTGTAGCTGCTGTAGCTACCCTGTTTCAGCAGCTCAGTTATGCCAGGCTTGCCCATACAGTGTGCTTTCAGATAAAGTGAATTCATCTTTGGAGTCCAAATGTCTCCTTTGGAAATGCAGCTTACGTACTGTTCCTTTTCTCAGGACCAAGACTTTCCTCACTGAAGGTGAGGAAAGCACAAAGTTTTGCTTTCAGTAAAGTTCTCAGGCAGAACGGGGCTTACAGGGGTGTGATGAACCTGTTTACACTGCAGATCAAACCTGCAGACTCCAGTTAGGTGTTTTCTTCCCCCTTGTTAGATATTCCTTCCTTCCTTTCTTTCCTTTCTGTTTCAGTCCTTTATTCAGTCTCACTGAAATGAGCCAGTGTAAAACCTGCTTTTCCTAATGACTATTTGGACTATTGTAAGTCCATGGATTAGATCTTCCACCTCACTTAAATCTTCAGCTGGATGAGGTTACGCAGAGCCCCATCCAGCCTGACCTTGAACGATTCCAGGGATGGGGCATCTACCACCTCTCTGAGCAACCTGTTCTAGTGTTTCACCAACCTCACCATAAAAAATTTCTTCTTTATAGCTAGTGTAAATCTACCCTCTTTTAGTTTAAAGTTGTTACTCCTTGTTCTATTGCTACAGACCGTACCAAAAAGTTTGTCCCCGTTTTATTTATAAGCCCCCATTAAGTACAGAAGGCTGCAATAAGGTCTCTCCAGAGCCTTCTCTTCTCCAGGCTGAATAACCACAACTCTCTCAGCCTTTCCTCACAGAAGAGGTGTTCCATCACTCCTAACATTTTTATGGCCAGAAAGATGTCTTTGGGTGTTTAAACATAGGTACCTGGTGCGATTTCAGCAATATGAGTCTAAGACATCCTTAGGGCCTCGGCACATGCCACTGTGGCTATGGGAGACTTGTTCCCTCGCCAGGCAGCAGCAAAGGTGTAGCGCTGGTGTAGGACGTGTAGTGCAGTGTGCTAGACGTGTAGGAGAATGCAAGTAGATCGAGCCCTGAATTCCTAAGTGGGTAATTTCCCCTTGCAATTGCTTTGCTATCAGTTTTGCTGAGTTATCTTTTAGGGGTATGTTCTATTTATGTCATTGGGAGGGACGCAGTTGGCTTTAGCCCTGCTAAATCCTGACTTTCAGCATGTATGTGAACAATACAAACTTGGTCACAGCCATGGCCGCAATGCCTCACTCTCCTACTCATCAGCAAGGTCCTTCTCTGAGGGTGTGCATATCTCTGTTTTGATGGTTATGGAATTTGTGACAGCCATTGTTGGGAATATCAACATAAGCCATTCTTCTTCACCAGAAAAATTTGTCGGTTCACGTTATGGGCCTCTGAGTAGCCATTACCAATATTTAGTCTCTGCTTTATTAGGATCTAGGGCTACGTGGCTGCCTGTGTCAGCTAGTTCTTGCCCATGGCAAAAGCAGTGCTGGTTTTCCTTCCAAAGCCAGTGAAACCAGACTGATTATCTATCCTTGTAATAATGAGCAGCCCAACTGGGCCGTCTTTCATGAAAAAACCCAAAAGTTTGATTAAAGCCTTCTTCTTAAAAAACAAAAAAAACCCCAACCAAACAAACAAAACGAAACCAACCAAACAAAAAAGTTTGATTAATGCCTTCTTCTTAAAAAACAAACAAAAAGCCCCAAACTGTTTTCTCTTCCTTACCTTTGGGGAGTAATTTATTGCAGCCCTTGTACCAGCTGTCTGTCATTATGCGGCACGAAAGCTGAGGCTGTGGATTAGGAGGTCACTGAATCCCTCTTGCTTTCCCCCTCAGATGCATGACCTCTACCAGCCTACCAGGGGCTTTGCAACCTGATTTTTTTTCACATCTGGATGTATAGGGCAGATGTGTTGGGTCCCTCTTTGGCAGCTTGGCCTGTGAAATGTGTATTTCTGTGTAAGCTTTATGATAAATCTGGTGACAGGGTGGCTGTGTGCCACTTCCAGTGCAACTGTCTAACACCAGGCTTCAGGTGCAGTGCAAGCATGACATGAGTAAGGTTAAGTAAGACAGCATCATTAACTTTGAAGCAAAACCAAATTTCAAGAACAAATTTGTATCGCAAGCAAGTATGTCAAAATACAGTATTTCTGGTTTCTGAAGTAGTGTTTCAATGCTTTCTGAATTGGAAGGAATGTCTTTCAAGGAGCATGAGCAAATAATAGTATTAACATTGGGGTTTTTAATTAAAAGTACTTCTTGGAAAATGAGCTAGAATGTACCTAAAAATAAGCACTGTCTAGTGGATGCCCTCCTTCTCCCACAACAGTCATGCACTTGGCCTGCTTTTACTACATCAGGCGGATGAAGGAAGACACATGGATCAATGTGCCATACATTTTGAACATCCGTTTCTCTTGAAAGAAAGTAAATGAATGCTTACCTGTTTGGCTCGGCACGTTTGTTTCTACAGAGGCTCTTGGCATTTTCACAGCATTTCCCATTGTGCTTCTAATCTGTCAAAGCTCTTCAGAACTAAATCAAAGCAGACATTGAAATTAAACATCAGAATAACACCTGCTGTGCTGACAGATGAGAAATGACCTAGTTTGGGTGTCTCCAAGTTTGTACAGTTTTTCTTTTGAGAATTCTTGTGTCAAATTCATGTGAGAGTTTTACATACTTGCTAAACTCTCACCACTTTGGTGCTTTTATCAGGGGAACAGCAGAAAACCACAACTAGGGAAGTTGCTCAGAAGAACGCAATGTAGTAAAAGTTTCCATTACCAGTACCTCAGCACAATAGGAAGTCACAGCAAAGCCATGCCTGTACAGTCATTTCATAGACAAAATGTTCTTTTCAGCATTTGGAGTTCTGAGGCTACAAAGAAATTAATTAGATTGATGTATCTGGTTTTCAGCACTGGGTGTATATTATGTTGCTTTATTACGGAATGGTAAGAATGTTGTTTGGTGTTTTTTTTCTGATGCAGTTGTGCTCTCAGCAAATGTGGGCAATGTTATTTTTCCTCTTGTTTTCTTTTTTCTTTTTCTTCTTTTTTTTTTTTTTTTAAAGTAACACATTGCCTCAAAATGCCTCAGACCTTCCTCCTGCATAAAGCCAGTGGTGCAAATTCTTCAGATACTTGTCTTTAAAAGTCTTGGTGGACATACAAGAAACAGTATCAGACAATCTTGGGACTAAATATTGCAAGAGGGACAGTTTCTCTCATGACTTTACTGCACCCATCCTAATTATCCCTGACAGAGGACAGAGAGGAAAACCCTCTGCACGGGAAGGTGTCTCATGCTATGGTATGTTTTCAAAGGTCGAAGAGAATAAGTTCTTTCTGTTTGAAATTGTACATTAAAGCAAAATAATGCAACACCACTAGCGGATAGGTATTTTTTTAAAATATATTTCTGCCAGTTGCCCTGTGAAAATGGTAACAGGAGCTTTAGCAGCATTGTGTAGGTATTCTGCATCTTTCAGTCTTTTCTAGCTTACATATTTCAAAGATAATTGCTGCCTTTGGTATGCTCCTTTTTACTTACAACAGGCTGGAGCCTGACAGCGCTGGCTGGATAGGTGTCTAACTTGAGAAACACTTGCTGAAATCAGTGAGACTTTATTACTAATTGTATTTTGGCAAAAGATTGGCAGAATTGAGTATATTGCTTAATACCATATTTTTCTGATGTCTTACAGTGAGTTTAGGATGACACCCTATAGAATAAAATACCATTTAAAAGGAAGAGAATTTGTCTTATCAAATGCAAGTAGATCAGTGCTAAAACAGGTGGTAATGCACAGTTTGACTCTACCTCATCTGATTTTCAAGCTTCTTAGTGCTTGTTCCCGAAGGCTTTTTGCTAGAAGTCTCTATTTCACCAGCCAAATGGCACATTACTCGTTCACTTGTCTGCACTCAGGAACTAGCTTGCGGCACATCTGTAGGATGCAGCTGTGCCAGTGGCTTTCTGACAAGTGTCTGAAATCTGCTTTCACAAGAACAAAACCCTGTTTCATTGCCTGATATAAGAAGTCTAGAAGATGAATAACGAAGTAGCCTTAAATTTAAATAAACTATTTGGGTATTCATGTTCGAATAAAAGGGTGTCTTTTGATAGAAAACAAAAAAAACGTTCTTCATTTAAGTACACCCAAGTTTCTAAAACTGAAATCAGAATTCATTTTGGCGGGCACTGTCTACTTGCAATATTATAATTTCCTGAAATAACTATGGATATTTTTTTGCATGACCTGATTTGAATTTCTTCAACATTTTTCTCAGTTGTATCCCATCAAGAATAAGAGGCATACGCATAGGAATAATGCAGCCAGTACTTTGGCTGCAGATATTATAGATGTTCCTGGCTCATCTTCAAATCAGCCAGCAAAATTTCCTGGGCATGGCAGTAGAGCTCACCGGGGCTGAAAAAGTCAGCCAGAGAAGTGGGATAAATACCTGGAAAGACAACCTCTGCTGAGGTCTGTGCTGTAGTAGATGCATTTTTGCAGTACTTGAAAAGGCCAGTTCAAATCTGGCTAAGTGCATAGCAAGTAAGCTGCAGTTACCAATATTTTTGTGCGATTCCAGATAGGTGCCAAGCATGGCAGCATAAATATCTTATGCCTGTCTGTTTTAACCAATACAATAGTTATTTAGATGAGAATAGCACTTGAATTTTGTGTCACAGAAGTCTGGAAAAATAAAATAAGAGTCCTACCTCTATTTACCCCTTTATTCTGGATCTTGGTGTTTGAGGGCCAGGAAAGCAAGTCATCCTACTAGCGATCAGACTTGTGACAGAGTGCGCTCAAGGGCTTTTTGCCTGCTTTTAAGATACAGCGGATACAATTTTCAGGTGTGCCTGAGTCACTTTGGAAAGTGATACGTAGCATTTGTACATGATGGAAAGACTTCTGAAAACTTTACCTCACACTTAGAAACTTTCTGAAAGCATGGCACATTTGAGAAGGCACCTTCGTTTCCCTAGATGGTGTTTAAGGGTCTAAACTCTGAAAGTTGCTTGCAGTGTTTTTGAAGCTTTGCTTATATGTAGTTTGTAATCAAACCACCTACTGCTAGTCCGGACAAATGGAGTACTGGCCAACAGGCATGTGCCTACTTCGTATTTTTGCACAGCACAGCCAAGACTGGTCTGGCTCACTTTGCCACATCAATCATTGCTCTTCTCAAAGGACCTCTAAAGTCAACAGGACAGAGTGTGCAGCTCAGGGCTGCTACTTTAGATGCAGCAGAATCTGATTTATGGAAAATACCAGTAACAGTGAAGAGCAATGACATTTTGGACTTTGATGTCATTAGCGTGACAGTTTGCTGTGTTTCATTACATTTTCCATGTTGGTTTACTGTCACTAATTACCACTGGTGGCAGTATAAAGTCTGGAAAGGGACAGAGAGTTCAAGATGTTCTCTAGAGTCATGGCAGAAGTGTTCAATAAAAATAAGCAAATGGAAAGCTGTGACCACTGCTGCTGATTCACTTATCCAAAGTGATTAAAAGGAAAATGGCAGATAGCAAACTAGGTTTTACCACTAGGGCCACTTTGTCATTATGCATTTGGGCAGAGTAAAGGTGCCTAGAGTCCAGTCAAAGGTGGTGGGGGGGAATGCCCTGAGGTATGGCTCAACTCTCAGATATTTGAAAATGGGATGGAAATGGAAGAAATTGGAAGTTTTCTCTGAAATGGTGTGAGAGGGGGGCAAAACGTTGTTTCTACTTGCTTGCTGGCAATGGTGTCTCACTGTTTTTAGATAAGGATTTCTGAAACAACACTGTGTATGAGTCTCAGGTGCATGTTAGAACTTAACGGCTTAAGTAGTTCATGCTTGTGTCAAGTATTGGCAGCACAATGTAAATCCATTGTGTCACTACATGATAAACGGTATGGCAGTCTTCTGAAATTTTTAGATACTCTGTTAAAAGTGGACTTACAGGAAACTGTAAAGCATGTTGTGGCTGAGCTGATTTTTTTTTATCATTTAAGTCGATAGCAGAACAGTCACAATTTTACAGATGATACTCTTTCGAAATGGTGAATCTGCTCCAGGCACTGCATCTCACTTAAACTTGGTGACAGTTTGGGATACGAGTAGAGGTGGCATCCCTCTGTCGTAGAAGAAAATAATTATGCCAGATCAAAAGAAAGTCATTCACTGAGGGTGATTTGGGAAGAATTAAGGGCAGGTGATAAACACTAAGCTTGCTGTGTCTTATCAGCCCAAAGCCCTGCATGGAGGAGTGCCTCTGTGGTTCAGATTGGAGGGACTGCTGTGCTGCTGGGCTGCAAACCAAACTCTACCTGCCGCTTTCCCTGCTCGCAGGCCACCTCCTCAGGCTTGTGTGGAACTTTGATTTTAACTATTAAGATCACATTTGCAGTCTTCCATGCTTGGGCCCTTTCTCCCCTCCCCTTTCCACTTGTGCACATGCTGTTTAAAGAAAGCCAGTCACTGCAGCCATAGATGTTTGCAAACGCACAGCTAGTGGGGTTCAGTGATCTTTACAGCTTTCTTTTTGTTCCTAAAAAGAAGGTGAAGAAACATCTACAGCCCCAGTCCGGCTTCATGTCCTATTTATCAGTGGCAGAAGTCTCGGCAGTTATGAACTCTTCACCTATCAAGACTGGAGTCTCACTGACCTACATCGTGGGTCCCAAAAACCTGTGGTACAACTTATGCCTTCCCTTCCTGCATGCAGCACACGTACCAATAATTTCCTCTCCCAGAATCTGTTCTCTGAGAAAATACACTTTTGGAGCAGTTAAATAGCACAGCACATAGGAAAGTCTATCGTTTTCTAAGAACTTTATAAATTTAAAATTATTGAGAATTAATAAATATAAAGAAACTACAATACTAAGAGAAAGAAAAAGGCAAGATAAGCACCTGAGTAAAGCCCCTCTGTAAGGAATGCTGCAGACTAGTATCATTAGGACATTCATTGTTCCTGAGATGCTATATTCTATTTTTGTTACCTGATATTTACATCTATACTACTACCAAGGTTTTAGAATTTAATTCTAAACTGGTTTACAGGTAATGTCTGAATCCCACTTAACGAGAAAATGAAAGCACCAGCGCCCTGTTATTTTTCATGTGGGGAAAAAAAGCAGCTTAGATTTCAGAAGATGCATATTTTTGGTGAATTTCTCTTATTTTGTCATTTATCAAATTGAGCATCCTTTCAACTTTGAGGCACTTGTACCTTTGAGCTTAGAAGGAATAACATAATGCTGTAATCAAGGTAATTCACAGAAACATGCCACTATGAAACAACACAGAAATACCCCATTATGCAAATTTCTAACGCTTTGAATAAAAAGCCCACTAATCTGTGAGCTCATATTTTGGGTTATAGTGAAATGCAGTTTGCTTCAGCATAAGGTGCCTATGCATCTATCTTACTGTGAGCTTTCAGCAGACATACTTCTTGTCCCTTCTATCTTTAGTACTACTCCTTAGGAAACTGTTCAAGGCAGGCTTTTCTATTCCTATCTTTGGTGGCACTTGAAATCCACGTTCTGAATACTGTCACTGTTAATGAAATAGAACTCTCTTTTATATAAATAAAATGGAAACATTTGATCCTGTATGCAGATAATAAAATGTATCAGAGCAATGATTACCTTTAAATGGTAGGCATGGTATTCCAGGTTGCAGTATTTCTCAAAAAAGCCGTAGTCATAATACTGCTCTCCTGCTGCCAGCAAGGTTTAGCTGATCAAGTCGAGGAGCAGCCAGTCGAATGAGCGTGTTGTGAAGTTCATGCTGTCATGTAGAGCAGCATTTGCCAAACAGGCCACATACTTCCTCTCTGAGAAATAAGGAAGGCTTGAAGTGTTTGCAACAGATGAGGTTCCTGTTGCAAGTCACTACTTAAGACTTTTTATCTACTGACTGAGAAAAACAGGGAGGTTTTCAATACGTTGTATCAGGGCTGGTTTTAGCAGATGTAAAAAATGAGCAAAATAACGTGGTTTACATTACTTACACAAAAAGCGTTTCTCTTTCTCTCTCTCTCTTTTTTTTTTCTTTCCAAATGTATTTATCCACTAATGTTCAGTCCCCAACTGTTTTGTCTTACGTAGTTTTGCTAGTTTTTTTCAGACAGACAGGAAAAGGCACAAAAATTTGTTCTCCACTCTTATTGAGCCTGAATGGGAATGCAAGGCTTGCTTTATTCTTTGCTCTGTGCCCCAGAATACCTCTGTCTGCAAATAACTGAAGCCCAATATCAGCAATGAGAGAATATGGAGTGAACACCTGTGTATGAAGCACATTTTCACGTCAGTTGTACAAAGCACAGAAGCAGAAGCCTCAGCACCTCTCTCATCTCAGTGTCAAAGACAGGGAAACCAAGACACTAGACTGTTAAATAACATGACTAAAGCCACTCAGCAATATAGTACTGCAGGTATAAATGTAGAAGTCAAAGTGATTTATTAAAGTTTGCCCTTTTGCTTTTATAATCAAGATGTGATCTGAAAAGCTTATATACCTAATTTTGTATAGTAACATTGAAAAAAAAAAGAACTCCCAAAACCCAACCCAAAACAAACAAAAAAAGAGAAAAAAAGAAAAAAAGACTAGAAGACCCAGCAAACCCGAACAGAGTTCCTACTTCACACCAGAGTAGCTCTGAGTTGTAATGTTCATTGTAATGCCCATCTATTTGATGATGAAAACTAAAAGTTGACAAGTGTGGGAGCTGTTGTGTAAGCGTTACTGGAACCAGGAGACACTGGTCAAATTCCCAAAGCTGTGCCAAAACTTGGAGCTATGGTAATTTCAGGAGAATATCCTTTCTCTTTGATGGGCTGCACTAGCAATCCTCACTTTGAAGGGACAGGAAAGTATTAGGGAGCTTGATAAGCAAATCAGCTTATAACACAGACCCATGACAGCGCTACAGCCAGTGCTCTGGGGAGCTGGTTGTACCATAACGCTCCATGATTATCGTACCAGTTACATTTTGTTTAAGACCTTATTGCTTTCTTCAAATCACGGAGGTGTGTCATGCAAGTTCCTTAATGGCATTCACAAATCAGATGCACAATGTCTTTGGAATTACTAAAAGATAGCGGGTTGGGGGATATCTGTACCATGTGTGGGAACAGGCAGTGGCAGAGCTCTGCCTTTTTCTGATCCTTCTCACCAATATCTGCCTTAGATTGGCTCTGATGGTTTTTGTGCCTTTACAAGAAGTAAGATTACATCCTAAGATGCACTCATGAATGGGGCAGGCCTCAGACAGAACAGGAAAGATTGGTCACACTGAAGAAGAGGTTGGATTTGCTTGGTAGAACATGCTCCACTGGAAACAATAAGTCTCAGCTGTGGTTTGTACCATGCTTGTAGAAGAACAGATGCATTCGCAGTGGAGGGAGGTAAACAAAATTCTCCATTTCCATGCCATTTCTGCCTGTTTCTAATGGTTATTCACTCTTGTGCCATGGTGAGAACCAGTTTACCCTTTCAGTACATTCAGCTAATAATTTGTTTTAAACAATAAGATAATTGATAAGGTAATGTTTACATCTAAATGGAAGAAAGTTTTGACATTAATGAAGTGGAGCTTTATATAACATCTTAAACTGTTATTCAAGTTACTAACCTGATACAGGCAGTCAGCGAGTCACTCGAGAGATGGACATTGCACTTGCAGGACTGCCTTTGATTCGAGCAAAGAGGGATTTGCCAAGTCTCATATATAGAACAGAAATTTTCCTTCTTCAAAATGTTATTTATAGAGGAGAGAGGACTCTTCCCTTTCCCCCATTTTTATCTGGAAATCACAGTTCCAGTAGATGGTTATGGAGGGAAAAATGTTTATATCTCAGTCTCCCTTTCCATTGCTGGGCTGATCTACCAATTCCCTGCTATACTTCGTGTGCTAGTGTTTGCCACGTGTCTGCCACATAGTTTCTTAGCTGTGGCACGGACTCCCTAAGTTGGTCCCAAGGATTTCTCCTCCATGTTCTTGAAGACAGACTTTGTTGGAAAGCCTGGGAAAATTACATTGATTTCTTCACACAGAGCCCCACAACCCCAGTGTGCTGTAAGCACTTGCCACTATGCAGAATTAAATGTCTAAGGAGAAGCAATGCAGGATACTGAAAAACAACCCTGCAAGGAAAAACAAACAAAAAAAGGCTTCGAACTGAAAACAACTTCTGAAAGTGTTTTAAATCCAGTCTTTTAGAAAATGATCTGTTAAGCTAATTGGAAAGGAGAGTTAGTGGTCACTTAGTTGCAGCTTGCTTACTTCTGCAGGGAGAAAAACCAGGATATAACCAGTCTCTTTAATCTGGCATTAACTGAAACTGAAGACGCCCTCACACAGAAGTGCAGTTTTCCATCAGTGAAGTGATTATCTTCAGGCACAAACTGCAAAGGAGAAGACGCAGTATCCAGTATCCATTTCTTGGTGTCTCTGAGACCAGCTTAAACACTTTATGCAGTATCGGGCTTTAGTAAAACACAAGCCATGTTTCAAGCGGTAGGAAACCCTTGAGCTCAGCAGTCAGGGTATTGTCAGAGCCTTGGCTATCCCGGAGGTCAAACCAGATGGTCTGACGATACTTCTGGCTGGGAACTGAATGCATCTGAGCTTGCAGAGCGCCTATCTTTAGCAAATAAAATATTGATGTACAGGTGGCTCTTTTGGGGAATAGAGTTATCAGGACATTTCATTGGTTTGACTGTTCTCATTAGAAATTTTTTGATCTTACTTTTTGGGTGGTGTTACTGTTACTGCTGTTTGTATTTTCTATAGCATGCTGCTGGGCAGACAGAAAGCCTGCTTCCAAAGCAGTCTGCAGCCTCGCAGCCATCAGAGTAATGGCATTCATTTGGAGGGAGTGCACGTGTCGAAGAGACAAACAAGGCTCAATCAGGGTTTTCAGTTTCAAATCAGGTTGGAAAAACAAGAGGTCACGATGTGAGGAGAGGAAGGAGGTTTGGGGTTTACAGAGTGACTGATTGCAAGACTGGCTGCAGTGAAGTTTCAAATCTTTAGATGTGTTGTGATCAGTTTTGAAAAACTTTGCAAAACGCGAGTTTCCAGAGTAAATGAGGAATTAAAAGACATTGAGCGCAGCAGCCTCTGTGGCAATTGTCTTTTCCAGGTATGTTGGGAGACAGAGGTACAATTTACCATAACAGTCCTGCGGCGGGCTGGCCATGCCGGAGGGCAGGTGCCCCCCTGCCCGCTCTGTCCCTGCCCTCCTCAGCCGGGCAGGGGGCAGAGAATGTAACGACAGGCCCGTGGGTCGGGGTGGGGGCAGGGAGAGATCGCTCCCCAGTGACCGTCACAGGCACAACCCAGGTCTGCCCCGGGGAAAGTCAGAGCGGGCCAGTGAGAAATAAACCCGCCCCTCAAAGCACCTTCCGCAGCGCTCCCTTCTCCCCGGGCGCAGCTCGGCTCCTGCCCGTCCCTGCCCCCTCCCAGCAGCAGCACAGGGCTACGGGCACTGAGGGCCGCGCTCAGCTTCTCGCTCCTTGTCTCCCCCGCTCCTCGTTCCTCTCTTTCCCTGCCGCAGCGTGTCCCCCCCGCGGGCGCAGCCCCCCCGGCCCAGCCGGCCCCAGCCCCCCCGCCCCCGGGGGCACAGGCCCTGCCCCAGCCCGGCCCCAGCCCGGGCTCCTCCCCGCGGGGCCACAGGCCCTGCCCGGAGCTGCCCCGGCGCCGCTGCCCGCGGGTCACAGCCCCCTGCGGGCACCCCCTGCCCCGGGGGGGGCCCTGCCCGGGCTGCGGGGGGGGAGCTGCTCCCCCGGGGGCTCCGCGGGCCGGGGGCGCCGCGGGCTGCGGGGGAATCTCTGCGGTTGCCCAACATTGTGATGTTCCCACTGGTCGGATGAATTTAGGACCGTGTAACGCTGCTGATAAAGATTGTGCAACGCGGCTGCAGCCACGTCTTCCCGGCAGTTCGGTGCTGAATGCTTTCATCTGGGTCATTGTCAAAAATGTCACTGGAACTTCCTTCGATGACAGCAGGTCAATCCGTAAGGACAGCTGAGACAAGAGCTGCGTGTGGCTTCAGTTCCCTCTCAAGCCCCTCTAAATGATGCTGAGATAGGAAATACTCTGTGACAGCAAGACAGCTGATGTTCGCAATTTTGTTGTGAACATATCTCATATTGTTTACAGGTTTGCTTTCTAAAAACTCCTATGCAGGATTATCTGAAGATCAGAACTGTTAGTTTTACAGGTGAATTTTTTAGCTCTTGTGTTTATAGGTACAGGAGAATTCCTGGCAAATTAAAAAAAAGAGAGGACTGAAAAAAAGAACACAGTGTTTGTTATTTTTGTGCTGATCTCATGATTTTTGCTTTCCTGATTCATGATTCTGCCATGTTGGTGGTAATATAGGTGTCATGTAATGGAAATGAACAGTACCTCCACTATCTCTGCTTCTGCCTGAATAGTCCTATTTTTTAAAGCACGCAATTCCTTCATTGCTGGTTGCTGGGACTAATCACACAAACAAATTATAGTTTTATAGGGAAAGAGGGAAGTGCTGAGAATAGCCATGTTATCCTCTGTGCCCTGAGCCTGTCTCTAATGTGGCTGCAGCGTTTACGGAAGATTTCTTTTTAATATGAAAACTGCAGGCTCAAAAAGGAAGAAATTTAATTCTGGGCAGTCTCCAGCTTCTGCTCTCACTTATTTGTTCATGAGGTTTTTTTGGTGAGAATGAGGAAACAATGAGCCTGAATTATGATGTGAATGTGAAAAACAGAGAACTGGTACAGTTTTGCTTGCTGAAGTTCTGTGGTAAGAGGAGCCTTGCTTCCAAAGCCTGGAACACATTTCAAATGCACCAGGGGAGGGAATGTAACGGTATTGCTTCCAAATACTGCTCGAATCATTCCCCAAGTTCCTCTATCACCCACTTCCAGTCCCAATAAAAATTAAACATGAGTAACAGTAGCGGACACCACATCTCTTTCAAACCCCAAACACAAGACATGCTTCCTGAATGCGGATGTTATCAAAAAAAGCAAACTGAGGAAGTGGCCATTACCATGGAAAATAGACGAAAAAAGCAGAATGAAGAGGAGCACACAAACCTGTTCTGATCACTCATGCAAAGAAGAGTAAATATCCACAGCCTGAGTAAGGCTCCAAACAAGAACTCTCCTCGCCTCACAAATGTATTTGCAGAAGTTTTGGGTTTTTCTTTTACTTGTCAGGCTTGGACTGTTTCTAATGCCAGCCCATGTGTATCCAGTGCTGTGACTGGATTTGCCTGTTGTCCAGGCTTTTAGCTCTCCCACCGCAGAGCAGACTTGTGGGACACTTCTACCCAGAACCTTTTGCAATTGCTGTTTGAGTCAGTAGTTGACCCAAGGGCAGCTTTTCAGTTTGTAGAGATCTCAGAAAAAGGGGAACTTTGCACAGCTTTTACAATCCCTGGGAGGAGGTATGTTCAAAATCAAGCACACATGGGGATGTTTTGCTTGGTCCCAGTGAATTTCTGGATTCTGTATGTCATCTGATCTCAGTACTCTCTTTTCTGTACCAAATTTAGCCTTTTAATAAGGCAACTTCAGAAGTTCCACAGAAAATGCCACTTTCAAAATTTCTGAAACTTTCAGAATTTGGGAAACTGAAGCCCTTCAAATTTTTATGGTTTTGTTTAGTTTTGTTTTAAATTAATGCCATTTAGGGTTGCTGGATACTTGATAAAACATGCTGAGCATGTTCAGATCTGATGTTCAAGAATATGTTTGCCAGATCGGTGGATAAATATTGTGCAATCCTAGATTTGATTTCTCTGCTGTACCAAGGAGGCACATAATTCCTTGCTCCAAATGAAAAGCCAGGAAGCTACTCTTTTCGAGGGAAGCTGGCATGCCATGCTATGCCTTTTCTAGTTTCACTCATCCTAGTTCTGGCGAACATACTCTTCTGAAGGTTCTCATTTTTCATCCTGGGGACACACCCACACACAGAGATACTCTCATTAAGGATATTTTTCTTTCTCTCTAATGACCAACTGAGTCAGTGCACCTAGTCAGCAGCTGCCAAATATGATGCCTTACAAACACAAAATAGGCCACCGCAAAGCCCATGTGAAGATAAAGCCCATTGCTCACTCAAGTTCTCATCTAAATTGAGGACAGAAGTGAGGAATAAGACCATGTGGTGTTTATTTTTAATTCATTAGTTCTTCTGCCCTCTTAAAACCAGAGATGGCTCTTCTAGTGCCCCAGGATTGACAGTCTTAGCTTTTCCTTTGCTTATCTGCAGCCATCTGCATCTCAGTTATTAAGCTAATAACAGTGCTTGTTTTCCAGATCCCTTAAGGTGATCTCTTTCCTTAAGGAAAGAGAAACTTTCAGGAAGGTAGTAGCACTGGAAATTCTACATACAGTGAACTAAAAAGACTGTCTGTACATCCAAACAATAAACTCTTTCTAATTATTTTTTGAATCCAATTTCTCCAGTTGTGAGCAACGGTATGCTGTTACTCTCAATGGATCTGCTTGTCTGAAATATAATAAATGCCCTGGGTGCTGGCCAGGGCTGCACAGAGTTCTTTGAGCTCAAAGAATAGAGACAATTTCAAATTATGGTTTTGCTGTTTGTTTTCTGTTTCTTTTTTATCTTGCTCCTGGTTTTATGCTTTTTCAGATTTGTAGTTATGCTTTGAGCAAATTCAGTAAGAAGTTAAGTTTATCAATTGAATAAGTTAATCAGTTGAAGTTGGAGTCTTTCATGTCATGCATCTAGTGTTTGGATATTTTTTAGAAAACAGAAGCTAATCTTAGCAGTTATTATAGTAAACTGATGTAAACATTGGGAAATTAGTCATTTGAACCATGTCAGAGCTATTCCAGCCTTTCTGTTCTAGGTCAGATCTTATCAGATTTAGGTTAATTTATCTGCATTTTCAATAAATAGTTGTCATGGTTACTCAACTGTGTTGTACCATCTTTTCTTGGTGAGGACATTTTCCATGTTGGCACAGCTGTAGGAAAGAAACACAGTCTGGGATAGAGATGGGACTGTAGCCTGTGCTCTGATTTTGATGTGCTCTGGCTCTGGCTGATCTTCTGCAACTTGGTTTAGCCTGAATCTTGTCTGAACATTTCTCTCTCCAGCAAAGTTTTCAGAAAGATTTATAATTTAGTTATAGACATAATGCAGACACTTTTCAGAGGTCTTCCAAAATAACCATGGCAGAGTTAGTAATGGCCAAACCTATGCGTCTCCTGTTTGCTTTGATCATTAGAACTTGCTTCTTATGGTTTAAATACTGGTGGTTTATATCCTGTAACTGGGCAGGTTTTGCTTCTCATCTTTTTTTACCTGCACTAGGGGACCAAGTGTTTTGACAGCTTGTGCTGACTGGTACTGTCTTTCTTTTTTAGGGAGGTTCAGCTTTTTCTCCGGCATCCATTATTACTATGAGGAGAGCGCAGACCCAAGCAGCAGTCCTGGCTGAAGATGTGGGATGCCCTTCATCCACCAGTGAGGAAATTGTAGCCTGCCTCCGCCAGTTGCCTGCTCGTGTCCTCAATGATGCACAGACTAAGGTACATGGTAGCAAAATATATGACATTAGCTAGGAATAAAAAAGTTTCCATTTACATGAAGCTGTGACGAGACTTAGAAAATAAATTGGGCTGAATTCTCATGAAAGAAGAACTGACCTAGCTTTGGTGGAGTGATGCTGATGTCCATGACATCCACCTATGAATACTCACAACTTGATTCTCCTTTAGACTAAGTTCCTTTTACAT
The DNA here is from genome assembly GCF_023634085.1 of Falco cherrug. NCBI lineage: Eukaryota > Metazoa > Chordata > Aves > Falconiformes > Falconidae > Falco > Falco cherrug. The sequence continues at coordinate 1,718,950 of NC_073699.1, forward strand.
GCTTTGACCATGTCTTCCAAAATTAATCTAAATACAGGTTTTGTCTTCTTTCAGTACCTTCTCATCTGCCCCTGGGTGTTGCTCTAGAGGAGAATCAAATGTCTGTAGCTTCAGTAGCTGTATTTTTGCAGAAAAGGAAGTGGGGAGGGATGTCTGTGCCCTGTCTCTTAAGTGCGAGGCTTGTGAAAGCTGCAGTATAAACAATTCTAGAGATGGCTCCTTTACCCACAGATTAAAACACCCACTGGCAATACATTTTCCCATCAGGATTAGCATAGAGCAAATCCCTAATATTTTTATATTGTTATAAAACAAGATTTTTATTACTGTAAGACCACCAATTCTCTTGGCTTATTCAGCTTGTTTTGCTTACTGAAACTGCCAACAAAAGCATTGTTTCCTGTCAGTGATGCGTTTACACTTCCATTAACTGATCACTTGTTCACTTGAAGGCTATGAACTCAGTTGTCTGACGCATAAATAAAATGGAAATGACATGGGTAAGCTAATTTAACTGTACTATTATTACTCTTTTGCTAACCTAGCTCCTAGCTATAAGTGGCCCGTTCCAGTACTGGGGTCCCGTGAGGGATGGGATTTACCTTCGGGAACCTCTAGCCAAAGCCCTGCAGCGCCCTCAGCTTTGGAAGGTAGATCTGCTCATTGGAAGTGCTCAGCAAGACGGGCTGATCAGCAGAGCTAAGGCAATTAAGGTAGGATGAGACTCACTGTTAATGAACTGATGGTATTACTATTCTTACAGCGATGACAGTAATCATATGCAGCCAGGACAGATGCTTTTTGGTTTCTACAATTTATGAATTATATTACATGCAAATATGCAAAAGCATTGTCCATCTCCAGCAAGTCCAGTTTATGCTGGTTAATGGCATTATTATATTTGTTGATTAACATTACTGGGAGAGATATGAAAAAGTAAGAGATCAGCAATGATTTAGCATGTATTAATAAGCAGCAGCATGTTTTAATGTTTCTAAAATTATATTGCAATCTCAGTTGTATCTCACAAAGAAGAAAGCAAGCTCATAACCTGGTTATGAGGTTCTTCACTGTGCAGCAAGGCTGTCAGTCTTTTCCATGCCAACTCTTTTTTTTTTTTTTTTTTTTTTTTTTTTTTTTTTGTGGCAAGATTTTTTCTCTGTTACCTTTAAGAAGTAGCTTTTCTTGTAAAGATGATTCTGAAGGTGGACTAGCTATGACTAAGAATAGCACTGGCCTGATGTATAGGCTAATGTTCCAGGGCACAAACTGGTGAAATGAAAAAGAATCGTGTCCATGCTGTCGTTTGGACATAAAAGTCCTCAAAAACATGAAGGTCTAATAGAGGGATATTATATCTTCTTGTGAACCTCTTGCACTGAGACAGCTTATCAGCCTTTTAAAGTTCATTTGTCCTTCTCTATGATGGATAAAATTGCACTTCCCTGTTTAATGTTGCCAAATTAAATTAAAGGTTCCAGGGTGGACTTAATCTTTTAGGAGGCAGTGAAAGGTCAATCCTAGCTTCTTTCTGCTGGTAGCCAGTAACACACAGACCGATTTACTTCAGAGTTAATGACAAAATTACGCCTTTGAAAGAAGGCTTTTTGACCCACCTCAACAAAGTTCATATTGCTTGTTTAGTCTCCAAGAGAAGTTTCCTGCACTTATTTCATGTATCTTCCTCTTTTGGAATCAATTAAAAGGGGAAGTCAGACATAGGAAATAGACTGTGATGCTGGAGGCCTGCAGACAATGATCCAGACCCTGTGGGAGGGCAATAAACCTCAGTAAAATCATTACAGGTCATGTTAGGAAGTCTAGGCAGTGACATTATTTCCTTTACCACTGTTTCTATATATGACAGTTTTCTGAAAAACTGAAATGAAATTCCATGGTGTATTAGAAATTATGCAACAAATCACGGTGCTAATGAAAACCACAAGTGCCAAGAGCCAGCATTGTCAGGTTGAAATGAAAAGAAAAAGCACTTGTAACTGAGAGCTCAGTAGTAAAATGTTACCCTTCTAAAAAGAAAATCTGGAATATATTCTTTATTTAAAGGCTTGTAGAAAATAAGATTGGAAGGGGACTTGGAAAGCTGGTGTAACAGCCCTAAGAAATGGTTGTATCTGCCTCAACCTGAGAGACCTGTTTTAAAATTTGCTGTTGGAGGTCTTCTGACCTCCTTTGGCAAGGGTTTAACTATCCTTACTTAGAAGGATAGTTAACTTCTTTACTAGCTATTATAATAGTACCTACCTTACTTGGTGCTACTGCTGTAAATCAGATTCCATCTCTGTTCCAGAAAATTCATAATGTTCGTGGTAGAAGTTTATATTTTATTTTCTCTATTTTCACATTTTCCTCCTTCTATTTTCCTGTGTCTTCAGGTTTTTAGAGCTTGAGGGAATATGACTGTTTTGCCCAATCTGTATTCCTGCCTTCAGGTTGTTTTCTCAAAGACCTGCCGCAAGGTTAAACTTTCCTGATTTCTTCCTTGTCCAGGTAGTTGGTGTATTAATTGCTGGGGAACTGCAATGCTTCCTCTGTCACTAAGCTATTTAAGAACATGCATTTTTCCGGTCCTCAAGAGCATTTCTATGTCATAGCCATGACCATGCATGGTTGCAGTCAAAATCAGATGACAAAGTCCTTAGCAGGCCACAGACAACAGTGGCAGAACCTGGTGCAGGTGGTGATTGTTACTGAGAAGTCTGTGCCCCGTTTCCTCTGTCATTGTGTCATAAGGGATCTTTGATCTGTGCTAACTGTCTTCTCCCCACAATAGACCTAGAAGAAGGATTTTAGACAACTCACACAGCATCCCACCCTTCTACTTTATTCATTTTAAGGATTCCCGTGAGGCAGATCTGACTTGTATCTTTTGGGAAAACCCAAAGCTGGTTTTACTGATATACTAAAGGAAGGTGGGAGGGCTTAGCTGGTGGAGAAAGCACTGGACTCAACTAGGAGAACCAAGACATAGTTCCTAGCTTGCCTCTGATTCAACCACATTCAAACATATAAAATCTGTCCTACAGTGAGGGGACACCTCCCTGGGGTGAAAATGAATCCGTGGATGTGCTCCATCTCTGTAGAGAGAAGAATCAAGCAGGTATTTGGGTAGATAAAGGGCACGGCTGAAAAGTCTTGTGGCAAGTGTATGGAATTGGCAAAGACCTTCATTTCCATCTCCTTTAGGATGACTTCAGTGTAGTCAGAGGGAAAGGGTGGGGATAGAAAAACTTAACCCCTGCTGACTTGTTCCACCAGTTCCTGTGAACAGCTGTTCTGGCAAATTCAGAACAAATTGTTCTGGCAAGCTCTTGTTCTATTAATTCCGGTCTTGCTCTATTAATACTGATCTTGTAAATGGTGAGGAGACACAGCTATTTGGATACAAGCAAGCTTGAGACATGATGCAATTCTTATCACCTTAGACTGGATTTGTATGCAAGTTTTATAAACTCTTAGCAGTTGAGTCTTGGGAGTGAGAGTGAAACCTCTAGACTGAAACCAGACCTGAAGGTGGTAAAACTTGTTGGCTTCATGTTGTTCTGTGAGGGCTTACTGGCATTTGGGTTTGTTTGGTGTCTCCACACTTCCACTGCAACACTGCGCTTATGCCTGTTGAGGCCTTTACTATTAAAAACGAAATAGAAAGGCAGAAGGCACCACTTATGTGCTAGCAAGACGTTTATGTTCGATTTGTTTACAGTTAAAGGCTAAAGTCTCTTAGTGATGCAGCAGAGAGTACGCTGAACATTCGTGCTCAATGTCTTGCCTATGGAAATGACCATTTTATGGTGTTGACTTGAATGCTTATTCATGTGAACTGAGACAGATTTGCCACTTCCTGGAGCACTTCACACTCATCCCCAGCACAGCCATCAGACAGCTGAAACTAATTGAAGAACAAAGCAGAGTTTTTTTAAGGGAATGGCAAGTGGTACCATAGCGCACTATTATGTGGCATATGGAACAGTTAAGCTGAACCCATTAACTACAATTCCCGTGGCAGACCTTCAGGGATATTCGCTCTGAGCAGCCATAGATTAGGGCAGTTGAGCAGAAACCTCTAAAAATATTGATTTCAATTCTCAAGTGGACAAAATTTTGTCCCTGTGCTATGTATGATGCTCAAGTGGGAGGATGTAATGGTTCCTACTGGCATTAAATATATGGATTCACTCATGCTGCTCTATATCTGTGTTTACGTGTATATCCATCTAAGTCAGTATAGCCCTGTTCATATCCTCCATACGTTCTGTGCCTACTATGTAATCTCCACATTGCAAGGATTGTTAACTTTCTTTTTATTTGGAAGACTAAGGTTGTACCTTATGTGTTTTCTTTTCTTTTCTTTCCCTCTTCAGTAAAAATCTAACTGGCTGCAGAACCCAGAACCAGGACATAGGGGAGTGGAGAGATAGAAATATATTTACCTCATGTAAGCAACTGGATCTATGCAGACCAGAATTTCCATCCTGCACAACATTACAGTCAGTTAGTATCTTTATGGATAAATGTATTCAGCAACATACAACAGATGGCAGATATGTGTATATTAATTGTGATGACCGGGGGAGTAGCGTCCTGATAAGTGCCATCAGTGAGGAGAATGGGACAATATCAGCTCTTGACTTCATCTTGAAACTAGCTGGAATCCTTGAAAGACTGCTGCATGGCTGGCAGCTCTTTCACCATCTTTTGTGACGTTTATCAAAAGCCATTTAAGACCTAAGATGTGTCTCTCTCCTCTGCTCTGGTCAGACCTGACCTGCAGTACTGTGTTCACCTCTGGGGCCTCAACATAAGAAGGACATGGACCTGCTGGAGTGGGTCCAGAGAAGGGCCACGAAGGTGATCAGAGGGCTGGAGCCCCTCTCCTGTGAAGACAGGCTGAGAGAGCTGGGGTTGTTCAGCCTGGAGAAGGGAAGGCTCCGGGGAGACCTTAGAGCAGCTCCCAGTACCTAAAGGGGGTTACAAGAAAGCTGGAGAGGGACTGTATACAAGGGCATGTGGTGATAGGACAAGGGGGAAAGGCTTTAAACTGAAAAAGAGTAGATTTAGATTAGACATTAGGAAGAAATTCTTCTTCACTATGAATCACTTCACCCCAGTGGTGAGACACTGGCCCAGGCTGCCCATGGAAGCTGTGGGTGCCCCATCCCTGGCAGTGCTCAAGGCCAGGCTGGATGGGGCTGGGAGCAGCCTGGGCTGGGGGGAGGGGGCCCTGCCCATGGCAGGGGGGTTAGAACTAGGTGTTCTTTAAGGTCCCTTCCAACCCAAATCTTTATATGATTCTGTGATGCTATTATCTGTATGTACTCTGCTAGTGTTATCGATATTCCAGTTTGTCAGAAAAGTACATTTTGCCGCTTGGAAGATGTAAACATTTGGTCTACCTACTGCTACAATTTCTTTTTAAATAAAACTCTGGACCAGACTAATTCACATACTCCAGCAGCTATTCAGCAGCAACAAGAGCAGTAAACATTATTTAACTCCTTATTTAGGCAATGTTTATGACCGCTTTGTATCACCAGAACAATAGAAAGTGGTGCACCTGCTGTCTTTAATTGTTTTCTTACTTACCTTCGAAAAAAAGTTGAAAACTCTGCTATAACTCTGAGGTCAGTTGCTAATACTGCTTTAAAAGTTAGCAGAATGTAAATTATTTTACATAACATGCAGCTGTTTCTATTAATCTGGTAGCAGCTGTTGTATCTACTCCTATTTGAAAATTGTTCCTTGGTCATATATTTTCTAATGGGAAACATTTGTTGGACATGGAAAATTGGTCAAATTGAATCAATTTCTGGAAAGTTAAAATGCTTTGCCTTTTTAATGTTTCATGGGGTTTATTTAAAGGTTTTGCAAGTATTTTGTAAGTATTGCTTGATTTTGTGCTATTACGTTACAGTCAAATACTTAGATTATATTATATTGTAGCCAAAGCAACACTTGAGAAATCCTGTTTCAGATCGTTGCTATTTTAGTGCTGATTGGGATGAAAAATCTCAAAACATCTTACAAATGCCAGTCCTGTTTCTCATCCACCTCTGCCTGTTGAATTCTTTTTCATCTGACTCAACATGTCTCAGGGACCCCACTCTATTATCAATGATTGCTGAGAAAGGTCACCAGAATTTTTGGGGCATTTTGAAGATAACAGAAACTAGTACATAGACACAGTAAAAACCTAAGACTGACCGCACTGAGTCAGCTCAAGGGTCCGTTTAGCACAGAATGCTGTTTTCAGCAGTGGCTAAGGCGGCTGTTTGTCAGAACAGGGTAAGCAAATCTGAGACTTCTGCTAAATGCTCTCCAAACCTCGAGCAGTTTGCAGCTCAGAGGCTTCCTAGCCTGAATTGGTCTTTCTGTATTTAATAACCATCACCTAATTTATTTGTTTATTTTCTTTTTAATTCAAAAACTTGTTCATTAAACTTCATCTTTCCCAATTTTGGCATCTGCAAAACCATGTGGCAAGAAGTCCCTCAGCTGTTGTATGATGATCCATCTCCTTCTCTGTGATTTTCAACCATAGTATTTATTTGATGCTTAGTAATGGATGAGACAGCGAAGGATCAATTTCTAGGGCACCTAGTCAATATCCTAAGGTTTTTTCTCCTTCTTTTTCCCTCTGTTTTAAGTATCCATGAAAAATTTAGAATAAGGTAACAAATCCATTGAAAAAAAACACCCCACACAACAAAATGAAAGAATTGCATGGAAGTTGCTTTCTACAGGATGCTTTACACATAAAAGCTTGGGCTCTGCACTGACACAGAAAAGCCTCTGTTCCTATCCATAACTGCTAGCCAAATCCACCAGCCCCAGGCACCAAATGAGAGATTCCTAATTAGACAGCAGCAATGCTTCTGCTGGTTAGTAGGGACCTGAACTGACATGTGCTGAAGCTGACGGAAAGCTTGCTTTTTCATTCTGTGAACGTACAATCAGGTCTTCAGTGACCATTTCTATTTCTTGCAGAAAAATATACGTGTCCTTGCTGGCTTGAAACTGAATGATTTTGCAGGCAAGTGCGCTATGCAGTTTCATATGTGGCATTTGTGCACATGAAGTGATGTGTCATCTGTGAATTGCAAACCTTTTTTGAAGTACAGCGGTATTACTAAAACTGGCACCACATGACTCTTTTCACACTGCATGGGCCAACATCTAGCACAAGAAGAATTTATTACAAATACAAGGAAAATTACTAAGATCTTTTTGGACCTTGGGATATTTGGTAGTGTTTTGAAATCCCTTGTGAAGTCATGGAATGAAAATGCACAAAGCATTAGAGTACATCAGTAAGGACAGGCCTCAGCCTTAGCAGACGGGGACTTATTTTCCATCTTTCATTTCTGTGAATCTGTTGAAAAGTAATTATTCCCTCTGTACTTCCTGTATAGGGTTGTGGAAAGACCTAGCAGCGTGATGAAAACCAGCTGTGGGCCATCAAAATAATATCTTCAGTAAAGGATCTATGGTAACTGGACTGGGCAGATGCTAGCCTGTTTTGCATCAGACTGACTGCCCAAAATAATATGGGTGGTTTATTAGATCTTTCTGGAGTTCTTATACCAAATTTCAGCCATTGTGCACCTGCAAAGTGCCCTCTTTAGAAAGAACTTGATCCACGGGAAAGTTCAGGTTACTTTTATTTTCAGGAAGTTGCTGTTTCTGAACTTGAAATAAATTCTTAAAAAAAAAAAAAAAGTCTGCATTGATAAGATAAAAAAAACTTCCTCAAAGAAAGATGTGTTGAAAACTTCCAGCAGTCTTCAGCTTTGGTAAAAATAAAATTGGGTAGGCAGTTTGGCATAGAAGATGGTCCCTCTGCTATCAGTAATTCTGCAGTGACATGAGCACTCTGCTCTGGAAAAAATGCCTTTATGTCAGGAAAGGTTTCAGACCACAGATCTCAGGGAAAGGGCATTTCACTGTAGGTCACTCTGAAAGTCCCTAGGGGTTATGAAGTTTAATGATCATGGCTGCTACTTGGATTGGGATTTGGAGTAGGAGGATTTCTTTTCCAGGGCTAAGGCAAATATCATTCCAGAAGGGACCTAACTACAGGCCTTATGGCAGCTACATTTCTTTGTAGGTGTTTCCAGAAAAGACAGAGTGATACAGCCATGAAATGACTATATTGCATGTTTGCTTTTTGGAATTTCCAAAGGAAAGGAGAAATATTCTGGAATATTCCAAAGGCATATCTTCTTCTCTCCCCTCTAGTTTTCCTTCAGGGAGCTCATCAGAAAGACAGCATTGGGCACACCTACAGTGGAGAACTGTCTATGTGGACTATTTCTGTGAGAGCCAGTGGGGTTTCTGTAGTGTAAGAGCTACATCTGCGCAGCATGGTACTGGTGATTTGGACTTATTAGGTCAGGTATTCAATCCCATAGTATGTTTTGAGGAAACCCATACTGCTGGCTGGTGACAGTCCTGGGAAAGCAGAAGTAGGACTGTCTCCTACTTCCCCTAGGAATCAGAGGTCACAGCAGAGTGGACTCGTTCCAGCAGAGGGAGATCTGAGCTTGTATTGTTCCACTAAAAATCTATCTTGGTTTTGTTTGTGAATTCCATGTATGCATTTTGTTCTCAGAAATTTGAAGAAAGTCAAGGAAGGGCCAACAGCAAAACAGCCTTTTATCAGGCTCTGCAAAATTCTCTGGGAGGAGAAGACTCCAACTCATTCATTGAAGATGCAGCTACGTGGTATTACTCCCTTGAACACTCAACGGATGATTATTCATCCTTTTCCAGGGCTTTGGAAAATGCAACCCGGTAAGAAAGTCATCCTATTACAAGTGTGTGTTTGGGGTAAAGCCAGATTTGTTTTGCTTATCTTAAGTGTGCATTTATATTCTTATATATACTCATATATGTATGAGAATATATATACTTGAGAAATTCTTGTGCAAATGAACAGAAAACAAGCAATGTGATTTCATTTTCCATGAGGTTACCAATGTCATTGGTAAACAGAAATTGAACTGACTTTTTTGCCTTGTGAAAAGTTTGAATTGTCTTTCCTGAACTGTACGTTGGATTCAGACTACTAATGCTTCCTTGTGTATTCTTTCATGTCAAAGATGTCTTGGTTGTTTGCATACTCTGCATCAACTAGTCCTTGAGTCCTGTTATCCTTGTGACAGTAAAACTAAAAGACTGGCTTTTATTCACAGTCACATATTTATACAGTTAAGATATTTTTCCTAGTTTTTGGAAATTTGGAGAGTGGTCAGGTTTGAAAACTCTGAATTCAGCAGTTACATTCATTTTTATCTTACGAAATCTGCAAAATATATTTCTTCACAGTATCAGGCTTTCTACAGGTGAGTATCCTGTGCGAAACAGCAAAGCATTTGTGAATGTTAAGAAAGTGGTTCCCAATTGTATTCTATGCATTGCTAATCTCCACTTTACCCATGACAGAAGAATACCCATAAGCTTATTGATGTATTTCCCTGACCCTTGTGTTATCATTTATGCCAGCGTACAGTGATTGTATGTCATCCAATCTGCATTTTGCTCCCTTTATGTATGGTTTCCCATGGTGAAAGAAAGCAGAATCAGACAGCAGGATGCCTCTGTAGGAAGTTCTTGTGGAGGTTAAAGGAGAACACATGATATCTGACTCTTTCCTTGTTTGATCCATCAGGACACATCATAGACTTACAGTGCCTCCCAGTCTCTTCCAAAGGAAATAGTTGTCATGAAATGTCAGCAGATGCACGAGAAAATTACCTCCAGTATATACTCTCCCATACTTTGCATTGAAACATTGGAGGCAGGGACCATTGGGAAGTGGAAAATGAGCAGGGGGCCATATTCATGCCACCCAGTATATATACATCGCTTTGACCCTTAATCGGGTATGGCATCAGGGTCCAGCAGCTCTGGACAACAGTGAGTTTGAAGAGTTCATTGCCCTGTTGGACTAGGATTGCACAGCAGTCATGACACCTAGGGTAGACCATAGCGACTGGTGGGTATCTTTAGCTTGGGTCACCTGGTGGTTTGGCCTGCAAAGAAGAGTGGATTTCTCTCTCCCATGGGCAGCCACTTTGCTTTAGTCAGTTACAGTTCTTGAGCTGCAGTGGGGTGGGCCCATTTTTCCGAAAGGGGGAAAACTGAGGGGAAATCACCTTACCTCTGCTTTCCTGCCTCTACGCAAACTCAGGGGCTGCATGTTTAAGCTGCACAGATTTTCAGAAAACAAATCAAAAAAGTCTTTCCCTATTCCTGCCTCTGTTTCATAAGCAGATCCATTATGAAAACACTTGACATTTCTAAGGTGATGTCTTTTATAAAGCTGGTGGTTTGAGTCCTAGTGTGCCCGTCCACACTGTTTCACCTCTGTCCTGAGCCAAGACATAGCTACAAGCTCCTAGTATATGTGCTCTTAGCGTTGCAGCCTTCTGTCCTACCATGAGCCTCTCCGTGAGATCTTAGAGAAAAGATTTTCCTTTCAGTCCCCCATCAGAGTTGCAGTGTGTTGCTCCAAGGGACCTTCAGGGAGCAGGAGTTGAACAGGAACCAAAATTCAGTTGAAAACATCTGATTGAAGACAGCAGTGACCAAATCTGTTTGGGGAAGTTTTCCGGGTGGTCCAGGTGGGCCAGTGCATTGAGGTCATGGTGTAAACAAGCCAGAAGGCTGTGGGTTGAGCTTTGTGCCGTTTATCAAGTCTCATACTTTACTGCATTTGCCCTGCTTCATAGCCTGTCGCAGGGACAGGCCATCCAGCACTGTGGCATTTGGGGCCACTGCATGCAGCACACATGGAAGAGCTGTGGTTTGTAGGTGTTCAAGCCAGAACTCATCCTCAATCTCTTTCTTATCACCACCGTTACCTATGGGGCTATAATTCTTTAGTCATATTGGTAAAGTTTTAAGCCATAATAAATCACTGAAAGACTTACATCTTAACCCTTCCCCCATCCCGAGATACCTCCATAAGGAACTGTTACACCCCAAGGCTGTTGCATTTGATCATCTACCTTCAGCCCAGGGCTCAGCATGGTGCAGACACTGACCTTAGCAAATCCGTGACAGCTAGCACACAGCTTGCTTGCAGCAGGGATGTAGTACCCAGCTAGCTGCCCTGGCTCTCAGCCTCGGAGTGCCCCACAGCAGCCTTGGGGGCGTAGGGATTACCTCCTTCTTTACGATATGAGGCAAGTGACTTGGCTAAGGAAGAAGTGAATGTCTTAAAGAGTCACCACCAGCAAGCACAAGGATGAGTAGTGAAACCAGGACATCTGATGATACTTTGTTTTCTTTAAACACTTGGGAAATTACTCCAGCTGCAGTAGAAAGGGAGGGGAGACAGCAGTTACAGAATGAGAGTCATCTACATCAGTATCACATACATGGTGTGGTTCTGGGTTTTTTTGGTGTCTGGTTGGTTGGTTGGTTGGGTTGGGGTTTGGGGTTTGTTTTTTTTTAGTTTTGGGGTTTTTTTCAACAAACTTACTACCAGCACAGATGTGTAACCTAAGAAAATTTCTATGTCAGGAGGTTATAATTATTTGCTAAAGTTTTGCACAGATGTGTAACCTAAGAAAATTTCTATGTCAGGAGGTTATAATTATTTGCTAAAGTTTTAACAGGTTTATAAAGTGTGAGAAAGCAACATAAGTGGTTGTTATAAAGTGCATACATTGTGCATATTTTGTGGTATTAAAATATTTCCACTTTTAAAATTGTTTTAGCTGCAAATCTGTGGTATTTTTACCAAGTATAAAATAAGTTTAATTTTATTTTTCTTTCTCTTTTTTTTGTAAGAAAAAAACACTCTGGTATTCCATACCTATAAGAAACAGCCATTTCATCTTTGTGGTCACTATTTTTGTTTTGTTGTGTGGTTTTTTTTCACTTCCCAGAATAGCTGACTTTGCTGCTGCATTCCTGCCCCCCCCCCCCCCCGCCCCCCGCACCAACTGAGAATCAGTTTAACGTGTTGAAATGTATCTCAAAACATATTTTGAGAGCTAATGCTCTCCACAGACTCCCTAGTTTTCAAAGACCATCTGCTCCTCTAAAATCCCATGCCGGTAGGCATGTGAGGAACAGTAATTTTTGTTTCATATGGGTGTTGTCAACCGTAACTGTCAAAGAGCATTGTGATCAGTCAGCCCATAACTTGTGGTCTCACAGATGGGCTTAAAATAAACTCTGCTGAACCAAGATAGCTACCCAAACAGTGCCTTTCATAATCATACCAGTTAAATATAGCAACATGGCTTTATGCTTCTCTGACACTGTTCTTCCTTGCCATCAGTCATTCTTTTTTTACCTACCATGTCTGAAGGAGCAGCTACTCTTTTGGGTTCACTAGACTGAGAATTGAAACCTCTCACTTCCGCAGCAGATACGTTTGTGCGTGCTCATGTACTTACGGATATATAAACGCCTAAAGAGTGTGCTGAGTCTCTGGGCGCTTGTAGAATGTAAAGTGGTGTATGTGCATAGATAATATTGCCTTGAGGAAACACAACAAGGTATCTTGCAGTAAGGTGCTCTGTTTTCTGCCTGCCCTTTTGAACTACTTGTGCTCCTTGCAGCTACAGCTAACCCCACCTCCCAGCCCCACTTCTTGGGGCAATGAAAGCTGGGGAAGTCTGGATGCATTTACTTCACTCATACCTTTGCATTGCAATACTTGGTGATAAATTGATCATTTAACTATCTCATTGCAGTCTTCTTGTCTGACCTTTCTCTCCCAGACATTCTATACCAGATATTCCATATTGATAAGCCCTGCCAGAGGCCCCGCAGGGTATCTCCAAAAGTGGTCACTTACTTCCAGCTCTGGAAACTCTACCCAAAAAAATCACACAGATCCAAATGCAGAAATGATATCATTGAACCTTAACCCAGGAAATATATAAATCTTTTTACTAGATGCCATTGCAACCTAGTGATGCCAGAAGGAGTTTTATACTATTACAAGCATGAGTCCCCAGAAACTAGACTAAAATGGGATTGTTTTTTTGGCCAGGATATTCCTTATGTGTCAGATATGGCTTGTTTAGTGTCATTGCCGTTGTTCAACACTCCATAAAATGGTAATTTTAGTGAAGTCTAAGCTGTATTGGGTTCATAGAGGGTGACTTTTTTCCCTCAGTGACCTTAAAGGCAGAGATAGGAGCTGTTTTGGCAGATTAAAGGTGGCTATCAATTTAGAGAGAGGTCTGTTGACTGGGGAGGGGTGTTCTTTCCTTTTTTCCAATATGTGACTGTATCTGTTCCCTGCTCCTCCTTTTTCATCAGTGACCAGTTTATCACATGTCCCATCATCAACATGGCCAGTCACTGGGCTGCTGCCTCCAGAGGAAATGTCTTCATGTACCACGTACCTGAGAATTCCTCACAGAGCAGGTATGATGTATCTTATTACGTTTCTTGGATTTGGAGTTTGCAAAAACAGGGCTGTCTGTTTGGGTGCCCTGTGGAGTAACTGGATAGATGTACGTACCTCAAATAAACAGTGCAGATTGGCAAAGGAGGGATTCGGCTTTAATAGATTATTTCTTTGTTGGCTGTATAGGAATGCTGTTTCTGAAGTGAGACACTTCAAGTTAGATGTCTAAATTAAGTTTCTCCTTTCCAACTTACCTACCTTTGCCAGTTCCAGGTAGCCTTTTAGATTTCTACCCTATATCTGATAAACCTCCTAGAAGAACCAGAACGTGGTCTAAGTCATTGGGAGTCCACAGCTCTCGAGATGAATGGGGTAACATTTTCTAAGGACTCAACATTAATTTAACAGTGCCCCCTTTTGAAGTAAATGCAGTTGCACCACATTTAGGCTGACTGGCCTTCAGTGTGGATGGGGTCTGGGATTTATTCCTTCTAGCTCCCACACTATGACTTGTGATCAGTCGACAGACTGTCTCATGGGAGGAAAAACAGTTTTGAACACAAGCATTTGCAGACTTAGGGTCTATGTCATCCTTCATGTTAGAAGCTTACTTGAAGAAAATTCAGCAGGAGAAGCTGTATCATATTTTAGCTGGAAAGTTCTAAATGCCTGTGGGAGATGCAAATGCCTTGTTCCCTTGGGCACAGAACAAGCTGGTAGTCAGAGGCTATTAAGGTATTAAGGTGACCTTCCCTGTTTTTCTTTTAGACCCAGCCCTCCCAGAAGTAAGGATGAGACACTGATGTTTGCAGGCAGTGGCCAGCACTTGGGGCTGCTATGGGACACACAACACTAGCTCCTGGTCCCTTGCTCTCAAAGGCTGAGTGATCAGAAATTGCAGTGACAGCAGCCCCTCCTGTCCCCTAGATCTGCAAAGTAGGGCAGCAAAGCACACAGGGATGCTTATCCGCTGTTTCCTTACAAGGCAGCAGGGCTAGTCCCCTGCTCTCCATACTGCCCCATACCTCTCTCCAGAAAGATTTTTGAGACCCTTTCTTTTTTCTCAGGCTTTCTCTGAAAGGGCTCAGGGGAGAGACAGCAGGTTCCTTCTGACACCATTTGATACTGTGAAGTTCCCTGTGAACCACACGGACTTTTCCCTTTCCTGATAGCATAGTGAAAAAGCATTTGAAAGAAATCAGCCAAGATCTAGGTTACAGATGAAGGCCATTATGCTGTGGTAACACAGGCTCGCTTTCTTTTTAGCTGAGGAGAAGTTAATCCTTGGGGAGCCGTTATTTCGCTGGCGGCTCCAGCGGGAATGTTCGCAGTGCTCGGTTTGGCTACTTGATAGGCTCAGATAAGTGACTTTTACAAGGCTCCAAACAGGGCTGAGCTATGGTATGCCAAAAATCCAGCCACACAAAAAGAAAAGATGTGTTCTCAAATTAGCTAGCAAGTTTTCTCTTTCTTTGGAGAATGATAGTGACCCAGTCGTCTTTGATAAAATCTTAGTTGAAAGTAGATGAAATTGTACTTATACAAGTTAGACTCGCTGGCTTTGGGGCAGCGATTTTGAAATGATGAGAATTTCCTCTTCTATCTAGCCCTATTTAAGATTTCACTTGCGCTTATGTTATTTAGCTTTCCTCATGCTCTCCAGTACAGTAGTAGCTTATGTTGCACTTAGCTACACATTTTAATAATATTTCTATTGTCAGTGGTCTTCTAAGCAGATTACTTTAAATTTTAGTGCAAAAATTATTAGTTTGCTTTTTCATAACCCTCTTTGAAAGAACAGACAAAGCCAGTATGCTGTCTGGAACTTGTGGGAACGTGAGGCAAAAGCTCAAATGCCTTAGGCTAAGCCACTTGCAAGGAGAAATGGGCCCAAACCGGTATGCTGCATTTACATTCTTACTCCTTTCATCTTTATTTATGCTTAAGTATCCTTAAAATAAATGTTGTTTAAGTTGCAAAGGCGAGCACTTAAACAGAGATTGCAGAATTCAGCTTGTTCATGTACCGAAGGATCTGATCTGACATTATGACGTGACTACTTATGAAGTGATACCCTTGTTTTCCCAATGGACCCCACACTAGATTCTCTGCTGAATATACTGCAAGTTTTTTGTTTAACATTGTTTCATTCATTCCTAAATTAATCTTTCCTTTTCCTTCATCACATTTTTGCCATGTGACCTCTCTCCCTCACCCTTCCTACAGCATTTCCCCCTCTATGTAAGTAATATACGTGCATTGCAGGCTGTCCAGCAGCCTCACTGCGTGCCAGCAGTGTGGTGCTGTTGAGGGTAGGAGCTTCTCATGGGAGGGCAGCCTTTGCTAAAAAACAAGAAACCATCAGTAATCTGAAAAACACGGAAGAGTGTTTGGGAATATTATTTGCAATTTGCCCTACCAGATTAAAACCAGTAATGTACATGAAACAGCCTTCAAGTAGAGTATATAAACTAATCTTGGGGAAAGACCTAGCAACCATGTCACCAACTTCCAAGGGACTTCCCTAACCACTGGAGCAATGAGTCCTGATGGTTCTCAAGTTCTTCTTTGAAAATTGTGACTCTTCTTAGGAGGAGGAGCAGAGGCAGACTCTGCCAAGTAGCCTACAGCTTAGGCGGTTTGAAGTGTCTCAGCAGAAGTGGGAATTGAATCTGGGACCCTGCAAACACTCTAGCTATTAAAATGCTGAATAGAACTGTGTTACAGCCATCTATTTCTGTTAATGAATGTAATAACCAACAGTATGCTTTGTTGTCATATACAGGACATGTACAGGGTATTTTGTGAGTACACATACTGGCTGAGATCCCCCTCAGTGCATTGCAGCTGGAGGAACACCTCATTAGATATTCCTGATCGCTCATAGGCATTTGACAGAAAAATGATTTCTCAGCCCATTTGATATTGAATCACGTCTGGATTTGCTGAGATACAGACCTCCGCTTGTAAAAATGGAAACTTCTAAAGTATTATGTCCATAGAGTAACACAAGAGATAAAATAATGATTTTTTTTTTGGTCTTTGGTGTCTAAATTCTTCCTAAGATGTCAGTTTACACAGGATATGGACCTTTCACTCTTTGCATTTGTTATCGATATCATAAAGAGGATGATGATAATATATATTATCTATAATAACTGCTAATAGCTGCCTCACAGATGTATAGGAAAAAGTACATAAAAATAATACTGTGTTCAGATAACTACAACAATGGAAGACTGTTTGCTCTTAGGTAAAATATTCTGGCTAGGGAAATGGCCATTCACTAATTAAGATAAGGCACAGCACCGCAATGCATTCTCTGATTTCTTCTGTCACCCCTCTCTACTTTATGTGTGTCTCCCAAAATGTGTAACAGAACAGAGAGTTAAAATGCAGAGATGAAAAAGTACTGGTATTTCCTCTTGTTTCACATGGAGCAGTCCCTTAATAACTCACAGCAAGATAAACAAGAGGGAGGGAGAAGTCAGCCAGTAAAGACAGACCCAACCGCAATGATGCAAAGCGGACAAAAAGTTATTAAACAGGGAGGAATTTTTACCACTAAAAGTCAATTAGAAAAAGTTTGTCTCACAACTGAAGGTTTCTCAAACGTATATACATACACACATTCAAGCACGCATAGGTACAAGGATAGGATTAAAAAGCCCACTCTAAACTGATGTCTATGGCATATGTGGAAAATCGCATAAAAACCATGAACAGTTTTCATATAGATGAATGGATATTGCAGAGAGCAAACTAATATCTCCTTCCACGTGGTAGCATTCTCCCAAGCTTGGCATGACATTATGTCTGCTTTAGTCTTCAGTTCCCATTTGAATAAGTAGAGGGATGCATAGCCAACTCCTGCATTAATGATCTGTGGTAAAAATATATACATAACCCAGATGTCATTTTCTCACTCTCTTTTTGAGAACACTTAGACCTTGGAGTAAACATTTATTCTAAACAATGCGGGAGGAATGTGACTGCTCAGCATGGCCTAGGATTAGTGGGGAGGGCTGGAGTGCAGCTTTAGTTATAGCAAAGAAGTATGTGATAGGACAAGTATATTTTGACAAGGATAATATTATTAACTGTAAAAAAATTTGCCTCATTAACTCTTCAAGAGGTTTCTGTGTGATTTTTGCATATTATATGAAGTAGCGCTGCTTGCCATGCCAACATAGTTTCCCAGTCACACTGTGGTGACAAATGTGCTCTCTTGGCTGATGGTGGATAAAAATTGGTGCTCTGCTCACCAAGGAGGCCAGATCATCAGCTGCAGCAGGATAGCAAAGCATCATTGTTGTCATTAAAGGGGTCTAAACTGAGACTTAATGAGGCTCTATCTTATTAACATTACCATAATAATTGTCACAAAAGCTTTTGTTAACTGTTGTGCACTGGACAGATTCATCCAAGATTAAAGAGCTGCTATCTGCTTTAAGTCATTTTAGTTGGGGCTGTCTTTACCTCCTGACTATGCACTCATGTGTACGTTGGTGTGAGTTGTTAAACGACCACTCCATACCGATGCTCATATAGTTGGCTGGATTTCGGTGACACTCTTGATGAATCCTGTAAATGAAGGTGAGAACTGACTGATTAAAAAAAAATTCCACTATGCCAAGTATTTCTGTTTTCTATTTATTATATATGCTGTGCTAAATCTGGCTGTTCTTACTACCCCTTTAACTAGAGGAGATTTTTCTAATCCTTTGATTTTGTAATAATCATACCCCCGTCCTTTACTCTGTCCACCACTTGAGGTTCTCCTGACTGTACCTGTTAGTCCATGAGTACCAACACCCCCTACATTGGGGGGCCACAATGTGAACTGGGTGCTGTGGTGGCAGACAGAAAGTTATGTCTCCAGACTTCAAAGAAATTAATCTAAACATAGAGGGCATATGAGGCACCAGCGAGTTGGTAACAAGAACGACAAGATGCACATTGCCTCCATAGTTGGGCAGGCACCACAATTGCCTTAGCTACGTACACTTGCTGCAACAACAGCTCGTCATTTTCCTCTATAAAATTATACTCCCAATCATCTCCTAAAAGTTC
Source organism: Falco cherrug (assembly GCF_023634085.1). NCBI lineage: Eukaryota > Metazoa > Chordata > Aves > Falconiformes > Falconidae > Falco > Falco cherrug. The sequence goes on from NC_073699.1 coordinate 1,737,416, forward strand.
TTTTGCTTTTGTTGGAATTGCCTCTCATCCCTCTGGCCTTATCCATTGTGTTATGCAGGCTGCAGCTATGAAAACACTCTCCCACTGATTCAACCACTTCATGCCATTCTCAAGTCTTGGACAGTTTCTGTGTTGCTAAAGGCTTGAGGTCTAGACAATTTGTTTTTTCTTCCCACGGAATGGTTTAGGGGCCTTTATCATTCAGTAGATTTTTCAGATCTTGGAAATTGGCCATAAATATGCAAAGGCAAAGTACCAAGCTCAGAAAAACCAGAAATCAGCTTTAAGCAAACCAAAATTCAGCCAAAAGGCTCAGAAAAGTACAAAGAGATCTTTGGATCTGCATGTGCTGCACTGGGACAAGCTGTTCCCACAAAATGTAATCTGGAAGATAAGCACAAAGTCTATATATATAGAGAGAGAGCTTCCTTGCTGCTCAGGGAGGGGGTGTGTGTCTGTGTCTTTGAATGGACACATCACCTTTTTACCAAAATTCATCCACTCATTCAGCTCAGGAGTAGCCATACTGAACAAAGGCATGAATTTCTGTCCCCCAAAGATGCACTCAAGTGTCAACAGGCCTATTACTAGGTTTTTAGAGCAGTAATTTCCTGACAAAATTCTGTAATCTGTGTTGTTTGCTTTCTTCCTGCATTAAGTTCTATTAATTTTATTTTTTTTTTCAATTTATATGAGCTTTCAGGTTCTTGAATTTATTATCTGCTACTTCAGTTTTATTTTTTTCAACTGGCACAGCTATAATGCAAAGTAGAACATTGCGTGTATTGGGAGTAATCCAAGTGGAAAAGACACAGCAAACTCCAGGATACTTTTGCAAGTCACATGTACCTATAGGGCTTTTTTGGTACAAAGGTGGATAAACTTGGCAGTTTAATCCCGTTAGGAGTTAAGCTTTTTCCATATGTCCTGATTTTTCCTGAAAATAAAAAAGAAAGAAAAGTGTTCAACTGTTTTTCACATGGTTTTCCCCATTTGTTTGGCAGGACTTCGTAAAGTGAGGAGGTACAATGAGCCAAACGTGCCCCTAGAACCGCAGAGGTCACACACCAGGCCTTACATTGGCTCATTACATTTCTATAAATATCCAGCTATCCTTTCGTTATTTTTTTTCCTCCCTGCAATCACATCACGTTTCCTTTTCTAAGATGTGTTGTTATATATAATTAAAAAAAATATTTTTGCTTATCATCAAAATGAGTATTTAAGTCCAGGCAAAGTGCAGTGTCGGTAGGCTGCTCCTCTCCATTGACGTGGATGATATGGTGCCTGTTAACAGCTTAGGATACTTGATCCTGCTCTGCAAGCCTGCTGGTATTAATATGAAGAGAATGTAGATGTGTGCAAACCACCACATTTAGCATTTCCAATATTTCTTGCAAAAATTAATTAAAAATCCATTTATTGAAAATAAACACAGAACTGGCCCACAAGATCATGCAGGCAGTGGCCATTTTATATATAAATCATATAATCTTTTCCAGGGACATGGTTGTTATGAAAGCCTGTTTCCACTCAGATCAGCAGGAGATGTATCACCAAGCCTATGAGTCTGGGTTTGACCTATGCTGTTCAATCCAATCAGCATGTAAATGATCTATTCTCACCAAAGCCAGGTGACCGTAGATAGGTGTTTTGTTTTGTTTTCTTAGTTGCTAGTCATAGGCCTATACTTGCCAATGGAATACTGAACAGGGTCTTGAATATGAGCTAGGGACCTAAAACCCCAATCCCATCTCTAACATGAACCCTTTCACAGAATTGTTAGAATCACCAGTTATGCTCATAAAAGTTTACATTTAAAAGATTAATGATTTTCTTACCTTACAAATCTGTCACAGTTCCTCAATATCTGCTAAGTTTAGTGACTAACAGGAGTTTGAGTACACTATTTCTTCATTTCTCAGGCAATCATTGTAGCTGAAACAAAACAGGTTTCTCGATTTCATCTCCTGAAAAGGCTGGGCTACGGTGTCCTAGCTGAACAGAGAGGTTTGTGTAGGCAGTGAAGAAGGAAGGAGTTGTGCAGTAAACCATTTATGACTAATGATGCTCTGTCCCCAACTTTATGGGGCTGGCAACTTAAACCTCTGAAGTGATCTACTTAGGTTTTTGCTAGGCCTAGCCTGGCTTTGTATCACATAAAGTAATGGGAATTTTGGCCAACATCTCTAGTCAAAGCTGGGGGAGACTTAAGATAATTTGAGGGTGTGGCGGGCTGGCCACGCCGGAGGGCAGGTGCCCCCCTGCCCGCTCTGTCCCTGCCCTCCTCAGCCGGGCAGGGGGCAGAGAATGTAACGACAGGCCCGTGGGTCGGGGTGGGGGCAGGGAGAGATCGCTCCCCAGTGACCGTCACAGGCACAACCCAGGTCTGCCCCGGGGAAAGTCAGAGCGGGCCAGTGAGAAATAAACCCGCCCCTCAAAGCACCTTCCGCAGCGCTCCCTTCTCCCCGGGCGCAGCTCGGCTCCTGCCCGTCCCTGCCCCCTCCCAGCAGCAGCACAGGGCTACGGGCACTGAGGGCCGCGCTCAGCTTCTCGCTCCTTGTCTCCCCCGCTCCTCGTTCCTCTCTTTCCCTGCCGCAGCGTGTCCCCCCCGCGGGCGCAGCCCCCCCGGCCCAGCCGGCCCCAGCCCCCCCGCCCCCGGGGGCACAGGCCCTGCCCCAGCCCGGCCCCAGCCCGGGCTCCTCCCCGCGGGGCCACAGGCCCTGCCCGGAGCTGCCCCGGCGCCGCTGCCCGCGGGTCACAGCCCCCTGCGGGCACCCCCTGCCCCGGGGGGGGCCCTGCCCGGGCTGCGGGGGGGGAGCTGCTCCCCCGGGGGCTCCGCGGGCCGGGGGCGCCGCGGGCTGGGGGGGAATCTCTGCTCCGGGCCGGGAGCGGCTCCGGCCCCTCCGGCGCTGCCCGGGGGCTGCAGGGCCGCGGCTCCCACACTCTCCGGTGCAGCGGTGCAGCGCTTTCCCCTGCTCCCTGCATATGCTACCCCAGCAGCACTGCCACCACTGCCAGCTGGCACTGGCTTTATAGCACACGGGCAAGCTTCTAGCAGCTTCTCACAGAATTCACTCCTGTAGCCTGCCCCCCGCTATCAAAACCGTGCCACACAAACCCAATACAGAGTTCTTGAAGTTTGGTCTTGAGAAATGTGGGCTGCTAGACTCTCTGTTCCAAGCTTATCATTAATTAAAAAAAAATAAAACCATAATACTGACACAGTATCCTTTGCAAAAATGAAGTGCTTGCGTCATAAAATGGGCAGGAGATTAAGTATATATAATTGTATAAAAAAGAGCATGAAGAACATGGGGTAAAACTGTTTTTATAAATGAAGATACAATTAATTTTGGAGTGAAAAGATCAATTACATTTCTTCCCATACTTGAGATGTGGTGTCAGGTTCTTCAGCAGGTTTGAATTTCCATTTGTGTGGTTTTCTTGCCTAGTTATTGGTAAAAAATTTTAAAGCACAAAAAGAAAAGGAAACTCATGGCCACACATTAGTTGCTTGTTCCAGACCATATATATTAGAAAAGTCTTCTGTTATTAGTTATCTGTGCTTTATGAGGACTGAAACATCTATCATTATTGGTCAATACACCCTTTGGTACGTTAGCTGGTGACAAACGGATTCTTCTTCAACTTGCTTTTTCATCCCGCGTAATTTACTGGTAACTCTGGCTGAACTCTAGCTAGAGTTATGTTTATCTTGTTATTTTAAATTTTTTATGATTGGATAGCAGTAGAAAGTTTGGTATTGTATAGGATGTCATTTGAATTTTGTGTTAATTTACATTGGCTTCTATCTGTGTGTAGTTTTACAAAAGAACCAGAAACTACACTAAGCTGACTAAGAATAGAAGCTGTGACTCAAAAGGCTTTGAGATTAGTTGAAATCGTTACATTAGGAGAGTAAGGACTATTTTTAAGTGAAAGACAAAGGGGAAAAAAAAAAAAAAGAGAAGTCTTGGGCTATAGTCACTCATTAATCATCAAATTGAGTTTCCAGTATGAAATAATTGGCTAATCTAGAACAAGGACAAAGTTCAAAATGAGATATATGTCCTAATTTACAATGCATCACAGTGTGAGGTCTCTGTAGCCCCAGCTCTAAGTTGTGCATTCAGTCCTAGTGTAGAATAGCATGGTTGTCTGCCAGATCATATTTTTCTGTTCTGATAGCCATGATTATGGATAGCCGTTAATGACCATTCCATTTTGCAAAGAAAATTTTTGAGTATTTCTCTGTGTGTGTCATTTTTACTGTTCCAAAAGTTTGTGGTTAAGATACTAACTTCAGCTTTTGGCAATCTGAGTTTACATACGTACTCTGTTTGATTTGAAACAAGAATCTGAACCAAAACAACCATAACTTGGATATTTTTCTTCTAAATTCTGACCTTCTCATCTTTTACTCCTCCCTGTTGAAGCTGTTCTGTGTACGCAAAAGTAGCCATAGTTTGATAGAGCAGTGGGGTATCTGGTGGCTAAGAAATGCCTTTCTCTGTTTCTTACTTGGAAACATTTAAATGGAAACTCCATCTCAGGCTTAAGGAAAGTTTTCTCAGAATCAATACCTTCCCAATTAAATAGGTTGGCACTATGGAATGAAAATTCCCACCAAGTGATATTTCAGGGTCTACTGTTAAATCATTGGCTATGAATGTCACAAATTTTCTGATTTTACCACTTGATTTGCTGTAAAATGGGTAACAACTCCAGTAGTGCCTCCTTCTGAAGCGAAGTAGTAATTCTCCAAGGGGGACTCACTTTAGTGTGAACAAAGTCTGGCCCCTAGCTCCTCCGTGGCTCAATTTACCAGTCTGTCGTACTGTCACGTAAGAAGAGCTGTGAATCTGTATCTAAAAAAGTTGACATCTTGGAAAGAAAAGGTATACACAGAAGATCTGAAAGTGATACCTTTGCATGAAGTACTAGTCCTGTGAATCACCAGAGCCAAGATTTCATCCTTACACGTAACTATGTTCACCACTGTTATTAAAATGACAGATCTGTTCCTTGAAAAGGGACTTCTGTAGGGGAAGTTCGTTGCTATTAGTTTGTCTTCCTTAAAAACACTTTAAAAATCCCTTTTGCCATTGTCTCTGCAGTCCTCCCTTTCATCAAACTGTCCTCTGAAGTCCACCAGTAGCTGGGCTCTGCTTTTCTCCATGCAGAGCTGATGCTGCCGATTCACCTGTACGACACCCTGGGGTATCAGGAGTGCAGTTTCAAGCAGCTTGGGAAATAGAAACCTCCCTGCAGAGCGAGCAGTGTACAACAGAAGCTATACACATTTATTTGTCACTCCTCTCTTTCTCTCGCCCCACTTTTCTTCCAGTGAAAACAGTGTAACTGCTTGGTGCTATCTGGAGTATGCTCAGAGCTCCTAAGACTCCAGAATCCTTGTTTGGGTATTTCTGGCCATTTTGCACGCCCCTCTGGCAAGCATGGATGATGATCAGAGTTTGAGGGAGGAGACAGAAACTTTCCCCTGATATTTTCCATCTATCTGCCATCTAGATGCTTCACAGTTGTCTTTACTGCTGTTCTGTGCCTGTATATATGTGTGTCCCTTTCCCCTCTTAACCTTATGGGTCTCTGCCTTGTCCTCTCACTATTGATACTCACTGGCCAGGGAGTGGTACCATCAACCAGAAATACTGAAAGCGGCCGATGAAATTGTAGGGGTTTGTACCACTTTATGTCTCAAACCCCTTACAGTTGTACAAATATTTTTTAAATTACTTCTCTGTTTAGGAGTTTGCTGAATTTTAGTCTGGGCTGTGACCTTAACAGTTCTCACCTCTAGAAACACGAGGGCTGGAAACACAGTCTCATTTGGGGGGAAACCCTCAGTCCCAGCTCACTCATTTTAGATTTAAAACTAAGTTCACCTCTGCTATGCCTTCCCTAAATGGGTACATTTGTCTGTTCACTGCATCTCAACTGATTTCATGTCCCTTATTCTACTCAAAAGTGACTCTTCATTGAAAACAAAATAGCTCCTTTAAGTATATAGTACCTTTGCTGCAAAATTGCTGTAATGTACTGTGCCAAGCAAATTATTTTTACAGTAAAATTATGAAACTATGATCTTGCTTAATCCTTCTATAAACATTTGGGGAAGAAAAGTACGCTTTAATCTTGTTTCAGTTCTACATTTTTTTGGTGAATAATCTGTGAATAATTCACTTTCCAGATGCAAAGTGTTACTGAAGTATTATGATAAGACTAAGGAAAATACAACCAAAGATGTATTTCATTTAAAGGGTTGTGTGGGGTTTTTTTTCAAAATAAAGGCTTTGGTGCCACCACTCATAAAAGGTAAAGGAGTCATCTTGCTTTCAGCCCACCTGCCCGTAATGGTTTGAACTACAAGCCCTGTTCCATAGAGGCAGTATCAGGGTCCTATCAATGCTGCTGAATTTCATGTCCAAAGATAAAACAGCTTCAGTTGTGCCACCTTTTGACAACAACCTCTGTGGCCACTGCAGATGAAATCCTGCTGAGTAGATCTGAGATTTATTTATTCCTGCCTCACAGAGATCCATTTTTTCTCCCAGCTCCCCCGATGCTGTCTGCCTTCATGCAGCATTTAACCAGATCAGTAAGATCTTTATCTAAATGTGGGATACAGAAAATGCAACTGGACCATACCGGAAATGTCTCCTTCTGAGCAGTGGTTCAAAGCTATGTCTTGAGCATAGCTGAGTTGTAATTTTATTCGTAGAAGTTGGTTACTGTTTTTCTGCAGGACTTGAAGATGTTGAATTGTGTAACCTTTGCTACTGAGTCCTACAAGTGTTGTTGTCTTACCTGGCCAGCCTTGTCTCTAATTTGTTGAAATATTCCTTATTATTTGTGTTAATTATTACATGGAATGACACAACATTTGTTCTTTCTTAAATATGATCTAGGTGATTATTTCAAGCCATTTTGACTTGACTGACGTATAAAACCTGGGGAGAAGAGACTGTATGAACAATAACCATCCAGCCAGCAGAGAATTAGATTAAAACTATGTCTAAAAGAAACCTTTATAAACATCTCCTATTACATCTTTCCTTATCCAAAGATTTGGGGCAGAATTCTGGCCCAAATTAAGTCAATGGAAAAACTCCAATGCTGTTAAGAAGGGCCAGGGTTTTTTTTTTTTTTCCAAGTCTGCGAAATAAACCATAATTAACCTTCCATCATGGCTGCCAGATTCCACGTCACCACTTGCTTCCACTTTCTGAATTTAATTTTAGGGAAAATCGGTACAAATCTTCAGAGGCATTTAAGGAATAGACAAGTGGCTTTCTCCTTCTATCATTTTCTTCCACAGTTTCCTCTTGTAACAAATGTTAAAGACCCTGCATTAACCTAATGGCAAATTCTCATTATTATTGCTTGCACTTCTTTCATGTTCTAATTTGAAGTCCCACAGCTCACCACACTCTAAGTAATGGCCATTAATTATTTAAAACTTTTCTTTATTCTCTGAATTAACTTAGCTCAATTTCTACCCCAAATAAATAAAAGATGGTTTAAATTACGTTTATGTAAATATTTTTTTAGTTCAGGTCAGGAGCTCTTGCTGGATGTTCAGTATGCATTTGGACTGCCATTCTACCCAAAGTATGAAGAACAATTTACTGTGGAAGAAAAGAGCCTTTCCTTGCAAATTATGCAGTATATCTCCAATTTTGTAAACTCTGGGTAAGTATGTGACATACAAGAATTGCTGTGATTGGGGAGGGATCCTGCCCTCACTCAAGCAGCCTCCATTTCCTCTAGCAATTTTTAATCCTACAGAGGGGACTTTGGTCAACACTGTTGGAAAGTCATGGCCAAGTTGACAAGCAGATACCAGAGATTTGAATTTGAACCCTGCTGGTCAAAGGCACTGGATACACTCTGCCTTGACCTAGCTGATTGCCTGCATGTTACTGTTCAGGTCATTGTTTTCTGATGATCATTTCTCCCATTCCCTTAGAAATCCAAACTACCCTCATAGTTTCTCGAAGAGAACGTCAGGGGCAATGCCCCTGTGGCCTATGTATCTGCCAAATGATGATGGTGATAACTACAAGGAGTTCACTGCTTCCTTGCCAACTCGTAAAGCATTGAAAAAAGCAGACTGTTCCTTTTGGTCCAATTATATCAGAAGAGTGAAAACATCCACAGGTAAGGAGAGTGTTTCCTGTCATTAAATAAAACCTTAAAGTTTTCCTCTGTAGTCTGTTATGTCAGTATGGAAAAATACTTTTCATAAATTAAACATCTTTAATTGTCCAGGGTATATAGTTAAGACTCTCCTGAGACTGCAAGTATGCAACACTAAACTGATTTCTTTTATAGCAGATAGTGTATAATAAAGTTTCGTTGTCCTGGAGTTAGAGCTAGATAAAACTTCCTGCAGTGATGGTAGAAGATATGATGAAGCTGTATCTTCTGATAGTTTGCTTTCTATTTGCAGTCATAATATAGACTCTGATTAAACGGGAAGACTAGGTATACAGGCACCTCTCTTGTAAACATCTAACATTAGAATGTTGAGATTCATATGCCTTAGGAGGAGCAAGATAAATTCTATCCACTGTCAGGTTGTAACTGTGGCTTTTGATATATCTCATTATAGATCCTACATACCTTGACTTCACATTAGACAGGTTTCTTTTCTTTTCTTTTTTTTTTTTTTTTTTTTTTAATAGCTGTGCTGGTTATGCCCCTTGTATTTCTCTTTTGTTTTCATAAATTTCCATGCAGCTGTGAGATTCCTTCATTTTTTTTCTGACTGCTTAGGACAATAAAACCAGCTCTGCTGAGATTTCAATCTGCTGCTCTGTCCTGAACACTCAACTTATTCTGGTAAATAACCTCCCCTTCATGTCTCTGTCTCTTGTAAATAAATTTGGATAGCCTCAAGAAAAGCAAACAAACTCACCCCTTTTTGGCAGGCAGAGATATTTTGAATTATTCTTGGAGACCTACAAGCTTACAAGTGGTTTTTATGTTCTAAGGACTCATCTGCACAGTGAACACAGTCCAGGCCCTTTCTGCTTTGGGGGGCCATTGCACTTCTAGGGACAAAATGTACTCACCAAGACACAAAGCTACCTAGGCTATCTATGCCTGACAGACCACCTCAAATGTATGGAGGCTGATGTTTGAGTGACACAAAACTAATGTCTCAGAACCATCAAGTTGGTGGTTCTGATACAAACGTCAATGCTTTTGTTCAAGAGACAGCCTGAGTCATTACTCATGGCTTTTCTTCAAAAGTGAACTTGAGATTTTGCTGTAGGCCTTTTCAAGCATCAGAGGGGATATTTTGATCTCTCCAATGGCTTTCTGCTTGTTGAGATATTCCTAAGTTAAAAAAGCTTTTGATTCTGATGTGTAAACAGTCCTGGGTATAGCCTCTAGATCTTTTGGGACTTCATCTTGTAGCATTATGGATGTGTAATGCCAGACTGCGTTGAAGTCACAGTTCTCGCAGAACTGTTCACCAAGCACCACGGACAGAGGCTATTGCCAGCACTTACAGAAAATCCCCCCCAAAGATGGGAAAATGTCTACCAGAACAGACTTTTATTGGGATGGAGAAGGTTTAAACCCATCCAAACTGGCATAAAAACAACAACATTCGTGTATGGGTCAGTCCAATGTTCTGCCTAGCTCAATATCCTGCTCTCATCAGTGGCCATAACCAAATAGTTGAATGTTAAACAAAAATTGAGAGAGGGAGAGAAAACACACTGAAATAGTTCACAAAGGTTAGTCTTTTTTTTTTAAACAAGCCAGGCTGTGTGAGATTTATGGAGCACAGATTGTCAAAGAGAAGGCTTAAAAAGTATGTGTCAACATGTTATTCTGCAAGCAGAAGTGAGCACATCCTGCCTGCTCTTCAAGCCGGTATTTGCTTGGCCTCAGCACCATGGTAATGCAGCTACACAGTTGACTTCTACTAAATTCCATCTCATAGCAACGTTGGCTTGTCACTTTGCTTGATAGTCATCTTTAATCTTATCTCGCCCTCTAATACTGAGACTTCTACTTAAATAAGCATCTTGTCAAACTCATTTCTGCTCCAGACTTTAGCATGGGGTGGTAACTTACAGAGACTCGTGCTGTGGGTCTCTTGATAACAATCTGAAGCCACCTCCTTGTGAAAAAAGATTCATAATGCTCATCAGTTCAGCTAGAAGGACTGTGTGAACTTCAGATGCTGATGGCTGAACACCATCAATTTCTTTTTGAGAGGAGCTTGTGCGGAAACTCATGCCAAAGCGGTGTCAGTCTATCAGTACAAGTCCATCACTTGCATTGCTCCCAGACATTACATTTTGAAGGACTGGACAAGTGAGACTGTAGAATGTGTTTAGTCAAGAGAACTGAATGTTTGTTGTAGTGGCCTTTTTTTTAAGTCCCTAAGTATCATGTTGCTGCTTCATTGGTGTGTCTACTTGCACACCGGAGGTAGCTTGCTGTACCTCCCTTCAGAACTGAAGCACTGCACCTCTGTTGCTGCCTGAATGCTCCAGATTCTGTTCCTGGAGGCCTACCACGCTGTCATATGGGATCCTGGAGTGATGCTGGATGCTAGATTTGAGAGCTCAATGCTGTAAGCTGTTTGTGTATGATGTAACTTGCACTCCCATCATGGTTGGGAACTATTTGTCAGTCAGCTACTGAGAGATCCAATCTAACACATACTTAGTGGAAAAAAGAGCCATTTCCTGCCTTTCATTAATTACAAATCTTCATTATAGTGGTTTTGGATTGTATGATATACTGTTCATTCTGACTGCTGAGTCTCAGTTGTTGGGGGTTGCAGTTTGTGGCCTCATGCCAAGTGGATGGAGTTTAAAAGTGTGACAGCAAGAAGCATTGCTGATGAGACAATCCAGTTTTCATGTCCAAGTACAAAGCTGTGGAGGGTCTATTCTGATGCAATCTCAGTTTAACTGTGATGAATCCTGTTTTGTCCATCTCATCTCTTCCTTCAAATCAGTATCTTTCTGATATTATCTCTGAACTATAATAAAAAATCAACATAATTCAGTAAAATGGAGAAGAACTGGACAAACCAGTGATGATAAAATCTAACTGCAACTAGCTTTTCAAAATTCTTTCTTGATCCTTTGTTTACATAAGAAATGTCTTGACTTAGAACTGTCAAATTAAGGATAACTAAAGGCTCAAAGCTCAATATCTTAGACCCTAGATCTCAGTCCTACAGAAAACTGCGTTACTCCTAAACTCATAAATTGCAGTTTCTGGTAAATAAACCTTCTTATATTTAGAATCTCAGTTACAGCTGAAGTTACGTGTCTTGGGTTCTTGGGTGCTGGTGCTTTATGTATTCCAGATAGACAAGAAAAATGATGGTCCTGACACTTCCTGCTTGGTTGCTAAGTATCTGGAGATAACACAAAAAAGAGAGCAAGTCTTGCACACTTCAGGTACAAACTATTATGTGTTCCAGTGGCAGTTATTTAAAGCATGCTAGAAGCATGATACTTAATTACTTATTAAGTAAGATACTTAATTAGGTGGTCTGCTATGACCCTAAAGCATTTTGCAAGTGGGCTGCAAACTGAGAAAAATAGCTTCCTGAACATTTATAGATACATTTAAAGGCTCTTAAGTGCCATTGACAAACCTAGATTGCTGCATCAAAGATACGACACTTATTTTAATCTTGATTATATTGTCTTTTCAGGAAGTGCAAGTGATGGAGCGCCATCTGCAGAAAGCAGCCCTAGTGAAGCTCCCACTGAACCACTTGCCTCCCAGGAGATTCAGCCACTGGAAGACAAGGTGGCTTACAGCAGATAGGAAATCACAGTGCTATTGGATGGGTTTGTCCTACAATTGTACGCCCATGCAACTGTGTCACACCAGATGAACAAGTTGCTTCCTTCAGCTAACTTTCTGAACAAGAAAAGTAGACCTTTCAAGAAAGTAGTCTTTCAAGAAAATTGTTGAATATGGCACAAAATAAGTCCTGTAGCCATTATTTTAGGTCAAAAGAAACTGTAATTTGAAGAATAAAGTATCAATAAAACCTGCAAAAAGAAAACAAATGTATTGGATTTTATTTCTTGCAGCTACCTAAATGCCAACATGTTGTAGTACCACCAGCCAGAAAAGGATATACATCCAAACTCTAAGAAGTCCCTCAGCTGATGAAGCTCAAAGTTGCTAGATGTCATATCTGACTTGTTCTTTTTTATTACTTATTCTATCACAAGCTGCCAATAGGAGTGGGACCCGGGTTTGGCATTCTGTAGAATATTAAAAAGCTTCAAAATGGGAAGGGGTTGAATCCAGGAAAAACAATGTTAAGAAGGGAATAGAGTATGCATTGAGTGAGTTTGCATGAAGTCAGGCGCATGCACATGCTATATTCAGCTCATGATCACCTGTTAAAATATGTATAAGAACATTTGGGTAAAGCAGAACATACAGCAGAGATAATACAAAGCATATGTTAATAAAGGCTTAGAATATGATGTCCTTGGAACATCAGTCTTTTGTAAGGAGAAGATGAGAATACACAACAGTTTTGGAAAAAAGGAAAAGTGCATCATAGGGTATCTCTGATGGCTCTGAAAGTAGTTTGGGTTAGGTTGTTAATTTATTGCTGGGATCATCTGACAACAGATAATTCTCAATTGACAGTATATCACACACGCGTTCATGATACTTGAGAACAAAGTGTGAAATCAGGGTTGCCCTGAAACTAATAGCAGAGTTTCCATTGATTTCAGTAGGACCCAAATTTCTTCTACAGTGTTGAAATGATTTAACAGAACAACTAGTAAGGTTTTGTTTGCTGCTTGGGACCTTTGCCAGTGCATGAGCAGTTACTGCTGCCTGCCATGTATCCAGGTTTTCAAAGATTTTACCTAGCTGGAAGAACAACTGTGTAACACTCATAGTTCTTACATTTACATCCTGTTCAAGAAACAATAAAAGGAACAAAAAAATCAAGAAGCTTGTTGACTGATTAAATATTAAAAAAGTAAAGATGGAAAAATCAAACTGTTTTGCATCATTATCTTTATGTATGCTAACTGGTAATGAAAAGAAGAAAATACTTAAGAACTTTTAAGCCCATATCTTATAGCTTAGATCACGCAGCTCAACAGAGGATGTTTCTTTTGCATTCTATAGCTATAGATACAGCAGTTGTGATTCCTTGGCCAATACTGGGTTTACTTTTTCCTTTTTTTGAAACTGATCCTGGAAATTGATGTCTAATAGATTCTATTTAAAACAATGCACCCTGCTAAAACATCTTATTTTAATAACAGGTATGATTTTATATGTGTCCACATATGCAGACAGTTGTATCTCCAGCCCTGGGAAGACCCAAAACTGAGCTACAGTATTTCATATTGATGTAACAGTTTGTTGGGTTAAAGTACTGTGGGTTTCTCCAGTTCTGTCACTTAGTTTCCAAATGGCCGCATGCTTAGCTTGATCCTAATATTCCTGTGAGTCTTTCTTATTTTACAGATATATACACATATATGTGTTTTTTATATATACATATATATATATTCATATATATGAATTTTCAGCAAATGTGAATAAGTTCTTCTCTATCCATTAAAGAAACGCATTATAACTCATCTAAATGTATCTTAGGTCACTTTGCTCTCTACACTGATCCTCTTATCTTTCAATCCCAACACTAAGGCATCTTCTTCCAGCTAATGTTCTCTGTTTCTGCACTGCACTCTTCCAAAAGATCAAATTCTCCACAAAACCAGCCAAACCTCTGTGAAATATGGACGTTAAATGAGCTATTGTTTATTGTGGAGGACAGGCTTGGTATAGCCATATGCCAGGCTGTATTGTTACACTGAGACAAAAAATCACTTTGGGGAAAAATGGGCCATGAGATTATCAGTTTTGGTGAATCAACCCAATAGCTCATAGTTCCTGTTAGAGAGACGTTTAAAGGCTATTGTATGAACACTGAAATGCTAAATATAATACCTAAGTAATCTATATCCTAGGAAACTATGAACATATGCTTTTAATTATTATTTGATATAGATTAATGTTTACAAATAAAAATGTAAATGAGGATATTTTCCTCTGCTGTGTATACCAACTTTGTTAGTGTCATTCCAAACAGGCCAGTTTCCCCAAAAGTAACTAATCTCAGTTGGCTTCTAAACCATCAAATCCTAAGAAAAAACCCCAAACCCTTGCAATATATTCAATAACTCCAACAGGAAATGCTCAGCTTATAAGGGTTCCTTTCATAATTCTTTGAACATACTGTCTTCTGCATCACAATATCATAGAACATAAAATATAACATAAAAAGTTAAATATATTTGAGCAGTAATGATTATACACAGCAACCCTGGCATTAATCTGCTGCCCATGGAGATCGTAAACAGAAGACAGATTTAAAAGGCTTCAGTATTGACTCATGTTAGTGAAAACCAACTATAGAATCTTTCCCTACTCACTATTTATGTCAGCCTTGAGCCCAGATATGCTTTGGAATTTGAGAAGCATTTTAATTTTGAGCTAGGAACTCAGCAGCTTTAGCCTGGTAGCCTCCTGAATACAGTCTTGGCCATCTGGTAGGCTTGCTAAGTAGGTAGGTATGGCAAGGCTTTCAAGTCACACGCATGTGTGCATGCACACACACACACACAGAGACAGGCACACACACACCCCGCCTCCTGAGGCATTCAGCTCGACTGTCAGTTGAAAAGTACGGAATTTTTGTAAAACATCTTTATGTTTCATTAGTGACTGACTGTCCCAAATCCACCCTGCTGCACTGGATGCAGCTTTTTAGACCGTACTCTCTCTCTCCCCCCAGGTTTCCTAGAAGCTCTCATGCTCTTTTCTATAGCCAGTATTTGATTCCTCCTCTAAAAAAGTTCTCCGTAGCCTTTTAAACTTGATTCTGCCAAGCTGCATTTTGATGCAAACAAACGTAGTCTCATGATCCCATGTGTTTATCTAATCCTGCATTTCACCTGACTTGCATCCTGGGTCCTTAACCTCCAACATCTTTGAAATCTGAAGTGACTTTTGCAGCAGTACAAGCGATCCAGCCCTTGGCTGTAATTCTGCTTACCTTCCTGACTTTGCCACTCTTCCTTATGGCGAACCACCATTAGAAATAGCCCAGTCGAATCCAATAAGGAAATTTAATTAGAAAAGCCTATGTGTGGGCTGGCTGACAGAGAGGTCAGGAGACTTTAGCCTTAGTGATACTGGGAGGCCAAGCCTGCTCCCACATAGAATTCTTAGTAAGAAAAACACATTCTCAGACTGTTTAGGTCATTGTGCTTTAAGCTGAAATACCAAAGACTTCAGTGATCCTGCAGTGAAACAGTGCACAGGAGCGTGCTGACTCGAGTCATGCTTTCATCCCTCCTACTGGAAATACCTATAATTTATTAAAAGTGAAGCGTCCTTTGAAACTTCCTTATGAATATACACAGACAGACAGACAAAGTGAATGTTGATTAAGTTATTAGTAATCTGAACTTCTTGAAAGACAAGCCATCAGAACCTTTTGTATGTGGAGCTGAGTTACGTCGCATTTTAAGGCTTGAATATCTAACCTACATCATTTTGTGTGATTCTTTTGCACAGGAGGCATTAGGCAACAGAAAAAAATGTAGAGTATTAGAAAGATTTTACCATGCAGAGTTGGAAAGAAAACAACTGACTAAGTGGCAATGCTGGAACATTAATTGCTTTCCTAAGTACTTGATACATACAGCTGAAACATCATGGTTGTTTTCCTGCTGTTGCAGGGACCCGTATCATGTAACTCTCTTGGCTAAATTTAAGGACTCAGTCTTTCAGCATAGGAGCATCACAGCCAATGCTCTGTATCATATGAAAGGCTCATATTCTCTCTGACTTGCTCCAGCTACAGTATATAGCAGTGGCTTATATATATAGTAGTAATTACAGATTTATGAACTGTTGCTCCTCCCTATATGAAGCTAAATAAAATAAACATGATCACAAAGCCAAAGATCCTCCACATGTTTTTAATTTGGTCTTTGAAACATAGACACCTGCCTAGCAGGGATTTTATATAAGTTTCAGGTGGTGAGAGAATCTGGTTAATAGGAAGTGTAATAGTTGGTGCTTTCAACTTTTTCTATTTCCATGACATGGATCTGGCCCAAAGTTCTGAGGTCACCAGTTCCTGCCCCTGCAGATGTGAATCTTCTAGCATGGCCTTTGGTCGTGATGATGTTAGCTCCTTCTAGTTTTCCAGCTGCCCAAGACAGACCCTTTGATTCCAGCAGTGACTAAAACTCCGTGAACTTCAGCTCAGAGCTGATGTGCCATCAATGAGAATTAAGACAGTTTTGTATCAGGATTGGGTGTGGAAAATGCCATGTTTCACAGCACAGTGAGTCATTACAAAAGTTGTTATTTTGTTGTTTTAAGGGAGACCTCTTTTTCCTTACTGTTCTTACTCCTCATGTATTCTGCTATCATGGTATGAGAAGCAGCATCTCAGTAGCTCATCTTGGCTGCTTCCTCTGCAATCACTCTATAGAGAAGCTAGTGAGCAAAAGTCAATGAGACTGATAGTATCTTCTAGGCCACTGTATGAAAGTCAGATGGGACTGGATATTTTTAAATGTTACAGCTGTTTTTCAAAGCTGACTAAGGAATTTTTTTAAGTCAGATCCCACTAACCGGTAGGGAATTTGGATGCCCGGTTCCCATTATGGCTCTGGAAACCCCACCCAACATCTGTGCAATGGTCAGCGCTCATGTAGGAGTCTTGGCCCTTTCAGCGTGAGCAGATGTGCACGTTGAAAAGCATCATTGCAATTGGCAGCAGTTCATTGACTTGTGAAGGGAGAATTTAGTGTTTTGCTTAGCTTCCCTGTTGAAGACAGAGATTTTTAGCAAGCCAGACTAAAAAAAAGTTTGCCTGTTGTTTTTCTTTCATGTAAATAGCTGGCCAATTTCCAGGGGCAGCTAGCACTTTCCATGACCATTATTAACATGTATGTGCTGTCTGACACAGCTAACTAATGCATACCTATACAGGGAAGCACATATCCCTGTTTTGCAACCACAATATAAAAGAAGTCAGTGGAGTCACAATCACAATCAGTTCACAGCACCATGTTATATGTACTGGTGCAGGTAGTGAACTGGTCTGAACGTGTCAGGCGGTTTAAGTGCAATGAAAGCCCAAGCTGGAGAGCAAAGAGGCTTGCTGTTCCTTCTCTGTTCAGCTTCTACAGACTGACACATCTTGTCCAGAGTGTACAAAGTGAAATTCCCTTTCACAGCAAAGTCCTCCTGGGCTGAAAGGCTGGCCAAAAATTCAGACCAAAGTTAAAAAAATGGAAAAAAAAATATTTGTAAGGAACTCTAAGATTGTAGTCATCCTGCAGGAGTCAGATGAACTGGTTTGGGTTGCTTCGGGTTTAGTTGTTGGGGTTTTTTTTGAGTGGGGTGGGAGGGAAGAGAAGAAAAATAAAACAAATAGAACACCAACACCAGGAAGGCTCTGGCTTTGATTTTAAGCCTTTCATAGAAAGAATTACATTATGCAATCGTAATTGCTCAAACATACCTATTTTAAATAATAGAAGGATGAACTTTCAGCAAAAAGTCTTTTGTTTAAAAGATTTGGGTTAGGTACCTTAAGAACAGAGTATCTAGGTAAGGCAGGGATTTATTCTAGCTTTTAAGAGTGTGCTTGGTACTTATAAAATCCAGTGAATACAAGTTTGAATTAATGGCTGACCTTTGGAGTGGCAAGTCAAATGTTGAATGCTGACTACCTTATTCTGTGACTACCAAAACTGGCACAGCTCAGGCATGAAAGACTGTAGACCCTGCCTCCAGCAGGCTTTTAGCTTACACCTGGCACACTTATTATTATCATGACTATGATAACAATTTTTCCCAAGGGCAAACACTGAGCTTGAGAAATCTGAAATGAAGCAGAATGGATTCTGCTGTCATGAGAGCGTTTCAGTGATGTAGTAGATCAAGATACAGTTCTGCAGCATCATGATGTAATGAAACCTGCATGCAGGCACTGCTGTACTTGGCGGCGCAGAGGTGCAGAGGACCACAAGCAGCCAGCTGGAGATGAGGGATGCTATTGGAGCAGGAAGGCTGGCAACTCGCTCTTCAGAGGGATGTGACCCCAGATCTACAGTTTATGATGGGGACTTGAAGTACCTAGGATTTGATTAGATCATATGGTGTGCTGGTAGCTGGGAGATTTAACTCTGAAGCAGAGCCCGCGTTCAATTGAAAGACAAGGCAAATAACTAACTGATGGGTTTATGAAGGAATAGGCCAAAGCAGTATCATTAGGTTCAGCATCTCAGCCCAGCCTGAAGTGCAGAAAACCTCCAAACCGGTGTTTTTCATTCAAAATCCTAACTTGTAGCAGGGGAAAGGTGTACAGCAGTTACACAAGTGAGATCCTGTCACATGGGGTGTAGATTCACAGAACTACTGCTTCGTTCAGAAGCAGTAGATATGTTTCCAGCCATGCTTACAGCAGGGGAGGGATGGGCCTCACCCTGTATTTTCCTTCCCAGGGAGGGATTCCGTGGGGGATAAAGCATCCAGAAAGGAGGCAGTCACCCCAAAATGTGCTGAAGAGAGCCCTGTGCTATCTCCCCATTTGGTCCAAATTCACAAAGTTATTTAGGCACCTAACTTAGCACCTTAGGTGCTAAGCATATTACTACATCCATTGTCCTATCCTTAATTCTTGTAGGTAAACGCTACCTAAGGTGTGGGCATAGACTAGCCAGAGTTGTGGCTGATGGCCTGGTTTCTCTGATTCTAATACAGCTTTTTACAGTTTTTATTATAGCCTCCTGGGCTGCCAGGACTTGTGCTGTGAGATGGATGCTGAACCCCTCGGACATCACGATGCAAGGGGTGTGTGCCTGGCTGTGGGAATCCTCAGGGATGAGCGCTCTCAGGAGACAGTTAAAGGATCAGCCTGAAAAATTGTTTCTGCCCCAGCCAACACTGTCAAATACAGTCACCAGCCGGAGAGCTTGCAAAGGAAGCAGAAGGCTGGCAGGCAGAGAGAGAAGTCAAACTTTGACAGACATGTTTGCTTCAGATCCCTTGCAGGGCAGTTTCATGCCTGGTAATAAATGCCTGAACAAGGGCTGAAGCTCTTAAATTTGGCAATGATCTTTCTATCAAAAGTCACGGGTCTGCCATTCAGCTGAAGTCAGAGATGCCACCAGAGCCAAAGGATGCAAGCCGCACTGATTTACACCAGTTGCACTCAGAGTGGTGACTGTGTTTATGAGGGAACAAATTATTCCTTTGCTAAGATGCCACAAATGCTCCAAAAGAAGCATTTTTCACAAGAAGAAAAAAAAAAAAAAAAAAAAAAAAGAAGAAAAAAACCCCAAAACAAACCACAACCCTCTACCCTGGAATCCAGTTCCAGATTTACATGCTTTTTTCACCTTTTTGGTGAAATGCATTTCAGCATGCTAAAAATAGACCTCCTGGCTTATGCTTAGCTCTCAGTAAGGCCATTGTGTCACAGACTGGAGCTCAATGAAGCCTTGTGGAAGACTATAAAGCTAATATTTGAGTATGATTCCCAGGGATCAGGTGCTTGGGAAACACTCAGACAAATCTAACCTACTCCTTTAGCCCACAGCCTTGCCTTTTGGGTGAAATTTGCCTTCCCTGTTTTAATTCTCAGTGCTCTCCTGTGTGTGCAGCTCCCCATGGCTGCCCAGGCTGGATCTGGTGGAGGATCCCACATTTCCCTTTGCACGAGGCTGTCAGTGACCCAAGGCTGGTGTCAGTGGTTCACCTCCTTTGGTTACTCCTCTGCTTCTGTCACCCTCACTACCTCCTAGGTTTCATGGTCCTCCTTGTCTGATGGCCATCACTTCAAATTCAGTTAACGTGGTGCTTACAGACCACAACATCTTGTGTAAGCATGACTCACGTGGTGTGTCCCACCAAATGTTGTGCAATGTGGTGCTCAAGAGCAGCTACTACTTTTAATGTCCAACAGCAAATCCTGAGGGAAGGTGAGTGCTCTCTATCTCCAGAGCTTAAGTCTCATTAAAATGTTCCTCTCTTTTTCACAAACAAACAAAAATCAATCATCTTTTTTATTCTAGCTTACAATATGAAGCATTTACTTCTTTTTCCTGCCTGCAAAGAGGAGAGTTTTTATTAGTGCCATTTTACAGCCAGGTAAGTACAATGAAGACCTGGTATAGCTAGCCTAAGTCACGGATGATAAGAACCTCTTTCAGGTTTTCAGTAGGCTCTTGAGTTTCAGCTTGCCAGCAGTGCCACGCGTAAAGCTCTGCAGTGTACCAGATCGAATGCAAGCCTGGCTGAGAGAGCTGTAAGCCCCCCAACAAGTCTGCCTGGGTTTCTTTCATCATTTGCTTGACTCCTCTTTTTCTGTCATCTCGTGAAAGCTGCAGGGGGGGGTGGAGTGGAAAGGCAATAGATTTTAAGGTGCAGCAATGCAAGAAATTAAGGAAAAGATAAATTAGAGGAGACATGCTCCCACCCTGCTCTTGATGCTGCCATAGTTCAGGTCTATGCTAGAAAATGTTTGTGGGGACACTTGAACGAGGGTAGTTGGTCTAGCCAGGCCTTCTACAGAAATCAGCTTGTACTAATGAAGAAGCACTCTTATTGCTCATGAGTCTCCAAAAAAAAAAGGCCTTTTTAATCTATAATAGTAGTGCTTTTGCCAGTACAGAAACATTTCAAGAAATCCACATTCCCCGACTGATACTGGTTTTGTCACAGCCCCTGAGTCAAGGGGAAATGCTGTCCTGGGAGAGTCCTGCGATGTATCCCCAGCCCTTCCCCGGCCGGCTAAGGCTTAGCTTTCCAGCATGGGCTCTCTCCTGCTCCTACTTCCTCCTCCTCTCTGCAGCTGATTTTTCTGTTCTATTTAACCCCTAATTATTTACCTCCACTCAATCCCATTTCCTTGCACTGTCCATATTCATTTCAAGCAACTCTTCTCCCTCACCTTCAAGCTGAGCCTCTGATGCAAAGCTGACAGTTAGGGTGCATTGCAAAGTCCCAGCAAGGTACCCCTCCTCTCTCCAGGTGACTGGCACGTAGCAAGGAATCCAGTCCCTGCACATTTTGAAACTTAAAGCTATTCCACTTCCATTTTTCATGAAATTTAATTCACAGTTTATGATGACCTTTGAATAGAAAAATAAAATGGGGGGGGGGGTGGAAATCCCAAAATTAATATAGTGTTTAAATTGTTAAAAGGTGCTTGGGGTGTCAGTTTAGTGTTAATTAGAAGAATGGAGTGCTGCAGAAAGCAGCTGATTCACTGTCTCAGAGAGCAACACTCAAGGGTATGTGATAAAATCTAATGGCAATAGATAGGTAATAAAAGGGAACAAAATTAACAAATTAAAACGGCACTGCAGTGGTGCCTGAGACACAACATGGTTAATTCCCACTGAGCATTTTCACTCATCCACCACAGTAAATAAGTCTGTGAAAGAAAGTCTGCTGAGATAAAAAAACCTGCATCACAGCTGACATCAAAAGAAAAGCCTTTTTTTTTTTGCCTAATACATTGGAGACGTTGTTTGAGAACAATTCATCCAAGTGAAATTCTGACCGCTTGTACTGCAGCCAGATCAGGAAGGCTTCTTGCAAGTGGCCAAGAAAGTGTCTGGCCCTGGAAGCAGCCCGGAGTTCTGTTTTGAGTACTTTGAAAGAAAACAGAGGGTCAAACAGAGCTGAAGTCTCCTCCCACTGAAACCTGCAGCAAAGATCTCTCTGACTTCAAGTCAAAGTCTTCCCTGATGAGAGGAGTAGACAGGGAAGGGCAAAACAGATGTGCTGGCACTGCAAGGCCACTAAGCCCCACCTTAAAAAGCAGGGGTGACACAGGGCTGAGTCTGGCCTGTGACTACTTTAGAAATAATCGGGGCATAACAGCGAGCTGCCATCACCCTGAGGACTGCTGTGCAGACAGAACCAGGGCAAGAAGTAAAGACATCAAATAATTAATTGCCCGTGGTATTTGATAACTTAGGTGTTCACTTCTTGCAAGAGGAAGGAACAGGGATCTGCAGGGGCAATGAGAGGAGGACAGACATCCATGAGTGGGGTACTCATCACAGCATCAGCTGGTGGTTGCCATGGAGGAGGAGGAGCAGGGCTAGGGTTATGCAGGGTGCTCAGTTGATCACAGCATTGTCCAGCAGAACAGACGCTATCTCTGTCAGTGCAAGCCTTCCTACAAGGTTGTGCATCATGCAGCCAAGCCAGAGACTCAATGCGACTGAAATATTGCTACGATTACCCAGAGAGATACAAATAATTAGCTATTTGCCAAGTCTCCCTTCAAGTGTGATGTGCAACTGGAACACATGGGCACTGCCACTTGCTAATATGTTTTAAACAAAAGCCCAAGGCACTGCATTTTCTGCAAATCCTGGGCAGGAATGCTGGTCTCTGTTAGGAAAAAGTACATTACATATATATCTCACACATATACACAATACCTTCTCTCCCTACTAAGATGCAATGTAAATTGTTCACTGTGACTGTAAAGTCTTTATACTGCTTTAAGATACACAGATAGCAGCTCAGTAACGCTCTGCAGGCTTTCTCCTGTGCATCATCATCTGTGCATCTTTCACAGCACGAGACCATAAAATTTACTCTTATAGATTTATTTTGCCCCCGTGGCTGAAGCCTTCACTAGGCACTATTTTTTGGCTGTAATCTGAACCTGCAGAGTTAGTGGCAAGTGAGAGATGTTATTTTTTATTACAGCTCTGGGGCAATTTCTGCAGACGGACAGCAGATCTGACGAGTACATAAATAACTCACAGACGTTGAGAGCCGCAACAGGACTCGTATCTTAAATTCCCGAAACACAGAGCACATTGGTAGCTCAAGGGAAACTTTAAAAGCACTTAGCAGTAGCAGGTTTATCAGTCCTTCTTCTACACAGCATCACTCTGCTTGCTTATGGCTACAGAAATTGCAGATGACTTCGAGATCCATGGATGCACAGCACAATCCCAGTGCAGGACCTGGAAGGCGTCTGCATCAGTACTGGGATGAGGTGCTAAGGGTTGTGGAGTCAGGCATCCCTCCACAGTCACCTGCCGAGTTTTCCCCACCACTTTTCGGGGTCTTCTTGTGAACAGCTTTATTAACTGAAATGTCCTCTGCAGAAGCAGCATTAAGTGACATAAAAATAATCTATACTAAAATTGTGATGGATGAGGTTGTTGGCAGTCTCAGGAAAGTGTGGATCATCTCAGTTATTAATGGCCAAAACTGTCAAGAGAGTTTAAAACTTTCCAGATTGTCATCCAGTAGCTGGTGAGTCAGATGCAGCCTTCAGTTGAAGAGCTGAAGTTTTCTTTCATTTTTCTTCTCAGCTTAAGGAATCCAAATATTCAAAGATCTGAAAAGCCTCCGGCTACCATCTGGGGGTCCTGTGGGCTTAAAGGTTGTTTCTCAATGAAGTGTTGATAGAATCAGCTGCTGTACAAAAGGCAGAAAAGAGAAAAAAGAGGAAGGATACGGCAATGTATTCCTTCTTGCATAAACCCTTGGCTGTTTGAGGAGACTTTGTTGCAGAGGCTTCAGTCACACTTCCACCATGAAGGCCGAGGCAGAAATTTTTACCTTTCAGACCCTTAATTTTAAATTAAAGAATATTTTCTCTATTCAGTTCTAAAAAGTAGCAAGCACAATAGAAAATACAAGTTTTGGTTTTTTTCCTTAAGTGAATGTGGGGAAAAAAAGAAGCCTGTGAGCAAACAGGAGTCCCTGAATTATTTGCTTTTGCAAGCTGCTCAGTGGTCCTCATTTTTCATCATCCTGCAAGAAACCACAGAAGATCTGGGGCCGTGTGCTTCACTGCTACTCCAATTGTCTGGGTTACTTCAATCCTTTCTAATCTTCATCTACAGAGTGATTTAAAATGTTTCATCTTGACAAAAATATTTCTGTTGTCTCTTCCTGTGTTCCCTGATACTGTTTATCATCCCTCAGAACTAATCATTCTGAAAGGGAGGAGGGTGTGAAGTGATGGTGGCAACCCAGGGCCAGGAAACACAGGAACAATTGCCTGTCTTGCACAGAAGATGCATCAGGATAGGAGGTCTCATAGTGGCAGGACACCCAGCACCCTCAGCACCGCTTTGTACTATTGCGGATGAAGGACCAGCAGGATCTGGTCCCAGTCCCCAGGAAACACGCAGGAGAGGAGGATGTGTGGGAAGAGAAGGAAAGATTATTTCTTCCACTTATAGCTCCTTAAGTCTACAAAGTTTAATGGCTGTGTGACATTTAGGAACTTGATGCTTTTCTCCCTATAAATGGTGTGAAAATAAAATTTGAAAAAATGCTGGCCAAGTATATTTTTCTGAGTTCAGATCTAGGGAAGACATTACAGCCCCAGCCCCTCCCCACAGAGGCCACCCTGCAGCCCCACTGCTGGTGCCTGGGCACGGACACCTGATATACACACTCAAGGCCAGAGTGGTCCCAGATTTATTTAATTCACCATTACAGATGTAGCCACTGTAGATAGTGGAATGAAGTAAGTAACTCCAGAAAATGGTTCAGTTTTCTAAGGTTTGCTAATAACATCTTTCTTTTTTTTCCCCGTAAGTTGCAAAACATTGGGAGTAGGTTTTCTCTGGAGCCTTTCGGAGGGAGTGACCACCACAGGTATTGGCAGAGGATGTGCCTCTAGCTGGACACTTTCCTCCGCAGGAGAGGCAGGGCAGCCTAGGCTGTGTCCTAAGGGCTTCTTCCAGGGCTGATGCACCTCATGGATCAGATTTTTCACTGCCTAAAAGTCTACTGACTGATCACCATCTACTAAGGGATGTCTCTGAGACACCCCAATGTAGCCAGAGGAATCCCACACTGAGTTCCTAAAATACCAGTGTGAGTAGGGGATTTCCCAGTTCAGATTGGCTTTCTCCCAGGGTGAACCATCAAAGTGAAATCCTAACAGTCCCATCTGCTGTTTCCATCTCAAGACAGAGCTTTGAATACACTTTGCATAAGAATTTGAAGTGACAGGTTTATTAGGGTTTGTTTTTTTCTTTTTTAGTATACTTTCTGTATGAAAAGTTGTTTTTCCTTTGAGCCATGTTCACGGCTGTGTCTGAGTGTCAGTGTCTGAGACGGAGATGGAGCTAAGGAAGGGACAAGGGATTAAAGAAAACAGGGCTGAAAGATACATTTCCAACCCAGACTTTCTCTTGAAGACGTTTTCATTTCACAGCCATCTTTCAGTTTTGGGCCTTTTCTTCAGATTTTTTTTTTTTTTCTTGGGATTCCCAGTTGCCTGACTGCTCTAGAGCTCATCAACGTCAGTCAGTTCTGAATGCATGAAACGTCAAGGAGGTCTTGTTTTGTTTGGTGAAACGTTCATCTCTGTTTTTTGCTGTAGTCCCTTTGGCAGGAGACCCAGTTCCACATCATTTTCACCAGCACAGTAGTCTGTCTTGCTCTCTGAGAAACCCCTCTGACCTCTCTGAGCCTGAAGTTGTTCCTTGCCACAAGCATCCCAAACACTCTGTCTTCTTCTAATGTGCACGCGTCAGGACTCATGGCTTGAGGCATTTGGCTCAATCACAGCTGCTAAGCTTTCTTGGAAATTCAACCACAGTTTCATAATTTCAAGACGTGTGTTCATTTTTGCTTTCATGTTGAGATGAGAAAACACGGGTTCCTGGTCTGCTGTGATGGAAATTCCACCGTGCCTATGGCCATATGATCCTTTTGTTCCCTAACCCAGAAAATGCAGGTACTGCAGACTTTGTGGGCTTCGCATGTGAGAAACACAGATTTATTCTCGATTATGTTCAGCGCATGCCTTAATGAAAAAATTATCTATTTTACTAAAGTTAAATTTATATTTACGTAAGAAGGCGTTTTGTTTCTAAGTGTTATTAATTCCAGTGTGACTAACATAACCTGGAAACCTGGAAGCTGAACATTCCCTTTACTCCAATTTCTTACACAGCCAAGTTCAGAGAACCTTTTACTAAAAAAGACATCCACTTCTAGACATTCCCCCTTGTCATCACATCACTAGTGCTGATTACCCAGTTACCTGTAGTAACAGACTGTAGTAACATCAGTAATACCACCCTGGCTGTGATATTTTTCAAAATCTTGCGCCACCGTCAGATGTATTTAACACAGTGCTTTGGTAAATAGTGCTCAGACTTTGCTGGTGTTTAGAGTTCTGGAATTGAATAACAATTACCCTTTTGAGGTTGAAGACAATATTACCAGACCCCTCTACTAAAGGATGAATACTTTTAATTTCATTTTAGTTTAGCAGATTCCATTCACTACTTCTGGCTGGAATGAATCTGTAATGCATGATCCTACACAAGTTGTAGGCATTTTAGATGTACCTAGGAGGCTCAACAGCAGGTTTGAATCGTAGAACCATAAAATGGTTTGGGTTGGAAAAGACTTAAAGATCATCTAGTTCCAACCCCCTGCCATGGGCAGGGACACCTTCCACCAGACCAGGTTGCTCCAAGCCCTGTCCAGCCTGGCCTTGAGCCCTGCCAGGGATGGGGCACCCACAGCTTCCATGGGCAGCCTGGGCCAGTGTCTCACCACCCTCATAGTGAAGAATTTCTTCCTTATATCTAATCTAAATCTATCCTCTTTCAGTTTAAAGCCACCTCCCCTTGTCCTATCACTACATGCCCTTGTAAAAAGTCCTTCTCCAGCTTTCTTGAAATTGGATGCTTTTGAAAAACTCCTTAACGAAAAGCCTACTGTCCTTAGCACTCAGCGTCTAATCATGCAACCTTGGCTACAGTGCCTTCTGCCAGGCTTGGAAGGAAAACCAAATGGAATTTGTGGGCGGCTGCAGTGGATGAATCAACCTGTTTAAAAATGCTCCTTTAATAAATTCCTTACATGTCTCAAGATCCTTGTGAACAATTCTAGTGATGATTTCCCTGCAGCACTGATTTATTTATTTATTTATTTATTTTCTGGGGGAGCTTGCTGAGTGTAGTTTTCCTTATTTTGCCCATTTTCTTGGTTTACATGTCTTACCACCTTACCATTGATTTCTGAAAGGGTTTTCTGTGTTTCAGGCAAAATGAGAAATCACTCTGAGAGAATACCCATAGAGGGTATCTTATTAAATTCAGACATCATGATCTGGCATATGACATAGGTCAGTCTTAGCTCCTGGAATTTTAGGCCAAAAAATTTGAGATGTTTCACCTGAGTAGCTTGAGTTTACCTTGTCTCCTAGACTTGTCTCATCTCAACCAAAGGTCCATGAAATTTAAATCACCTGGGATAACCTTGTAAGCAGGGAGGGATGCAGAGCAGGTCAGATTGCCAGATTTTGCAAGCAAAAGTAAGGGAAAATCATCCTAGGACAGCACAGGACATAGCCCCAAGCTACACAGTGCCTCTCAGAGAGATAGGTCAATGGAAAAGCGAAAAGCATTGGTGACTTTCAGCCCTTAGGCCTTATAACATTAAAAAAAATTGTAAATCAAATTAAAAAAATACTGTTCTGATAAGAGAGTAGCTAAAATAAAAATGAAAATGCAATTGCAGTAGGAAAATTAAGTCAAAAGAAGAGCTGGCCACATTATTTTTAAAGGGTAAAGTATATTGTCACATGTCAAAAATAGAAACTCAGAAAACCAGTCTGACATTGGCTACCAATTTGGGGTGACAAGGTTTCTTTGACTGTGTTTCAGTACACCATGGTTGTATACTCCTGCTGAGCTGCTGAGCTAAATACTTCAAGGATTTAGCTAAGCACAGGAGTGCACAGGCAGACTCACTGCCTTCATTACTATGGCAATATAGGGTTGTCTCAAATCACATCCACGCATCTCATCTCAGAGCCCGGGCTGACATGACAGGAGGTGATGTGAACTACGTGTACATTAGAGGAAAGATCAGAAGATGAGTTAACCCCCTCACACAGTATTTCATATATTTATTGGCCCATCTGTCTGCTCTTTTATGGAATACTTCCAGTGAATTAACATGTCGCTGTTGACCTAAATGATGAACACGTTTCTTATGGATTGATAGCCACCAAATCTGCAGTCTCTTCATTCATTCATGCCCTCTAGGATGTTATTTTTATATTAAAAAATTTTAAACAACACAATTCCCATTTATATTTCAAATATAGAACCTCAGTTATAGGATCTAAAACATCAACTAAACTACTGTTTCAAGGTGCCTAATAATTACCAAGGATCCAAGAAGGTTCAGCTCACTTTGTTACTGCTGAAATATCCCCAGGAAATTAAAACTTTTGACACATTAAAATGACTTCTCTAAATTATTGTTCATAGTTTTTCTTTATTGCAGGGCCTGTGGTCTTATGGCAGTCTACAAGTTACGAATGCCAAGCGTATAGCTGTGTCTACATATTTTAACTCTCCTTCATAAGGTAATGAGACTGGTGGGGAGGGGCACCTGCAGAAAAAGGACAAAACCCAGAGGAGTTACAAGTTCTCCCTCTGCAGAGAGAAGGGGACCTGGGACACAGTTCTTCAAAGGTCTTTATTAGCTCTGAAGGATCGAATCAGTGACTGGATGAAAAATACGAAACAAGTGTCTACAAGAGCTGCTTTGAACTTGGATTCTCTTCAATTTTGTGTCTTAATTATATAACAATCTTTATGTTCCAGGCTGTGCTTAGACAAATGTATTTTCAGAAGGTCTATCTGCCGTCTTTACTCTTTGTGCATTTCCACCCACCCTGCTTGCATTGGAGGTCTTGTTTATAACCCCTTTGTTCAGCCAACATTTTTTTTCACTCCTTTCTGACATACACATGGAGGATCTGCTTTTGTGGTGACTCATGACTGCCGGGACCCACCCGCCTGGAGATTGTTACTGGATCCAGGCCAAGGGCTGTCTTCAAGCTATGTCTGCAAACACAGGTCAAAGCTCACGTTCGTTTTGCAGGACTATAATTAGCAAAGGAGGTTTAGGCAGGAAATGGCTCCTTCTAGACCCACTTTCAAGGCAATTAGGGTTGCGCTTTTTCATCATGGTGCTTCTGAGCTAGACCCTGTCTGTCCCACAGTTACAGCAACTATGAAGTGCCCATTACTGCGCATTGTTGCGGCTTGGCTCTCTGTGACAAAAGAAAGCATATTTTCTATTTATACCTCAGCATCAGCCCAGGGAGAGCTTGTGGTGAAGATGGAGCTGAAGACATCTGCAGATTTTCAGTGTGTTTCTATTTACCCAATATGTATATGTACTGCAAGTGGGAATTACTTGCACAGCCTAGAAAAATCAACATGCAAGCTCAGCAGTATTTCTGCCTTGGGTGTACTGCCCTTCCAGTACTGCTCCATAGGACTTTGGCTTTTTTAAGATGAATGTCTGTGTTCTAACAACAAATTTAATAAATGAAATATTTTAGCCCCATTGCCAGATCCCAGAGGGCTGCAGCATTCAAAGTTCAGGAGCAGGACAGCAATGGGACAGCGGAATCTGTCCTTGCACAGGACGCACATTGTTTATGCCCCACTTCAATGCTGTTTCGAAGCGCTCTTTCATGGATGGTTTCTGCTCTGGCCTTTTGCAAAGGTTGGTATTTTCCCAGAATGCTTTTGTACTGCAAGGCACGCCAGGGCTTCTGGGGGCTCTGCTGAAGGCATCTAGGGCAGAATTAAGGTCATCTAAAATAATTAGATTATGCATCTGATATGAGTGTATTCTAAATAGTGAACTATTGGACTGCCCCTTTGGTCAGTCCCAGAGGGAAATTGTGCTCATACTAAGATAGGTGTTTAAAAGAAATTGGCTCAATCCCCCGCCCCTGTTTTCCTCCATCGACTCTGAAATGTGCCTATGATTAGCTTAGCTCCGACATCGTGACATTTTTGTGGTCAGACTGATAAACTCTGCTTCTCTTGCTCTCCGTCTTATCTTTAGCATTTATCAAGAGATGTCAGATTAAACTAACTGGCAATTTGTAAGAATAAAACTGGAAGGAGAATGGTATCATTAAATGAGCCATGATTTCTGTTTTTCTTCAAAAGTCAGCTTTTGGGATCATGTGATTTTGCAAGGATCTGCCTGTTCTTTTTAAATAAAAGTACATTTCTAACCCTCGTGGTTTGGCTGGAAAGACACATCTGTTTGTGTAACAATGTGGCAATGAAGACGGCCCCGAATTCTGAGTGCGGGGCTGTATTAATGTTGGCCTTGTCCTGTGGTTTTTTAATCAGTGGTGGAACTGGCGTTCCTGGTGAAGAACTAGCGGAGGAGGAATCCGTTTACTGCAACAAGCTCATCCTCCATGCTGTGCCTGAGATACTGTTACTGAAGAGCAGTGCTTGGAGCATGGACAACAATGCAGACTGGAGTCGTATCTTTTTTTATTTTCTGGGTTTATGTGATACTTAGCTGAGAGTAGTTTTATTCCTGGTTCCTGAGCAAATTATTGTGATTAATAAATACTCAGAAATAAAAGTCATGAGATCCTAGCTGGGATTTTATAGGGGAAATTCATATTCAGCACACAGTAAAGAAGAAAAAAGTAATACAGAAAAGCTCTTCTAGAACAGCATGTCCATGGCATTATAACAAATATAATTAGTCACAGATGAGTAACTTGCCCAAATAAATTGAAGCCCAGGAACAATAGAATCATAGAATCATGGTGAGGCCACACCTTGAATGCTGTGTTCAGTTTTGGGCCCCTCACTTCAAGAGGGACGTTGAGGTGCTGGAGTGTGTCCAGAGACCAGCAATGGAGCTGGTGCAGGGTCTGAGCACGAGTCTTCTGAGAAGTGGCTGAGGGAATTGGGGTGGTTTAATATGGAGAAGAGGAGAATCAGGGGGAACCTTATCGCTCTCTACAGCTACCTGAAAGGAGGCTGTACGCAGATGAGGTCAGTCTCTTCTCCCGTATAACTAATGACAGGACAAAAGGAAACAGCCTCAAGTTGTACCAGGGGAGTTTTAGATTGGATATTAGGAAAAAAAAATCACTGAAAGGGTGGTCAAGCATTGGAACAGGCTGCCCAGGGAAGTGGTGGAATCACCATCCCTGGAGGTATTTAAAAGATGTGTTAATGTGGTGCTTAGGAACATGGTTTAGTGTTGGACTTGGCAGGTTGGACTTGATGGTCTCAAAGGTCGTTTCCAACCTAAATGATTGTATGGTTCTATGATAGAATTGTATATAAAACCTCTCCATTCTGTTCCCCATGAACAATGTTACAGCACCAAAAATAAAAAAAAGGACATAAAAGATTTGCTCTTAAATGGTCTTATAATGAGAAAAAATGTTAAAATACAGGGCTGATGAGATTCTTTCTTTCATTTCATTTCATAGGTGGTTTCAGTCTATGACGGACTTCTCATCCCATGACTGGGCTTGTAGTTTTGCTGTATTTCAGTGTCCTTTATCTTGGAAGGTGTTAGCTGCTTTCCCCATACTGTTGTCTCAGAAATGCAAACTGGCAACACAGGTTCTACTTTTGAACCTCAAGTCTGCATTTCATCTCAAGATGAAGGCATCTGTTAGCCACCATGTAACAGGGGCTCAGATGAGTACAAAAACACTGCCTGCCTTCCCACCCTCGCTAAACACTTCCTAATGATACATGGGTTGTTTTTATTTATCCTGTCCTAAGAGAAGAGACATTCTAAATCCCAGAATGCAAAACGTTTCAACACCACAAGCTTTGTTGTGTGCTCACTCTGCAGGGAAAGAGGGCATCCTCTGTGAGGAACAGCTGTTAAACATTTAAAGATGACAACTTACATAAAAGTTACACTCCACACATCAGTGTTTAGCCAACACAGTCCCCTATTTCAGCGTAACAGACATTCCATCATCCCACCAAGCATCCCAACCAGTGCTTTGTTTTTTTGTTTTTTGGTTTTTTTTAAGGAGAAAAGAGAAGGAAATATTTGTAATTGTGGAAGAACAGCTAGCTGTGGGAGGGGAATATAAATTATCTGCGCTGCTGCAGAAGAGTCTTAGCTTTTTGTCTTGTGAGACATCTGTGATACATATATGGAGTGGTAATGAACACATTCATTCTTGGCAAACCAACTTCTTTTTGTCTTATGTCTTGTAAAAATGTGAGCCTCAACTGCCATGGAATAACACTGCCTCATGAAATAACATGAGGTCTTAATAAAGTATGACCCTTTGGATATTTTAGCATCTCTGCTAACTTGCAGGCATTCATCAGGATTGGGAACATCAAGCTAGATTCAGACTTGTTTGTACAGCTACAACTGTAGTGTTAAAATAAGGGAATGGACTTGACCATGCTGTGATCGCGCCTATCACAAAAGCTGGTCCAGTTTTGGTCCATACCAGTCAGTGCTCCCCTGCAGATGTTGAAAGCAGCCTGCCTATGGCCTAGAGGTGGGCGAGATTATCTGCCTGAGAAAGAAAATCCACACTAAAGCTCTGGGCTTTCTGTTTCTAGTCAATGTAAAGCATATCTGGGTAACTATATGCTATGTGGTTGTCACTTGCCATATGCATAGCTTACAGACCCCTTCAAAATTGAAATGAGTTTCTAGACACCATAGTACTGTGCTTGTCAAAGCCATTCATTGATGAAGTTGCCAGAGCCAAGATATGATAAACTTGGTTATAATAATAGTTTACTACATCGTGTTCACTAAGGGTGCAACCTTCTCCTAGGAAAATGTGTCCTCCCTAGACCAAGGTGCCCCTAGTTTTGGGAAGCCTCGGGTTTAGTGGCTTTTCCCTGAGCAGAGTCTATGTACGGTTCTGCAGCTTGGCCAGATGTGCTTCGGGTTGTAATGGTCTGGATGTCGAAGGGTTAATCTTCGGCCTCTGTCTTAACCATGTTGTAAGGCATGGCAAAAGAAAAACACTATCCCTGTAAAAATAAATACAATTGTCAATAAAAGTCAGCATAGCACTGAAGGAGCTTTACAAAGCCAAGCATTTCACATTTACACTGTACTAAATTTGCTGTAAACTTGGGCCATTATTAAAGAAGTGTGTGTGAGGTGAATAGTAATTTACAATGAGCAGTGGGACCTGCATTGATAAATTGCAATCTTGGAGCAGGCCACATGAACCACGCACTAACAAGGACAGCAACAGTGAAGCCTCAGCTTGTCCTCAACTGCTCTGATGTGCTGCTCAGGGATATACCATTCATCAGAGCAATGCCCAGCATCCGGCAGGTGACTCTTGGAGTCATTCTGTGTGACTCTGCTGCAGCTCTGCCTGACATCCCTCCAGAACAGTGTTAGAGGCCATGGTGGACCTGCAATGGGAGCTCAAGACAGGCCATACTTCTCTGTACGGGTGGTTGATTGTGTAAGCTGGCATGTTTTAATCTAAAAAAAAAGAAAAAGAAAAAAAAAAAGGTCACACTTTAAATGCTTTTTTTGGACAGCCTTTCACAGGAAGACATGTTGTTGCAGGATCTGGAGCCGAACCCCATGTGCTGGATGCTGGAAAAATTTGACTCTTCTTCTGAAGACAAGGTAGCACTTAAAATATTCCAGATTTTATTACTGATATGAGCTAACATCCTATGAAAGCAATGGACATGGACCAGTGAAGACCCTGCCCTCTATATATGTTTAAGGACCATATGAATATCGTATCCTACTGACAGGACTTCTGTTTGGGCTTTTGCCAGCTGAGCTACTGTGAATCCAGTATCTCTTGCCCTCTTGAATTTTTCTTCTAGGCTTCCCATTGCACAGTGGCCAATTCTTACCAGTTAAAGATCTGCTGCCTGGACGCATATGCCCAAATGCGTCTTATTTGATTTACTTACTTGACTGAAGCTTCCCCAAGCAGGAATACATCTGGCCAAGGTTCCACTTGCTTTCAAAGAAGAAAGTCAGTCACCTTGGCAGTCCCCACTAATGTGGGATGAGCTTATCTCTGAAAGTCTCTATTTCTTTTTTTCTTTCACCGTCTTTCTCATCCATTGACTACATAGGAAGCCTAGAATCAAATCTCATTGGGCTAAATCTGGACCTATGTGATTTTCCAAAGCCACCTAGAAACCTTGTGAGAAAGCCTTGCCTCCTAAGATCTTTGTTTAGTCTTTATCTTTGAATGCTGTAGTGATAAATGGCAGAAAAAACCCAAAAGCAACAGTAGCCTTTAACAATTTTGCGAATAATGTTTCCATATTTAGGCCGCCCTTGAGTTATTTGAATGCTGTCATAAAAACCAGATTCTACTATCGAGATTACAGTATTCAAATAACATTAAAGATCACTTGGAAACCCCCAGAAATCATAAGTTCAAGAACTAAGATAAAATCCTTTCCAATTCACTCAAACCACCTGGGTGTGGAGGGACTCTTCAGTCCCTGAGAGATCTCACTGTACATACAACATGAGAATTATGCTGTAATAGTTAAGCAATGTGGAGTGAATTAGGGGTAAACTGGAAACCTTAATTAAGCGTTTTCATTACTGTCATGGGTTGTAGCCAGGCTTGCAACATTATTTAAACATAAGGTTTGTGGGTTTGATTCCATGACCTCTTTCCAAGGAAATGATGGGATTCAAGCACCAGAGGATGCTTCTTGCAGTGTGTAAAGAGTATGACGCATCTCAAATAGCATTCCTATTACACATTGTGATAATAACAGTGATTTCTTTATTTTTGGAGGGTTGCTGGGGATTCCAAGGTTCTTTCACCATTTATGGATATTGGTATGTTCTACAGTACTGGGGCGGCTGCTAAGTGAAAAATCAAGTGGGTTATTTGTGTGTGTTAAGCATGGACTGAGCCATATTGTTGGGATATTTCAACTTTAAAAGTGTTTACTCTGAGCATTTTAGGAGGAACAGAAAGGTAAAACCTCTTTCCTAAGCCTAGAGGACTAGACAGAGAGGAGTCAAGTGGGAAGGCTTTATAAGCTGCATAGCCAGGCTGCATTTATATCGTTAAATATATCTATTTAACATTAACAACATTTCAGGCTGCATTTATATTGTTAAATATATCTATTATAGCCATTCTGGGACTGAATACGGGCCCGCAGCCAAATGGTGCAGGAAGCTTGTATCCACATCGTTCAGTGCTGGCACTTTCTAGTTGTCACACTACATGACACTTAGCACTGGTCTTTTCTGGGCATCAGGTGCCCTGTGCCTCTAAGATAATATTATCCATTTATGTGCATTATTTTTGTTTTAATTGTCCAAAAGAGTTTGTGGACCACTCTGTGGACCATGGGTGTTTTGATGGCATGGGCCATCAAAATACATGGCATGCCTTGGAGGACTGTTTGTGTTGGAGGATGCAGCATGAGGGTTGGAGCTACGCACATTGCAATCTTACTCATCCTGTTCCTTGGGAAAGGCCCTTAAGGTCAACTATCCCCGATGACAGGTTTTGTGTTGGATGAAGAGACAGTTCACTCCAAATGAAAGCACAAGTTACAATTTATATTTAGTCAAAGTGAATGATTAAGGGAGTAGACTTGAAAGTAAATTTTGGGTGATGCTATCTGACGGTGTGAATGTATCACCCAATATTCACTGAGGAAGAGTGGAGACAGGCAAGTACATTGCTTGGAGATCTGGGTCAACCGATAGGTCATGCTGACTTTTGCTGGTGCTGTTCATATTTTGTATCCTGCTAGCTGAAATCATCAAAACAAGATCATAAATGTGGAATTAATAAGTGACCTCAGCAAAAAAAAAATAGAGACACAGGCAGAGAATTTTGAGTTGGTGACATATTGTTTGCAACTTTTCAGTAGGATTTCCAATAAAAGCTTGTTTACCAGCATCTCAGAACAAGACCCGTTTAAAAACATGCTGAGGACAGTCAGGAAATACAGCAGTGAGTTTAAGTTTCATATACAAATGTTCAATCTGTAATTAATTTGAATGACTACAGAAATCACATTTTCTAATAGTTTTCTAAAAAGTGTTCCAGAGTAGAGGAGCACAGCTGGTGTCACTCAGCCCTCAAAAGATCAGCCAGTGACTGCTCTACAGAGAAGAATATGCCCTGCCAGGAGTAACTCCATCGTCTGTAAAGGAATCCACCATAGATTTCAGTAGCATCCAGCGGGTAAATTATTTTTCCTTCTCTGGTCTTTGTGTCTCCTGCATTGCCTTCACAGCTGGTAGGTCACAACATGCTCAGCAACAGCCATAATGGTGGCACAGCATAAGAACGGAGCAATACAAATATTTACCTTGACCTTGTCATAACACAGGGAGAGATACAGACACATTTGTCAGACTTCCTGAATTATTCTCATGTTTTGAGAAATGTAAGAGGATCTTTTCTGTCTGCCGGCCTTTGAAATTTCACTGCAAGGAAGTCTACAGTCTAGAGATTTGGGTTTTTCTTTCATTGCGTGGAATTCCTGATGTATTCGAGCTGCATTTAGTCATAAAGATCAGCATTTTTCCGTCAAGGGTGATTCTCAAGAAAATTCTGTGAG
This sequence comes from Falco cherrug, assembly GCF_023634085.1. Classification (NCBI taxonomy): domain Eukaryota; kingdom Metazoa; phylum Chordata; class Aves; order Falconiformes; family Falconidae; genus Falco; species Falco cherrug. The sequence continues at coordinate 1,773,910 of NC_073699.1, forward strand.
CCTGCTACGATGCTAGAGCAGGAATGTTCACACAGACATTTATGCTCTCCATAGCAGGGCCCCTGCCAGTAAAAACCCACTGACAGTAGTTCAGAGACATAAAAGTGGGGGGCAAAAAGAGAAAGACAAGATCTCTGTAAACTCACCTGTGCCTACCACATCAGGCTCAGGAGCACAGCGCTTCTCAGCACCTGGCTGGCTACAGCTGACAGATGCTTCCTGTGAGTGGTTAATATTAGCTCTGTCTCTGCTGCAGCGCTTGAGACGTGGTTCAAGCTGTGTTGCTGGTTCGTAGTGCAGAGACTGATGCAATAGGTTGTGGGATTCTTCGCTTACCACAAAAAGGGGAGAAATCCATGGCAGCAGCATATTAAAAAATCAAGCAAACAAACAGCAATGTATGTAAGCAAAGCGACTTTCTTCCCTCAGTAAAAAAAAAAACCAACCAACAAACCAAAAACAAACACAAAAAAATAATCCCTAGGAAACAGCATATTAAAAAAAGCAAGCAAACAAGACAAAATATGCAGAAGAAAACTTTTTCATTGCAAGTTAAGTCTTTGCATAGTCAGGAACACCAGATTTGTGGCTGCATCCACAGCCTCCACTGAACTCTTCTTAGGCATCGATATTGACTATACAATCTATTCATTGTTATCTATTCATATTCAAAGGACCAGTAAAAGACTAGTGACATAGCTGGGTAGTGGCAGAGGTTAGCCGATGTCTTAATTCGCCCAATAATGAAACTGGTGCCTTGTGCACTCCTCTGATGCCCTCGGGTAGCTGCTTTAACAAAATCACCAGCAGATTGCTTGCACTAATTTATTTTTCTTAATTATTGCTTTTTTGATGCTTACAGATAATGTGTGTCTCTATGCTGGGACTCTTCTGCTGAAGTTTCAAACTTTTTGTCACTTGATCAGCATTGCCCATGGCAGAAATGGAACAGTGAGGTTTACCTATAAGCTTGTGGCTTGCAACCAAAAATGCACTAAAATGCACTAAAAGAAAGAAAAGTAAGAGTCATCAGGAATAATAATTGGACTTCACTTATGAAGAATGTATCAGATCATCAGAAAAGAAAGGAAAAAACCCACACCAGTTTTAGTTAAAAGTGCAATTGGCAAGTAAAGGCAGTAAGTGGAAACAATTTAAAAAGGAGAGAATACAACAAGTTAGAAGTTTGGAAATGTTTTGTATTTTCTCTCTAATTAGGTCACTGATAAAGGAAGCTGAAGACATCAGGCATTATCCAGAGCTGAAAGGCCAAAGACAGGAAGAAAGAGAGGGTTTTCAAGTGTGTCAGGAACAAACTAAATGCTAGTAACAATGAAGGCAGCGTGCCTCTACTCTGTATGCTGGAGCAAGCAGAATGATACAATGAGATCACATGAGGATGATAAACTACTTTCTGAGCCTTTAGTGGTTCAGAGAACATGAAACAACTCTTTTTGAAATCAACAGGCCTGGATAACTTTGAGTCGTGTATCTTAAAGCGAAGGCTGATGCGGACTGTGGTTCCCTGATGTTTCCTTTTAATCTCACAATACTGGGGAAATTACAAACGACTGGATAAAATGTTAATTCTCTGCCAGTATTTGCTGAGGACAAACAAGACAATGCAAAGATAGGCTGAAAGCCAACCAGCTTTTTGTATCAAAAAGAGACATGTTTGTAAGTCAGCAACGAGGTTAAAGGCTAGGACTACAATTAATGACCATTAATGACATGTTAATACGAAAAGAGCTCTTATCTAACAAGACTGGCATTTTGCATACGGCACTAGACTGACTGATCAAGGAGACTGCATGGCTTGAACATACTCTATATAATTTAGGCTTTTAATACCATGCAATATTCTAAATAAAGTAAGATAAAATATGCCCTGTAAAACATCAAAACACATTTTTAATGGATTAAAGAACAATTGAACTGACAGCTATTGATATTTTTTTTATAGCGAGTAGATTTTATCAAGCAGTGGATCTTCTAGTGGATTTCACAGTGACTGATCCAAAACCTTCCAAATTTTTACCAGCAGCTTTGAGGTTTAATCTAGAGTTTCCCAATGACATAAAGATTGGCAGACTGGTAAATTATCCTGTGACTAAGCAATAATACAAAGAATATGAAACATTTTGTAAATTGGGCCCATTGAAAGTAAATGCAAATGCATAAAGGTGGCACCTGCATCCTAGAAGCACAAACCAAAGCAGACCTAAAGATGGTATTGGATACACAGGTGAACTTTAACCTTAAGAATGATGCTGGGGAAAATTCCATCACTGATGTCATCATCAGAGATACACAGAGGAGGAAAGTGAGTAAGAGAAGGGATGTGATTTCCACCTGGCTTTGTAGCTGTGGTGTGTACTAATAAAGGGATGTTGAAAAATTGTACAGGAAGCAGAGAAAAGCCACAGAAAAAAACCTAAAGGGCAGAACGAAAATATTTCATAATAAAATAAGCAAGTTATTAGAAAATTTGACTTCTGTAAGTTACTAGGTAAGAAGAAGAATAAGATGCCTTGTGGAGGCATGGAGAAAACACAAAGAGAAGTTGCACAGGAAAGGACAGACGAGCTTCAGGCGGAGGCAAGGTCTACCAGTCTTTCTAAAGGGAGACTGATTAGATCACTGGAATAAATCAGCAAGAGGAGTGGTGCTAGCTCAGCCTCCTGCTGTTCCCAGCCATGCCTGGATGCTTTTCAAGATAATCCTTTGACATGACCTGATTGCAGGCAACTGGGTGATATTCTGTGACTGGCAATTCACCGAAACAAGAAAGGTGGTCTTAAATCCTATAAAAATGACCCTTCTATGAACTGCTAGTAATGTACAAGGTATATGTAATTATACAGAGGTTTCAGAGCCCATTGATTAATACCTGTTGCCACATCTCATTTTTTAATAAAGAATTATGAATCAAGATATATGAAAGTTTCCCCATTTTTCTCTGTTCTTTTTGACCCCTTTCTTTTCCTTTAATGGTAGCAATCCAGCATGTCAGACGTGGCTGGCACCTCAGACCCCCGTGTATACATCGGGCATTGCATATCCATCAGTGATGCATTTCCACCAAGTAGCATATTTCCTACTGAAACATCCCCCTCCCCTCCCCCCCCCAAAAAAAAAACCCAACCCCCAAACCCATGCAGTTCTATGGAAGGGTGATTGCTGCAGATTCCCACAGAAGTCAGTAAGTGGGTTTGACATCACATAGTACACATCTCCATAAGGTGTCTATATGTGACCAAACAAACCCAGGCTCACTTTATGGTCAATGGAGTACTACCAGATCAGTAGTGTCCGTAGGGTTGAGGGGGTGATTTACCTCTTGAAGTACACACCTATAGGTGGGTGGATAAACGGAACCATAAATTCTACTGACTGAACCAGCTATGACGGCAGCCCAGACAGCCAGCTCAGGTTTACCTTCTACAATGGCAGATGTGACGAATGCCACCATTTTTGGTCCTATAGATCTTCCCTTAATGCTATTGCTGAGGGTCTTGATGTGAGTAGCATATACGACCAAAATGAATACATTGCTTTGGCCTATGTTGTAATTACTTTTATTTCATATGGGAAAGGAAAGTAAATGTCTCTGCTTTTTTAGGATATGGCCAAGAAAATTACTTCAACACATGCATAAACTGCATGCAAAGGACTTCATCATATAGAAACTTTGTCCAAGTTGGCAGAAGAGGGGTTTATATTTCTATCATCATACATCTGTCTCAATGAAAAATTATTTAAAAAAATTAAACTTTTTAACCTTGATACAGCTCTACCTGTCGCTTATTTCTTTCCCCTTTCTCCTCTCATCTTTAACAAGGAGTTAAAGAACGGCTCCCAGGATTCCTGACAACTGCACATGACAATGTGATGATGTAATATAATTTCCTCTCAATGGTCCATATGTGCTAAGGCAGAGACTACACAGACATGCCATATTTATGGGATAATGACAATATTTCCTAAAACAGAGCAAATTTTTACTGCTTTTGCTGGGCTCCAAGTTATTACTGCATCTTTCAAGCGGTATTTCCCTAACCTCATGATTAGTAGTGTGAACGTAAGGAAGTGCTACAAGGAATTACTCACGATCAGAGTCATTTATATCAAAACTCCATCACATTTCATTCTGTTTACAAAGAGAGAACATGGTATTCACGTAATCTAGAGTTGATTTTAGATCAACACATACAGCATCCTGGGGATATTCAGCTCTGCTACATGTGCTCAGGCCCACTGGAGAGGCAGCTGTCAATGGAGCATCGTTCTCTCCCAGCAGTGCAGCTGGAGGCAGGCACTGCCTGGTTCCTAAGGGTGGGGTTACGATATTTCATGCGGTGGCAAACCCAAAAGTTTGAGTCCCAGTTCAAGTCCCAGGGGCTACATGGAGAAAGGAGTTCTGCTACTGTCTCCAGTGCTGGCTCCTGTCAGCGCCTCTACAGTAGGTATGAAAATTGCACAGAAAACAGAAAGAATAGACTGAGGATTTGGTGCGCTAATCTCTTCTGAGACCTCAGCCATTCTGCATGTGCAGAAACAAATCAGTTTTCAGAAACATATTGTGTGAACAACTGCAGTTTTAAAAAAAGGCATAAGAAAACATCATGAATGGTAACCTACCTCTAACCCTGAGCCCACCTCAGTGTGAAGAGTTGGACTATGTAGTCTCCTAAAATCCCTTTGAGCATTACGTCTATGATTTTAAGGGTTATGCCTTTCATACAATGGAAACTATTCTGCAAATGTCAGATTCTCCAGGGTACTCCAACTCCTTTATGTTGGTTTGGGAAAGCAGAGAAATGAAATGCTTTAGCTTGCTTTATAGCTGCTTTGTGTCTCTGGGGCAGTGCAAAGGGGTTTGATGCATTTTCACTTGCAAAGCCTAGGGCATGCTAATGGTAGGTGTAAGAATAAACGTTCTCACCTGGGAGAAGACAACAGAAACAATCATGCCCAGAAGCCTTCCAGAGACCTTGAGCATACTGAAGGGCACTGGGCTTAGCATTAGCTGGGGAAACAGGAATATATATTTTATGGAGTTTTCCAAATAATTTGCCAAAAGTCTCACTTCCAGCTAAGAACTGGTACAGAAATGCTGCTGGGTGTGAAAGAACTAGCACGTGTGTGGTTTAAGGGATAAGCTGTGGAAAAAACTATATCATCAGGAGGTAGATTTGGGATGCCCACTAAAACTCCTTGTTCCATGCTGTAATAGGATTTCTCATTATCTAGCCTGCCTGCAGCCCCAGATCATGAAAAGTTCATGCATATGAAACATCTGGTTTATCACTCATGACAGCAACTCAAACAGCAGATAATTTACTCCAGCACATTCTTCACCATGCTTCTCCACAGGAAAGTACAGTGGAAAGAGCTATCCCTCAATAAATAATTGCAGCTCCCCGGAATGCTTACAGGGGAGATGACACAAGAAATCAGGGTTTGGGCTTGCTGGTGCAGATGTGCTCCCATTCTGACTTTTTCCAAAGCAAAACTTTTAAGAAATTCGGGGACAGGATTCACGCACACTAGTGTGTGTCTGAGACCATTTAATACCCTATTCCTCTTCAGAATCCCTATGCCCCAGTTTTCAAGGAAAGTGTAATTAAGACACATTGATAATTGAATATGGAGGGTTGACACCTTTTGTCGTTTGATGGCACAACTCTTTCTTAGGCACCTGCTTCTCCAACCCAGTGCAACAGTGAGGTTACCCTTCACGCACAGAAGCAATGATCCTACAATATTTCCTCTTAGTAACCTCATCCTGGTGAAAATGAGTTGATAGAGGATCCCAGTTCTCCCCCGTCTCCAGACTGGAGGTGAAATACAGCCTGTGCTGGTAATGGCTGGCAATTGCATGCATCAGACAGATGGTCTATGAGGACATGCAAGAAGTAGAAACTAGGTCAGTTTACTAAAGATGCATATAAGAGTTGCTGGAGCATGTAGGGAAAAAATCTTAAAGGCCAAAGCACAGAATTACATAAAACCAGCAAGGGATATGAAAGGTAACAAAGAGCTTTCTATTAATTTCATCAGAAAGAGGAAGATGAAGGAAGAAAGTGGTCCTCCACTTAGTGAGAAAGGAAAGCTAATAATGCCTGGAGGGCTAAAGTTGTTAATGCCTTTCACATATCACTCTTCACTAAAACTGCTACCAGCCAACGCCTAATATGTTGACACCAATGAGTGGGAAGGAGGAATTCAGTCTACAATAAGCAAAAGGCATGCTAGGGGAATTCTTTGAAAAGACAGATCTTTTTGTTCACATCAGAGAACTGGCCAGCCAATGTCATGAAGGATATGTGAGACTTCAAGAGGGAGACAAAAGGGCAGATATGGGTGTATTGATGTGGAAGAAAAGGAAGAGCTAGGGAATTATCAACCAATCAATGTACTTTGAACATCCAGAAAAATGTTGAAACATTCGGGACAACAGACCACTTCTGAACACTTTGAAGATCAGAAGGAGCTTAGCAACGCCAAGCATATGCTGGTTAAAAACAAATCATGATTAAGATAACACAGATTTGTGAGAGATCTTGAGGATATGGAAGACAGAGTATGTACCATAGCAGGTGATGAAGTTTCTATGGTGTGATTTCATCTTGATTGTAGTAAGACTTCTGGCACTTCTTCACATGAAATTTGCTCAAGTGAGATGGGAATCTCGCCCAGGTTAAATCCCGTAGTGTAGATGGCTATCTGGTAGAAGAGTGCGGTTATCTGTGCTGTTCTCTTGCCCTGGAGGAACAGCTGGAATGAGGTGCTGGGATGTAGCCTGGGGTCTTTCAAAATCTTCCTGTCTTGGACAGTAGCACATAAAGGCTACATCTGCTGATGATACGAGTCAAGTTTTGGGGAAAAAAAAAAACAAAAATCCCACAGAGATCCTCTGGAACTGTCAGTTCATAAAGGAGCTCAGGACAACAGTAGGCCTGGGTTTGGCTCAGGCTCCTCAGCTGTATCAACAACCCCGACTGATTTTTTTCCTTCAAGGATGAAGGAACAGCATTGACACGCATTTGCCATTGGAAAACTAACACAGGGGAAGTAACAGAGAGGGAGAGAAGTAAAGCCCTGCTGGTTACTGGTGCTGCCAGGGCATACCTGAGATTGGTTAGTGCTGCTGCTGTGATTTTGTTGCTCTTGCCAACCATTGTATCCCAGCAGATATAACCGATGTCGCAGGCATCCTCCCTCTTCTGCTGCAGCGGCAACCAGACTTGCTTTCCCAGATGCAAACAACTGGGTTGTGGCCATTCAGGTGGCTGCTGACTTTGGCTTGGCAGTCGTTTACCTCAGTGGGAGCAACCAGCGTGGTGGGAACAGGTGGCTTCCTTCAGAAGTAGAATAGGGATTGCAGGTCAAGAAGTAAGTGGGAAGTAAGTGAACTCAAGCAAGTGTAAACAGCAGGTCTCTGTCTAGTCCCAGTGCTAGTCCTGGTTTTGGGCATCTCAGAGATTACAGACAGAGCAAGCAATTTCAATGTCTGAGCAAAGAGCGGGAGAACTGGGGAAGCATAGAAGGCTGCAGTGGAGATATGCGTACTGTCTTTAAACTGGTTAAATGCTGCAATGAAGAGGAAAGAAATAATTCCTCCAGTGTGCCCAAGGAACAGTAGACTTTAACTGCAGCAAGGGAGGTTTAAGGTAGAGACCAGGCTTAATTCTCTGAGGACAGTGAAGGGCTGGAATAGGTTGCTGCAGAGTGGGTAGAGGGAAGCAGTCTTACTCCCTGAAGACAAGGTTAGATAAACTCTCAGGAAAAGTTTAGTTAATGCAGTTTGTGCCTTGAGGCAGGGGTAATATAAGAGGTCCCCTTGAACCTCTTCCAGCCCTCTGGATATGCCTTGGACTTATTCCCTTGCCTCCCTTCCCCTCCCATTTTTCTTCAGCTCCTAAGTCTGCTCCCTAGAGGCTTAGTGCCTTGGCCTTGCTCTCAGCCCAGGCCCTTCCCTGCTCCAAAACCCGATAAGCCTGGGGTCCTGAGGCAGGAGAGAGGTTGTTATGGTTCCCACACAAGGAGGTCCCTTGCCAGGAGCTATATTCTGTCACTGGTACCCGGAGGGAGGCAGGCCCTCTCCATCACCTGGGCAGGCACTTTCCCTAGGAGCATTTCAAGGCCCCTGACCCAGCACATGGTGAACAAATAAAGCCAAAAGGCTTTAAAGACATGAAAGTTCTCCTAAGCTGGCACCTTACTTGTAGTCTCAGCAGCCACCTTGAGGCCTCAAACAGGTCAGAGATTTTTCCTCCTAAGGTGTCTCTGGGAGGTGACACAAGATGATGACAACAGTCTCCACTGTGGAAAGAGAAGGCTTTCCTGGGAAACCACTTACCTCCATGGCCTGCAAACAGCTTGAAGTAACTGAAAATAAAGGAAACTATCAACCACCCCAAGGGCATTCTGATGGCTCAGTCATGGGGGCAAACTGTGCATTCTTGGCTCCATACTGAATCCTGCTGTACGAGGTGCTGGGAGTGCATCCAGCCAGTACCTCAGGGGCTGCCACCAGGAACCAGGGATGTCATGCCAGAGAAATGCATTTGAGACTGCAAAAGCAAACAGATAAGACTGCAACAGGCAGCAGAAAGAGCTTGCCAAATTAAGTTAGAACTTAATGGTCAAAAGTGACCACTTCTGCTTGAAATTCCAGTTTCCTCCTGTAAAACTGAGCACTTGCATTTGTTCTGAGAGGTGTTTATGTGGGATGCCCCAAAGGACAATCTGGGATGTGTGGATTGTGTTGTGATGGACCAAAAGGAGGTCGGGGGGCTAGAGTGAGTGGAAGTAGTGGAAACCAGCCTACACGGAGCTGAAAGACCCTACAGGATCAGGGAGGGGGGCTTCACTCCAGCTAAAAGAGCTCCCACTTATTGCGGCCTTGAACACACTCTTCAGGGGCTGAAACTGTGTTATGGTAGGCCCTAAACAACAGTTCTGAGCTCTGAACATGTAAAGACTACACATTGTAACCCAGTGGAAGGGAACAGCTGAATCAAAAAAAGTGCTGGAGTGGGAATAAAGTGAGAAAGGCCCTTTGATTGACTGGATTCAGCCCCCAGAGTCCTCAACCTGTTATATCCGAAGTCAAGCTGGTCCCTTTGGGACTTTAAGTCGACACCCTACTCCCTTGCTAGGTGAGCAGTGGGTATCATGACTGCATTGGGGCAGAAAATTGCTTTGTGGGACATGGTGAAGAGTTTTCATTTTTGACACCTAGTTGTGCTACTAATGTCAAATTGAGTTCCAACTCACAAAGAATAGATGCGACCATCTCAGTGAAACTGCTTTTCAGGGCTGATGGCTGTAGAGCTTGTATTTTTAGCTTTCCTTCTTTAAAAAAAAATAGCAAAAAAAACCCCAAAAAAAACAAAAACCCAAAACCAACAAAAGATGCTGGCCACAATTTTTGATAATTGAGGGACACAGGATTTACCCTCTGTATGTTTTTCCAGTGCTAAAAATCAGGCATAACTAATGCAGCCTCAGGAGCTTGGTGCTGTGGATCCCATGTGGGGATCTTTTCCTTTTTCTTCCCCATCCCTGCTCTGTGCCTATCTCACAGTGTCCTCCTTGTTCAAATTCCCTTTGGGAAGCCTGTTCTGGCTGAACATGTGGAGCCCAGCAGTTCCTCAGGGACTTAACAATTTCAGGCATGATTAAAGGGAGATGGACCAAAGCCACGTTAAAGGGAAAGAAGTACTGCCAGAACCCATGAAAGCTTTTATTACTTGATGAAGAAGAAAAATGTTTGCTGGATCAAGGTAGACACCAACTGCACCAGTCTTTCCCCTGAGCATGTGGGCTCAAGGCCGTTTTCCAGCCTGTTCTCTTTTTTCCCTCAGGTTGAATACAAGATTGTATAATCTCATCTGCTCCAAAAGGCTGACAGGAGGAAGAGGAAGGAAAAATAATCTTTTTTTTAGGAAAGAAAGAAACAGTGATTACTCTGCATGGTGCTCTTAGTCCATAAGAGGGTGGGAAGGCAGGGATGGAGCAAGGTGGACACTGATCACAAACAAGAGAGCTTGGGGCAGTGACCTGCTCTGGCACTGTGGGTGGGTGTGATACATCACCTCCCATGCCCCATTCCCTTTCATTGCCTCAGGACTGTGTCTTTTGCATTGGCAAACAGCAATGCCCCAAATGAAATCAGGAAAAAAAGTCACAGTGCTCCCGATTTTTGTAAAATGACGGCTAGTAGGAATTGTGGTGAACACCCTCCAGGGCATGGAAAAGTACTTCATTATCTTCATTATCATCTTTTTTAAACACTTCAGATGCAATTATCAATGGTAATGAAAACACATATTCCCTGAATGCTCTCCATAGCCAAGACCTCCTTCTGCTGAGCCCTCTAGAACAGCTCATATCAGATCCTCAATTTATTCACCTTCTTGAGGCAGAACCACTCTACATCCACTGGGAGGTGACTGTATCTTTGCACTTTGAAAGAGTACAGGGAAGATTTTGTGACAGACTTACTATTTTACTTCCTAAGGTGGTAGTGTGAAAATGTATACCTTCATTTTCACCTTTTGCTTTTATAACTGAGACTAAATTAAGGGAAAATATTGGCATGGGCTGAGAAGACAGCAAGCTTAAAGTGCTCCTTGCAAGAAATGAAAGTATAAAAAGATGAGGACTTGAGAGCATTTATACTACGTGTGCCTAAAGTAGCAATATTTTTGCGAGCAATACATCAATAAAGCCGCTTTCCCCACAGATTTCTGTCTGGTGGCTGACTGCAAACTGCAGCTGAAGTTGTTTTACTGCAGCTGGCCATCTGAAAGGACTCAGCTGTGTGGCTTCTCTGGCGTCTAATAGTGCGTGAATAAACACTCCACTTTTCCCAGAGGTATGATACTCCTATGGCCTCTCTTTTCTTCCTTGGTGCCTCCTTTCACAAAATCCACAGGAATGTGATTTTCAGTGAGATATCTCTCTTTCTGTCAAATTTGGCTTGATTTTGGCCAAGAGGCTCAAAAATTACTGCAAAGGGACACAGACAGACGTGAACACAAATGAAGCAATTGCATAAGCTCCATTTCCCCAGGAAACAGAGACTGAAAGCAGCTCTGTTGAAAGAGAACCGTTTACTAACCAAATACCAAAGGAAACTTTGAATAAAATGCTACCAGAGTTAGAGTGCAGAATTTGGATACTCGGGCTTCAGAGGGAAAACTGGTCCTCAAATATTCCAGGCTTCAAACAGGTTTAATATCTTGGGGATCTATTCATAAATTTCTAAACATCTCATAAGTTTTATTTCTTATTTTCTTTAACATGAAAAAAAATTGCCTGCATTTAGTAACGAAGTATTTTAAAAACAACACATGGGCTAGAAGGGTAGACCTACTTTCCGACAGAAAAACAACCCCACCTGTGATAGGAGATTGTTATGCTGTATAGCCTTCTTTCTTTTACACTTAATGCAATTTCATTAGCTGCTTCCCCTTCACCTCCCCCCAACCATAGATATGTATAATCTAACCCATCCTTGGAAATCCACTGACATATTTACAGTGCTAGGAAGATTCAGTGTATGATTGAAAAGGTCAGATCTGATTCCAGTCTTCCCTAGACCCAACTAGGAACAATAACACTGTCTTATTATATCTTCTTCATATATATATATATATATAAATATATATAAAAATAAATAACTAGGAACACAATAACAATAACAACTAGGAACAAAACCACAGTGAATTTCCAGCAGAACAGAGGAGATTTCCCTCCTTGTGTAGCCAATTCCATCCCAGAGTCTGGAAAATATTGCTGCACTTGTAGAAGGAAAAAAGGCTCAGATGAATAAATAGTTGTGTAATTATGTGGTCACTGATCTAAAGAATAGAAATACCAAGGTGTGCATATTACCTGCAGTGGGTGAAGTAATTTTTTGGAGCATGTCATGAAGGAGACCACGGTATGAAGCAGGCCAACCTATAAAGGGAGCAGACTATGCCACTTCAAGAATGTGTTCCATATTTGTTGGGATTCTTCATCCTTTCATAGTCTCTTAGTCAATATATTTTCCTGTCTTTTCATGTTCATGAAGAAAAAACATCTGCAGGAGGCAAACCCAAAGGTTAATTTCTCCCCTGCACTTCCTGCATTTGTTCAAACAGTTGAACTAATATTTATGAATAATGCATTGCACCCATGAATGTCAAAAATCAATGCAACTCCAAGCACATCATTTTTATACCAGATGAGGCTCAGACTCAATATGTGTTATTAATCCACCGCCTTTTATTGGTTAGCAAATATTACGTAAAAATTTATTTCCAGAATACTACTTTTCTACAGCAAGGATTTATCAGAGCTTGTTCCTATTTCTGACAGGCTCTTCATTCTCTGTGGCGTATTCATTTTGGTTATTAATTATTCTCAGTACTTTGCATCTTATTTGTGTAGTGGCTTGTTTGTTGTTTTTTAGTGGGGGTGGGGGTGTGTTTATTTTTTTACTCTAAGTTCTGTTTGAAAGCTTTAATTAACAAACTGATGTTTTTTGAGAGCAGATACTGAGATGGACAATTGCTTAGGAAAAACACTGGATACCCCAGAGTACTGTTGCTGCTGTCACAAATGCCTGGTACTGGTTCAAAACCACCAGCATCCATCAGAATATCTATTTTGCCCACAAAATGCCCCCATAAATGTCCAACAGGAAATTACCAGAATTTAAGAATAAATGGGCACAATAATCAGGCCATTGCTTTTGAGAGCAATGAAGAAAATGCAGTATCTGAACTTACTGGCATCAATAACTGAAACCCTAATATAACACAGATATGCAAATTGTTATCAAGTTCTACTTTTTTTTTTAATGGGGACTTACAGAAACTAGGATTTTAATGGCTTAGGTTTTTTGCTACTGTCATTTAAACACTCATGTTTTTGCTCACAGTGGAACAGCTCAGCTGCTGTCAGCCAGATTAATACTGCTGAAATCAACAGTCACACAGATTGACACCAGCTGAAGGCCTGTCCTAATAAATCTGAGTCTATTTATGGGGGATGAAACCATAGTCATGTCTCCCCAAAGGCAGTATTCTCACTTGAATATAAATGATTTTAGCTGCATGAATGAATTTAGTATTGAAGGTGCCATTTTTCAGACTTAGCTGTGACTTCACCCGTATCAGTAGATCTGATTTATACCAGCTCTTTGGATACATAATCACTCAGTCCTGGAGTGCTGACAGTCAGGCTGGTTTACCTGAACTGGCCGATTTTCCTTGTAGCTGTTGGGTGTATTATCAGCTTTACAAGATGTCAGAATGGGGCCTGCAAGCTACACAGCATTGTGTGTACTTAATAATGGAAACCTGGGTTGAATAACATTTCAGGGTGCTTCCGTTCACCTGGCATTTTTTAAGTGACTGAGGGAATCCAGTGGTGGGTTTACCGCATTAGCTCCTCACTGGTACCTTCTGCATCATGGTACCAGAGATAAAAGGCTGAATAGGAGCAAAGGAGCTTTTGGCTCTCTATCCATGTTGTGATTCCTGTCCATCATCTTCTTGGGAAAGACTGGTTAGACAGAAAAGGAGTGAGTCCTCCTGCTGTACTGCAGCTTCTTGCACTCTGTGGTGTCAAGTCTCATCTGCAAAGACCAGTAACTCGGTGGAAATGAGATGTTCACCTGTGTTGAAGTGGGGCTGGCTGAGTGCTCAGATGCCTGATGTTATTAAGAGTCAGCTAAACCAGATGTTTCGTAGACTTGTTTCTAAAGCTTCTTTGATATTTCAAAGGGACAGGCTGATGTAATTCTCCCTCCCATCACCTAAGTAGTTACAACAACTATAATAGGTGATGCAGTTTGACTCCCCCACCTCCCTTCCCATTCCAGTACGTGCCTCCTGAAGCGGGTGAGGTCCTAGCCATCCTGTCGATTGCAGGCCCAGAGGGGTCCCCGCTATTCAACAGGCAAATCCTGCATGGAAGGGGTGTCTTCTCCATCTCCCCAGCATGCAGAAAGGCAGAAAAAAGGGCACCCTGATAGAAAACTGACACAACTACTTGTTTGACTTGTTTAAAAGCCAGATTAATGACTCAGCCTTTACCTTTTATGAGTCAGGAAATTCCAAGGTGCTCTTTTTTCCCTTGGACTCGTAGGCAGACTCTGATCTCACTTATTACAGGGTAAATCCACTACAGGCAATGAGCTATTTCTGCCACACATTTGCAAGCAAGAGCAGCATCCATCTTCCCTGAACTCTCTGTTCTTAGCAGTCCCTGTGTTCTTTGGCCAGCTACATCCCCCAGTAAAAGTGTCAGGCACATCAAACAGCATAAAATAAATCAATTTCCCAGTTTATTTAGTCTAAAAAGACTGTAAAATGGAGTCAAATTGAGAAACCTGTTTATGTGGCGAAGAGGCCTAAGGGACGTCTTGAGGAAGGAGTGATATTAAAGTGTTAGGCTAACAGAATCAGAGCTAGTTTGCACTGGGGTGTGCTACCTGTTTCCAGTTCACTGTGGATGGTGTGACTGCAGAGTGATGGATAGTTGCATTCTCAGACATAATGTCCATGGAAGGTGAAAGGTAAAGAGACAAATGCCATAAAACTATAAAATTGCTTCAAGGTTCAGAAAACCAATTAGACACTGAGACTTAAAAGCAATGTGGCTTCCTTGTTTTATTGAAGAGAAGAGTCAGCAGTGATTTACTGAGCCATTGCATGTTTATGTGTTGGAAGAAGGTATTGAATTATCATCAGCCAAGTAGACATTGGCAGAAAGATGAAACCAGCAAACTCAGACTGAAAATACAGCACAAACTTATAATACTGAATGTAACTGAACTCACCAAAACACGAAGTGGATTTTCCATCATTTGGAGATTTTAAATTAAAGTCTTTGAACTAGACAGAGAAGTGTCTTTAGAGCTTCTGTTTATCGGGGTCAGTACAAGACTCCCCAGGATTAAGGCAGGTTGACACAGGGTCGCAACAACCTCTTTTAGCATTGTCATCCTTAGCGGGAACTGAAAGCCCCCAGAAGCAGAAGCCAAGGTGAGAGCTGCTGCCATCACTGAATTAAACAAGACCCTAAACGTCTCTGCCATTAGAGACTGAATGAAATAACCTTACACCCAGTCACACCTGTAAGTGCTCTGATGTGTCATCTCCACACAGAAATTGCTATCAGAAGGGCTGCTGCTGCTCTCAGCACCCCTGCCCCGGAGCTGCAGGCCTGCTCCTGGATCCCTGTCTCACCCAAGCTAAGACACTGTCTGGTTTATAACCACCATATGACAAAATCCCATGACACGAACTGTGGAGCTACACGCAGCCAGACGTCCACATCTCAAAGTCTCTGTCCTTGCTGACACGTTTGAACACAGCATCTGCTAAGGAATTCACTGAGGAGAATGAAATATGCAGTGGAAATAGTCAAAAGAAAGTGAGATAACCGAAGTTTTTTGGGGAAAAAAACCAAAACCAACACACTGCCATTTCTGGTGTCATTTATAAAGCGTTCTTTCCCTTAATTTTGGAGTCTTGTAACCCAGGAACTTTGAAATCTTGTTCCTCATTCCTTTGCAAAGCTACTTTTGCTAGGCTTGCTAGCATGGCCCCTTCAGCTCCAAGCCACCAAGCATGACTTGGATGAGGTATTAGCCACCTACTTTACATCAGAGCCTATTACCTTAGTCTAATTCATCGGGTTTCACCTCTTTTTTTAAGAGGCCATTTCACCTAGGTCAGAGGAATTGCACTCTCAAAATATTCCTTTCATTTCACAAAGTATCCAGGGATTTGGACCCTGAAGTCAGGCACTGAGTGGTAGCCACGTGCAGATGACCACCACCCAGGTGACATGAAGATTGTAGGCTTCTTTCTAGATTCCTCAGCAGAGAGAGTCCCTGTGACTGAATATTGCTGGTATACAAGGAAGGGTGCGTGCTGGTGACAGAGAGGGGTGAGAGAGAAATATTGAAATAGAGATAGTTGGAATGAGGAAGCAAGGGAAGGATATAGAAGGAGGAGAACAGAAACAGCCCTGGAAGAACCTGACAGAAAATACAGTCCCCAACCTGGTCTTCAAGGTGGTATGTCCTGGGATAGGGCGGTGGTAGGAATGAAGGTGCTGGAGGAAGAAGGCAGAAGGTGGCACTTCCTCCAGTTTGCAGCCAAGCTCTGGCTGAATTGTTTCCCAAAGCAGCTGGGTGTCCAGACTGTCACACAAAAAATCTGGTCCTTTTACTGTTCCCTGATCCAGCTGGTGCAAAATCATTAAAATGTTTGTGTCACGTCACACAGCACGTAAGGGATGAAAGCCACTGTGAGAATACATTTTGCTGGAGTACAGCTCTGCTCTCACCCCACCCCACCCCACCATCAGATGTGCCAGGTCCAAGGACCAAACCCCATCAGAGCACCAGCTCCCCTGGAGGGCTGGGACAGAACCATAGAACGGTTTGGGTTGGAAGGGACCTTAAAGATCATCTCATTCCAACCCCCTGCCGTGGGCAGGGACACCTTCCACCAGACCAGGTTGCTCCAAGCCCCGTCCAGCCTGGCCTTGAACACTTCCAGGCATGGGGGATCCACAGCTTATCTGGGCAGCCTGGGACAGTGCCTCACCACTGTTACAGTGAATAATTTCTTCCTAATATCTAATCTAAATCTGCCTTTTTTTCAGTTTAAAGCCTTTCCCCCTTGTCCTATCACCACATGCCCTTGTATACAGTCCCTCTCCAGCTTTCTTGTAACCCCCTTTAGGTACTGGCAGGTGCTCTAAGGTCTCCCTGGAGCCTTCTCTTCTCCAGGCTGAGCACCCCCAACTCTCTCAGCCTGTCTTCCTAGCAGAGGTGCTCCAGCCCTCTGATCACCTTCGTGGTCCTCCTCTGGACTTGCTCCAAGAGGTCCATGTCCTTCCTATGTTGGGGAGCTGCTTGGGGGGAGCTGGGAGCAGCTCACTCCGATGCGACCAGGCACACCTGAGTTACAGGAGATAGCCGAGGCTGAGCAGAGGTTAAGGCACCGTCTCAGTTCCAGTTTGGCCGTCACAGTGTTCACCACCTGTAGCTGCCTAGCCTGCTACATCAAGCAGGAACATTTGCCTACTATTAAATTTGCCTTGATGAGTCTTTTAGCCCACACCTCAACTCCTTTGGGTTTAAAACCTGTGAAGCTGTTTAATATATTTTCCTTATACTATTCTATTTCACTTTAAGGATGAAAGAGACTGTAAATCCTTTCAAATTCAGATTGAGAAGGGTGAAGGGAAATACTGTGCCTGTGCCCGGGCAAAAGGAGATAACCCAGCTAATATCATAAGGAGATGACCCAGCTAATATCAGGCTATACATTAGCAGTGATACAGGTCATCAGAGAGTTTAGCTCTGTTCAGAATGGAGTTTGCACTCCCATGTACCTGGGCAATATTTATGCCCACTGCTGGCACACGACAGAAATAAGGAGCTGATGCATACTCTGATACACTCCACCGAAATGATGGAAGGGATGTGTAGCCTGGGAGGGGATAGTGTGCCCTTCCTTTCTTTTCCTGTGTGGGTTGTTCTTTAAAGAGGGGGGTTCCGAGGGAACCAGGAGACTGCCTCCCATGGGGTGCGCTTGCAGGACCATCATCCTTCCATGCTTCAAATAAAGCCACTCCTTTTTAAAGATTAAATAAATCTAGCACCTCTGCCTATTTGTGTACATGTCGGATCATTCGTCGTAATCAGTAAAGCTCGATGCAATGTTTCTTGCTGCACTCGCGGAGTGGCAAGGGTCTGGATGCCAGGAGCAGCGGGAGGGGTGAGCTTTGGGTGCTGCGGGGCCGAGCCAAGGCACAGCACGTTGGAGCACGGCGCGGTAACGTTCCCTTTAAGAGCCCTTTGGCTAACGGCGATGCACTGAAATGCAGGAGGTGGGACAACACCACACACAAAAATGAAGAAGTGAAGGCAGGAAAAGTTTCTCCAGAGGAAAAATGCAGGGCTTGTCCTTCACCCTGACGTCAGATCTGTCTTTAATAAAATCCCCAAAGAGCCAAGAGAAAAAGGCAGAGTGCCTAGGCTAGGTTGCCAGTTCAGGATTGCTCTGCATTCCCCAAAGTGGTGTTTTTGTTCAAAACGGCTCTAAATCTGGGTTCAATCAATGTATTTAATCCCGGCTTCCAGGGATGAGGTGGCTTTTGCCCTGGATTCTAGCAACGAGCAGCATTTTGCAGGTGAGTTTGGAAACTGCAGGAGAGACTCGTCTGCTGCAAGCACGCCTGGGTTTAGTGCAGGGTGGGCTGGGAGAGCGGGTGCGGTGGGGTGCGGGCGGGAGGGCGGGCGGCAAGGCCGGGGAGGTGGGCGAGGGGAGAGCCGGGGGGAAAGGTGAGCTGTGGGGGAAAGGAAAGGGGAAGGGAAAGGGGAAAGGAAAGGGGAAGGGAAAGGGGAAGGGAAAGGGGAAGGGAAAGGGGAAAGGAAAGGGGAAGGGAAAGGGGAAAGGAAAGGGGAAGGGAAAGGGGAAAGGAAAGGGGAAAGGAAAGGGGAAAGGAAAGGGGAAAGGAAAGGGGAAAGGAAAGGAAAGGAAAGGAAAGGAAAGGAAAGGAAAGGAAAGGAAAGGAAAGGAAAGGAAAGGAAAGGAAAGGAAAGGGGAAGAGTGCAGAAGTGTCTCGGAGTTGAGTCCATCTCTGCTCACCATCCAGGTGGATCTGCACAGAAAACTGTAGTGTGGTTTGGCGTTTGGTTTTCCTTTATTATTATTATTATTATTATCTTTTATTGCTATTATTTGTATTGTGGAGCATGAGAGGGAGAAGATCACCCATTCCATTCCTGTCTGAAGCAGCCAGGGTGAGGCTGGTGGAGGAGCGGGCTGGAGGGGAAAGGGCAGGTCCCCGACGGGCAGCGGTGCCCAGAGGGGCTGGGGCTGAAGCAGCACGGGACCGGGACCGGGACCGGTGCGGGGTCAGGGCCGTGCCGTGCCGTGCCACAGCGGGGCCGTGCCGTGCCGTGCCACAGCAGGAGCCGTGCCGTGCCATAGCAGGAGCCGTGCCGTGCCGTGCCACAGCAGGGGCCGTGCCGTGCCATAGCAGGAGCCGTGCCGTGCCGTGCCACAGCAGGGGCCGTGCCGTGCCGTGCCACAGCAGGAGCCGTGCCGTGCCGTGCCACAGCAGGGGCCGTGCCGTGCCGTGCCATAGCAGGAGCCGTGCCGTGCCACAGCAGGAGCCGTGCCGTGCCGTGCCACAGCAGGAGCCGTGCCGTGCCGTGCCACAGCAGGGGCCGTGCCGTGCCATAGCAGGAGCCGTGCCGTGCCGTGCCACAGCAGGGGCCGTGCCGTGCCACAGCAGGAGCCGTGCCGTGCCACAGCAGGAGCCGTGCCGTGCCACAGCAGCGGCCGGGGCCGGGCCGGCCGCTCCCCGCAGGTGTGCAGCTGCGCGGGGCGGCCAGAGGAGGGGGGTTTGTTTCCCCCTCTCCGACCTCTTGTAGCTGCCCAGTCCACGCAAGCAGTAGCTGCTTTCCTTCCCCCCTCTCTGGAAAAAACCTGTATGGGGAAGCCGCTCATCTCAGAAGGTGCTTTACTTTTCTTTTCTCGGTGCGTGCTTATGGCTTGTGTGAAATCCCCGGGGCGGCTGGCGGCTGCGAGCTGCTCGGGAAGGTGGCGATGGCGGCAGGCGGGCGGGGGGAGCGGGCAGTGCCTGCCCCGGCCCCCTCCCCCCCCACCCCGGGGGCGGCGGCCGCACGCCGCCTGGGGACCGCGCCGTTCCCCTTCCCCATCCCCGGAGGCTACGCTGGACTCGGGGCTCGGGCAGCCCTGGGGACCCCGGGAGAGAGGGTGGCTCCTCGGGACCCGCCTGGGCTACCCGGCTCCAGGCCGGGGCATTCCCGGAGCCAGACAGAGGCGAAGCCGCGGTTGTGTCCCGCTTCTGCTCCGGGGCGGGTAACGTAACTGCTTTGCACCGGGGATATTTTGCTTTGCAGGGCTGCCGGCATCAGGCTGGCTTGTGTATTGCGAGATAAAGCGGGGCTTTAAAGCAAGAAGGTAGCACACGTGATGTGGTACACCAGCCGCACCTGTGTGAAAGCAGATGGAGAAGTGATAAGTCCTGCGTGAATGTTGAGATGGACTGATAACGGGGCTCTTCTAGAAAAAAATCCAACACAAAACTAACAACAAACAAAATGCAGCGCTTGGGCTCTCTGAGGTAGGTTGGTTCTTACCTCAGTTGATCTTTGCTGAGCAAGTAAAAAGTCACACAGAGGGAGCCACCCGCCACCCCCCACCCCCTGACAGTGTTACTAGGGAAGATCTGTGTGAGCCTTATAAATCTTAGTGGTTGTCCTGGGTTTCTTTGATATCAAAGATGCTTGTAACAAAAGCTGCTGTAGCATGTAACTATGGGTGAGTGCATGCAGACACATGTGCCGGCTGTGGGGGTGAGTGCAATCCAAATATTGCTGGCAGCATATATGGTCAAAAGAGTATCTAAAAAGAGTTTGAAACAGTATCAAAAATAGCCTACAAAGAGTCCTGGGTCTCAGCTGTTTCAGTTCAAGCTGTCCAACGAACTGAGCAGGTGAAGCCATGTCTTTCTGGAGGGTCCCAGGGGCATTGTCATCACCCCCATGGAGCTGGACCTTAGAAGGTTGCGCTTAGAAATCATTGAGCTGGGGTGATTTCTCCCCACTAATGAACTGGCTTTCTGTGGGTCTTTTCAAACCTGAACTGGGATGTGATGGGGGGGTTAGTAAGCTGATGAAGGCATACATAATGGGGAAATGGAGAAACAGGGGTGAAAAGAGTGTACAGCATGGATAGATGAGAGGGGCTGCAGAGTGCAACTGGCAGGCAGTATTAGTCTACATAATACTTAAAGGACTTTTAGGAAAGGAGCAGGCTTAGTCTGCTTAAGGAGACAGTGTCTGAAGGAGCAAAGGGATATTGCCATTGTTGTGGGATATAGTGAATATTTAGCTGGTATTGGCCACCCTGCTCATGAGACATATTTTAGCTAAGTTACAATGGTCACAACAAATGAGTGCTGATAAAGCTCTGACACTATCCCACCTCATTGTCTATTGTGTTGCATCTTTGTGGCATCATCATAACAGTAATAAAGATATTTTCAACACTGCAGAGGCATCCATGGAGTGGCAGCAGCAGGCAGGTCACTGTACACAGGCCCATGGTCTCCCTGGTGACTTGTCACTCTTCACATAGGTGAAGAAATATGGACAGAAAAAGATGCTCCACTGGGAAAAAGGATGGTTGATTATCTGGAATATGACTGGAATATACCTACTTGTTTGAGGGAAAAAGGCAGAGTTGATATGGGAAGGTCAGGCAGGCCTCAAAGGGCATTTCAGAAGACAGCTGTCAGGTTCTGCGGGAGTGTCCCTTACCCCCCAGTACTGTATTAAGCTACAGGCAGTTAATGAGTTCTTAAACAGTTTTATCAACAAGTTTTTTATTAGGGCATAACTTCACGGGTGATGGGCTTGGGAAGAGAAAAATAGCTGAGCATAGCTGGACTTTCAGGCATAAGTTTTCCAACATTTCTTAAATATTTGTTTTCCTTTCATAGAGATAAGGGCAGAGACCATGAGAGCCCAAGTCCCATCAAGTAGGTTGAGATTCCTCAGTGGCTGAGTCATTTTTTCAGCAAGGACTTTAAGGCTGGATGTGTTGACCCCTTTTCAGTGTGGTACATTGAGGAACTGGAGCCAGGATCTTCAGCCTTTAGTCCTGATGACTCAGCAGATATGAGACCCCTTGTTTAGATGGGACGAAATGTCCCAAACCAGGATGATGATTAGAAAAGAAATTCTGCACTTTGTAGAAAATTAGTAAAGGAGATTATATAGGAAGAAGAATAGCACTGGAAGTATATAAAACATTTGAAGTGGAGGAATGGGTGGTGTGTAGATCTAGAAATCTAAATTAAAATAAATAGAAAAGGAGTGAATGCAAACCTGCAGGCTTTTCCTTTAATGGTGCTAGTGAGCAGCAAGTCAAATAGCAAAGAATAGTGTTGCACTTCATCACATAACTAGTAGGCAACTATTGACACTTCTATTTGATGTGATGGCAGTCATGGCACACAACACCAGACTTTTGGCTTTAGTGGGTGGGAGGGAGGAGAGAGATGTTCAAAGATGGTTTTATAAAGGCACCATCTCCTTTGTGAACACTGATTTCACTAGATAGTCACTGATAATGACCCAAGTTCAGGGCTGCCTCCGCCTGTGTGGAAAGTGGTTTGAGAACCATAATGCGTGGTTTTTCCTTCTTCTTTTTCTAAAATTATTGCTATGGATGTGAGGCCAAGAATTTGTAAGATGTTTGGATTTGGTGGCAGGAAAAAATGATTACATTTCTTTGGACTTCCAGGCAAAACCACATTCTGACCAAACATGACCCTCCCCCCCCCCCAAAAAAAAAAAAGCAGCTACATAATGATTTATTAATTTATCTATTTGCTCTGCTAGAAGCTCATATGTAGTCTAAAGCTAAAGGTTCCAGACACCTTTATTCTCGCCTGCAAAATCCTGTGGCTCTCCAGGAGAGGTGAGCTGAGGTTTAGCTATTGAGTGCTTCTTAACGGAAGGCTACAGGCTTGCAACACGGATAGTGATGCACAGATAATCTTAGGCAGCGTAGGTTCAAAGTTGATGTGTCTTGTCCCTTTGACCTTCTACCATTCCCTGTTGCTTGACAGTATCTGATTACCAGAGACAGGCTTGATAAACTTCTCTTTAGAAAGTCTCCTATCCTACACGTCCATAAATTGTAGATGTTGATTAAAATTATCCTGGTTACAGCAGCTAAGATTCAGCTATGCAAGTGAGTATCTGGTGGCTCAAAGCTCTTAGACTTAATCCCTGTGGGTATGGCTGCATCATATGTGGGGCTTTCCCAAAACTGATCTTTTATTTGGCAGTCCCCCTCACAAATCCACTTGCAGAAGGAAATCATTGCCAAGGCAACATCCTAAAGGTAGCACTGAATGTGCTTCACATTTATCAGAGGTCCTGACCAAAGACTGTTTCTGATGAAGATGCCTCCTAAACACACAAACTCACACATAGCTTTGCTAAGAGCAGCAGGTTTTCATGCATTTTCTTCCTAACTTCTGTCAGTATTTGAATTTGCTTTGGTAGCCATCAGTAGCCAGTGTGCGACAGTCTCTTGCTAGCGTTAACCAAGAGAAAGCCGGGGGCAGGAACTGGCTTCCTCACCACCCTTGCAGTGTGCCACTGCCTATTTGTGTCCCCTCGGGCAGGTCATGTCCCCATTTCACACAGTCCTGTCTGCGCTGAGAGTACTTTGCTATTGGGGCTTCTCCAGGGAAAGGTATTAATTAAAAATGATAGCTGTGGGTTTTAGCAAAAGCATGAGATTTACATAATTATACTGGGTGTCTGTCTTTTGAAAGGCTTGTGCATGTTTAGCTTCTCCTGCCCTCCCCAGGAGCTATGAAAAGGCACCAGCCAAAAACGTTTGAAGTCCTCCATAGCCATATGGGACATTTGACTTCTTTCTTCAGAAGCTATAGGCACCCATGTCAGGATGTGAAGAGTTGCTTTAGCATCTTTCCAGTACTCAGCTTAGTGAAAACTGCTCTTTTTGGATGGCCTCAGTGTCCCAGAGGGGCCTTGAGCATTCCTGTCTGGACAGCTCTGGCTTTCATGCACAAGTGAAAATAAGGCTGTTTAAAAAAAAAAAAAATAAAATAAAATAAAATAGTATCATGTATGTGAACACTGGCAGCTGCAGCCTGGCAAAAGCTGAATGCCCACAGCCTCAGCTGAAGATACATTTGAGTATCAAGCCTGACGGTGTCCCATGTTGTGGACCAGAAAGCAGGGTAAGGTTTCCTAAGTCTTCCAGATTTGTCAGCAGGAGGTGCAGGCGGGCACCCTCGATTAAGGTGTTCCCCCTGATTGCCCCTTTGGTTTCTTATAATACAGCTCAATCATCCTCATTCTTAGGGTCCTTATGTTAAAACCAGAATTTTTTGTTTCTATTAAATAGAAACTTTGAGTGACAGCTGTCAGTGGGCAATGATGGGCCCAAACAAAGCCTACCCATTCGTTTTCTTTCTGTGTTCTGAGGTCCACCAAGAATTCGGACCTAGTTTCTTGGACTGGGTTTATAGCACCCAATTTCCCCATCACTCCCTCTTTCAAGTTTTGTCCCACCCAGGATTTGCTGCGTCCTGAGATGAGTTCCCTTCAGCATCCCATTCCTGCAGGCTGGCAGGGGCGTCACAGGGCTTTATATTTACAGATGTGTTCCTGGGCCAAGGGACTCTGACTCTGCTACTTTAGCAGCTACTTAGTGCTGCTTTGGTTTCCTGGGTGTGGGTGAGGATGACTGGTTCTCCTGCACCCTGGTGGTCTCCCAGGTCTGGATGGAACCTCCACTGGTGCCTCTGCTATTTATTGCCTCCATACTGAAACCTTATGTGTTTCCCTCTTTGCTGCTGCTTGTTCTGGCATCCTGGATGAAGCTAATGGAGTCCTCTTAATCCCTTGTGCTTTCTAATAGCCTGCTGCTGGGCTTTGACTTGTACTCTTTGCATCTGGGCTAGCTGTGGGAAGGTAGAAGGGAGAAAAGGCATTTTTATCTCTGTGGGCGCCAACAGCTGGCTCTGCTCTACAAGTAATTCTTCTTGTGGATGGGGAAGGAAAGGACATCCTTTAGGTTGAAACAGCTGTGGAAGAAGATAACACTTAAGCTAAGCTTTGCAGCACAATTTGAAAAATGGATTTCTAATACTTGGGTTACTAATGCATTCCTGGACTGTGTGGTCATCTCTGTGTTCCTCTTCTCTTTCCCAATAGCTCCCACATTGTTCTTCTGTTTTACTAGTCTGGGTCTGTCATTCTACTTAACAAATGAGAGATGAGCAAGTTGGAAGGCCAAGTTTCATGAACTCCAGAATGGTGTGCAATGAGCACACAGGGAAACCTGAGAGGTATTTGCAGAAATAATCTTGGGCTTATGCATCATCTACGGAGGGTTGTGAGTCACCTAGATCCTGATGTTGCTGGACATATGCACAGTGATGTCTTTGCTGTCATGGAGCAACTCCAGCCCTGCAGAAGGACCTTCTCCTAAGAGATTGCCTTGCAGATTCGGATGGAGTTAGAAGAAAAAATGTCTCATGCTTGGTGGTGGGGCAGCATAGCAAGATCACTTGGTCTAGCATTTCATTGACAGATGAACAGAAATCACAAAAACGGTAGTGCTTTGAGTGCTTTTATACCTTTTTGTTAGAGTTGAAACAAACTTCTTCTACCCAGCTTGAGGTAAACCTGTCCGTTCTCTTCCTAACATACTGAAATCACCTCCACTGAAAGGCTTCCAGGTGGATATGAAGCATTGGTTTTATTTTGCAAAAAAAGGTTGGACCAGATGATCCTTGAAGTCCCTTTCAACCTGGTATTCTATGATTATTACATCTCTAGCATGCAACTGTCTAGCTTGACTGAATTAGTAGCTACATTAGATTTAGAAATATAGAAAAATTGTATCTGTATATAATGGAAAGAACACAGTAACGTCAGTAGTAGTAAGCAACTTTGTCATTCTGTACCGTATCTGACACAAAACTTGCCACGTGCCACCAGAAATAGTGCAATCCCCACAGACTTCACAACTTTGACCAAAATTGCTCTTGATGACTCGAGGATTATCTTTTTTTTTTTTTTTTTAATTTTATTTTTTTTTATTAGAAGGTAGCAAATTTTTAGCTGTACAGGAACGGTTGCACTTTCCCCTTTCTAGCATTCATGAATGCAACTCAAACTTTAATTTCTCAGTGGTTTAGAAGTTTTGATTCCTTTCCATGCTCTGTCAGCTTTCCAAACTACCATCCTGCCTTCCTTTTTGGTCTTTCCTTACTGAAGCTTTTTGAGTAACAAAACAACAGTAAGATGAGTGGGGGATTTTCTCTTTCTCTTGCTGAAGCTTCCTCATCTCCATATAGATGTGCTTGGCCTGTGAAAGGAAGATTAGTGGAAAGAAGGGAGCATGACTTTGCTGAAACTCGGTTTGATGCCTTTTGGGGACAGCACGAATCACCTGAAGCAGTGACTCTGGTGAACTATTTTTACTCCATGAAGGGGCCAGCCTTCTTGCCCTGGGCTGACAAGTAATGTACCAGGCCCCTGCAAAAAGACTGGCCATTTCCCCAGGAAGTTCTACACTATCTCAAAGCATCTCCTGACTCTGCTCTGAACACGTATCTCATTGTCACTGCCATACCTCTTACATGATGTCCGTGGCATTCTCACATTTGTGATGCAAGAGGTCACACTGCATCTGTGTTTTTTGGACTTGTGAGCCCTCCTTTCTGGTTTTTGAAGTCCACCAATACATTCCTGGATGTGTATGATGACCAAGCAGGCTATAGCTCGCATGATGATCACCAGCTTATACCTGCTCTGACAAAGAACTTTCTGTATCTGGTCTGATAAGAAGGCAGAGGCATCGAAATCCATATGGGAGGAATTAAGTGCTCCTCTGAACGGCTGGCATATGTACTTGACTGCCCGCAGGCTACTAGTTCCCTGGTTTTAGAGTAACAGCTGGGTCATTTTAGCTGTTTAGCAAGGAGGGACCAAACCACAAAACCTGCAGCCAGTGCTGAGAATCTGCAAGTGGATTACATTATAAAACTCTTTGGTTACATTTTTATGAGAAAATAAGGATGGAAAATTAATTAGGAAAATATCCAGGTTCCGTTAACTAGTTTGGCCATTCAGCAGGTGATTTATTTATCAGCACTGCTGGCAATACTTCCTGCTGGATCTTGGTCTGAGAGGACTAGGTCATACCCACAGCATCTGTATGTGGGCTGATATACATTGCTGTAAGAGAATGAGGGCAAATTCCATTGGCTTCTTTCTGTGAGTTTTTCTTTCACATTTGACCCTAGCTATTGCAGTTACTGTAATTAAATAAATAATGACATCCCTGCTATTTAACAGTTCATTCATGGAGATCATTCAGTATTAATTTTCACTGTTTTACTAGAGTGCCAAGTGTACATTTTTAAAATCACATTTAATTGAACATTTCTATGAGGTGTAGCTCTCCATGAGCCTGGCAGAGGGGTCAGAGAGACTGCAAGTTGACATCTGTGAGACAGTGGATTTCTGGAGGTCACTTGACTTATTTTTCCAGATTTTGCATCAAAACCAGTACTAAGCTTCTTCAATGCACTAGGGTTCCCCAAAGAGGTGGTGTGATCATGCACACACAGGCTGGTGAATTCCTTGCCCACCAAAAGCTGCCTGTGTGTGGGTGGGCTCCTGAGTTTGTGGTGGAGCGACACATTATGTGCCTGGTTTCAGGCTCAGATAAGATGCTTCTGCTTCTTTTAGATTATATGCCCAATTCTGTGTGATGTACATATACATATATATAATACACATACGCATATACCACCCCACACCCCCACACCTGAGTATTTTTATCGTTTGTGTCACTTTTTCCATATGTATCATATAGGCAGTCTGTTTGGACTAGAGGTGACATGTGTGCCATATCTTTGACTGTCGCCCCCCTTCCCCTAACTATATTAAAATGCTTTCGGAGTATCATCTAGGAGGCTGGAGTATTTTATTAGAGGAGTAAATGGATATTATGGCAGCAAAGCTGAAATCCCTTTAACACCTCTGCATCCTCGATGATCGTACCATTTTATAGAGGAATAATTAAAGAATTGCATTTGTCTCATTCCCATGGGACTGTATGACCATAAAGGTGTTGAGCCTGGTTTTATTGTTCACCCTGTAACATACAGGGGAAGCTTTCTTAGAAAAACTGTCTCTACAGCGGGAGCTGGGTGGCTGGGAATATTTTGGCTTAACACTCACTCCCCATACACTTCCCAAAAGTGTTATTTTTTTTCTGACACATCTTGCGCCTGAGGGGCAGCCTTGGCCGGGGGAGATGCTCGGAAACAGCAGGGTACTGTGCAGGGCTGCTGGGGAGGGGGCACCGCTGCCCCCCACACGTGCACCGGTGGCTGGGGAATGCCGGTGCTCGAACCTGGCCCGAGGCTCCGCTCTCTGGACCCCCAGGCAGCCAGCGCCAGTTAGGGGAGACAAGCAAAAATGTCGGTACTCATATAATTAGAAATTCGTCTTTATCCTCCTGGAGACAAACCACAGAGCTGGTGTCCTCCTCTGTGTACGAAAGCAGTAGTGTCAACTGTTTACAGGTTGTGATGTTGCTGCTTTCCCGTTTGGGGTCTTTTAGGATGGGGAAGTGGCAGCATTTGCATGTTGTGGGTTTTGGGAGGTATGTGGGCACCGATGGGCATTTCCTCCTTGCGACCTGCCAAAGCGCTTCAGTGCCAAGGTGCCAGATTCCCCATGTCAGTGGGTTATGATAAAGCTGCAGTGATACCCTGGCCTGAGCAAGGCTTCTTGGTATTTGGGTGGGGGTTTTTTTTGTGGTTTGGTTTTAGGTTGGTTGTTGGAGGTTTTTTTATTATTATTATTTTTTATCATTCATAGTGTCAGCAGGTGTCTGGATCAGAAATGGGAATTTTGTCACCTCGTTGGTTTAGACCTCGTCTCCAGCAGGTATCGTAGCTGCACGGAGGCAAGAGTGAATCACAGGTGAAGGACTCATTTCATCACTTTGCACAGATCCAGCAAGTTATAAACTGCTTATCACCACTGATCTGTTGGTTTGGAAGGTGTTGGAGAGGTGAAAGAGTCTTGCCCTTCTGCAGGCATCAAGTGCATGCGATGATTCAAAGTTAAAACACTAAGCAACTGACTTTGCTGAACTCACAACATCTGAGAGTCAGCTCAGTGGAACAATTTCATTTTTGCATCCAGTAAAAACTAAACAACTTAGTTTACTAGCTGTGTGTAGGAGGAGTATCATGGTATAGTTACAGTGTAGGAACAAGAAATCTCACTTCTTTTTTTGGCTCTACTACAGACATCCTCTCTGCCTTTGGGACAGTCTCTTCATCTCTTGGGTCCCAGATGAAAACAGAGTTATTCAATAATTTCATTCTTGTGAAAGGTGCTGCTTTCCACCATGAGAAATCCCTCCTAGAAGCAGAATGCAACATGCTCTGCTTGCTCATGCAGGTGCCATGTGTGCATTCCCATCCGGAGAGCTGACACCTCTGAGTATATCAGCCTCTGCATTTACTGCTTGCACCAGTTACTTTAGGTTCGTACTCTGGCATCTTTTTCACCAAAGCCCTGAATTTCAGTTCTGTTTCCACTGGCTTCAGGGGAAGGACCATTAATTCTCCAGCACAATGCATAGTTTTCCTATGCTAATATCTTCACTCTTTTTCTTTTTTCTTCACGTAATTGTGCCAGGAGGTGTTCTCATTTCCTTGCTAGTAATTTCCACTGTATTTAATTCGAAAGCAATGGCTTTGTCCCCGGAGCCTTGTAAAAGCCAAAGGCAAATCTACTGGCTTCTCTCTTTTTCCTCCTTCCCCATTTGCAATGTGTCAGCTTTTGTGGGAGGTGGGAGGGAAGGTACAGATGCTCTTGGGGGCTTTCTGTTGTGTTTTAAAACAGGATCTGAGCTTCAAATGTGTCTGGAATAATGTTTGTAGTGCAAAGACCAGACTGGCTTGAGAGCTGGCTCTAACTCCTTCTGAGTCCCCTCCTTCCCGTTGCCTGGGTTTGCTCTTTCTGCTATTTCTGGGCCAGCTCTTCAGGAACAGCCTGTTCCCCCTGTTCTGGGGCTCACCACCACTCCTCCTCCTTTTCCATAACACATGGGAGAAGATGCTGTCTGTAGCCATCACTCTGCTGATTGCTGCCTTGTAGCAGTGCATGCTAAAAAAGAAAATGCCCCTTAGAAAAGTTGTTTGGATCAGTCCATCTCTCAAGCCTTGCATGGGAGACTTACATGGGTGATCTTTTCACCAAGCTCCCCTTGGCTGTCTCTCCCTGTGATCCTGATGGCTCCTCATCCTTGGTGCGCTGCTCAGCTACCACTATGGGCAGCCAAAATGTGGGTGAGAGAACCCCATGTTCTTATCCTGACAGCATCCAGGACACACTCCTGGGGCTACAGCGTGGGGCTGGCCAAGGCAGCTAAGCCTAGACTAGTGACCCAGGTGTCTGTGCAGCCACAGCCTCAGGTGGCCCCCTCTTGACATGGGGCTCCAGAGCAGGAGATGGGCTTTTGGCCTGCTGCAAAACTGTTTTGCAATGTGATGGCCATGTGAACTTGCATGAAGGCTTAACCAGCTTCATCCAAGCCTTGCAAGCCAAATACTCTGGGACAAGCCCTGCTGATTTTCAGAAAGGGAAAGAATTATGTTCCTAGCCATGAGCTAGCAGCCAAAAGACGGTTCCTTCCGATGCCAGCTCCATAACATTTTAAATGTGGTGCTCCATGGATATCCAGACAACACAGACAAGATGTAGAGAAACAGTCCATGACAAGGTAAGGAAACTTTGATGACTGTAAGAGAATATCAAAGTGAATATTTTGAATCCAAATACAAGGTTTTCTTTAAAGAATGCTATCAAGTGGCCAAACTATTCAATAGAAACTTCTCTTTGAATTCAGAGTGCAGAGAAGATCTCAGAGCATCCGTGGATGGGAACTTCCTCATGAATCCCAGTTCAGTGCTGAAGGAGCACTGTTTTGGACAAAACTACTTTTATTCTCTTCTCATTCATGTCAAACAAACCTATATGAGGTAATACGACTAGTAGTCATTCCCAGTGATCTGAATGTTACCAGTGGACCTGCTGTCTCCTAGCAGTTGCACTGGCTTTTCAGCCTCTGCCTGTGGAAAGCCCCAGTGTTTCCTTCTGTTGCAAAATCTCATAATATTTTGTGGTCATCTTATTTCATTTTAATGCTATTTAAGTGATGTACATTTCCTACAGTTTTCACTTATTTTTTTGCCAATCTGCTACCTATATGAATTATCTGATGCTATTAAGATCTACTGCATGAAATGATAGATCAACATTTAACCTGAATCGTGTAATCCCATGAGACAAAAAGCCCAGGATATGGATCTAAATCACTCTAAGACGCTGAGTAAGAAGGACACCCCAAGTGCCATGTGAGTAGCAAAATTCTCATCTTTTGGCTCACCTTCTGATAAAGCTAAATGCTTTTCATGCCTTTTTCTGTGGTTCTGATGAGCTGGAGGGGTTTCAGACACCGAGCATTGTCCCAGGCTTACACAGTGCATTAACAGATAGTTTCTGTTGGGTGGTGGGGGTGGGCAGAAAAGCCCTTGTGTGTTACAATTACAATGCTGAATTCAATTGTGTTCTTGGAAAGGTTAATGAGAGCTCTGTTTAGGGTCAGGAACCTGAGACCAGATCCACATCAGTGTTCCAATATCTCTATTTTTCTCTGCTGGTGTCTGAATCCAAATGGAAACGAATGAGACTTGGACAGCCCTCTGAGGCTGTGAACCTGGCTGAAGAAATGGGGAAATAGAAAATCAAAATTACAACTTCATAGGGTTATTCAGCCAAGGAGAGTAAGGGAGAGAGGAGAAAAGTGGCCTGGAGACCCAGGGAAATGTGGTGTATGCTGAGAAATGGACAGTCATGAGATGTCTGGTCCACAGTGGTTTGGCTGCTTCTGGATCAGCTCAGCCATAGGGTCTGGCAGTCATCCTCAAGCTGGTAAATTCGCATCGTGTGAGACTTCCTTGAACTTGAATAGGCTTTATTTCTTCGTGGTGGCCTGGAAAGTGGATGCTATTGCTGATAAGTGCTGTCCAGCTGCCAGCACACTGGAGCCTGCTCTCTTCCCTCTCTGTACTTTGTTGCTGCAGAACTTGCACAGTCGAGGTCTTTCTTTTTTGTATTAAATCTCAACTGTTAATCTTCTTGGTAAATTTGAGGGGAAAAAAAGACAAGTTAAAAAATGAGCTTCTGACTCCTGATTCCACTTTCCTGTTGATACAGCTGTGTGTTTCCTACTGGCTCAGTAAACATTTTAACCCTTCAAATCTTGCAGTTGTGTTGCTTCAGCATCACCACTTTCTCTCATTAAAGCAGATTTCCCCTCTGGTATCAGTCCAGAGGAGCTTTCTGAGCTTTTTTTTTTTTTTTTTTTTTTGTGCACATCCCCACATGTTTATACATCCCGTTGTGGTTTAACACTTTGTTCACAAAGACCAGTATTTCCTCTTGTTTTTGGTGAAAACACTTCTCTCCTTTGAAACCTCCACTTTCTGGTGTTGTGTTCTGGGAGGAGAAAGTAATTATACCTTCCAAGTTTAATTCACAGTAATTACAATTCAATTAATAAATCCCAAGCAGAAGCGATGTACCAAAATTCTATAAACAGAATTTTTATTGAATAAGATGAGAAAGTATCTACTGGACTTCAGCTTGGGATAAATTATATGCCAAGGATTTTTCAGCTCTTCATACCAGAACAAAATCTTCATCGCATGTTTTCATTCTGGTGTTGCATGGCTATTTAATTGACGACGTTGGTGGTATCACATCCATTGGTGGGGAACTGTTGCATGCTGAGTGAAACCTCTCTGCTTCTGTATACCCAGGCTGAAGAATACTCTGGCTGTCAGATAATCATTCCTCTTATATGAACAAAAGGGAAAAACTTTGTCTTTTTGCTGAAGTAGATGGGTTGAGGGTGCTCAGCTGCAGTGTCCCCCGTTTGAAGTCCTACAGACACCTCTGAAAGTCATACTCAGCAAAATTAATATGCTAACAAGATGAATTCTTGTTTTTCTATGGGTGAACAGATAGAACTTTGCTCTTCTCAGGCATATCACCAGCATAGTGACAGGCTTATAGCCCTTTTAGCAGCTCTGGATTTCCTACCTCTCCCAATCCATACTGATATCCTCATAGAGGAATTCTCTTGGGATCTCCCTTGCCCTTATTCTCTGACTGCCATCTCCCTTGATGGCAGCTGCTCATTCCTCCATGGTCTGGGCAGCTCACAATCTTCGGTGTTCTTTTCTTGTAGCAAAAGGACCGTTACCACTCCTGTTCTGCAGGCCTAGGGAGGCTAACAGCTCAGATCAAATTGCAAAGTCACGCCCTAGTCCTTCAGACTGGAGTTTATCTTCTGGACCTTTAGCAGCCCTGAAGTTCGGCATTTTCTCTAGATGAGCTACTGAGTCTCTTGTGTGGTCAGTGCAGTGGTCCTGTCTGCTGGCAGCAGGGAGAGGTCAAGGCTTTGCATCCAACAGCTGCAACTGCAGCTTCTTGCATGGGGAAGCGGAAGAGAGTGGGGTCTTTTGTACATAATCTCACCAGTGCAAAACTTCCCACTGACCTGCTGAGGGAGCGTCTTGCCAATGTGGTAGCTGCTTATAACCAAATCTGCAGTCTTTTACAACACTGGACGGTGAGCTGGTGATTTGCTCAGTGACATCTTTGGAGCCATTGTGGATATGCGTTTGATTGTCAGTGGTTGTTATTTGGTGACTAGCTCTGTATCAATCTGACTGTGCAAACATCTGCATTTCATTAGCAACAATATTCTTTTAAGGCATTTATGTTTTAGTCATGCTGTTCTGGCAGCCTGACTGCAGTGACTGCGGGAAGCAAACAAGATGCATCCCTGTGCAATAACCATGTGGCTTGTGGTCTGCATTAGAAAGGAACATCCATTCTCTTAAGCAACTGCCATTAAATGCAAGTTGCTTACATTGTCTCCTTTTAGTAGTTTTACCTGTAACTATGTCTTACTGCATTGGTACCTCCAGGTCCCAATCAAAACGGATTGCCTCTCACTCTCCAGTGAGAGGAAATGTTCCCAGATAAACAAAAGTATATCTTGTGAGAGTTTTGTTGTTGTTTTTTTCTCTCCTTTCTTTCCTTTTCTCAGGGAAAGCTGATCAGACATCTCTGTTGTGCAAGAACTGAGTAGCTTCTACATTGACTGAGAAGGAAAAAGTTCTTTTTCTGCCTTTAACGGGATGAATTGATCCTCAGATGGCTGTGTACTCCAAAGTTTTGCCCTCCTGTTGGACTTGTCTGGAAAGCAGCATTTTTTTCCTTTCTTAAGAAAGAAGTGGAGGTTGGTTTGTTGGTTGGTTGGACCCGTAGCTCAAGTGAAGTTAATGACAGCATTCAGCAAATTAATAATAATGTAAAAACACTTCATGGTTTTCCATGCCTTATTAAAGTCACTCTTTGGAATTGCTTTATTATTTTTTCGTTTCACTGAAAGCAGTGATGATGTTGATTTCTAGCATGGTCCCCAGATAGGTTAGAGTCTCTTAAGAAGAACTCATTTATCTCAGATTGGTGCCAGCTTTAAGGGATTAGTTTCATATTAGATGGCACTCAGTTTGTGGACTTCTGATGGATGTCCTTTTTCATTCCCTTAGGCTCTGGCACTGTAGGGCATTGCACACCTCACCACCACTGAGACTGAGCTGAGGAGCTGGGTAAGAATATCAGTAGATCTCAGTTTCCCAGATGTCAAAGAAAGAGGATGCTTCATTCTACCATTCCCCTTTTGGTAGACTATGAACTATGTGGACAGGCTTGCCTCTTGTAACAGATCATAAAAATAACTCATCACGGGAGTGTCCTGAATCTGGTACATCTGATGATGAGTTCACTGAGTATATTCATTTTACAATCCCCTCCTTTCTGATTACAAAACCTGTACTACAATCTACTTCTGGGTATTGACTATCATCTAGAAAAGTTAACAAAATCCAGATTTGTTTACTGGTTTTGTTCATCCTCATAGCTTTATCCCTCATGACCTCAAATATCATCTGTGTGAAGGGTCTTTGTATACATGTTTTGGCAAGTAATGTCTTTGCTCCACATGCTGAGCTAGTAAATTCCTGGTCTTGTTCCAGGGACTTGGGGCAGATAAACTCAGCAAAGCTTGGGAAAAGGGGGCCTCTAGCTAATCACCACACTCCTGCTAAATGATCTCACCATAGATTTGGCAAGGTCATTTGTGCTAATCTCACTTTGAATTCTAATATGAGTTTACAACAATTCATCATTCCTCTAGCTTATGGGTCACCATGTTTCTGGCTTGCTGTCCACCTGGTGTGCAAGGGCACGGGCTCCCTTTCAGCCATGCTCCGCACATCTGAACCCATCCAGAGCTTGCAGCTACATTTCTGTTGAATCTACTGGGTTTATTTAAAAGTCTTTAGTCTTTTTGTGTGTGTGTGTTCTTGTTCTGTGGATTTTCACTTTTTGAGTCAGATTAAGAAAAAATGTTCAGAAGTGTTTGCTTAGCATTCTGCTGCTTGCTTCTCTTTTTAGGCATCAGATATTGTTGCAAAGGAACTCAGATTTCCTTTTTGAGAGCCTTTTCAGTACATTCTAAAACACAGTGACAAAATGTCTAATTAAATCTTTTGGGGTGATTTTAAGAGGCAGTTTATGTGACATTGGTACTCTGTGATATGGCTAAAAGCTTGATACCATATTCAGGAATAAAAGAGATCAGGAAGTTGATGTGTTCCCAGGGAATTAAATGCTTCAATTCCTTGGGGAAGTGATTTAAAGCAGCATCTGCTCTGTGCTGTGTATCATTTTATACTTTCCTTCAGATCCCTGAACCTGAAGTAGGTTATTTGAATATGTGTCTAATTGTGTGAATCAGTTTATATCACTCAGAGAAACGTAATAGGAATATTGGCTAGGATTTTGAAAGGGGCAGAAGGGACTCACATAATAGTGAAGACAGAAAACTTTACTGTTGAAAGTAGCGTGCCATGGCACTGTTTCTGTCCCACTGCTGATGTGACAAGGTGCCTGTAGAGTTTGTTGCGGGAGGAAGTAGACGTGTTCAGTTCTCTTTTCATCCTTGTGACAACACGGGCACGCCAGTTATTTCAAGTTTGTGGTTCACTCCTCACCCTGCCTTAACCATTTCATATGACTAACTTGCAGGGAGGTTTTGTGGTTTGTGTCCTGACTGTGTAAGTCTCTTTTTGCCTCTGCACCCTCAGCATGATAACAACACCCATTTGCTTCCCATGTATCTTAACACCCCTATGGTTCTGTTTTCAGAGATTTCCAGATGCCTGGCACTTGTTCAGAACATCAGTACAACCCATTGTCTTCAGCTCCATTTTCCCTTCCTTAATTGAAATACTACTATGCCTAGCTCAAAAAGTTTTTAGCACCATGAATACTTCCTTTACCCTCTTGAGTTTTCTTCTGTCAGACTTTGCACACTGTGCACAGTTGCTGATGTGGAGGGGTGCAGCTCTTGCCATCTCTTCAGTCTTCCCTATATCTGTCCAAATTAGTGTAATCAAACCCATTTGCCTAATAATCCCTAGATTTTTTAGAACACAGTCTGATTTTCATATACAGAGATTAAGGTTCCTTTACACTTCTGTGGCCTTATAAAAGAAAACTAACTTTTCTGTATTTCCCATAATGTTATCAGTATGTTGTAATTTAACCCGAACCAGCAACTCACTCATTCCCTCCACAGTGGGATGAGGGAGAGAATCAGAAAGGTAAAAGTAAGAAATCTTGTGGGTTGAGATAAAGACAGTTTAACAGGTCAAGCAAAACCCGCACACACAAGCAAAGCAAAGCAGGGGATTCATTCGCCGCTTCCCACGGCAGGCAGGTGCTCAGCCATCCCCAGGGCAGCGGGGCTCCGTCACGTGTAACGGGGACTTGGGAAGACAAATGCCAGGACATTGAACACCCCCCCATTCCTTCTTCTTCCCCCAGCGTATATACCCAGCATGACGTTCTATGCTATGGAACATCCCTTTGGCCAGTTCGGGTCAGCTGTCCCGGCTGTGTCCCCTCCCAGCTTCTTGTCCCCCTCCAGCCCTCCCGCTGGCAGGGCCTGAGAAACCGAAAAGTCCTTAACTTAGTATAAACATGACTCAGCAAAACTAAAAACATCAGTGTGTTATCAACATTATTCTCACACCAAATCCAAACCACAGCACTGCACCAGCTACTGAGAAGAAAATGAACTGTCCCAGCCATAACCAGGGCACAGGAACTCCATGTTACTTGTACCAAACACAGGAACTTGTTTTCCACTGTGGTACATCACGTACTCCTTTCTAGCTGCATGCAGTGAGCACCAGCGATTCAGTAAACCCTTGCACAGATGTTTCTGGGTATGGGAAGTTAAGTGCAATAAGCATTGGTCCATGATGTTTGGAAGTTAACCTGTTTATTCTCAGGGGATCTCATGTGGGTGATATCAGCTGAACCTGTCACAATACAGATGTGAAAGTATCACAAGGCCTCCCAGTATAGCAATATTGCTGTATGTGTTGAACATAGGGGTGTTAAGATATATGGGAAGCAAATGAGTGTTGTTATCACGCTGGGGTTTCTGGAGGTAGTGAGGGAGGTTCTGCATCTTTCATCCTTCACTTAATCTCTTTTTCCTATTCTGTCTGGTTTGAATGGGACCTGATCTTGGGCAAGGGAGATTTTATCCAGCGGTGAATCCTTCAGGTTCTTCCTCTTTGTACGTTCCTGATAATACTTTCTCCTCTTCTGGACCAAATTATATCCTCTAATGTCCTCTTGTCATTTGTGAACTCTAGGTACTGCAGCTCTGCTTTGGCACTTGGCTGGGAAGAGGAATAAATGTTGCACTCCAGGAGAAAGACAGAAAGGGTCACATTTGATTGCTCCACATCCTCACTGCTGAAGCAGAGAAGCTGTCCCCACGCCCTCAGGCTGTCTCTGTAGTGGGAAGCAGAAGAGAGGATGGAGCCAGAAGCACAGTAGACCTAAGTTGGGCCATGTGGAGATCAAGGCACAAGACTTGCCCTTGCAAGCACAACACAGGAGTCACATGGATGGGCATTGATGGTACTTTAGAATCACAGCATTACCCTTATTCATTCCCACTGTAACATCCAATCTGATGATATCCCTCTCCCACTCTGGGTCTGGTTTCAGTGATTTGCTGGTTTGGTTTTCTAGGAACAGTCGTAAGCACTAATAAGACTCTGGTTGAACATTTTGGTTCCATGATTTTGTGAAGGAAAGCTGCTTTCCTCCAAGAAGTGTGGCCAGACTATACCCAGATCTGATGACCAGGCTGAGGCAGATATTGATGTGGATGCCTTTGTTCCAAATGTACAAATGCTGCTCTGCTGATGTCTGCACACACAGAGCTAACTCACTTCAGATGCTATAAGAGGCTTTGGCCTTGATTTCGCCTGGCAAAGGGAAAGATAAATCATTTCAAGCTGGGTCCAAATGTTCTGCAATCAGACTCTGAATTAGCTTCAGGTCCTCCTAGAGTGTGCAAAAGTCTGGTGTCTTTTGTTGGTCCTAAGGCTGTTGCTGACCTATATGTCTTCCATCTGCATTCTCTATCTAACAGATTTCATTAAATACTGCAAGCTACAGTTGTGACAATATGCCATGCTTGGCTCAAAAATATCCTTTCATGATGGGACTCATTACCTGGAAATGCTGCTGTTTATTCAGACAAGTTGTAGGTTTCATATGATTTTTAGTTAACCATAGGGATGTAGCAATGCAGTCTTACTTCTCAGCTTTCACTGAGAGTCCTGAGGTGGCTTTGATATAATGATACAGCACTATATTAAGTGGCAGTTATGTTTTTTTGGATAAAGCTGTGCATGCCGTGTGTTCCAAAGGGGCCATTAAACTAGCAGTAGCAGCAGCTTCTCTTTCCTTCTGTTTCTTGAAAACTTTCAGCTACAAGACCCTATTTCTCATAGGTTTCCTATTATCAGATAAAATAATAATTAGCTCCTAAATAGCATTTTTAGCTGTGGTCATGATATCAGAGGGGATGGACCTGCAAAATAGAATTCTTTAGTCTGCATTAAATGCACCATTTAACAAAAAGATTAGTTTTTATTTCTCTGCGCCAGAACCAGACTTTAGGTGGCACAACAAAGGACCAAACTGATGAAGACATCTTATTGTTTGTTTGGCTTTATGGTCATATTGTCATAATCTGCATCCTTTATAGGATGAGGTGGGGAACATTCCCACAGAAGACAAGGAAAAGGCTGAGGTACTCAATGCTTTCCTTGCCTCAGTCTTTAATAGTAAGACCAGCTTCCCTCTGGGTACTCAGCCTGGAATACAGGGATGAGGAGGAACAGAATAAAGTCCTCACAGTCCAGGAGGAAACAGCTGGTGACCTGCTGCTCCACTTAGATGTGCACAAGTCTATGGGGACAGATGGGATCCACCCGAGGGTACTGAGGGAGCTGACAGAAGAGCTTACCAAGTTGCTCTCCATCATTTATCAGCAGTTTTGGAAAACTGGAGAGGCCCCAGCAGACTGGAGGTCAGCCAATGTGATGCCCATCTACAAGAAAGGCAGGAAGGAGGATTCGGGGAACTACAGGCCTGTCAGCCTGACCTTGGTGCTGGGAAGGTTATGGAGCAGATCATCCTGAGCTCCATCACATGGCACATGCAGACAACATGGGCATCAGGCCCGTCCAGTATGGGTTCATGAAAGGCAGGTCCTGCTTGATGAACTTGATCTCCTTCTACAGCAAGATGACCTGCCTAGTGGATGAGGGAAAGGCTGTGGCTGTTGTCTATCTGGACCTCAGTAAAGCCTTTGGCACCATCTCCCACAGCATCTCCTGGAGACACTGGCAGCTCATGGCTCGGATGGGTGTGCTCTGTGCTGGGTTAAAACCTGGCTGGATGGCCGAGCCCAAAGAGGGGTGGTGGATGGAGTTACATCCAGCTGGTGGCCGGTCACAAGTGGTGTGCCCCAGGGCTCAGTACTGGGGCAGTCCTGGTCAATGTCTTTATCGATGATCTGGATGAGGGGATTGAGTGCACCCTCAGTAAGTTTGCACATGACACCAAGCTGGGGTGGAGTGTTGATCTGCTTGAGGGCAGGAGGCTCTGCCGAGGGACCTGGACAGGCTGTATTAATGGGCCCAGGCCACTTGTATGAGGTTCAACAAGGCTCAGTGCTGGGTCCTGCACCTGGGTCACACCAACCCCACACAAGCTGCAGGCTTGGGGCAGAGCGGCTGGAAAACTGTGAAGAAAAGAACCTGGGGGTGCTGGTTGACAGCCGGCTGACCATGAGCCAGCAGTGTGCCCAGGTGGCCAAGGAGGCTGACAGCATCCTGGCCTGTATCAGAGACAGTGTGGCCAGCAGGACAGGGGCAGTAATCATCCTGTACTCGGTGCTGGTGAGGCTGCAGCTCGAATACTGTGTTCAGTTTTGGGCTGAACTGGATGTAAAGGTGCTGGAGTGTGTCCAGAGACCAGCAATGGAGCTGGTGCAGGGTCTGGAGCACGAGTCTTATGAGGAGTGGCTGAGGGAATTGGGGTGGTTTAGTCTGGAGAAGCGGAGAGTCAGGAGGGATCTTACTGCTTCTCTACCACTACCTGAAAGGAGGTTGTAGTGAGGTGGAGGTCGGTCTCTTCTCCCACATAACTAGTGACAGGACAAGAAGAAATGGCCTCAGCAGAGGTTTAGATTGGATATTAGAAAAATTTTCTTCACTGAAAGGGTGGTCAAGTGTAGAGGACTGAAAGCTGTGGGTTGATTAACACTGATAATCTGCAGTCGTGGCCTTGCCTCCAAGGCAGTGGGTTGAGGGACATGGATGATGTGCAGCTGTAGCTCGTTCTTGACAGGTGGCTAAATAGCCCTGAGGAGTGTGGGCTGGATGGAGGAGCAGCAGTGTGGAGAAAGGAGGGACAGCATAATCTGACTGATGGCAATGCCTTGTTGCAGCCTGATAGCTTGCTTGTGCTGCAACACTTCAGCAGTGGTACAGGCTGC
Organism: Falco cherrug; assembly: GCF_023634085.1. Taxonomy (NCBI): domain Eukaryota; kingdom Metazoa; phylum Chordata; class Aves; order Falconiformes; family Falconidae; genus Falco; species Falco cherrug. The sequence goes on from NC_073699.1 coordinate 1,814,640, forward strand.
CCAGGGAAGTGGTTGAGTCACCATCCTGGGTGGTATTTAAAAGACTGTAAATGTGGCAGTGAGGGGCATAATATAGTGATGGACTTGGCAATTTTGGGTTAACAGTTGGACTTGATGATCTCAAAGGTCTTTTTTTGATCTAACTGGTTCTATGATTCTTTATTCCATGTGTGGTTTTGGAGAGGTGTGTATTCACAGGCTGGCAGGAACGCTGGTTGTCAGTGTCCTCTGGAGGTGTTTAATCAAACAGTTGAGGATGAAGATTTGAGAGCTTCCCTGGATGACCTGTCATGGTGTTGCACTGCTCTTCGAGTGGAGAAGTTGCCTTCCTCGTGTTCAGACTAAACCTCCCCAACTACGTTTTTATGGCTGCTGCCCATTAGTATACCCTCTGCTACCACTGAGAAGAGTGGACTGATACTAGATCAGTCATTAACCTCTTTGCCAGACTACCCAAGCCCAGCTCCCTCAGCATCTTGTCATGAATCATGACCTTTAGGTCTCTGACCATCTTGGTTGCTATCCTCTGTACTGCCATTTCCTTTATATCCCATTTAAAGTGAGGGTTCAAAACCATAGCTCAGAAAGTGAACTAGCTATTGAGATCTCACCAAGATTCTTTTCTATATTCCATCTAAACAAAGTGGCAAAATGAGAGCAGGTAATTAGCCCTTAGTATGGTTTTTCAAGGAGGAGGATGCTTTGACAGTTGGAAAATTAAGTGATCAACTTGGAAAGGCAAAGCTGGGGGGAGTAACAGTCGAAACTTGACTTGGGAGGAAAACTACTACTTAGAGGAGTAGGGATGCGCCACTTTGTCAGTTCATCAGCAGCTCTAGGGAAGTACAGGTATTAGGTCAAGCCAAGTGTTTCAGATTTGAGATTGTAAATACTAGCGAAAATGAAAAGTTGTTTTACATCAAAATGTTCTGCATTGGAACAGAAACAGAAAATTGTTGATACTTGAAAATGCAAATTTCTGGTTTTATTAGAAAAATCATGAAAACCAAGATGATTTTGAGAAATGCTATGGAATCTGTGCTAGTTTACCATGGGAGAAAAAAATAATAGTAGTAGAGATTCTTAATTTGACTTTACTTTTTTGCCCAGCTTGGGACAGAGTGTCCCCAAGGGAGTAAGAGGACAGAAGGCATCTTTCCTCTTGCTTTCAAGGCTGTGACTTGAAATAAGCAAATGCTGAACGTGGCTAATTGCAAAGTAAAACCTCTGCCCAAGCAGTCTGCTCTTGTCTCAGAGCTGGAACTGTGATGCTGCTTTTGTTTCCAGCTTGTGGCTCGTATGTCAACATCATTCTGTACAGTTTTAGGATGGTTTGTAACCCTATGACCTTGTATGGTCCAAATGCACTTTCCACTTTCCTAAAATCGAAGTCTGTCTGCTTGTCCCTTCTGGAAACTTTCCCCATCGCTCCTCCAGATGTTCCCTTTTACTTTTCAAACTCTAGTTCAAGCTAGTTTCACTGGATGAGCTCATTAGCTGCACAAACTGAACATGTGCAGTGCAAGACATTAAAATGTTCTTAGAGCACAGAAACTAGGCTGTTTGACATCCCGATTAGTGGAGTCTGTGGTGGCAGTGTCAATTTGTTAATGGTGTCCAAACATTTTTAGGTCACCCGGTTCTAAGCAAGTGCTACTCTTAATTGGACAGCATGAAACTTTTCAATATGAAATGGGACTTATGAAACATCAGGTTGCTTTCTAACAGGAAAGTTCTTTCCCTGTGAACACTCCATGGAAAAATGTGAAGAAAATGTGAGTGCCACGCTGAGTTTGCCAGTATAAGCAATATTTTGGCAAAGAAGTGAATGTATGCAATCTTTACTCTGTAATTGTCTAAACTGTTCCAAACATCTGCCTACATTCTTCCCACAGATACATTTCCCAAAATAAAGTTATTGGAAGTTGATTGTTCATCACTCATAGATCCACAGAAATATTGATGTTTGACTCACTGTGGATATTTTATTTTCTTAGGCTATTGAATGTTATACTTCATGCAGAATGTTCCTTTCTGCTCAGCCTACAGTGCACAGCAAGAATAAATCCCGCTGGCACCTGACATCTATAAAACTGTCTTATATTTTCTGGGTTCAGAGTCTGTTTTCTTACAGTATGCTCTCGAGATTTCATGTTTGGGATCAATTTTAATGAGGTATCTAGAAGCTCATGCGTGCTCTGAGGAAGCTGAGCCCTGAATAATCATATTTTCCTCTTACCATTACATGTCCTGCAGAATCTGATTTATATCTCTGTACTGATGCTAGCTTACTTGTCACTAGTGTTACCTTGTGATAGTTCATGAGCATTCATGGGGACTTAGGGATTTGTAGCAAGAGTGTAACAGGGAGGAAGTCCTGATAGTACAGTGATTACTACTGATCTTGCTGTAAGAACTGGCTTTTTGTTGACCCATCTGTTGTGGGTGTAATAATAATGCGAATATTCAGCTTAGAAGTTCCAACTTAGCAAGATCGAGAAAAAAACCTCTACCCTGAGGGCCTGGTTTAAACCCACTGATGTAAGCCAGGTCCTGTTTTCATTGCTAATGCGTCCATCTCCCTGACATGCATTAGGAGTTGTTAACCTCTGTCTGTTCTGAGATGAAACTAAGCAATCTCTATGCTTGCCCAGGGATGGAAGGGTATGTGGCTTTATTTAATAGATTGTTTCTATTTCATTTGGTCTTTTCATTTCTGCTTCTTTATTAAGCTCCAGGCACTGTGTTCCCCTGTGAACTGTGCTACATCAGGTTAGCATTAGGATTTTTGCAACAGTGTGAGTGTGGATCTGAGTGTCCTGGGATGCCTTTTGAAATCATTTTGGTTAATGGGAACATTTAGGGTGGTACGTGGTGTTGGCGTTGGCTCTACAGGCGTTTCTTCTTGTATTGTCTAAACAGTTCAGCCAGTAGGTGGAACCAGGAGAAAGCAGATGTGTTGTCTGGCAGAGAGACAGTACAAACGCACAAGCCTTTCCTGGGAGATACATCTCTCGGTGCCTGCTTAAAGTGGTGTTTGTAACTGCAGTGTCCCTGTTTGGGACAGCCGAACTGCAAAATCTGGAGTTATTTCTAAACAGTGACAACCCGATGCTCTCAGGCCTTGATGCATGAGCACCCACCAGTAAGGATGTTTGGGTCAGTCTGCAAATCAGCAGATTTGATCACACAGTAGTAAGAAGGACATTTTAATAAAGATTTCCTCACTGACCGTTTTCTCTTGTGAATGTGTCAGAGATGCAGGACAGGAGATAATCCAGATCACGTTGTATCCCTCCATCAGTGACATCTGGCATTTGCTCAGAAAGGCTGGCATTTGCTCAGAACTGTAGGTTAAAAATATTCCTTTAATGTGTTCTGCTGTGGGAAATTAAAAGGGGTCCACCCACTGGCATGTGCCCTGCAAAACACAGCTTGTGCAGCTAAGAGTGAGCTCAAAAGTCCTTCTTTTAGAACAAATTACCACCAGGGTGAAAACAGCAGGAGGTGATGAGGTACAGTGGTTTGAGCAGACCTCTATCTGCCAGCTTCCCATAACCATTTCCCCAGCTCTGCCAACAGCCAGAGGAATTGAATTTAGAAGTCACTGTCCTTTCTGGACTTTTTCCCAGTAATAAACTGGAAAGGAAGAACATGGATAGCTTCTCCCCACCTTCACCCAGCTTATCATAATGAGAAAAATACTTGAAAGAAAAAGGCTTTAAGAGTGAGATCTTGCGGCACTGAAACAGTGAATCAATACACATGAATATATTTTTAAACACGTGTAAGAACTGGAAGCAAAGGAGTATATTGCAATGCATCTAGGACTTTGCTGCTTAAAAGCAAAGCTGGAGGTTTCCTTATGCATCATGTAAAAATGCTGCTGTATATCTGGCTGGCTTGCAATTTGGACTGTATACGCTAATTTCAACACCGTAACTTGGTCTTTCCAGTTTTCAAAACTAAACCAAACCTACAATTTGTGTTTTCTGACAAATTGAAAATAGACTTTGCCAGTAGGTAGAACATGCTGCTAAAATGCTGCTATCCATTTTATATCTTTAAGACTTGCATAGTAAAACTGACGGCTACTAAAAATACTGAGTTTGTGGCCATGGCAAGCAGTGAGTCATTTTTTATTTTGTCCTTCTCTCCTCTTGAATGTGAATACAGAAATCAGATGCAAATTGTTGCTAGTGAAATAGTATTCTTTGCAGATTCAGAAAGAAAGTAATTTTGGAGCTTACCAAGCATAAATCAGGAGCAACTTTAATAGAGAGTTATCAGTCATGGCACGGTGAGAAAGGCTTCATCATTTAATGAGAATAGGCTTGTACCTCCAAAAGCAGCAAAATTAGAGCTCACTAATAACTTGTGATGGAATATTTTCTCCTTAGCATCCAAAATAACAGATCTGCAGACCCCAAGATTGAAGAGTAATTATATCAAACAAGTTAATTATCAGTACCTGGAAAAATTCATTTGCTAGCAGGCACATTCTTTTATCTTTCTGACATCTTAAAATAAACCTGTCAAACCCCTACCACCGTGCTTCTTGGTGTTAAGTTTCTCTTCACTCTCACTTTGGATTTCTTACAAAACTATTGTCCTCCAATACATTATATTAGCCATGAAAGCATGATTCTTGAAAACTTAAATTACATGAGGGGCTTGTTTGTTTGTTTGTTTATTTGTTTCTAGTTAAGTATGGCCATTGATGAATACCATTACAATGTGATTTCCTGTTGATAGCACCTGTGGAAAGGGTTGTCTTTATTGTGGTGTTTATAAAACATTATTCAGGATGACATAACCATCATACGTATTAATAAGAAAGTGTCTATAGCCCAAAATGTTCTGCAACATTGAAGTAGTAGGGGTGAATGACTTTGTCAAAGGGGTTTAGATATCCCAGTGATGACAGCTGACCATGGAAAAGGAAAAGACAAGAATTTCATAAATCTACCAAGTGTTTCTCCCATAGCAAAACTGAGGGACTGAGGAACGGAGAGGAGGAAGGCCTGGAAGCTGTATAAGTTGTGCACTTGTTCTAGTGTCCAGTAGACAACAGTTTCCAACGGTTAGGTTTTGGCTGGGTACTGATGGAGCCTAAGACATGATGCCACTTTCACCTCTCCATTCCTTCCCCATTTGTGAAATAGGGGAGTCAGAGTATTTTGACTCCTGTTCACACTGATTATTTAAAGGTGTTCATGTAGGCCACACTAAATGTCCTTCCCGTAGCTTACTCAGCCACACCACAGGACATTTCAGCAGGCACATCCGAGAACCACAACAGCTAGTGACCCCAATCCTTTACAAGAATTCAGCCTCAGTCCTTCCATATGAACTAAACCCATAGGACTAGTAGGGCTCCTCTTTGCTACTGTGTGTTGATTCACAAACACTTTCTTACCTTTCATATCTACACAGAGTAGAAGCTGTTCGCTTGCTCCTGTTGACAACCGAAACAAGGGACTGTGAAGGGATTTACTTACAGGGTTGGGCTGTGGCAATGTGCTCTTTAAATAGCTGTGTGACTTTTCTCTCTGTGTCTGGATTTGATTATTAAGCACTTTTTTAATGATCAGCAACCAAGTAAATAGGCTTATTGCACTTGAAGAGGCCTCTTTTCTCAAGTGACAGATTATTGCACCTTGCTGAAATTATTGTGAGTGGAATGAAAAATACTACTGTTTAAAGGCCAGGGCTTTTCATTGATCTGAATGTTCCTCTTTTAACAACTTTGGCAGCATCAAGGAGCCTTAAAGTGGGAGTAAATTATATTGGTATGTTTTAGTTTAAACATGAGTTTAAAGGTGATTTTAAGCCAACTTTAAGGCCAGCTCTTTGTAAAGGGGGCCTTAATGGAATTGGGAATTATGCCCAGAGCAAACACATTGCCTGTTTGGCAATGATTAGCAATGTGTTAACACTTTTGTGCGCTAAATACAGGGTAACTAATTACTGACATACTTAAATACACCTTCAGATACAGCAGTAGAAGGCTCAGGAGTGTACTTCAGTAAAATTTAAGTTTGCTAACAAAGAAGGTGTAGAAGACAATAAAAGAGCTTTGCAGAGGTATCCAGCTCATCGGCTGTGGGTCTTTAATTCTTGGGGATGCTTTTCCCCACAAAGTCTTGGGTTAAGGCATTTTCTTCATGCAGAAGTGGTGAAAAACCTTTTGTTTGAGACATCTGAAACTGTAAAGAGGACAAAACACTGGAGAATATATAGTACAGTACAAGGTAGCCAGGAATGGAGGGGATTCCCTTAGTAATTTCAGGATCTTGACTTTCTTTGTCTGAACTTTGTAAGGTTCCACACTTACTCTTTGCAGCCCTCACACCTTGTCACCAGAAAGAGTTTCTGGACCACATGTGCCCAGGCAGGGTCATGTTCCATCTGCTGCTGATAGCCTGTAAATAATCACTTTTTTTTTTTCTGTGCCTGAGCTACTGTGCCCTGCTTGACCCCCATGTGCAGCTCAGGTTTTCTGTGCAGTGATCCTGGTGGAAAAGGCACAACTCTGCTTTGTCACTGGGCTGGTTTGCACCCTTCCTGCACCACAAGAACAGCTGGTGCTGTTAAATGTCATCCAGAGTGTGCTCTGCAGGGACTGGAGAGTGCAGAAGGCAATGAACTTCTGCTCTCTGTGCATTTTGCTATGCGCTAAGGTACACCAGCACTCCATTACCTTAGTAATAGTGACCTGAATGTGCCTACTGCAGTACCATCACTGCGTTACAGGAAATCCCTTTTCTGTTTATTCCTGATTTACCTTGACCAGATTTTTTATCTGATTATCAGGTTTGGAATTAACTTGCAGGGGTTTTTTTCTTATTTGCAAAGGAAATGGTGGTCAGGAAATGGAAACTTGGCAGCATCCTCCCCATAAAAGTTTTCCTTCCTTGCTCACCATGCTGGCAAATATTTGTGCATGGCTAATGTGAGAAACACTAACATTATGAAGCTTCACTTATGCTCATCTGACTTATAGGTCCCACAATATAGGACAAAAGCATGTGCCAAAAGGCATAGGTGGAAAATCACTGCAGAAGCATCCCAGTTGCTTGACTGTGTGGGCCAGGGTAACATGATGGGAACTACAGTGTGAGGCCTGGAAAAGCCCATCACAGACAGACCTAGGAGCCCCATGACTACTTCAGGATTCACAGAGACCATTTTTTCTGCTGAATATAGTAGTCTAGACACTGTGAAGGGTGGGTAAGGGTGGTTTTCAGAGTGCCTACAGGAAATACATGACTGACTTGAAGTTAATTTTTAAATTATTATTTTAATTTTTTAAAAAATGTTATAGCCATAGTGTAGCTTCATTTTTTAGGACTGGAACTCTGTCAGGGAGCTGAACTGCATGTGTGTGGTGTTATAGGGGTGGAGAAAAGCAAAGCATTTTTCAAAGAGAGGTGAGTGAACTTGTATGTCATGATATTCGTAGCTGGTAAGCCACATTCTGGTTTTAAAGGTTATCTTTTCCATTCTCTAACCTCATCTATACTCCAGTCCAAGTGCTAGAACACTGCAAGGCAGCAGTTGTTGTGGTATTAGCAGTACTGCAAGAAGAGATGAAATGGCCAAAGCATCCTCAGGAGGTCTGTGATGGAGTGCTAAGCCTGTGCGTTTCAGTTCACCGTCACAACACAGAGGTTCATGACTGGGTGTCTGTAAGGATGGTGGGCTCACAGCCTGCTCACAGTGCCTTCATGTATTTATGGAGTCCTGCATTTTGGTTGCAAGACCCACACAAATATGGATAAGTCTGAGTAAGATGGGTCCAAACAGGGCCACATGTGCCTTCACTCTGCAACACGATGACCTTCATCTTGCTTCTTGACCTGAAGGGCAGTAACTGTTGTGTGAAGATGCCTTTGAGTAGCCAAGAGGCCCTAGAGCTGTCAACCAACAGGGACAACAGCTATGGGGTGGCACAATCCTTTGCCAGAGCCAAGCACCACGAGGTGACAGAAACTGGACCCGTCACACCCTCCTCTCATGTGTCAGAAGGGGTTTGACATGTTCCTACATGGAGAGAGACCTCTGTTTAGAGAGGAAAGGTCTGGGGAAGGCTGAGTATCAGCTGGTGGGGGCTCTGCAGTTTGTATGCCAGTCCAAGCTGCAGAGCATTTGCCCTTGGCTGGCATCTGAAGGGGTTTACAAGGGAGCAGTGACCTCTCCCTTTCCATGGCTCATTGACGTTTATTTTTTGGTTTCCTTGCAGCCTCTTTAGACCCAGGGGGATTTTAATTGAGGACTAATCACCGCAGGGGTTGCAGCCCCTTTTTCTCTGGAACGCTTTCCAAGCTGTGCTTCTTTGTTTGTAGGCCATTGCCCAGACCTCCACCACCATGACCCCTGCCGTCCCTGCCATGACAGAGGCCTACACGCGGACTCAGTACTGTAAGTGGCCATGCGAGTGTCCGAAGTCTCCACCTCGGTGCTCGGTAGGTGTCAGCCTGGTCACAGACGGCTGCGACTGCTGCAAGACATGTGCCAAGCAGCGTGGAGAAAGTTGCACGGAGGCCGACACCTGTGATTTCCACAGGGGCCTGTACTGCGACTACAGTGGAGACAGACCTAGGTACGAAATAGGAGTATGTGCACGTAAGTGATGTACATATATTTTTGACTTAGCTATACACTGGCAGCTCTCCCCAGTCTGAGCAATGGTTGAGATTTAGCTTATGAGATACCTGACTGTCTGAGCATCAGCTTCTCCATTCATCGTCTTCCATTTCCTTACAGCTGTAGTCATTCTCGGGGCAGTTGGCTGGATGAGAAATGACATCCAAACTCTTGCTCTTTGAGTTGGCTGCAGCCGAGAGCAAGGAGCAACGAGCATTTGAAGGTCTTCAGGTTGGCAAGTAGATGATTCTGTATTCCCCATAACAGGAGGAGGTGCTGTAGTGGGTTAGGGATGAGGGCGCCTACATGAAAACCATGACAGTAAGGGGATGCTTTTGTCTTATTCCCAATAGTGGGTCCCTAGGAAGGACAGCACATGACATCCTGTCAAGACAGTCAGGAATTAATCATCTAGCAAACTTTCCTGGTGACGAATTAAGGTCTGAGCCTTAATCTTACAATGGTTTCAGTCACATTAGCTACCACGAAGCAGAAAGATTACTTCCTGCCTGTCATAACAAACGCTTGGTGGCATAATTCATGTGGTTGGAATGCTTTTATTCAGGAAGAAGAAGAAGAAGAAGAAGAAGAAGAAGAAGAAATGAGGTAGTGTTTTGTGTGTCACGGATACATTCACTTGTTCAGAGATCCAGAACATGGAAGGAGTCTGATCTGCTCATAAACATCCTAAATGATTGAAAGTCATTACTCTGGGAATGATTAAAAGGGAAAGCATCCAACCACAAGTACAGTCACACAGATAGCTGATCAGAAAGGATGTCGACTGTTTAGCAAGTTAGTAGTACATACTGGTTATGGCTTTAGGTTCATAAACAGGAAAAAGCCTTTTAGAGGGACAACCTTCTAGGCTGGAATATAACCATGAATGCATGGGGTACTAATAGAAAAAGTAAAGGGGGAAAGAAACATGGAGGAGAGTCGATTGCGAGATCAATAGCTAGAATAACTGGTCCATAGGAAAGATAAAAGATTGCAAACAGTGGGCTTCAATAAACTTAGAATATCAGCAGAAGTTTCATCAAGGGGCAAGTCTGAAGAGTAAAAGAGCTTCAGGGTAGCTGGCAGTTTCTCACAGAAATGATACCAGGGGTTGCTGTTCCTTAGCAGAAGAATGGGAAGTGGAATAAGAAATGAACTTGGCTTTGCATCAGCTCAGCCACAAAAAACAAACATGCAGAAAGTGCAGTCTGACCAGATTTTGGTAGGATACAGGTGAAATACCAAAAAGAGGAGGTATGTGCAAGGAGCAGTAAACTTAAACAGTTATTTTCAAGATTAGAAAGGATCCAGGATTAGGAAAAGAGGATATGAGATCATCCAAATGTATTGTCTGGAGTGTGTGTGGAACATTCATGGAAGGTCTGTAAGAACAGGTTAGACAAACATCTGACAACAGTGACATCGCTACAGCTGGCCTTGAGTTGGGAGAGGAAAACAAGCTGAATGTTGTCTCAAAGCTACCTCAGCCTTCCTAGGCCTCTTTAAAGACCTTCACATTGCTCCACATTGATTTATTTAAATGCTTGCTTTCTTAGCTGGATATTTTTGGAGGTTTTTTTTTAGTCCTCCCATACATCACAGGCATTTGGTATTCCTGTGACAACAGCACTGTGATGTAGGAAGATTGATCTCCAGCTTCTCCAGTGACGTCTGGAAGGATTCCCAATCTGCACTTCCACATCCTTACTGCCAGAACTATATATCCCCTCCTATGTGATACTCACGGTTTTACGGTGAGGGCCATTGCAGTGCGCAGAGCTGAGGGGCATGCAAAGTAGGTCTGTCCATGGTTAGGACGTGAGGTGGCTTGTCTCTGGCTGCCACAGAAAGCTGTGGGCTTCCCCTTGCTTTCAGCACCCGTGCACACAAAGGGATCTGCTGACATGTCCTTTCTCGTGTCCTGGGACATACAGAGGCTGCATCACTGCACTGAGTACACGAGCTGCTGCCCTGACTGCAGGGTGAGTGAAGACACGAGTGGGACTCCTGTGCTGGGTGGTGGGGACTAACTGCTCTGAGGAATTTGCTTGGCAGCTTGATGCCAAAAGCTAGGTCTAGAGAATCCAGTGCATGCAGGACTACAGAAACAATGTAATTTGTGGAAAATAAAGATCCTGAAAAAGCCAGGAACTGGTGGTGGGAAAGGGAATGGTGTGAAACTGTGGGAAATTCAGGCTGTATCTGGGCTGGCATGCTGGGGTGTGTCCCAGGATCTGATCACCCAGGCGTCAGGTAAGAGCTGGCTGGGAGTCACTACAGCGCTCCTTTTGTTGTTGGCTTTTCTCTCCATCAAAACAGAGACCGCAGGGTGCTGAGCCCAGGTGGCCGAGGCAGGCATTGGGCACATGCGACCAGGAACACAGATGTGCTCCCAAATGGCCTAATTAGATGCAGACTCCACAAGGTTCTGCATGAGGGCATGCCACCGTCCTTTTCGCTGTGTTTGGAGATGTTCTCTTGACGAACCTCTGGATGTATGAGACCTGCAGGAGGCTGAGTTAACACAGACTGGGAGGGGTATGCTGGTAGCAAAACGCCAGGAGATACAGCATTTTCGTGAACTGTCACAATCCATCTGCATCTTCTAAAAATAAGTTTAACTGTATTCTCAGCGCTGGCTCCAGCCCTGAGTGATGTCTCTTCAATACAAAGGCTGAAGCATTATCAAAATCAGAGCTCAGCATGAACTGGAGAACTGGACCTGTGCTTCAAATTCCAACCACTCTCATTTTTGTGCAGAAAAAGGGATTTGTGTTTGATGTTTTCATTCTAAAAATAGGAAGCCTTTGCAGATTTTTAATCCAGCATTTCAATTTGAGTTGGCCTTGAAGCAGCCACATTGCAGCTCCATTTCTGACTTAAAAACTGAGTCTTCTGATTTAAACTTCCAATTTAAAACTTAATCAACCTGACTGGTGCGTGCACACTGCCTCCGTGTGACCAAACAAGAAACTGAAGTTTGACTTTTCCATTAGAAGATTTCTGCCACTGGTTCCAAGTAACTGTCCATACCTTTGAGACAAAAAAGTTGCTACTTTTTGAATCAACGTGATCGCTGTTCATTGGCAATCAAAAAGCGTGATTTTTTTTTTGTGATTTTATTTAAAAATATACATCAAATACTAATTTTCATGGATTTGGAATACGTATGTTAGTTCATTTTACGAGAAAATTGTTCTGTGATAAACTGGGATCTAGCTGCCTAAATAAAGGAATCCAGTGCCGTTTTAGCTGTTCCTTCGCTACGTTGGCTGTCCTCCCCCTTCTGCTTCAGATGGGTACAGGTGTTGTGAAGAGCTATGTCATATTTGCAGTCCCATACAGTTCTTTCATATGTCCATGAAAACCTCAAATTTCACTCAATATCTGTTTCAATTACTTTGTTCCTACTGCAAATAACTTCTACCAGCATGCCATGAAATGATTTTTTAAGTAAGCATTTGTGGATAAAACTTGTTTTATTTTCTAACTGCTTTTTTCCATGAAACATTAAAAGATTCTTCTTACTTATTTTTTTTATTTTTTTTCCCCCGCTGTGATTCAGAATGAAAACAGCGTCCTTGATGGTATGACTACATTTGGCTCAGCACCATGCTGAACACATCACCCCACAGCACTGCCATATCCTCACGTTGGCTCCATTAGCCCAGGGAGCAGCTTGGTAAAGAAACTCATCAGCACTGTTGGTTCCCAGTGTTATTTTAATGGTGCTCTGTGTGTCTTTCTCTCTTTTTCTTTCCTTTCAGAGATTGTCGGTGTAGGATGTGTCCTCAATGGAGTCAGGTATAACAATGGGGACACGTTTCAGCCTAACTGCAAATACAACTGCACATGCATCAATGGGGCCGTGGGCTGTATTCCCATGTGCACAAACTCACGTCCTCCCCTTGTCTGGTGCCCAAACCCAAAGCTGATTAAGATGGCAGGGAAGTGCTGCGAGCAGTGGATTTGCGATGACTCCAAGAAAATCAGGAAGACGTCTCCACGCCACATCACCTCTGCAGGTAGGGTAGGAGTGAGGTGGACCTCTCCTTTGCCATCAGGCAACTGAAGTCAGAGTCTACAACCGAAGCATCACCTTGTACTGCCAGACCTGGCAGGCACCTAGTCTGTGTGAAGGAGGCACAAAGACTCCTATACAGCATGTAGTGAAGGGCAGGACATGCAAAGACCAGTGATGTACTTGAACTTAGTGGCAACATGAGATTCATCAAGTGTGCTTGTGTGACAAAACCACCTTTGAAGCACACATCTGCTGGTACTTTGAAGATGTTACAGGTCCTATTTAAGGTGGTGGGTTTTTTTTTTCAGTCTGGACCCACTGGAAAACAGAATTGGTTCAGTTTAAATTTGGACTGAGGCTTTCTCTCTGTGTCATATTGCTTCAGTAGTATGATTTTAAGGTCCCTGTATCTTAGTAAGTCCCAAACTTACAAAACAACATGAAAGCAGTTATTGTGGTGGAAGTTTCACTGCCAATTGGGCTAAATCGCCTTTGTGTTAGTATAGCTTTTTAGCAATTCTGGACTGATGACATTATTGAACTATTTTATGTATTACATAAGGTATCTTCTTTCCTCACACTCACGTTTATAGTGAGGGTCACGTAGCCCACTGCACAGAGGTGGCACCATTTGCCTCAAACATAGTCTCGAATGTTTAAGATGTGTTCACCTAGCCATATGTCTTAAATTGATCCTCATAACGTTCTGTGATGCATTGTAGCGACATTAGCCTCATTAGCTCCGTGTTCCAGACTAGCCCAACAGAGGTCAGGGAGACACAGGATGCTTGTGGCAAACCAGGATTTGGGTTCCTTGATGGTAAGAGTTTTTTCCCAGTCCTTGGTCTATTTTTTTAGCACAAAACAAAGCCTTGATCTGCATTTTGTGAGCTAAAGCCACCAGAGTTCAATCCTCACTTCTGTCCCTGGTAGCTTTGAACTGTGAGGTAGGTCCAAATTCCAAACATTTACTACTGAAATCGGCCTTATGTCTTCATGGTGTGTGTCCCAGAACAGGCATCACACAGCTTTCCTCTCCTGACTTTTTCTCTTGTAAGTAGAAGTCTTATAGAAGTGAGACTAGCAATTATTGCATTTAATATAATAATAAATACAATACCAAGCAAGCTCAATGAAGCTGAGATTCTATCAGTTTTGCCTGTGGGCTGTACTGTGAGCTGCAGACCAGCAGGGACTTTGGCTGAGGCTGTGAAGGAACCTGAGCTGGGGTTGCCAGCTGCTTTCAAAACAGAGCCCACCCTTTCTTCAAGTGGCTGCCGAGCTCTCTGAGAGCTATTCAAGCTGCTCTTCCTCCCAGTGAAAGGTTGTGGCTGCTTCCCAAGCCCCTCTGCCATCCAGCAAAGACTGACAACTGCTTTCTGCTACAGGGGATCAATGGAATGGGCTCAGAAATAAACCTTCATGGTGAGGTCAGATCTCATCCCTTTTTTTGCACCGGCCGGCATGGGCTTTGGTAATTGTTTGTATTGTGGCAGCACCTGGGGGTCCCAGACAAGGACCTCCTTGTGCATGGCTCCGAAGGGGATAAAGAAATGAGCCCGGGCCCCAAGTGCTCGCAGCGCTGGAGGGTCTGACACAAGTAGGTCAGCAGCAAAGGGGGTGGGATACGGAGGTTCACAGGAATGCTGAGCCACTTTGCTGTGATTTAATTATTTGGGTTAGTGGCCTGAATGTGTAATGAGCTGGGTGTTTAATATGGCAAACTGCCCCCCCCCCCCCCCCCCCCCCCCCCGCTGAGTAACGTGGGGTTAATCTGCCCTCTGCAGCATACGAGGGAGAGGATGAAGCCTGGCAGAAGAACTGCCTCGTTCACACCTCATCCTGGAGTCCCTGCTCAAAGACCTGCGGGCTCGGCATCTCCACCAGGATTTCCAATGACAACGACCAGTGCCGGCTCCTGAAGGAAAGCCGACTGTGCAACATGCGGCCCTGTGAGGTGGATATCACCAAGCACATCAAGGTGGGGACTGTTTCTTCGCGTGTCCCTTGAGCTGTGCCTGGACACAGGGTCAGCCTTTGTTGGGCAGCATTCAGGCCTCTGCAGGCTGCACTTCTACACTGACTTACTGTGCTGCAGAGAGGTCAGAAATGTGTCCTCCCTGTGCTTCCACGTGCTGGTATGAAAACCTTCCCCTGAGAGCTTTAGTTCCAGCCAAAAGGTCCTTGCAAGAAAAAGCAAGCCAGGTTCGCTGTGTCACGGCTGGTTTGGGCAGCCCTGTGACTCAGCTAGCAGATAAGTGATGGTGCACGGCTGGTCACGGCCATGAACTCTACATGGCGAGTATCCTACTTGCAGCTTTCGGGTTCATACGTCTAAATGTGTAAATCTGTCACACCCTCTAGATCAGGGCAGTAAAATGCTTCCTAATGGCTTCAAACCCCTTTAAATATTGGGAAGGTGGTTTGTGTGTCCTACCTGTGTCAGCAATGAATATTAATTTGTCTTTTTTTCTGTTCTTCTCTGATTTAGCCTGGGAAGAAGTGTTTGGCTGTCTACAGGGCCAATGAACCAATGAACTACACCATCTCAGGATGTGTGAGCAAAAGCCCATATAGACCCAAATATTGCGGTGTCTGCACAGACAACAGGTGCTGCACGCCCTACAAGTCCAAAACTATTGAAGTGAGGTTTCAATGCCCAGATGGAACAGAGTTTTCCTGGAAAATCATGTGGATCAATGCATGTTTTTGCAACCTGAACTGCAAGAACCCCAATGACATCTTTGCTGACTTGGCTCATTACCATGATTACTCTGAAATCGCTAATTAAATTGGCTGAATGCTGGAATTGTCCCATTGCTCTGATTTTACAGAGGTTTTAAAATAAAAGGAGAATCTTCATCCGCTGCCAATGTACAATTTGTTTTTTCCTGAGTTAGGATGTTAAATCTCCTTGTTTTGCTGCACTGTTTTTGGAGAGGCCTTGAACAAGCAGGATTTTCAACTTTAATAGACCTCCATCCATTAACAGCAGCCAGAAATTCCTCTATGCACAGATTCCAGGACTTAAACGACAGTCCTGTTGGCACTGCCATTTATTAGGCCAGCAGTTTAATTGACCAAAGGAAAGAATGGTGCACTAGTATGACAGCAAAAGTATGGCTGTCAGTAGCTTAGATATGAGATTCAAACAACATTAATGTAATTTTGTGAATAATGTAATCTAAGCTGGAAAATGAGCATTGGCATGGATGTTTTATTCTCAACATTCAGTCTTTGATGCTGCTGACCCTCAGGACTAGACCCCAGTCTCTGTCACACAGAGATCAGTCCTAGAATTCCCTCTTTGTCACTCTCAGTCAGATCCTACCCCATGATAAAGTTCATGGGAAAAGCCTAGGGAGAAGAAGGTTTCTCCTGAAATCCCTGTGCTCTGAGTCTGTGTCTCAATGCACAAGGCTGGGTCAAAGAATCTCTGTGTCCCGCTCTCCTTGGACTCAAGTCGATCTCTTGGAGTGTCTTGTGCCAGGGACATTTTGACAGTTTCTCTACCTGCTCTGATCTTGAACAGACTGAATACTCTGAACCCAAAATGGTCACCCCAGAGCTCATATTTTCAGGATAGATCCTCTTATCCATGGATTATTTATTGCTCCTAGGCTAGCTATGCAGACCTAAAGGATGAAATGTAGAGAGTTAAGTGAGAGAAGAAGGACAATACTTCATGTGTCCATTTATTCACATAGAAACGGTGTCTGGGGACCACTACCTCCTCCTCCCTGTGGCGTTACCATCACACAAGTCCTGCTTCCCACTGCCACCTTGCCAGTCACACACACCTTTGTTTTACATGGCTGGGGTAGAGAAAAAGAGACATGTGCTAAATAAGAAAACAGGTGTTAAGCTTCCCATCAACTCTGTGGATGAGTGGATGCAAAAGGAGAGGACAACCCCTGGCATAGCTTCTGGTGCATTAGTTGCAGCTGGGATGCTGCTTAGTGTAAACATAAATGCAAACATTTTCTACTGCAGAAGTAGCTTTACATGCAAATGTTTGCTAAGAGAAGAAGAAGGAGAAGTAAAAAAGTCATTACTTTTACAGGCAATAAATTTATCATCACTGAAGGATGATGGAGCCATCTTTTCCTCCAATACATTGTTAGTATAGCACCCATGCACCATAGCATGTTAGCTGTTGCTTCACTTGGGAGTGTAGAAATGTGTTTCTGCATGGGAACTGTAGTATCTGCTTCCAAAATCCCTGATGGCATAGCAGAATTGCTGAGTGACACATGGGCTGGAGATTGGACCAGTACAGGGCTGAACTTTGGATGATGCAACTGTTTTAAATCAGTCACTTATTCTGCTTTAATTTCAGCTGGCAAGTTGTCTGTCTTCATCTTGATAACCCAGAGGAATCCAGATTAGTTCCCAGGAGACATAAAATCTTTCTGGCTATGATAAATTAAAGCTTCTTGTGAGCAGGCTGAAAATAATGCAATCCCTATGTAAAAACAGGGAAAAGTCTGTGTATCTTCAAAAGCTGTTCACTTCAGTAGCATCTTTGTTTGTATACAAGGATTTGGCCCATGTTTTTTTCATAGAGCTAGGTCATTCCTTAATTCAAAGCTTTTGCCACTTGTTTTTTGAAGCTTCCATGAAATTCCCAGTAGCAGAAAAGAAGGGTGATCCCTGTCTGCATGTTCCAGCGCAGGTGCAAATCGCCTCTCCTGTTTGCTCCTCTGGTGGTAAGGAAGGTGAGGATACCAAGATTTTGCAAGATTCAGCCTCATCACTGGATCCTGTGACAGAAGGCATCATGTGTCCTATTCACCTCCCCCAAAATGAGAGCTCAACACTTGCCAGACTGAGCATGTTACATTTCTAACTCCATCACTTGGTAAGAAAAGGTCCATAGGAACATACGAGAAAGAGGCCAAGAAGCTGACAGTTTTCCAAAACGGAAAGTGTTTTGTATTGAGGTGCTTGGTAGGGAAGCCATATTAGGACCTCTGTCTCAATCAGATCCCTTAAATATGACTTGGAATCCTGTGTTCTAGTTCTTACCCATCTTAAAATACTATATATATATGTGTGTGTGTTTATACATATATGTATACATATATATATAAAATATTATATGCATGCATTTATATGATGTTGTATATAATATTATATATAAAAGCATATGTGAACATGCCCATGAATATATGTCTATATTTACATATACATATTCCTATGATGCAGTCTGTGGTGCATAAAATGGAGTGCATATATAATGTGTGTTTATATGTATATAGCCCTTGTCTTACATGTACACGTAAAGAAACAAGAAAACGGGAGCAGAAGACATACCCAAAACTACGGCACTTAATAGGCTTGCCTTGCTTTGCAATTAGCTAATGCGGCAACCACCATATCAAACGCTGCAGCGGCTGAAACACACAGCTTTCATTGTGAGATAAAAGAAGCTATTATAAGTTAATGGATGACCCGCAGCTCCAGTGGGTGTGGGTTTGGTTTTTTTTGTGAAGTGAATGCCTGGAAACCACGGATCTCGCCCAAGGCACCCAAGATGTTTCTGTTTCTAGCCTGGCTTCCTAAGGGAACAAAACGTATGCAACTGTACTGTCCGTTTGCCTGTCAGTCAGGCCCTTTGTAGGAAATCTCAAACCAAGTAGGCAGAAGAATAAAGATCTCGGAAGCATTGCGATTCCTGAAATAAACCCCCATGAAATGAAACAGCAGGATAGGGAAGAGGCCCACCGCCTCGCCCCTACCAAGCCCATACACATCCAACGCGTCTGCAGTGGGGCCCAAGCCCAGCAGCAGCGTGAAGGGGTTTCGAACAGATGCACCAGTTGGAAGCAAGCAGCCGCGGAGCAGGGGGAGCTGAAGGGACCACAGGTGGGGAGCAGCGGTTATTACTCTGCTGTAAAGGAGTTTTGTGGGGACACCAGACACAGTTCTACAGGAAACCAAGCCTCACTGACCCTACTGCTTGTGCAACTGCTTGTCTGTCTGGCGACACTGAAAGGGGAAGAACAACACTTGTAGCCAGTGAACTTGACTTGCAGTTGGTGGGGTGTAGAGATCCTTCGTTTTAATGGGTGTTTACAAGAAGATTAGCCTGAGGACTAAGGCAATAGACGAGCCTTTAGATTCAGTTCCCTGGCTCCCTGTGTGCTTGGGCAAATCACGAATCTTTACAAAAGTACTTTTGTGGTTACTGTTTAAATACATTGAGGATCTAGATCCTCCAAGGCTTTCATGGATCCAGCCCTTCGCTTTGCTTTTCCTCAGTTCTTCAGAACCAGAACAAGGCCCTGCTGTTTATTGCCTCTGTTGGGGGTTAAAACTCCTCCCGCAGGAACTGATGCTCACTGTATGTTTGTATGGCGCCTCATACAGTGGACCCAGGTGCCTGCTGGGACCTGGAAGCATTATCATCAACCCGAGAAAGCAACAGTAATAGCACTGAGGAGGTACCAGGATCCAAGGTGGTGTTAGACCCCTCTGTTGCAATGGTCTAGGGAAAGGCTTGAGAAATTATGGGAGTGACAGTTTTGCAACGCAGGCTAGGCTGACATGGTTTAACACATGTCCTGCTCACAAAAATCATCCTGTTGGCCTTATAGGCTGGGACAAGGATGGAGGATGGGATTTTGAGGGTCCGCTCATGCTGATACAAATGCCAAGACTCCAACCAGCTCCGGAGACCATAGCCATTAGCCTTTTGTACGGACTTCACCAGAGTCAGTACAGTGGCTCAAGCTGCCTTGTTTGGGAGCCCCAGAAAGCAGGTTATCCACCCCCTGAAGAAGCAAGCGTGTAACTTATAAAGATGCCTTTGCATGGAGCATTGGCTAGAAGTTAAAACACCATTTCGGTGTGCATGCGACTGGAAACAAGCCGTAGGGCAGTTGCTTTATTTTTGACGTGCTAGCTAGGATTGTGCTGTGCGTATGTCATACTTCAGGAAGACCGCAATATTCAGAAACACTGTGTCATCTTGTAAATTAAACCCTTGAGTTTTTTTCTCCCAGTATTTTGAAGAAATTTTAAGAGAAGCAGTTTATTAAACTGATAGAGACAGTGCTCTCATTAACTACAGGCACATATCCATTCACACACATTTTCAAACTGTGACTTTCTGACTGAAACAGTTCTACAGAGTTACTTCTGTAAGCTTCATATCCTGAAATATTTTAAAAATTAATGGAAAAACAGATTGGTTTGGCAGTGTCAGTCTGAGTTACTCCAGCTATGTAACAGGTATTACTTGTTTATACAGCAACATGGTGAGGTTTTACAGGTAGCATGCTGCTGCCATAGTTTAAAGGTATTAAATAGCCTCATAAATGGTAAATGATTAATGAGTCTATGACTGACACCTCATTTAGAAGCTTAGGCAAGCAAAAGAAGGTGAAATGTGTTTGCTGCTGCCATTTCTTTCCCTTTTCCGATCTCCTCACCTGGCCAATGTCCAAGTGTGTGTTTGCAATCTGTGACAAAGCCCTGAACTGGAGGACACACAAATAAAAATAAAGAGCCGGTAACGTGGTAAAAAAGGATGCTCTGAGAGCATTTCCTTCAGTGTGAATATTTTGGCAGCTTGGGAAAGCCAGGTGTTCCCCAACTCACATGTGCTTGTTTGCTGGTCTGTTTCTCACTCTAAGTTTGTTGGTTTGGTTTTTGGTTGGTTTTGGTTTGGTGGTTGTTGTTGTTATTGTTTTGCCCCCCAGCACTCTTACTGGACTTCGGATAGCCCATCTCGAGTCTTTGAGCATAGTGGAGTGTGTTACTCAACCTGCCTAAGCATGCCTTCTTTATCAGTTCTCTTGAGAGGCTGCAGGAGTAGCCTGTTTGCAACAGCCACACAGACAGAAACTGTTCAAAGAAGGTTATTAAAGACATGGGAAAAAGCATTTAAATTCAAGAGTCATTACTCCATACCCCTGCATTTACATATCCTCAGAGCTAACCTCAGTAAGGATTCCACTATTTAATTCTAAAAAAAAATAATTTTTTCCCACAAATCGAGTTGGCCTTCCAGCCTGAAGTGGGTTACCTGCCTCAGCAGGAACTTTAAGTGGCCTCCTGTCTTGAACAGTGACATGTCTGTGTTGGGCTTGCTTATTGGATACCAGGACATAAGGTGACAAAGCACCCTCTCCCCAGCCTTCTCTTTCAGTGTGTTTTTTTTGTTGTTGCTTTTTTGTTACGGTTTGGAGTTTTTGCTGGGAAAGGAAGTCCTCTGCATTTTTAAGCACTTCCCAGCCAACAGAGCCTCTGGCGACAGCGTTCAGCAAAGGTAGCACATTTCCCTGCTGCCTCTACAGGCACCAGAAGTCCCATCTGGCCTCTGTGTCTTCTGCTTGCACGTGGCAGCTGCCCAGCACGTGATCTTGCATGAAGGGTTCCCTGGCTACTTTCTCAGCCACTGCGCCTGGACTACTCTGGGAAACCCATCATCCCCTAAGTACTTTGCACTTCCCAAACGAAGCACTGACCTTGTGCTAGGCTCTGCTTCTGTAGCATCTCCCCTGCCCCAAGCCTGCATGAGTGGCAGGGAGGGAACCACCACTGGATTAAATTTTAACTTTGGCAGCTGGTGGTAAAGAATGAATTTTTTTATTATTATTTGGTCACTGGTTGTCATAAAAAATAAATGAAAATGCATTGCAATCAGTCAGTAAATAATTTCCCAGCTGGCGAGATTCAAGTGTAGGCCTGAGGTAAGGCAAGGGGGGCTGACTGCTCGCATCTCACCGGTGTGCGAGGGGCTGGGTGGCACCTTTGCTCGGGACAGGCATACCAAGCCCTACCCGCAGCTGGCCATGACCTGTGCCGATGACGGGTCTACCACAGGGGGCAAACCCCCAGCTCAACAGCCTCATCTTCCCTGCCCACCTTGCTGCATGCAAGGTGCTGAGCCGCACGGGAACCTGCGCACGCACACACGTACGCACACACACACACATGTATACACACATGCACAGACCCAAGGGCTGCAAAGCCCAGGCTGGTGGCAGCTCTTAACTCTTTCCCAAGTGTTGTCACTCATGTAGGCTTCACTGGGAGCTGCTCCAGGCCCCCCCCAGCCCCCGCGCCCCCCCCCCCGGCTCTGCGTGCGACTGCCTGGCAAACAGCCCTTCCCCCAGCCTGCTGACCTTGACCTGAATACCATAATCCACTTCATCCATAAGCAATTGCCGAGAGTGGCGGGTCACCCAAGGATATTTTTTCCAGCTCTTCCACAGGTCACAGCTCACTGTAGTGCTGCTGCTTGGGAAAAGCTGCCTGCTATCCCCATTGCAAACCCTTGGGCGCTTTTGGAGATGCCCAGTGCTGTCTGCATCCAGTGCCTGGTGTACATCCCATAGCCACCAGTGCCAAAAACATGCAGGGTGTATGGGGCAGGGGCTGCCTCTTTAATTACATCCAAATAACAATTCTCCTCCAGACCCCAGCAGGTGCTGGGTGAGGAAGCGATCCCCACGTTGAGTTGCAGGGAACAGACACTGAACTGTCTGGCAGTTGCAATCAGAAGCCTCTTTTTTTTTTTTTTTCCCTCCCTTTTTTTTTTTTTTTCTCCCAACATTGGTCAGCAGCTGTGTTGTTTATAAAATGAATAGAGCCCTTAATGAAGCAATAGATAGAAACAGTGAGAGGCTGTGTCTGTCTGTTACAAAGGGCCGAGGGGGAAGGGTTGATCTCTTAAAATACCCTGACATCCTTTCTCCCAGTTATTTAAACATTAGGCATAGCAGTGATCAGCTATCAACAGAAAGCCTATATTTGGCTCAGTAGAAACACTAAATCCACACATCAAAACAGCTGTTCATATATACAGACCAGGAGAGACTTTCCAGGGAATGTGGAACAGTGCAAAATAGTGCAAAAAACCCAGACAAAATGTGGGAAGGGGGAGGACAAATCTGCAAGCAGCACTTGAGAGATGCTCAATGTGCTGCCCTGGCAGAAACAACAGACCATGTTACCTGCACCTTGAGGGTTGCAACAAATAATTCTGCCCAAGATGCAAAAACAGAGAGGATGAGGATTCCAGCACTAGAAGAGAAAAAATAAGCAGCTTTGCTATAAACAGTTTTCCCTCCAGCTCAGTCCATTGCTTGCAACACACGACATTAATCATAAACCCCCCAAACACATCTAGGCTAAAGTTTCCAGCTGTTTAGTCTCTAGACTTTTAAAGAGGAAAGCAGCGTCCTTCAGCACAAAAGTCCTGCTGTGACCACATGGTGTTGGCAACATTCTCTCCCACTCCTCTTCTGCAAGGACAGGGAGGGGGAAAGCTATCTTGAAGTTTAGCCATTATTTTTGTCAAGATCCAGGCAGAGGCAGGAAGAACTCATTTCAGCACCGACACCCTTTCTGCCAGCAGTTTTGAAGAGCACCACCATGGCAAAGATTTGATATTGAGGTACATTGGTGCAATCAGGAAGTCTCTTGGTCCCTCTGAGAGCCCATTCTGTCTTTTTCCACCCTTTATAACCCTAAAAACACCATGAGGGGTGAACTGTTCATTTTCTGGAAACCTCCTGTCACCCAATCTGGATTTCCTCAATGTTACAGGAGCTACTTGCTCTGTGGTGGCCATTCATAGTTTGAAAAAAAGGTGAAGCCTCAGCTTACCTTTTCTGGCTTAACGATGCTACAGTATCTGGGTTAATTCTGAACCCAACAATAATGCAGACCTCAGCATTTGCAAGCGCTAAGAAGGGGTTTTATAAAAATTTCTAAAAAATCTGCAAGCCACTTGTATCTCTTCAGTTACAGCATATTAAAGATGCCAGGAGACCAGTACCGCAGGGAAAGAGCCGTAACTCCTTGTAAAAGGTAAGCCACCACTCATCTACACTGCCCTCCAGCTTTTTTGTTCAGGTACACACTGTTCCTCGCCAGGTGAATATTTTTGTTGCAAAGCTGACATTTACAGTGGCCCTGGCAATTCCTCACTGCTCAGAAGTGCTCGCAGATCCCTTTGTGCTGCAAGAAGGCTTGGATGCATTCCTTCCTGTTAAACGAGAATAAACTGCCAAGGCCTGACAGGCACACCATGGTGTCCTTCTTGAAGGAATGATTAGCCATTCCCAGAAAAGCTCAGCAAAGAACACAACTTGTCCTTCTTTTGTAAGAGTTGGCACAGGTGCCTCCCATTTTCCCTGGCACTGGCACAGGCTGTGGTTAACCAAATCAAGCCCTTCGCTGCTATCAGCCCAATCATGACTGCTGAATCATCATATCTAGCACAGCCTTGGCTCAGACATACCAAATATTTGCTTTTACCTCTCCCTATTACAGGATTTTTTGAGATACAGGAGGAAGGAGCAGCCCAAAATAGTGCCAGTAAAGCCACATACCCACCCGTCCCTGAAAAACCCAGTATGTTAAACAAACCACCAGGTAAGAGCACCACATCCTCACTGAGGTCCCAACACAGAAAGCACCACAGAGCCATTTTGGTGACTGGGATCCGTTATCTCGTAACCATCCCCTACCCTGAAGAGTATCACTGCTCCCAGCCCCTCACAACACGTGGACAGGAGCCTCCAAAACTACTGAGGGATGCTTCCTCATGAAGGGCACATACTGCTCAACTTACAAAAAGCCCTAATCTTTTAACAGGAAGCACTGAGATAAATAGAAGCTTAAGGTCAAAAAGGACAACTGTTTCTGCTTTAAGTACAGAAATAAAACATTTTTCTAACTCTTTCCTGCACCTTTAAATTCTTCTCCTTCTTGTATTTGTGGAGTCCTTTTAAAACTTATTTGTGAAGGGTTCATCTTGTCTCTTCTGAAGTTAGAGTCTTGCAAGAGATCCAAAAAGAATACCTTTTAGAAACTCAGTGGCACCTGCAATCTCAGTCAAGAGACCTAAAACAACTGGTGAGGAACATATCCCACGTCAATGGATCTACAGACCAGATTGGGAATGAAAGGATACAACAAGCACGGCCCCAACTCCAGCAAGGCAGTCAGCTACAGACTGCAGATCTATGCAT
Source organism: Falco cherrug (assembly GCF_023634085.1). Lineage (NCBI taxonomy): Eukaryota > Metazoa > Chordata > Aves > Falconiformes > Falconidae > Falco > Falco cherrug. The sequence goes on from NC_073699.1 coordinate 1,839,303, forward strand.
CAGACATACTGTATCTGCAGAGACAAAGAAAACTCAAAACAGCAAATAAATAGCACTCTGTGACAAGAATCCATTTTTAAATATATTGTTTGAGCAAAATTATCCTGTAGTACTTTGAACACTTAATACTGAAGTATGTTTTCTTAGTGTAAATGAGATGGGACTTCAAGCAACATGGTCTAATGGAAGGTTCTAGTGGGGAGAAATCTCTGATCACAGAAGTAGGGAATGGCAGAAATATGAACAAAAAAGGATTTCATTGATAGAAAGGGGTGACAGGAATATGCTCTGACTAAGAAAGATTACTGTACTCCTGGCAAAACATTAAGACACCAGACACTGCAAAGTTACAAATTTATTTGTTTCGAAATAAATACAAATACTTCATTAAGAAACTTTTCTTGATAGACTTTACACAATAGCTTTATTCTTTCTGGAAATTGTCTGTTCTTCCCACAAGCTGTTATGGATATTCTACACAAGAGCTGAAGTTAGTCAATATAAAGTAACCTAAATGGTGTTCTTCTGAACAAGCAATCCCAAAGTATTAACATTTGCTATTTTAACTGCTCAGCATTTGAGTTTTCTTGTTTGTGTGAGGGCTGCAATGCAGCAGGTACATACTGGAGCTCAGAAAATCCTGTCCCACTACCTACAAACATCTAACTGTGAAAATCTGACTGGCAGAAAGGTATCAAGCCACTAGCATCAAAGAAAGTAGCCCAAGGTATCAGGAGCCTACATAAAGATGCAGAACCAGCAGATTGTTACATTTATGCAGTCATTAAACACTGTATTTCACAGATACAGTGTTGCTGCTCCACTATTGTGGAATACACTTATCAGCACCAGTGAGATCTCATCAGAGTTTCAAATCTAGCAATTAGTGGCAGTTGAATGTACAGTATCTAATTACATGCCATCCCACAGTTATTCATCTCTCCTGACAAAGAACAGCTGGATCTGGCTTTGCTTACAGAATTCCAAATTTATCACAATTGTGCTGGACACAAAAACTTGAGGTGCAAAGAGAAGAAGCTGTCTGAAGGGAAAAATCAAGCTGTTTCTGCTTTGCTGGCATGTACGGCTACCCTGCTTGTTACAACTACACCAACTTCTGCAGTATGGTAAACCCTCTGGCCCAAGATACCCAGCAAGAAATGCTACCTCGCTTATTAAATTTAAATCCTGTCCTCATTAGGGTAAGTGGGTTTTAGGGGGGGGGGGGGGGGAGGAAAGGAAGACAGCAACTAAATCTCAAAAAAGTGAAATAAAAAAGCTTAAAGATTTAGTTCGTCTCAAAGTCACATTAAAATCGCCTATTTTAGTAGTATATTACTGTACATAGGAAAACAGGCTTGAATACTAATGAATTAGAAGGCCTATAAATGCACAATACATTAACTTCTCTATCATTTGAAGTCAAGCTATATACAATGAATTCAACTCCAGCTTCAACATGAGGCCATAACACATTTGTTTCCTTTTTTAAAAGCCATCCATAATAGTGATTTATTTTCTCCCCCTCTTTGAAACTCATCTCAAATTGTGTCAGTTTACTTCAAGAGAGTAAGAGATAAAGGGGCACATAACAGCTTTGATTTTAAAGGAGGATATTAAGCAAGTCTGGTTTGACTCTGAAGTGTTTACAACCACATGAGCTTTTGGCAAGTATCCTTTAGAATTTGGCATCCATTGAAGGAGGGCACAATAGCAGCAACTGTCTGAGTTACAAGAATAACGATAGAGCAAATGAGATGCTTTTCTTTGGTCCCTGTCAGACCCTGGTGAACAGAGTTCATCCTACAGAATAGCTTGAGATTAATACCAGTTATGTTTTTGTGATACACAGGGGGCATTCCATTACTTTTTCACACTGTGACCAGTTTTAAACCTCCCACAGCCACCTAACAGGACACTTCCATGGACTTGGGGCTTGATTGTTCAGTGTTGCTTGCCGAGTTCGGCGTCAGCTCGATGCGTGTGTCTGTGTGGGAGCGGTTCCTGGCACCATCCCCGGTGTGAGACCGGCTCCTCGTGCCTTCCCCAGTGTGAGACCGGCTCCTCGTGCCTTCCCCAGTGTGAGACCGGCTCCTTTGTCCTTCCAAAGAGGTTACGCTGGAGCCAGAAGCAGTGCGGGACCTCATCAGCCTGGTCATGCTAGCAGAGGGGACTGGAAGAAGTGGCTTTCATTAATGACTTGCTTCATGGTCTTGGAAGGAAGCCCTTGCCTTCCTCTCCAGCCTTAACCACCCTTGGAGAAGCCTTCAAGGTGGAATATATACTTTTCATGGTATCTCCATGTGCAGAAGTACCACCACTGCTCCAGACATACAGTTAAGGAGCCCAAACTACTAAGGCAAAATTGGTGGCCAGGGCCGAGGGATTCAAGACAGAGCTTTATGGCACGTTGCTGTGGCTGCAACAACCCAGAGGAAAACTCAACACTCAGACCTCCTTCAGATGTTTCACCCTTGCTGGCAGCCCAGGCTAGCAATGCATCTACACAACAGCAGTTGTCAGAAGCACATACATGAGGAATAAACAGCTACAAATCAAAGTCTATGAACTAAAAAGGTTTTAAATGTGTGCAGTATATGACTCGTATCCTGGGATGCAACAAGGGGATACCATTATCAATATCGACCTTAAAAATATCAAGTAAAGCAGGCATCTGTGCATGTAGGCTGCCTACAAAGCCCTCTACTATGTGATTTGAACAGAAACCCCTTTGCCCATACACCCCAGGTGTTTTATTTTCCCTTGCAAATGCATATACAACAGGGAAAGGATCACGTGACTGGGACGAGGGGATGCTCTGGGTGCTTAGACACCCAACAAACTTTGGTAGCAAGGTGAACGATTCCATAAACCCAATACTTACTGTATCCCATTCCCTGAACAAAGTATTTGAAAGCTTCTGCAAGCTTGGCAGGCTGCAAAAGAAAGAGTATTATTGTACGCAGGGCTCAGGAAGTTAATTACATGACACTATTATAGATGCCATGGATGCCCTATCTCAACAGGGGTATTTTAAATATTCTCTGGGTTCTACGGAATATCTGAAAATTTCATTTACATGAGAGAATTCCACCATTCTCCTCCCTAGTCTGCTCCCCTGCCCCGTTATTTTACCAAATGGACACAAGTGTTTGAGAATGAGATTTCCAGAGAAGCGACTACATGTGGTCTAAAGCCTGGCCCAAACTTTGCTTGCGCAGTTACTGAGGCAGGTGAGCCAAAGTAAAACAACTGGCCTTACAAAATACACGAGCAGTTCATACAGGGTCAGTAACTGAGCATTTCCCAGTCAGCAGAGGACAGATTCAGCTAGTCAGAGCTGCGTTATGTTTAGAGGGTGGAAATGCCTAGCAGGAATACGCAAGCGTAACTGCCTGTGACTGACATCCTTGCAATGAGACACTCCCTGCCGCTGACGCAGGGGCCAAATAACCCTCACAACCCCAATTACTGGGCATGCCAGCATCGCCTGTATTTTTTTGAATAATTCTATCAGAATCAGTGCAAAGAATGGACTCTGTATAACAGAAGCAATGCACACATAGTCCTGTGTGGCTGTAAAAAAAGCCTTTTCACCCCTCCCACTGTTGGAGCACACGCTGCCTGTACAGGGACTCCTCAGCTGAAGGTAATAACAAATTCAGCTTCTTCCTTCAGTTTTCAAACACCACATTCCGTTGCTTAGAAATCCATTTAGATGTTAGGTCACATTCTGAAGCCGATTTACAGGTCAGCTCTTTTAGCGAAGCAACACTACAGCATAGGTAAATTTTAACTTTCCCAGCCCGGTTTTATTAGCAGCCATGGAATTTATGCTTATATATATTTCAGAAATTCCAGTTCATTCTCAGTGGAGTCGAGTCAGTGTATGCAAGAACATAGCACTTATTTCCTGCCTCCCACTTTCCTGATCTATACTATAAATAGCCCAATTAAGAATATGTTTTTAAAACACTAGTGCCTCAAGCCTTTATCCATGTTAGCTTAGTAGATAGGCATAAAATAATACCTCCGCATTCCTACCTCAGACCTTTACTTGGTTAAGACTTAATTAGTGGAAATAATATCCCCTCCCAACCTTAATTTTGCGCTTCATTGCTCTTTAAAGAAAAAAGAAAGCTCAGATGACCGACTGACATCATTACTCATGAAATCATAACCATCCTTTTGGCTGACATTTGGGAACAGCAAGTACCCTACAGAAAAACACCCATTTGTTGCAGTCTGACACGCGGCAGAACAGGATTAGGAGAGTTTCCGTCAGCCAGATCCTACCTGGGAAACTTGAGGAAGCCCACCACAGTCAGCCATCTGAAATGGGGATGAGAACAGCCTGTTAGCATAATGCCAGAGGAACTAATTTATGCTCAGGACATATTATAATGACCTTTTTAGCTATCTGGCAGAAAAACATTTCTTTTGTTGCGCGACTAGCATACCGTGTAGACGAATGCATCAAAGCAAGCAGTCCAATGTTTATAAAAGATATGACTGCACCCCAGAAAACCCCAAAGTGTCTTGACCCTCAGGCAAAGCATCGTTTGGAACTACAAATGAATGTTTTTTGCTAGGCTGTGATTACCGTTTCTTAGAAACTAGCCTATTAGTCCCGGTTACACGTTTGACTCTGAATTACAATAACGTGACTTTGTATTGACCTGAGTAACAAACGGGGGAGAGAGAACAAACACCTAAACCTCAGAGGTGAGAGGGAAAAATGGTTTGCTGAGATTGCGGATGGCAAGCATCAGCCTGACTTGCCAAGGGAAGCAGGGAAAGCCAAATTAGAAAAGCTATCTTGAGTGCATGCAGTATTTTTGGAGCACTTCATTTTTCCTGCCACTCCACCCCTCAAAGTCAACCCAACAAAAACAGTCCTGTTCCAAGGCACACCACAAGCAGAAAACAGTGGAGCTGTAAATTACAGGAAACCCCAAATCCTATCTAGGATTACTTAGCAGCAAAACAGGCCTGCGGCAGGATTACCCCTGGACTGAGCAAAGGCCGGCCACCAACACAGGATCAAAGATAGCGTTCAGATTTTTTTTTCTTAGGGTGGGTCCGCCATGTCCACGTGGTGGTTTAGCAGTGTAACTAACTCCTCAATGTTAGGAGGAAAAAGCATTTAAAAATAAGAAAATCATTGTTTATTATAATTTTTACAGGCCAGTTCAATAACGAAAGATGCAGTCAAGGATCCCAGCAGGATTATGACCAAACTGGTTTCACTACTTGTATGCTGTTGCATTCATTCCACCTCACCAGCAACGAGCTGAAGACTGCACCCATACTCTCGATGCCATGTATCAGCCAAAACCTTTGCATGTCATTTTGTTGTTTGGAAGTGCATTTTATCAACTTTTTGGAAAAACAGAACAAGTAATTTCCAATCATAAGATGTCCTGGACTGTGCCCTGACAAAAGGCAAGATGACACAGCTGTGGCTGATAGCCGTCTGTCCACCTGACACTGCTGCTGAGGGACAGGCAAGCACAGGACCAGAACGAGTTGGTTTGCAATTCCACTCTGCTGATGGCTTTTTGTAAACCTTTCAAAATACCTCGAAATCAATTTTGCCAGCTCCAGTCAAATTCATTATGGGTATGTGAAATACTGAGCATTTCAGGTCTCACCCCCAGTGTTTTAAAATGGAGGAGCTGAGAAATTCCCTGTTGTTACCTTGACAAGAAGCCCCCAGGCTCATTTATCCCACTAAAATACTCTCACCCTGAAGGAACTGCCTTTCCACATCAGAACCGCATTCTCACTGTGTTATCTGTACTGCAGCACATTGCTCTGCTTTTTCAGTTAAGCCAGCTGATTTTAAATGAGTGCAGTGTTTATTTTAAAAGAACAGCTTTTGTTATTACCTTCAGAAGTGTGGTCCTTGTCGGGTCCAGCTTTGAATTGCATTCAACCTGTATTAAAGAACAGCAGTGTAAAGCATTATACATAACTAATTATGAATTGCTGGATGAGAACAGATTAAATACCTTGTTTTCTCACTTAAAACAGACTAAATCGAGTATTGTGGGCTTTTGTATAAAGATTCTATGTATAAGTATATACATCCTTAAACCCGAGTAGGTCAGTTCACATTTCTGACTGTATTCTTTCCCATGTAAACACCAACCCATTAGCTGGGAATTAAAGAGATTTTTTAAATCTGTTTCTGGGCCTCCAGTGGCAACAAGTGTTGTTTATCTTGTGATTTGGGGTCATCTGGTAGCATCCCAAGTGGTGAGCAGCCATATGGCCACAGGCCAGTAGACTGGGCATGCCCATTGAGGCACAACATTTGAAGTCATCCAGTCATCTGGGGAGAGTTATAATGGTCAAAAAGAAGCTCTTCGCTTCCACAGTGACCCAGGGCACAGCTCCAACACCAGAGAACAAGTTAAAATACCAGCAGCAGATTCCTCTCTAAAGGAAAGTATTTGTGGTTCACTGGAACTGCTGTGGCGATTGTTCCTAATGCAGCAGCTATTAAATAATGGTGATCAGACAGAGGGGACAAGCAGTGAGGAATTAATGGCAGCTCTCCCGCGGTCTGAAAGAGGAGAGCCAGCTGGGCTGAATCGATAGCCAGCGAGGTTGCTGCGCGGGCGTGAGCTCTGCCGGCCTCACACAGCTTCTTGGCTCGCCTGCCCCTCTGCACGGCAGCAACGCGCCTCGAGATACACACCACCGCATCCACCGCCGGTGAGCTGTCACCAACCACCAAGAGGACAGGGCATCTGCAAGGAAGGACACAGAAGCAGTCGTATTATCTCTCTGACCTGGCCTGGACTTGCCCTAACCTGCATTTTGTGTCACTGGAAGAATGAGACAGTTACGTGTGTGAAATTGGTTGTGTTTTTACTCCTGACACCTTAAATACACATCAAACCCAGTGTATTAGCTGCAGATCTACTGACATGCTCTGATAGCTTGCCCGAGAACCTGTCCTTTTCCCCACCAGCCCATCAGCCCTTCCTAGTGCTCTTATTCCTTGTTTTATAAGAAATTGAATGTGGGTATCAGCATCAAAGTCTCATCCCCTCCCCCTCCCAGGCTTCTGAGCTCCGACTTTTTGACTTGTCCATCCAATTTCAACCAGACTGGCAGAGGAGCAGATTCCCCAAGTCCCCTGTGTGCAAGCACCAGCAGATCAGCAGAGAAAGACTTGACAAGTGTTACACTGCACAAGTTGCAGCCTAAGTAAAAAGCTATTAGCAGGAGATCTGGCACATGGCCATTCTCACACTTGCTCCATCTCCCTGAACGTTTTTTGTTTGGTTGGTTTTTTTTAATAGTTTTGGGTTGAGATTTTTTGGTTGCATAGGCACAGCTCAAGTGTATCCAGAGCTGTAGTATCCGTTAACTACAAAGTATTTCTGGATGAAGGTAAGTACATCTACTTTTCACATACTTATTCTGTAAGCCCAAGACTACAGATACACAGTGACAGGAACTACTTAAACTTTCCCCTTCAGCTGATATGATTGTGAAATCTGAAGAGGGGAAGTCTTCCTAATGGTGGCCCCTGACTTGCAGTAACCTCTTATCTCCTACAAGAAGTTACGAGATCCTTTTCTAGCACGTAAGCACATTCAGCAGCAGCTCTGCCATGCATACGCAATGCGCCTACCGATCACACCTCTTAGCTCACATCATGTACAGGTGAACTGGTAGGAAATAAGATACTTACTGAAGGGTGACAACATTTATTCCAGGAACAGGGCGCTCAATTTCTAGGTCTCGCCGACTAAACAAAAACAAAAAAAAATAAAATGTAGAGGATAAGGCTCTTGATACACTGAAATTTTACAGATACTTCCACATCCTTCTAGTCTATAGACAGCACTTTCACATATGTTAATCTGATACATCTCCACAACTGAGGAAGAACTGCTCTTAGCCTGAAGTATCAATGCCTTAGTTCAGTCCCACTGTACCATCTTTCTCCCCACAAATGCACAAAGTCCTTCTCCCATAAGCAAACCACCTGAGATCCCTACACGCATAGTCAAGGAGAACTTTATATTGGGGGGGAACGCAAAGAATTCCGCCACACAAGTAACGCCATCTCTAAGAGCTTGACAGTCTCTTAAAACAGTTTCCAGTTAGAAATCAGGTAAATGTATTTACCTGTTGTAAGAGTTGACAAAGAGATGAAGGTTGGTTTGATTCATATCATTAATAATATGCTGACGATAAGTATGGATCAGGTCATGGTTGCTGTGAATCTCTTCCTACAGTGGAGACAGAATCATTCAGAATAGGGGCTATTTCTGAAAGGATCTGAAGACATGACACAGCAGTCATCTATCAGACTCGTATCTACACAACAGGAGTGCACCTTTAAGGAAGGGACAACTTCTAGCACCCAGTGGCATCACCCAGGATCAATGTTAGCCTCTGACTGCAGTACCATGTTTTTCACTTTAAAACTTCAGTATGTTGTAATGACAGGATCTTACAATTGCAAAGCACGTCGTTGTGGTGCTGATGGTTACAGTCATGCAAGTGTGAGGTTTTAAAAACAAAAAAAAGGCTCAGGGTAAGAAGCCTCAATAAATGTTTCCAGGCTAAAGCAAATGTTGAAAGCTTACAAACACATGTGATGTGGAGCTCAGTTTCACAATGGTAAATAACTAAGCTTCAAGGACTTCAATCACTAACATTTTCAAAGTTTGGTTCTAAACTCTTTATAGACTAGTTCCTTGTTCCGCTAGAATGAAGTTTTCCATTACTTTGCTGTACTTGAAACTGTTAATAAATGCAGCCTCAGAAAACAGTATAGCGCTTTCTATTAAAGTAGGCTTGCGCTGAAGAGCACCATTAGTACTAAAAACCAGCTTTCTCAGTTACAAGTATATTATGGTATTAAAAAACCAAATATGTATCTGTGGGGTAATTCTGCTCAGAACAGGGGCACCTATGATGCTTATACTCATGTTTCGGTGTTGGCTGTTCGAACAGGGAGCTGCCCCTACTGGAGCTGTCATGACCGAGATGCACTTGAGTCGCCAGGACACAGCAAGCCCCATGGCAGCGTACCACCTCCAAAATACCAGGCACACAAGCGTGAATCCTATCTCAGTTTAACTTTATACTTTACTGTTTAGGTGAAGGCTTCCCCCTCTCCCCAGCCCCAGGAGGTAAGTACAGATGACTGAACACATCAGACTAATCTCTTCAACATACCTACCTTTCCAAAAAGATGTGAAATGACCATGTCTGGTAAAGCATTTGTCCAACCTGAAATCTGAACAGCAAGATTATTTAAGTAGCTGGTATTAAAACAACCCCTGAACAATTGAAACCTTTCAATTACCCATAAGTGGACCCATGGATGTTTCTCTGCTGTCCTCATATGCACAGTATCCTGGATTGATTGTTTTTTTCCCCTCAGCCCAACTGAAACACTATTAGGTGCTGGTTTTGTTTAAGTCATTCTCACAAGATGTCTTTATTAATGCAGTTATATAGGGAACACACTACCAGTGGCACAGGTATATTACGGAACCACTCCCTGCAAGAACACCAAGCAACCCAGCCAGACTGGTGTTATCTAACCTCACTGCTCAACTTGCTCCCTAACAACCCACACTGACAATATGCTGGAGCTGGTACCTAAAGCTCACGTCCCAGGGTATGTGCACTTGTTTTGGATGGACAGAAGGATACAGGGCACCTGCTGTACTCTCAAGGTCAGCAATACTTGACAGGTGGAAGACAGAGGCACAGATATGGAAGAATTTAATTACAGTGAGACACTGGGTGAGATAATCAAAATGGGTCAGCTGGTACATCCCAATGTAGAGTAGTTACTAAATATACTTCCATATCAAACTTAGCAAAATAAACTGCTATGCAAAATTTTTTTTAAAAAATAAGCCTTAAAAAAATGTTACATCCCACCTTAGCAAGTTTCTCTTAGTATTACAAGGTTATCATTACATTTAGTATCACCCTAGACACTCACAATAGGTTTGACTATGTGGGTAGTTAAAAGATGACATGCTAATTTTTGTACTCAGTGTTTACCATTCACTTAAACATGGCCCTGAATGATACAAAGTGCCTTTCATCAGTTTAGCCTGAAAAGTATCTTAACAGGTTAAATCTGAGTGACATGTAATGTAACATTTACACTTATTTATATATACTATATATATATAATATATATTCCAGGAAGATTTTTGAGACCAGTTCTCAGTGCCTGTTTTCCCACACTGCAATCTTTCTTCTAACTACAGAAAAATACGGCTAACAGAAACTTCTTTATATGTGAACATTCTCACTTAAAAATCTGGTTGTAGGGACAATCTGTCCACAGTCACCACAGCTAATGCCCTTTTCTGAGTCTTGTTGGCATCGAAGACTCAGATGATTGAAACCTGGAGAGTGTTGCTCTGAACATTTTTCTGTGCTTTTGTTCACCTTTTGGACTGTGCTGGTAAACAAAGCCATGGTCAAGAAAGAACTGAATGTTAAACTACGCCTGAAGTTTACTTGAAAGGAAGTTGTTTCCAATGCTACTCTGCACCCAGGTTAAACTAGGTTTTCCTCAGCCTTTACTAGCTCTTAAGAACTGCCAGTATCCAGTAGCTCCATTATACCACGGGTATCTGTTTCCTCAAAGTACTTATTTTTATCACCAGCCCTGCAGGAGGTGTGTTTGCAAATGGAAGAATAAACCCCATAGGAATCAGCCTGGGATATTTTGTGTCTGCAGCCATGCCTGACACACGAGCTTGCCCAGCTTCTCATGCTTGACAGGCTCGCAGTGTGATTTATTCTTTTAACTTAAAAATGTTTACCTTAGTTGCTGCCCAGTCCATCCAACCTTCAGCACAAGGGTTTACATTAATGAGAACTAATCCCTCCACCATCTCCGCATGGTTTAACTGCAAAAGAGAAGATTTAAGATTCATCACATTTCCTTTGCAACTTGACAGTCAGCTGAAAAATTAAATTAGCAAATTATCTCCTGGGGAGGAAGGCGGTAGGTCTAGTTTTATCTTGCACAAAACAAGTATATGTATGGGAAAAAAAATTTCATTGAAGCAATTCAACTGAGCAGCTGGAGAACATTAAGATTTAACTTTTTCTCCACCCTCAGTTTAAATAGAGAACTCCCATTAAAAAAACCTTCTGCAAATTAACTGGGTAGAGCCCAGGCCTTAAAATGGAAAATCTGGGTCTCCTGGATTAGCTATCCCGCAGATTGTGGTATTTCACTTAGAAGCCTAACTGCTTACTTAAATGGGCACGGCAGCGCAGGAAATTTCTGTGCATGCTACGGGGCAGACAAGACATCAGGGAAATCAGGTTCACTGCTTTAGGGAAGCTCCACAAAACTTACAGCAAATCTGGTTAAGATGTAGGCACCGGCTCCAGTTCCCATTCCTATAACGGTCTTCAGCCTGCGCAGCAACAGAACGGAAGAGGTGAGTGGGTAAGAGCACTGCCAATAACCAAACCCACATCAGCAGCCTTCCCCTTTCACATGCCAGTGCGTATCTGCAGAAGGGTGGGTTGCAGCTTGGGCAAGCCCTGGGCCCTCAGCAATGTCACTGGCCCCAGTAAAGGAGCCTGATGCAGCAGCTGGTTTGGTTTTGGCAGACTGGCAGGACAGTGGTCCTCATGCATTGCAGGGCAGCGGCAACTCTCACTTCTCTTTAAATATACTGAGCAACCACAGCATTGTTCTGATCCTGGAAGGAAATGGTTAGCCTCTGCCAGAAAAACTTCAAAGATACAGTCCTGAAATCTGAAGGCTAAATACAAAGCTCCCCCCTTCCCCAGGCTCCCCCTGCCCTCCCCAGTACAGCTATCCAACTGGGATGCTGATTTCTCTCTGACAGGGGGCTGGCAGGGAAACATCTCATGGTATCCAGCCACTGGGGCGATTAAGTTTAAACTTCATAACCAAACAGGGCAGAGACAAAACAAATATTTGCATTAACTGAAACTGGTTTTAAAGCATCGCCTTCAAGGTCTTAGAAAATACATGGAAGGGAAGACTAGATAAAACCACTCAGAAAAACAGGTTATACAATGCTTTTGGGAAAATACCTGAGGATCATTTTCATTCTCATTAGCAATATTCAAACAAGGCTTTGTAAGCACACAACAATTTGATTTTCAAGGAGACAACATGATCCTAGCACTTTTTTGAGTGCAAGAGCAGAACTGGCAACCCTGTGCCTCACATTAGGCACTTCAAAAAACACATCTCTCCAGAAGTTAGTGGGGTTAAACTGATCCAAGGTACTGTAACTGCTGGTTAGAACAACTAAACAATGCCTAAACTGGGGTGCTGGTCTGAGATTAAAAGCCCCACCAGCAGTTTAGCCTGTCTGTTCTCCAAGGCTGCCTAACCCTGAACACCAGGTTCTCTCTGCTTGGTCTGAAACCCCCTGGGAGGTGCCTGCCTGTGCTTTCCATGGTGTACCGGGAGCACCACCCTGCAGGGAAGGTACATCTCCTGCTAAAGCTAAGCTTTAAGGGAGGACACACAAGCTCGTGGCAAGTAGACAACAGAGGAACACTGCCACAAGGTCCTTTGACACTGGCAAACTGGCATCCGCGCTCTGTAGTAGAGGCGGCTCTGGAGGAGGTTGGAGTGACCCCCTAAGACACTCAAGCCACAGGAGTGGAACAGTAAGCCTCTTCATGCGGGATCATGGGGGGGGTTCTGCCAACCCCACAGGAAAACGTGGGTTGTTACAGTGGGAAGAACAGATTGTCTGTGCCCTGCCCCTGTAAGGGCAACACCGAAAACACTGGAGGAAGCCCCTAAATTAGGCACGTGGGATTTCACTCGAAGTTGCTTCCTGTTTAAAAAATAACCAGACATTTCAAAAGAAGCCAAAAAATAAGCTCTTTCAGAAACAAAGGCAAAAGCAATCCATCTCCAACTGAGGAACCAAAGGACCACTGCAACTGTAATTCTACTAAGCAAAATGCCAGATAGCCAGGCTGAAGCTTCAGGGGCAGCAAGATTACCTGCTCTGCCCTGCTCTTTCGGTGTGCCACGCATAGAGAAGAATCAGGAAAATAAGTAAATAATTTTGCACTCACCCAAACTGCTTCAGGATTCCAGGAAGCATTTCGGCCAGCTGATCCATGGAGGGGTACACGTACCTACAAAAAATATGAGGTCGTGGAGTTATTACAGCACTTCCAGTAGAGTAGGCTGTGATAGTTCAGAGACACAACAGTCACTGTAGATTTAATACCAAATGTGCTCATTATGAGATCACTGACAGTATGGCCTGGGGTTAAATCAGGAGCAAGCACAAGTTGTTTAGCAGAAATATGAACATAATCTATATGGCACTTTATGCGAGTTACAGGATGGTAGATGTTTGGTCCAGCTGAGAGCTAAACAGACCGTAATGAATCTCTTCGAAGAAAAGTTAGCACTTAATCTATGAAAAACTTTGAACTTGAGGGTTGAGTTTCCAACCACATTTGTACTTCTGGTCCACCACAAAAAAGTCTCCCTGTGTTGCAGAATCACAGACTACAGCAATGAGATTCAGATCTCTAGCAAATAATTTGCATGTATGTTTTCAGGTACACACACTTGACAAAGGATAAATGAAGATAGGTTTCTATCAATATTGATGGAGAAAATGAAGGCATAGGAAGAGCTATGAAGCTGCTGAGGAAGTTCAATAAAAGCAGCTGTCAGTTAATGCTCCTGGTCATCAGCAGAGCAGAAATAAAATTCTGAGCAAAATCTCAGCTAAGCAGTGCATGGAAAAAATTCCATCTGAAGTAGTTGGAGAACGTCTGCCTAGGATGTATCCAAATCTTTGTTTCCAGTCAGGATTACACCTAATGATTCTCTAGTTTACTCTCCAAAATAAAAATGCCCAAAACAGTGCAAAATTCCTTTATTTTCTTCGATTTTCTCATTGGGAGACTAAACCTTGTCATGACAAAGGCTAGCGTCGCCTCAAGAGCTGTGACTTGACTTGAGCATGCTGGTCTCCCAGCTGGATGGCTGGGAGAGGTAACACAGCTTCTTGTACTGTCATTGCAACGTTGTTAAGCAGCAGCCTTTACTAGAGATATCATGATGATCCCTACGCAGCTGACAACTCCCCAGTGTTAAGGCTTGTTCAGGACATGAGGGTTAAGACACTTAAAGGCTCGTGATTCCAACAAATACGAAGTGGGATGACTGAAATAGCTTTGTAGGCTGCTCTGGTAGACGACCGGGCCATTGCGGTTAACACTAGCTGAGAACCTGGCCCATTGTGACCTCCTCAGCATCAGACCAGCTTAAAAATTAAGAAGGGAAAAAGACTGGCTCATGCAATAAGGGTACATATAAGCTCCTTAGTACTTAGTTCTTAAAGAACAACTATTCCTTGCCTTGTATCCTCCCCTGGGCATGTTGCCTGCTCCCTTCCTCAACCAAGATGATTCCTACCAAGGGACATCTTAAGGCACACCTCTCTCATTTGACCTAAATGGGACAGGCATTTTGGCAAAGACAGTGCTCATGGTACACAAGGTTTCCAAGAGTTACAGCATCCTACATGACATGCAGTCAATAGTACACAGCTACCTGTGACATTCTGTGAGGGTACATCACTACTGTCCAGCTTGGATCTTCCAGGTAGGTTATCAAGTCTATTTATCAACATCTACCATGCTGCCATGCCATAAAATTCCATGGATTTAGGAAAGGCATTAGCCACTATATAATGGCCATCTTGTTTACAGTAATGATTCAATTTTGTATTTGTATTCAGGATGTCATTACGAAACAAGGTTAACTCAATATTTAAATTGATAGATGTAGACAGCTGTCAAGGAACCGCTTTACAAGTTATCAAGTTATCTGAGATAAAACACAAAATTACAGCCCCAAAGTCTACTGCAAACTGGCACGACACAACAGAGCTCCCAGAGCTCTAGTACCTTAAATACCGTATCAGGATTTCGGTTCAAAAGCCAACTACTGTGTTTGCTGCAAGGGCTTTTTATGTAAAGTGCAGAACAAGATTCTCTTTCCGGAAAGAGGATAGCTTTGAAAGCGAGGGCCATTTCCCTGACAACTCACCCGGCCTGGAAAGATGGTGCTCCATCCTGCTGACCAGGTGCATCCACATGGCAGACTGCAAAGTGCTGGGTGATTTCCTGCATATCCTCAAAGTTGAAGAGAGGATTGAAGCAAGTTTTATCTTGAGAAGGAAAAGAAAATACAGAACAATTGTGCAGAGGGGAAATACTAAGTTGCAGCTGCAATAAAATCATTCAACCTGTCCTGCAGGTTAATGAAAATTCAGTTTAGTCAGGCGAGCTACATTAGAGCCTGGGAAAAGTGGTAGTCCTTTTGTTTCTAGGGAGGAAAGACCAGCCAAGCCCTGCTACAAAGCAACCTGTGCCAACTTGCTTTTACACCTTGAAGCAGCACCCCTCAACAGCTCCTTCCTCATGGCCAGCTAAGGTTCACCCATGGTAATCTGGTACCTGCCAGAATTTTTTGCTTGGAACACTAAAATCTCAAAGAATTATTCTTTATGCAAAGTGAAAATACTAACAAAATGCAGTCAAAGAGTACTCATCCCAGGTTTTAGCTTAAGATTAAATCATCCATTTACTTGTCCAGTCATTTTTCTTTGGATTGTGTCAAAACAGATGGAGGAAAGAAGTATCCAAGGCTGAGATCGTGACTTGTGCTGTTGCCCAAATATTACAAGATAAACATTACATGATTGGCTGCTGCAGGCAGCTCAAGACAAAAGTGTCCTTCTGGGATACTCACTGCTGTAAGCTCCCAACTTTGAGGTAACTTGATTTCTAAGCATTATTTTTGTGGCAAGAGGGTTAGCGTATTTTCCTCCTGCAGTGCAAAGCATGAATTCTGTAGCACCATCTCTGAGATGCCTAGAAAACAGTTCAGTATTCCCTGTGTGTTTCTAAATGTCCTCACACTTCAACATACCAGCAAAATCATTTCAGTATACAAAATATTTTTAGCTAAAACCAGCTTTAGGAGAACATGCAAGTTTGGGAGCAGGTTCCTCCCCTTTTGAAGGGAGAGAAAGTTTATTCACCATAAAGATAGACTTTGTAACTCTAAAAAGAGGAGTCTTATTCAAAGATGGGATCCAGATGAAGCTCTGCCCCGATCCACTGAAAATCCAAAATGAAGTAATGCAGTTTCACAAAAAACAGGCAATAAAACAGAATTGTTTTCTTTTGAGTAATATTGACCACCCTGCAATAGCCAGACTTTAAGGATCTGCAGGTGTTTTTAAATGTAAATATTGATAACTGATTGAGAAACAGTAAATTATGTTAAGCAAAGAGTACTGATGAAAGAACAAATCAGCACAGATCTGCGTATTAGGTCATTATATTCTTGGGTATGACAGATAAGATAAAAAGGCACTTAAAGTTCTTAACACTGGCTAAGGACACAATGCCAGCACTCACTTCATCATCCTGATTCGACATGTAATTCTTATAAACCCATGGCAGCATAAGACTGGTTATCAGACAAGAACCCAAGACAAAGCACCAGCTATGTTGTTCTCAGTCCTGCTGGCAAGACACCCTCAGCCCTCCCGCAGATGTTTTTACAGTATTTAGACGCAGTCACTATGAGCTACCAGGGATCTTCTGCTGAAGTGAAATATTGCGAGTAATAACTTTGCAAGGATAACAAAAATCTGAGCGTTAAACTCGCTATAAGAAAGGAATTAGGTACCATCTAACAGGTTGCAATCCACGTCACAAGCAAGAACCTGGAAAAGGTTTCCTAACCGTCAGCGCCTCCACACCTTTGGTTACAGCAGTAGTGTTAAGGAAACAGGCTATTAAATCAATCTACTCACGATTCAGCCCAATATCATGGTAGGTGAGGATAGCTGGCCGGTTCCCCCTGGGAGTCCCACACATGGTGACATGGACCGAGCCATGCACAGTCTCCACATCTTGCTCCTGGCAAAGAACAGGAGGAATCTGTTAGGGGCTTGTCCAAGCGCTCCACCAGAACCCCTGCCACAGCAGACCGAGCACGAGTCCTGCCCCATGCCAGGGTCAGCCCCCAGCCCATGCTCTCCCACCCCGTGGCCCACCATGGTGAGGGCTCTCCGCTAACGGCTCACACCCAGCTGCCACCTACCCCAGCCCACAGCCAACTACAGAAGCACTTAAGCTGCCAGCTCTAACTAGGTGCTGAGGGAATAGTTGAATAGTTTTTAACCTCATTAAAAGGCAGCAGAAGAATAAAATAATAATAAAAAAAGCAAGCAGTGCAACGGTACCTAAAATTAACAAGTTAACAACTATGACTGCAGACGTTTGCGAAAAGTGCAAGTCGCCAAGATAAAATGCTTCTGTTTTCTAGGAAAAGGACTTTAATTCAGCATGTAACTACCATTCCACAAAGAAAGTGGTATTAAGTAGCCTATAATCACCACAGAGACCTATCGCATGTGGAGCCCTGTGATTATAGTAGCCTTCCCCAATAAAAGTGACAGCCACATGTGTTAGCTGTTACGTATAGACCTGAGCATAAACCCAGCTGCCTGAAGTTTGCTATAAGCACCATAACCACACCACTGTTGTGATTATCAGAGAAACAATGCTATTATTTAATGTAACAGGAGTTTATGCCATTTCATGATCTTAAAGCTAAGGACACCTTTATTATCAAATCCAAGGCTCCTGAGGACCATCTTTTATTTACTGGATAGCTACATATGTTAGACAACTTGGGTCGTACTAACATCCACAACGTATGGAGCAGGGTTTTTTTGTTTCTTTTGCACTTGAACTTCAGATAGGTGCTTTAAAAAAAGCTAACACGTAAAAGGGAATCGCAAAACAACAGTTATTTATGACACTTATTTACAGTACTGTTACATTCACGTAAGAGTCAAGGCAGTATATATTAGCAGCCGGTCTTAGCATTTTACCAGACTACTTTATTTACTGTACAGGACACAGGTATATCCACGTCATTCAGCACCACCTACTGTTTGCTGCTGCTGGCTTGACTTGCTCTGTGCAGTAATACCCAGAGGCGAAGTCCAAGTGAAATTCAAATCATTCAAAATTATGATGTAGATATCAGAGGCATTCAGCCTCTGCTAAAACCTTTACAGAGCAAAACCGAGCTAGTAATTTGATCGGAATCTCAGCTCCTTGATTTAGTACATGGAATATAACATGCATTTTGTCAAAAAAAAGGATGCTAGGCAACACCATTCCACATTTCACCTATTTTCCTTGCTATTACACATTTGTATCAGTTTTAAGTTACAATTACAGCAACGATTTAAGATTCACGCACCCCACCGTGTACAGTGGGAGAGCTGAGCACTGCTGCTACCTGAACTATACTTTGCTGAAACACTAATTTTCCGCTTTTGTGTCTCCGTGGGGATTTATTAGTCTGCATACTCACTGCATTATTTAGCAGGTAAACTGTATCTTCCATATCCAGCACCATCTTTAGGCAGAACAGGGTGATAAATCCAGCAAGCAAGGCAGAGGACAGTAGCTGGTTTCTGCTTTGCCCAAACAGGCAACTGGGTTATATAGAGAAGCTGCCGCCCTGCGTGGGCTTATGCCTCCCATAACGCCCAGCTAGAAAAAACCGCCACAGACTAGTTCATGAGGATGTCATTCTTAAATAGGATTTGCCTCAGGTTTGACCAGAAGTTACTTACTTGACAGAGCTCAGACATCAAAGATGAACTAAGCCTCTGCCACACAATGTACAAAGTGCCGAATTTCAGACCTGGGAATTAGTACAGTCTTTCCTGTTGCTGCTACCATCAGCTCTAGATAGGTTTAGCTTCATTTCAGGTTTTGTGATCTCAAATGGTAGAATACCTCAAACTTCTTCTAAAGTAAGTTAGATGCAAGTTCTTTCCTAAAAGTGAGGATTAAAGTTTCCAGTAGGGACAAAAGATGTTGAAATATTAGTGTAGAGTCAGAATGACTCTGCCGAACATCCAAACTGGTGACTTTAAGTGTATGAAATCTAGTATTTTCCAAGTTAGATAAACAACATTTAATCTAACGTATTCCTACATCAGTCATACTAATGTCACTAAGTTTCAGTTTTGGCAGGAAAATTTAGATATATCCATTATACAATACTACAGAAGAGATCTGCAATAGATACCAATTAATAATAACAGAAATTAATTTTCCACATTCCTCTGTATTTAGATAACTTTCAATACAAAGCATAAAACCCAATAGTTTGGCAACCTTTAACACCAGTAATGACAGTGAGCAATATTGTGTAGCACATCTCCTGCTGAGTGTGGAATATAGAGATTATTTCCTCCTCGGTTAAAGGCCAATAGGCATTTTGTATGATCAGATTTCTATTGCTAGATCCTTCCAGTAACAGCACTGAAAGCCTGGAGTGTGTTTCCTTAGGAGGGACTGCCTTTCAAGATTTGGGCTCTTCCTCCTTTATGCATGAAAGAAAAAAATAAAAATCTGTTCATGGTAGGTAAAGCCAGACCCTTGAACCTGCACATCCCACTGACCTCCACAGCTAATTCTTGTGGAACTAGAAATCTGAGTCTAGTTCAAACTCAGTGTCAACTAAAAATAGCTCAGAGACAACAGGCAACCATACTCCTAATTACTGGCATAAATCACTATCAGTTTAACAATTGGCTTAATTCCTCATTATTTTCACAGTAAGATTCCCCTAATTCAAGAGGGTTATGCCATTTCCCATTACTGTGAATTCTTAATGGCAAATAGCCAAAAGGTTCTCTAAAAAACAATCAATTCAAAGCAGTTTCCTCAGTGACATCAAACAAACAACTTCACATCCCTATTGATCCTATTAAAGATCAAGAGATTTGTCTACGTGATGTAGGGATGGATGTTTTCAAAACGCAGAGCACTGAAAACAGATGGCAGCACATCCCAATCAACATCAACATTATAGTAAGAGGCTCTTCACCAACTGATTTGTATTAAAACACTATCTTGGAAAAAAAAAATCCGAGGTACACTAATCCGATAGAAGGATAAAGACAAACACACCATCTGTTCACATCTCTCACTTTGACAGAGGTGCAGCCTTATAGTGCCCTAAAAAAAGCACACAAAACCACTTTTGATACGTGCAATTTAAGAGGGGCTATCTTAGTTTGAAGGAGCTGATCTGTTCCAAACTAGATTTTATTTTTGGGTCAAGTGACATTTTTTTGACATTTTGTCATGAAGTTGGAAGGGGGAGCTAATCTCTAAGTTGGTAACAGAAGTATTCCTTCCCCTCTCTACCCTGCCTAAGGAAGGCATGGATTGAGGAACGTGTTTATGAACAGGTTGTTTTCTAAAGTATGCGATTTTAACCAAAATGCTTTAGATTTCTAAAAAGGAAAACCATACACACACTGCACTTCTTGCTAAAACTACTGTATTTTACATTTTAAGTAAAACACTGCATTCCATCAAGATTATTTTAAAGCTTTTAAATATGCTTAATCCTCAATTACCATCTCATGCATGTTTTAATGTATAGTATTATGCCTGTTAGATACACCTCCCTTTTCTTGCCTCAGAACTGAGGGAAATGCTTCAGAACTTTTAAAGAGGATTTAAATGGCTTTTGAGTTGTTAGGATGCAGTATATTTTAAGTTCATATTACTTAAGAAGTTTAGTATATGCAGGTACTAGTATATTATTTTTCACTTTTTTTTTCAGTATCTTGAAGATCAAAAATATTTGAGCTTTTTATGTGGTATTGCAATGCTAGATTTCAAATCCTTTTGCCCTGAAGTTATTTAACATTTTCCCCCTAGCTTTTTCTACTTCAAAATATTGTTTCAATTCATCTTGTGCCTCTTTAAAACCCCAATGCCCACCTCTCCAGGTATTCTCTTTTTGTTTGTTCATTTAGATTTCTATTTTAAACTAGCAATATTAAGAAAACAGTTCCCCAGTTGAGGCTGTGAGTTGGGTACATTAATGTGTGATGACTTTAGATGCAAATGTGACTCTGCTAAGGTGAAAGCCAGTAACAAAAATTTTGGTGCAGGAAGTGAAGCAGATTATTGCTGTAATTCTTCCCAGGGATTCTTCCTAGTCCAATTAGCACTGGGTCGCACTGCTCCGCAAAAGCACAAAACCACAACCACCCCCCAACCTTCTCCTTCAGGGACTCAAAAGGCTGAGGAAATGCGCGTAACATGCTGCGATGCCCCAGGCTGCACCCACTGACAGCAATGGGACACCCACCCTGTGGCACCATGAGGACCAGCTGACTTGCCTCCCCTGGCAAGGTGGCTCCTTCCCTCCTCCCTTCACAGGCAGGAGACAAACCCATCTCTGCCACCTACAGCTGCCACACAGCTTGGAAAGTTTTGCGTAGTTAATGAGAGCAGCTCCTGATGGACCGCTCTCTTCTGGAACACAAAGCAAAGAGAATACATGCAGCGATGAGGAGCCAGCTCTCCATCGGCTCCACTACCACCAGCCCAGAGAACAGGCAAATACAAATGGGAAATACAACTAAAACACACTTGGCTGACAGAGCAGCGCAAGGCATGCTGCCCTGCACCAGTTTACCATTAATCATGCTCAAACAGGTTTGGTCAGGAACATTCCCCTTCTTGGGAGGCAAGGGACCTCCATTTAAATTCTCAGGTGGGTCCCACAGACAGACACAGTGCTGCCTGAAGGCAGCTCAGAGCTGTGCATTCTTCCATTCCTTGTCTTGGCCATTCCCTGGTAACTTCACAAAAGCTTTACCCCAGAAAATAACCACACGCGCATCTTGCGACGTGTGTTTTCAGAAGGGTGACACTGCATGATATAGTGCTTGCTTCAAAAATGGAAAAGTAGGTTTAACTCGGATCTGTCTAAAACAGCATGGGAAATAAGGGTCTATTTATTTCTTTCCAAACCCAAATAACTAGATAAAATTTATTCTTGGTAACAAGACACCTTATAGACAGTCACTACTTGTCACTAGTGGCAGAAACAAAATTATTAACTGTATAGTTTGTTCTAGAAGAATGGAGCAAGTTGCAAGGGATATGGTGGACACCAATAGCCATACATAGGCATTAAGTAAGAAGCTCCATCCTGCCAAGCGCTGATCACCTCCTTCCCTGGCCAGGTCCATCCTCCTCACAAATGCGGCTCACAGGAAAGGTTGCTTATTAGGAGCACAGATGAGCTTCAGTGTCAGTCCTGAGTGAGCTGGGTCCTCCAGAACTTCTCCAGTGAACCTACCAACTGAGTCTCTTGTAACAGCTTAAAACCACCTCTTTCATAGATCAGCCACAGAAGAACTTGAAGACACATAGGTAGGGTAGTTGTGCTTTTAAGGACCAAAGCTAAGCCTCCTTTGCAGTGGCAGTTCTTAACATAACAGATTGAGACTGTTCTTCCACCTTTTTCCTTCCTGAAGTAGAATAACCAAAGATTAAACCCTAACAGAGAACGATTATCAAAAAAGCAAGAGCTGGCAGAACAGGGCTAAATGACAAGAGCCACTGTGCTGGATTAGCGACAGTTAATCTAAAACATGGAAAAAACCAAAAAGGTTTAGAGAATTTGATCTTTCAAGTTAAAAAAAAAAATCTATATATACACACATGGTTTACAACCAAGCAAATTTCTTCCAAGAATAGAAATCAAATATGGGTCACTTCTGGATTCTTAATCCAAACACAGCAGTATTCCTGTTAGCAGACTTAATCTGGGATTCAGATTTATTCAGACCAAGTGATCAATCTGGACCCAAACAGAAAGCTTCTCCCATGTTGTACACAGCCCTGCAAAAGTTGCATGGCGACAGCTTTAACTTACATTTAGCAAGACTTCAGGCAGTGGATTACATCATTAGAAAGGATGAGGGGGAAGATACAGGATTAATATAAACTATAACTGTCTCTCTTGGTTTCCAGGGTAAGGATTGTTGAGTTTGTGCTGTGTTTTTTTTTTTTTAACCAATTCACAAAACATTGAGTAAAAATATAGGCAGGTGCAAAGAAAGTGCAAAATGCCACAAAGTACGAACAGGTAATTTCCTTCAAGGACCTCTGCCTGAACACTCGAGAGACTAGAACAATTTAATAGCTTTCCTTATTTCTGCACAGTCTACCTCCCTCCTACACGGCTTGTGGAAATAAGACACCCAGCAATCCTCTTTTTCCAACACATACTCCTTGTCCTCAGCAATGGGAATTCACCTCTCGCCCCTTCTGCTGAGGCGAGTACCAGCTCCCGTGTCTCCCTCCCAGTCCAACCCAGCCTGGCTCCCACAGCCACACGCTTCCTTAGTCGCAGCTTAAGAACCAGCAAGGACAAAATTCTCAGTCAGAAGCACAAGTGTCAATGAAATAATATACAAGGGGAGCTAAGAGAATTACAAAGTCACCTCTCAAAAGCATAACACGCAGGGAAAGTGGAAAGCCACCATGTGACCTAGCGGTGCTCCTTGTGAACGCTGATGTGCTGGCTGTAAATAAACGTAAGGAAACTACCGACACCCCTGTGACAGACAAAATTGATTGCTTAGCGCCTTCCACTGCTCCACAGGCTTCAGGAATCTTTTGGAAACTTTCAACTGCATAATGGGATGCATCGAGAGGGACGTTTCCTCCAAGGAAACGCACACACACTGCTAATGAAAGCAAACTAATGGGGGAAAGTGTGTGCATCAATGTGGGAGGGGAATATTTTGCTTTCATTACCCGTGCTGAAAAATCTCATTCTCCTAGCAAGAATAAAACTGCCTGCAACCCAGCCACCCCTTTTGGATAAAACTTTTTTAGCTTCAGTCTGAAAAGACCTCCTGCAGTCCCCTTCACATTGCTACATCAGAGCCCCATTCAGGTCCCTCCCCCACAGGAACAGTACTTCTGGCCAGCAGTCAGTCATTTCTGATCACATTTTGCTGTTCTCTCAAATGTCCATTTAGTTTCCCCTTGTACCAAAAGGGAAAATAAAAAAAGAAAAAAAGAGGAATAGCTTTACTTGCCTGAACATCAAAGTCTGGAAGGAGGCGAGTGATAGCCTGTGAAGAGATTTCAAAGTATTAATGCAAGTAACTTGTGCAGCTACAGAAACCTGTGCTGGGACACGTGTGTTCTAACCCCCTGGTTCTGCAGCCAAGAGCTCTGTCCCGTCCCTTCCTTCAAGGAAAGCTGAACATCAAAATTCACCCGAGACCTTTTACCCACTAATCTTCACAAAGAACATGAAAGCAGTAAAATACTAGATTACAGACCAGCAAAATAAATCACAAAAGCTAGCGCATCTTCAGCTATTTTTAAATCACTGGACAGGTTGGAGCAGTAAAACACCGACCTCTTCTTGATTGCTTATTGTAGCCATAGGACAGCCAACAGCCCCCCTCAGTCCTGACGACGATGGGAAGCCACTGCTCCAGCATGCACCGAGCACTTGCAACTCGGTTAAGCAGTCGTTACTGGGATTTGGTTACACGATGTGGAAGGTGGGAAAGGTTTTATCCCAGCCAAAATCAGGCCTTGTTATGTTTGGGAGGCTGGCTGGACAGAGAGAGGTCTGTTTCAACTCATGACCATCACTGTTACTGAGAAGCTCCCATGCCTGTTGAAGATCTCCACAGAAAAGAAGTTAGGAGAAGTCCTCCTTCCTCACTTCCAGTAGTCTAAAAGGCACCTTACTTCAAAGGAGGAAGTATCTTACAGTCACCTCCTTTTATTAATAGACAAGGAAGAAGTCAAACTCTAATTTCCATCAGAGGGCTGAAAACAGAGGGAAGAACAGCAAAGCAAACACTTTTTATGCTGCAGAGTACGACAGAAAAGCCAAAGCTTGACAAGGGTATCGAGAAAAAAAAAAATCAAAGCTTAAGATCCTAGCGAGGGCATCGCTCAGTCCCAGAAGCCCAGGTAGACTAATGACAGAAAATGTCTTATTATTGGGCAATATCATCTCAAGACTGTGGACCTCAGAGCACCACAGCCCAACTAGTAATTATGACAGGACTCTAGAGCCGTGATCTTCAGGCAATTAGGCAGTGTCTTGCACACACAAGCAAATAGCTAAAGAGCTGACTGAGCTTGTGGAAGTCATGGTACACAACCTTAGCTTTAGAGAACATGCTGGGGTTTAATTTTACTATACTGTTGGCCTCATGATCTTTTAAACATAGTTAATGTCGTACACTGTTGCTCCAGCGGGGTCCAAAGTGGAAAGGAATTAAGTTTACGTGGCACCCATACAGGCAGCATACGAAGCAAGGCTCATCACTGTTAAGGAACAAAGACTCAGCTGTAGGAGAAACCTAAGCACAACAAGCCAGGATGCGACTTCAGAGTGTATCACCAGCTCCACTATTAACCCTAGTGTGTGCTGTGTGTCCTTCAGGGCAATCTTTCCACTTTCTCAAAACACACTAAGCGACTTCCTTCATCTATATTAAGAAGGGCCACAGAGGAAATCAAACTCTGCTGGTTTCTCCATGTAGACAACAGTTAAAGTAACATTGTGAATAGATGCACATAGGGTTCACGGCCAAGATTCCAACTTTTGAGCTACATGCTACAGAAACTCAGGAAGTTAATCAGCGTTTTAAGATATTTCTGAACTTTGAAGCAAAAGCATTTCAGTACCCGTAGGACTTCTGCTGAGAATCCCCCTTGCTTTGCTACTACCAAACAATATTGGCATTAAAAAGGGATCTTAGTTTCTGAAAAGTCTGAGTGCTGCATTCACTGGTACCCAAACAAGCTCTGCTTTCATGCAATGTCCTTGGCAAAGGAGCTGTGTTTAAAGTTCCTTCAGCCATTTCACTGCAGTCGCAAGTGGAAATCATTTTCTGAAGTGTTTACACAAAAGAGGTAGGGAATAAAAAAGAAAGTAGCAGAGACAGTCATGAATAGTTCTAGTGTAGAAAACCAGGGAAAAAACCCAACATGCTTATACATGTCATTGTCAAGAATTACAATCGTTAGGAACAAAAGAAAAAATCTTGTTTTGATTCAAGAAATAAACAGAGAGGTTCCTTCATGCATTACATTTGCCACAAACATATCAAAGTGCAGAGCGCTGCTACCACCAGTCAGACAGCCACTAACCTAGATGCTGTGGGCAGTTTCGAAGAAAATGATGCAAAAACAAATGGAAAGAAGTACAACAAGGTGAAGCAAGAAAAAGGCTAGGGTGTTTCTACACTGCAGCCCCAGAGGAAAGGCTGCAGCTTGTGCACACCCAACGGCTGCAGACCTGGTAGCAGTTTAGCTGTAACTCATAGCTCAGTGCAGGCAGAGAGGACTAGATGGGGCACAGTTGTATCTCTGGACTCAGATGTGCCCAAAGGAAAAGCAAAGGCTCTCTCTGTGCCTCCCTGAAAGGTAGCTAAGAGAGCAACGTTGGTATCTTTACGTTGAGAAGTCTATAGGCATAGATGGATATATGTGATACAGCACAACTGGCATCATTCCAAATGGCTAAAGACATAAAGACACCCAGAACTGTCATGATTTAGAAAACAAAAAGTGTCACCACCAGAGTAGGACTAGAGAAGAGTAAAACCAAAGATCAAAAAATAGCAAATAATTAAGGCTGGTTTGCATTATTAAAAAAAAAAACCCAACACTCTTATTCCATCTCCAGTTTCCCTTACTTGTTTCTTCCATTACAATAGGTTAGAACTAATCCAAGAACACATGTGCAGTTCCAACAGCAGCCCTGAAATAAAACACATAAGCTCTAGAAAACTTTAAAATAATTACCTCCTCCTTCTCCACCAGAGGTTTCACCTCCGCAAGGTGAGCATCCTGGAACTCTGTTGACATGGTCAGTAGCTGATATCTGCAAAGATGAGAAAAGATTTGTTCTCAGCGTGCATCAAAGATTAAATATGGGAACAAAGATGCTCCGCCCAGTCCCCCCACCCAGCATCTCAGGTTATAGTTTAAAAGACCTCTGCAAGAAGGTTATGGATCTCTTGTAAAATGCCTCCCTGGTTTATTTGTATACACAGTCCTGCACAATACAAGATTAAAGAAATATTAAGGCTGCAAGATCAAACAGAAGTTTGACAGCTTCAAAACAGGGAATGCTGAAGGAAACAGGGCAGGGACCAGTACAGAGAGTGTCATGGAAACTGTCATTTCGCAGGTGAAAGGAGGCATAGCCAAATCTGCACAACCGCCTTCTGAGATTAGCTTGAATACTTGACTGATTTTTTGTGTGGGTGTTTTTTGGGTTTTTTTATTTATTTATTGTAATGCAGGCTCCCTCTCCATCTCCAGATCTTTACTCTACGCAAACGGACCTGGACACTCACTAGCATCACTTTACTCTCAGATCGATGCGCTCCATTCTCTGGGACAGACACACCTTCCTTGATCTGAACAAACAAACAGTACCGAGTCAAACAGATACCCCTGTAAGTGGACACCTCATTAGGTGCATGCGATAATGCTATTTTCAAAACTGTCAAAGGAAGGAATAAGATTGCCGTGTCCTACTCTAGGGAAGGACCGGCATCACGATACCATGGGAAGCTTAACCAGGAACACAGCCATGGCCAAAGCCCAGAAGAGGCGACCGCCGAGGCCGGTGGCGCAGCAGGCTGTGCTGCGGGTGCAGTGTGCCTTCTGCATTTGGACCAACAGGCATCTCTGTTCAGCGACAGCATCAGCCCAAACTGGGAGTTAAAAAGAAGAACGGCCTCTTTTCATTCTCTTACCAAAGATAAGGTGCTGGAAACAGAGGGCTGTTCCCTGTGAAGTTTTAGTGAATGACCAGAAACAATTCCCAAAGATACTGAAACTGTTTTAACAGCAAGAGGACAAATTCAAAAGTCAAAGTACGTTTGCTACACTTCCTCTGGCCTGCTGGAGAAATACCTATCATGTCCGTTCTGGGCATCTTCAGACAAAATTGGAAATGTATTAACTACGCAACTATAAAACAAATCAATTAGTTACTTTTTAAGAAAAGTTTTGAATAGTCTCAAGTGAGCACACAAAGCCAGCCAAAAGGCTGAAACACGTTTAGGAATTATTGACTAAGTATAACCGCAAATATTTTAATTATTAACAGTTTTTCTGAAGATACGCATAAAACTACAGAACAAAATCTAAACCAATTCTTTAAACAATGATTTCCTGCCCCCTGACTTAAATCTGATTTCAGCCAATCAACCCTGTCTACATAAATGACCTGGGGCTCAAGAAGGGCTGTGAAGCCCACAGGAGTATCCAGGAGCTGACAGTGGCAACAGCATCATTTTTACTCTGCCCCATGGGTTAAGTCAGTGCACTTCTCCCTGGGCAAAGATGCTCTAATGAGATGCTAAAGATGCTCTAGTGAGAAAGTGCAAGATGGTTAGATGCTGGAGGAAGCTATGCAGCAGCACGCGCAGATTAACACAGTTAATCTGCTGAAAAAACGTTGCTGTTCATGCACACGCAAACACCTTCAGATTTTTAGGAACCCTTTTTGTAATTATGCAATTGGGTGGATTTTTGGTAAAGAATTAGACTGGGGATTTTAAGCTTAGAGAAATGCTTCATGAGTATTTAACCTCACCACTTGAGGCATGGGCACAGCAACAAAACTGGCCGCACTGCCAGTAATTTGTTATCCAAATTAAAGGGCATCAGACGTACTTAAATAGTCACATAAGTCAAGACAGAGTTAACTGCCCAGCAGCCACTCTAATCCACTGTTTTTTCCTCCACGTTTTCCAGTAAGTTTTGCTCGTTACAGATTTTAACCATAAAGAACAAGCAAAAAACTACTTTGCCAAAATTGCAAACAACTGCAAGTGACATTTTCAAGTGTTACATATTTTCGCAGTTACAGCCATCTATGTAATCGGACAGTCTACACAGTGAGCAATTGTGCATGGCAGAGAGGGCAAATAAATGCTGCTACAGTATTTGGAGATTAAAAATATTTATATGCAGTTGTACCTAACTCAACTTGCCTTTTTTTTTTTGCAATTCAGCAAGTTCTGTCAAGACAGAAGTAACACTTTGATGTTGCATGTAATTCTGCAATAAGGAGTAGAAGTGCAAGAGATTTTTCCATGTTTAGCCTATAGGGGAGAAAAGTTAGAAGCCAGGTCCCCTACAGTTTTCCAGTAAGAAACAACTCAGGGAACAAAGTCACAGCTAGTGTTTGTGGAAGAAAGTTGTTTACATGGGACGGTTTCAGATTTTTAGGGACTCTGAGCACTGACTACAAATGACCAAAAAAAAAACCTGTGCCAAAAAGAACAAGATGGGCGCCTTTTATAGCCTTAAAATACAATCCTGTTTTCATAATAGTTCAAAGTTGTTGCTCTACGTTTCCGAAAGAGCCAGCACTAGGAAGTGCTGACCAGCAGATTACACGACTGGCGTAAAGTCTGCTGAACAAAAGCCCAACGTGTACCAAGTTCTCGCTTTTGGAAAGATACCAGATCTTGGAGCCACAAAATGTTTTCAGATCAGGCATTTCCAAGCTCTGCGTTTTCCTTCTCTGCATCAGGAATACCTGAAACATTCCTCCCAAGAAACAACCTTGTCATCAGGCAGCACAACAACACGCTCTTTGTTCACGAGAGCTGGCAAACAAAGCCCTGCTATCGGACAGCGCTGTAAAAAACATCTTATTTTCCAAAGAGAAAAATGCTGGGGAAGTGGTTTTGTACCACCCATGTTCAGCACAAATTTTATAATCTCTAAATAGGTGCTTTGTGCTTCCCCCCGTTATGTGACAGGGTAGCTCAAAGCTACAGTAACTGCGTAACTCTCCTGAATAGATAACCATACAAGCATTCCTTTATACGCATTTCAAAGCGCTTGCCTCACAGAAGTCTTCAAAACACAAAGTTCATTTGTATCGGCAAGCAGTAGTGTAAAGTTGCCAGCTTGGGGAAAAACAATTTTTACTCCACTTGGCCAATTCAGCCTGCTAAGTGGTCCCAAGTTCTCCTCTCTGGGACAAGCCACCTCCAGCCAGTGGACACCCACTACCTTGCACCCAGGTATCTGTTACACTTGCTGCTCAGAGGGTGAAGTTTTAAACCAACTGTACTTCTAACTAAGAAAAAAATACAGCAGTTTTGCAGCTGACAAAGTGCTTTAAAACATTGTCTACCTTTGCCAACTAGCAAGAAAGGCATCAAACCAGCCCCTAGGAAGCAAGGGGGGACAAGGGGTAGAGTGAAGTCATCCATGCAATACTGTGTTCACTGATTTCATTCAAAGAAGCTTTTCTGCACCCATTCCAGCCCAAACCCACTGCTGCAAAACCACTGGAGCAGGTGTCATAACCAAGGCTAGCAGGTCAGGAATCATTCTACTGAGCCTGGTTATTTCGCTCTTAAAGGTTCAGAATACATCACCTGTCCCTCTGCACCATTGCTGGTGGGACAGTCATTGCTGAAGATTTGTTTCAGCAGTAGGGGGTACAGGATGGATGGGCAACCCGGCTTTGCACAACAGGGAACCCAATTAAGCTAAGAAGCCACACATTGGGCCATCCATCCTCAGGCACCAGCAATGTTGCAATTGTAAAGTACCAAATGTTAGGTAGTCCTCATATATGTGACCAAATTCATTCCAAGCAGAGAAACAAAACAAGTTCAAAGACTCCTCATTTTAAACTTTATTCTTCTGAAGATATGCATATGGTTGTCCAAGCTTGTGCCACGGGGTGCATCATGAGGTACGATGGTTGAATGTCCACAAAGGGCTGGGGAAACTGCTACCAGCACCACAGGACTTGCCTCTGCCCTCATACTCGTGTTTTTTATTTACATACTATCACTGAAAACAACAGGAAAATACTCCTGCCTAAGTATTTCATAAAGACAGCAATTTCCTCAAAACAGCTTGTTTAAAACACTGGCAGCAGAGATCATTCTTGAGTACTGACACATGGAAGGGTAACCTCACCAGAGCAGCTCGATGGCATTTCCATCTTTGCAGGCTGAGCAAGCAGGAGGGACAGCAATCACTTTACACGTGGTACTAAGTATTCACGAGCATTTAACAGCAAAGAGGGAGAAGGCCATGGGCACTGTGGGTCAGTCACAGCTCCCAAGCGCTGGTGTTGCTGTCTTTGAAGAGAGAGTGACCATACAAGACTGGGCTCCTGGGCCACACGTGGGAGGTGTTTCCAAGCCAGCCACATCACTCTGCACTTTATCCCATGAAAGCCACAAGTGTCTTCAGAGCTCAGGCACCAAAGCAGGTAGAAAGGACAGGGGTGGCAATTTGAGGGTTTGTGTATCTACAGCAGCTGAAAGCACAGTTATAAAGAAGCAAGGATGAGGCAAGGATGGAGCAAGCAAAGATGTCTCCAGAGCTCTGCAGAAGCTGATTAGCAAAGATCCCCATCAGTTTCAGGTCAGAAAAATAACCAAGCGGACCAGACCTCGGACAATGAAGCAAGGAAAGTTACTGTGACACTCAAACAGTATGAGTCTTACATATGGTCAATTAGACCTCTTCCAGTCATTTAACAGTAAATGCAGTAAACTAGTCTGGCTGGCCCCGAGACAAAAAACTGTTACTGTAAGCTGGACTGCAGCTTGAAAAAACTTGTCTCTGTTTAGTGGAGACAAGTGAGTGGTGCGTGTGTGGTTACAGTCCACAATGCACACTCATTAGGTGCACTTCACATTTTATCATAAACTTGACAAATGTAATCTTCCTGTTTGTGATTAATTTGAAAATTATGCATTTTGCAAGTATCCAAAACAGCTCATGCATAAGCATCTGCCCACACTTATGCCCGATTTAAGCTACTCTTTGTTACAGGCGCTGGTATCACGAGGTCCTTTGTGTACAGAGTTACTGATCTTCTCTGACATAGATGCACACAATAAATCACAAAAGAGGTTTTACAGCAGTTCCTCCCCTTTAGAAAAAGCAGGTGACTTGTGAGAGTTAAGTAGCCTCCAACTAAACAGTCTGAGCAACAAGCGTCACAAGTTGAAGATGCTCAACTACCTGGGACTCTGGGTTTCCTCAGCCTCTGATTATACATGATTATCTCTGCAACTGAAGTTAATAACCTGAAACAAAGGAAGCCTGGCAGCATATTCCTTAAATAAACTCAAGTTTCAAATCAGAAAAGGTCAGGAAACAAGGAATTAAATTTCGTATCAGGGAACTGAAACAACTACCCTGCCTGGTGGCCTCTGGTTCACAGATGTCCTGCAAATCATCATCACCCAGTCCTCTTTGGGCACAGCACTGCCAATATTCAGTTTAATTATTTTTTTGCTTCTTTTTAACCAATTTGCTTTTATTTCCTTTCAGCCCCATTTGTGAGCTATTCCACCAGCATGCTTTAGTGAAGGCTCCAGTTGAGAATAAGAGCTAGTATCTGGAAAAACACACACAAACCTGGGATTTTTAGGAGCATAATATAGCATACCAGTGATTCGGAGAGCCAAAAATACAAAAGGGCTTAAAGTTTTAGCCATTTTTAAGTTTAGACTTATGCTACGTGCTAATCAATCCGATTAGGAAACTGAAACGTTTTAGCTGAGAACTTGAGCCCTGTGCCAAGGAATGGCCGGTGAAGCTGACGGAGGTGGCTGCAAGGACAGAGCCAGCAGCTGATACGAGTAGATGCTGGGCACACCTGTGCAGTCAGAAAGGCAAGATCACCAGGCTCACCTCCAGTCCTTTTCTTCTGGCTGTGTTTCGCTTGTGAGCAGAGCTGGTGCCTGTAGGGGTACAGAGCTGTTCAGCTGCAATCACCCTGAGGCTGGCCATAGCCTGGAAACTGCCAGCTCCTCAGACCAGGAACTGGTCACTCTTCACAGGTGTGCTACGCTCAGGCAGCCATACATTGACAGCAGCATCAAAACAAAGTGAGCTGGAACCAGCCCTTCTGTCTACTCCACAGATGTTGCGCAAGAAAACTGTTGCAATGCAGCTTGCACAATCCTCTCGCTGTGGGATGCGGAGAAGAATGTTCCTTGGAAAGCTCAGGGTCCTCCCATGTTTCACAGGAGTAGGAGCTGGATGTGGCAAGGGTTGGTGTGCTAGCCAAAGGACATGGCTGCTGCCCCCATCCTGGGCACCCCCTGTTGTGTCACACACACACACACCCCTCCAGTACAATGAGCAGCTACTTTATTCCTGGCAGGCTGGGAAATGGAGAGCTTGCAATGTCTTAGGGCTTTTTTCCTGTTGTAGCAATCCCTAATACCACTTACGCTGTAATATCACAACTCCGTCAGAGACAGATTACAAACCCTAATGAAAGTTCTCCAAAATTTCTTTAGCATCTGGCACCTGAAACTAATGCTGGTCATAACCACTTTTCACAGAGGTATCTCCAATATTGCAAAGTTTCTTTAGGGAGAGATTTAAAAATATTAGTGCCTCCCAGGGTGCTCCAGATACAAAAAGTGCTGTCACCCTGTTCCCACTCCTCACACAGCCACCACTCACCGCTCACATGGCTGCAAACAGTCCTCGAGGAACGTGACAGTGCAGGGTGGAGGGAGGGGAATTCAGGGCTTCTGTAAGAAATCCTACATCTGAGTGGCAGCCTAAGTTTGTTTGGAAACACGTTATACCCATTGGTACGGGTGCCAATATTGTCCTTTAGCTCTAAAGGACTCCAGGCTGTGGGTGGCAGCACTGCAGGGTGGGAAGAGCAAGAGCCATCAGCCGCCTTCCCAGGCTTTGTTTTCTTACCCCTCCAAGCCAGCCTGTCTCCTTCCACTGCCCCAGCACCCTCCTAGCATCCTCCCAACACCCTTCTCAGCATTCACCCCACTCCTCCGCCAACTGACTGCAAACAAATCTTAAGCAAAGACGTCGGGGTGATGCACTGGTACAGAACCCGACACCTGCCTCGCACCTGGGTGCTAGGCTGGGCGTGCGCTGGTTAAATAACAAATACTGCAAAGATGCATTAGGCATTTCATAACATGGAAGTGACTGCTTCTGCCACAAAGATTGCAGTCTGAACAGACAAGAAACAAGCTATTGTTCCTGCAGCTCACCAGTGTCAGGCCATGCTCCCCACCCCCTCCTATACTCAATCTCCCATGCTTTAAGAGTTCATAGCTTCTGCCCAGCTGCAACTGCTTCAAAAAGTGGGTGGTTCTGTGCAAGTTAGAGGCAAAACCATACTGAGATTATTCCAGAAGGGACAGGCTCATAGTATACTCAGATGAGGAATATTATTTGGCTCTCTAGGTTGCACGCTTGCAAGTATACAGCAGTTTCTTTTCAGATGTTTTGCATTTTCATGTTGATGTTGCAAAGCATACTGAAGTTACAAAACATCACAGTTAAGGTTGAGGATTTATCTTAATTTGCATTTATTCATTAGATCATACT
Organism: Falco cherrug; assembly: GCF_023634085.1. Lineage (NCBI taxonomy): Eukaryota > Metazoa > Chordata > Aves > Falconiformes > Falconidae > Falco > Falco cherrug. Next base: position 1,873,641 of record NC_073699.1, read on the forward strand.
CTATGGGTTACAGCTTCCAAGTAAATATATGACTTGCTCTACCACCTATTAAAACCACTTGCTCATTGCTATTACAAGTTCTGTTTATAACCCCTGACAAAATGTCTGGGCTGAAGTTTTCCATAGTAAGTGTCTGAGGATTTTTGTTTGGTTGAGGATCAAAGTATATTTTATGGATATTATTTTGTTCCTGTGAGTTTCCAATCCCCTTTTCTAGGATGACCTTTACATTCTAGACCTTAATGGTGGGCTCAAACTTTGTGCAAATGGCCACTGTGTTAGGGACACATTTTTCTTCTTCCCAAGAAAGTCCCATTATAAAATTACCCAAATTTAACAAGCATTCGTACATGCTGGACTACTAGATTTGGGTAACAGTCTTCCATTGCTCGCAAGCCTCGGCACCTGCAGATACAAAATTGTCTTCCTGAGAGCTGAGCACATTCCTGCCTGTATTGCTGCAGATGGGACTGGGGGAGGGAGCACCTAAGTTAGCACCATCCACTGCCAGAATCCTCCTTGCTTCTCAAAATAAAGACTTTCAAAGTCCTTCAAAGTCGGCAAAAAGCAATTCTTCATGCTCTGCTGACAGTTTTCAAAACCTTACCCATCCATGCTCCAGGTTAGCACCTACTACATCAGGCAGAGAACTTACAGTTGTATCACTTAGGTTGGAGCTATGCATGGCCAAGCTTTCATATAAGATTGCAACTTTATACACAACTTTATTAAATCCTGTATGTTTCACAAGGGGTGGGGGGGAGTGTCCCATGCTCTTAAGTTGAATCATCTAGGGAAAAGAATAGTATTTTGAATTCACCATAATATAAAGGGTCATCATAAAACTCTGCAGTGCTTCTGCTTCATAGACTTCATACTTCTACTTCACAGTCACATAACCCAGTATGTTGCAGTTTTGTCCAATGACACAAATGTATTTTATAACTTAGCATGGATATGACATATATAATACACACAGACCATGTTTAGAGCACTCTAGAACTACAGCAGTAGGAAAACGACATCATCAGCTTTACAAGGTGCACAGCAGCTTCCTGAAGGAAGCAACCCGAAAACGCACAGCGAGAGCAATCCTTCCTTCCTCTGACAGCGCACTTCCCATCTGGACGCTGCTTACTGTGTTCACAGATAAAGGTTCCTTTCAAAGCTGCATTCTGCTGTGCCAGTTACTTTTCTATTTTACCTTATGCCTACCAATAAACTCACACACATATAAAAAATATATTACCACTCTTTTGCTTTGAACACCAGTGCTTCCACCTACAGAGCCCTCAGAAGGGGCGTTACAGCTGAAGATCTTTATCACTCATCTTTTCTTCCCCAAAAATCTGAATTTCTTAAGTTGTAAGAGTAGTGAAATGGCAAGGACAGGGAAAAATAAAAATAACACACAGAAAACCCAAGGGATGGTTGAAAGCATATGGAAAGATTTGTTTTACAGTCAGGTTTTCATGCTGCACTGGGTTCTAAGGTTTGCTCTTTCCATTAATTTTTATATCATCCTTACAGTACTAGCAGAATGGCCTTACACATCCATGGTAGAAAATAAGCTAAAAGAGCCATAGTTTTGAAGCTATGCTTAGTTCAGACAGGAAGCAGCCAGTTAAAGGCTTGGAAAAGTAGTGAATATCCAGTTTTAAAAACAGCACTTGAAGAGGAAGATCTGCACTGACCAACTTCCAGCTACCAAGAGAAAAAAAAAACCCGACAGATGAAAAAGATATATTAAAATTCTGACAATTAACTGAAAGGAAGTAGCACAAAACCCCAAAGAAACATAGGAAACGTGATCAGCCACACAAAATAAGAGCAGTAGAACTGACATACATCCTGCTTTGTACAAACAGATACAGCTGTGGAAAATTTCATCAGCATCGGTAGTCCAGCTGTGCATCAGCAAGCACACTGCAGAGCACCTCTGCATGAGGAACACCCCATTCGACAACAAACCACTGGGCATTATCCAAAGACAACACTGTCATGTCAGCTGGGAAACAAACCAGGCGTGATCCTGCAGCAGCCCTTAGCTAAAAGTAAAACTAAACTCATCTCCCTCATCATCCAACACAGCAGCTTGCACAATCGAGTATGAAACTTGGGTAATTGCAGGCTTTACTTTTTCTTCTTTACTCCACACTTGCTGTGCTGAATTCAATGTTGACTAATGGTACTGATTCTCATGGATGCTCAGTACTGAGGTTAATTATGTCATAATAACATTTTAACAACACATGATCACATATTCAGGAGATGCTCTGAATGGTTCTTTACTGCTGCTTCAACTCCAGAGCCAAAGGGAATTAACAACCTGCTGACTGGCCCTGCTGAAGTCACCCAGGGCTCTGAATATGATGGATAGGAAAAAAAAGCCACCACCATTGGAGAGAAACATCAAGTTCAATAGCCATTATATTCATAGCCATTGATTTCCAAGAGGCCTAACCCAGATTTTAGCCATCCGTAGCAACACACACCACCAAACCTGAAAATGGGGTTGCCTCACTCAGCCTTTTACACAGTTTCAGAATATTACCCATGACTTCCCAGTACCAGCAACTAATTTACTTGCAACTTTTGAGACACAGCTTTTGACAGATGGCAGAGGGGTAACTACTGCTCACTTGACCTACCGGCAGCTGGAGATGCACTCCCCACGCAACGGTCCAGGACAGGTCTTCACCCAGAAGGCTGCAGGGGCAGCACCACCACACAAGAGGTCAGCTTACCAATTTAAACCTAAAAGCTGAAGCTAAAGGGCTATCTACATACAACACCATTTATTTAGTGAAACAGTGACAGGACAAAGTGGGCTCTCCTGTACTTCTGCCCGAGATTTCTAGGTGCTGCCACACAACAGGAACGTTCGATGTGAGCAGTCAGCTGGAAGTCATACTTGAGAGTCTCAAGAACCAGCATTTCATCCCCATGAATAGCCACACAGTTGCGCCTCCTGGTTTTTGGAAGGTTTTCCTTTCAAGCGGTCAGACCAGAGCAACTAGAGAACCCCCACTGCATGCTGCTGGGACTGAACTGATTCAGGCCGCTGGTTTCCCAGGCTTGCACTCCCCCCTGACACCGAACAGGCTTTTGCTGCCCTAAGCTGCCAGCTGTACACATGATGTAAACATTGCTGATCCACCACAGTTAGATTCTATTATTTCTGAGAGTTTCACAGTTTCTACTTGTCTTCATTGTGAAGAGCTTCAAGCCAGTTTCACCCCTTCCGTATCTTTTCTTTCACTCTTTATCTATTTTGAGACAATAAAACGTCTCATTACATATATGCTCCACGTTTTGTGCGACAGATTCTCAGGCTCTAATGAGGTTAACTGAAAAACCAGTATTTTCTATGAGACATTAGAAGTTTGCCAAAATCCCTTAAGCTGGTCATGAGAGGATGTATGTTGCACTTCAGTCAAACAAATTAATCACTTAGGTTTAAAAATCTGAATTAAATAATTTTTCTCACAACAGTTCACTACTAATCCCACCTGAACTACAACAGCAAATTGCTCAACTGCCTTACAACTATTTTTAAGGACCAGGCTCCCATGCCAAACAGGGCATCCCAAGATGCACTGTAAGAATCTCCCCATGTAACAGTCACAGTACAGAAGGGCACATTCAGAGCAGAGCGTCTCCCACTGGAGTAGAGAAAACTGGGGAATCATACTGTTTCTATCAAGAATTCATGCAGATGATCTGTTGCAATTTTATCATTCCTTTTTTATTTTGGCAAGAACAAAAAAAGCTGTTGTGCAGAGCAGAAACAGAAAAACTTAAAGAGTCTGGGTTTTTGGTGGTGCAGATGCTAGTTCTTAAACACTGGCAGGCACATGTGGCAGCCGACCCTCAGCAGTGGGTGACACTTTTTTGGCTACTGCAAAATTGTGTGGCCACCTGACACCGATATCTCTACCCCACTGACACCTTGGGTCAAGTGGCCAGTGAATGTGGGGATCAGTACATAAACCCTTTCTTCTTAAGGGATAAAAATGAAACCCCCAGCTTGTAAGACCTTCTAAACCCCTCTTCCCCAGCCTGGTTTCAAGGCCAGCCACTTTGCAGAGTGCAGACTCAAGGGGATGAGTCCATCTCTCACTCCATTCACTGATGGTAGAAATTTTAGTCCAGAGTTTTCAAATCCAGCTCATTCAGGTATCTGCTAAACTGAAGTGCAAGAAACTCAGATTTAGAAGTTGCAGTCTTCAGCTCCCCAAACCGTTATGCCATGGCATCTGTTCAGTTCAGACTGAAAAATACAAGTACAGAAACCGTACACACCCCAAGTAGTCTCTTATCACTGCATTAAAACCTGTTTTCACTGCATCTGTGTTTTCCATGTCAAAATACACACCAGTTCCTCCTGAATATATTAATGTATTATTCTTCTTCAAGGACACAGAGCTCATTAGTACTCTGGGAACTGTACAAACCTTTTAAGGAACACTACTTTTGCTGCCCCTACTCCTGAGTTTTACCATTTTACCCACAGTCATTAAATTCTTGCTGTGCATAGGACATCGTACAGCATTAGCTGCCTGCTGTTTACTCAAGCACTTGTGATAAAAACACAGTCACTTTACGTCAAACTACGTTAGACTGGTTAAAAAAAAAGCACAAAATTAGAAAGAAAAAAAATGTTCCCAGAGCCAAGTTCCAAGTGCACCAGCTTAATGCCACTGGCTGAAGTTTTGATCTAAGTTATGACTGCAACAGCTAAGACTAAAAACAGCAAGGCAGGCTTCTCCAAGTTGAGTCACCATCCCGGGAATTATTTAGAAGATGTGTAGATGTGGCACTGGTGGACATGGTTTAGTGGTGGCCTTGGCAGTGCTGGGTTAACCATTGGCCTCCATGATCTTAAAGGTCTTTTCAGTCCCAAATGATTCTATGATTCTCTGTTTATCTGAAGCATTCGATAAGCTCCTGTTTACAGGCTGTTCCCATTGCTTGCTCTCAACAGTGAGTTCTCCAGCAGCTGTTTAGCTTTGACACACTTGGACATGCAAAAAAAAGTTGACAAAAAGCCAGAGGAAGTCCAAACAGCGCAACACCTTGCAGAGAATCTGGACAGAAAGCTTCAGGTTGCCTTTGACCTCTTCTGTACCACTACAAATGCATTTTCTAGGTTCAAAATACAGTTCCTATTTAAACAGAAAACTGAGGAGAAAAACATCCAAATAACAGTTGGTAAACACTTCTACCTGAAGCCTAAGAGCATGCTATCCTGGGCATGGGGGGCAAAGTCAGGCACTGTGGGCTTGATAAACAGTGAGCAAGTGTTTCCATAGGAAAACCGTAACACAACACAAAGCGTTAACCAGAACATCCTCCTAAGCACAAGTGAAATCACTTACTTCATCGGACCCAGTACGCGGCTGTGCCTGCGCTACAAACGCTGCTGAACCCGAAAGCAGGGAGAGCAAACCGCACCTACCATCACACAGGCGGGCAACAACCCCACTGAGACAGCTCACTGGGAAAGGCTGGACAACCAGTCAAGCCTGTCCTCTGCTCCAAAGCCAACGCAGAGCGGCGGCAGCAGAGACAGAAGCAACAAGCCAGCAGCGGCAGCCAACTTCCGTAGGACAAGGACGTGCCCCGGCTCCACAGCCGCCTTCAGCCAGCCCAGCCCGCCGCAGCCGCCCCCCGCAGCCGGGAGGGCCGGGGTACCCGGGCACCCCGCTCGCTGCCCCCTCGGCCGGCAAAGCCCAGCTCGGACAGAGGCGGGGAAAGGGGGGTGGGTGGGGGGTGTCACCATAAGGACCAGAAAAGGGGTGATGCAAGCACGCGCCCCCGAGGGGGCTGCCAGGTCCACGGAGGGGGGTGGGTGGGTGGGTAGGTAGGTAGGTGGGTGGGTGGGTAGGTAGGTGGGTGGGTGGGTGGGTGGGACGGAGGGAGCCTCCCTTACCTGCCGCGATACTGCTCTGCTACCACCGCCGCGTCCCAACCACCGCCCGTCTGCTGCCGCGGGGCGGATTTATAGCCCGCGCCCCGCCCGCCGGGCGGCGCTGCCCGCTGCCGCCGCCGCCGCCGCCTCCCCGCCGGGAGCACGGGGCGGGCCGCCTCCCGTTTCGGGGCTCCGCCTCGCTGTCCCCGCGCCCCACGGCTCCCCCAGTCGCCCGCAGGCTTTTACGGCGGCTGCAGCGTGGATGCCCGGTCTGCACGGGGTCTCTGAATATCAGCGAGGAACAGCCGCCAGCCCAGGTCCCCCTTTCATCCAGGTCGCGCAGCCCGGCTGGGGGGACACTCACCCCTGGCATCCCCTTCCTGGGCGAGCCCTGGGAGCATTGAGCGGCCGAGACCGGCCACCCTGCTTCCCGAAGCGTTACCGGGCCGATAACAAGGGGTTTCGCCCCAGTTCGGTGGGGAGAGGCCAGCGTGTGCAAAGGGGTTTGCCCTAGGACCGAAAGAGCAGCACTCTTGGGAAAAGCTGAGCAAAGGATCGCGACAGCAGGGTCCTGGCACAGGTGGTCAAAATTGTGCAGATGTATGCACTGCTGCAGAAAAATAAGGCTATTTACCAGATCCTGAATTGCGAAATTGTACACTCATATATTAACGTGACCACTAGGAAAGAATTCTGATTGCAGTAGAAAGAAAATGCCTTCGCACATTTCTGATGAAGTTCAGAGGGTGCAGCGGGTGCTGCACCATGCTGTGTGAGTTTCCCAGCAAACAGTTCTTTGGCAAGAAGCGCAGCTAATCGTTTATTCCAAAAAGAGGCCCCAGCCTGCTGAGTAAAGAATATCTCTATATACACAGTTCTGCGTGTAGCCACCCGCTAAGGGGACGGTTAAACTGTGACAGCCTGAGCTGCTTTTTCTGTGGCTTTTCCATAAAACACGCCCATGTGTGTGATTTCACTCAACAACCTCACTTTTACGGCAGCTTACTGTGACCCAAATGATGAAATCCACAGCATGTTTTCATTCTCCCTTATGCAGTGGCCTGAAGAGGAAATCAGAAATTCCTGAAACTCTGAAACTGTTCCTCTGTTTTCTCAGCTATACAATAAGTTTATTAAGTCTAGTCTATAAAAGCTTGCTGCTGTTCAGATGCATACTAGCTTCTCTCGTCCTAACCCAGCTTCTGCACCTGAGTCAGAAAGTGCTGCCTTTGGAAAAAGAACCCTGGAAGCCTGGTTCCCTTTTCACCATGAAATAACGGGAGACCATGTTGTGTAGCAATAACTATTACGAAGTGTAGAATAAAGGAAATTTCTTATCATGTTTTCTTGCTTCTGATTAGTTAATGTCTGGAAGGATGAAAAGTATTGCTAAAACAACACAAGAGAAGCATTTGTCATTCTAAGACAATGCTGCTCTGTGTGTGCTTTGTTTTTTGAATCATTATTGTCTGACCTTTTTCATACTCATTTTAAACTGTGTGGCCAGGTAACCAATGAAACCGTCACAACTAATTTCATTTCCAACTGATCCTATTTTGAAGTCGTATCTTCAAAACTGTGTCATCAGATCACTGGCTTGCTATGTTTGTTGTGGAAGATCTGTCTAGCTCAGTGTACCGGAGTTATGGAATGAGTGCAAGCACTAGAACCAGAGGATGGGCTTGACTAATTTTCCAGCAGATTAATCCTTCCTTCATCTGGTCATGAAACAAAATCCTAGCTCAGAAACATTCAGTCCTTCAGAAAACAGATCTGGGTCAGTGTCTGAACTGTGTGGTTTGGCCCATCCTCAAGCGGTTTTTCAGTCTGCTGTGCTTGGCTGCTTTTTGGGGAAGGGGCTGAAAGCTCCAGAGATTCAAATGGAATGAGCTGTTCCCCGTGCACTAAATTCAGACTTTTGCAGTAAAAACAAATACTGAGTGTGGAATGAACTGGAGAACTGGAATAAAGTGTTTTCTTTTGCTTTGACCTTTGCATTTTGTTTTCTCAGTTAGATCACATGCAGTGTTGGACCCTCAAAAATGTTGCAGACAGGCAGGTAGAAGCCCCCAGGAGTCAGTAGCTGCTAGCCCACATGAGTAGGAAAGCCTGGAAATGTATGAATCCAAACGGAGCCTTCATGCACTCAATCACACTTCCTAGCTATTTTGCTAGCTATGACATAGTGATTTACAGCGTCTTTTGAGGGTGATTGGTGGATTGCAAAAGAAAATGAAGTCATTCCAAAAATCCAAGTATTTTACTATGTGAAGATGTAATTGCTAACGTTTGCACTAGAGAGCCAAATCCTGCCATGTGCCAGAAAGGAGCACAGCTGAAAGCTTGGGGAACGTCATTCCCCTCTGCCTGAAAGAGTCTACATGGAAGACAGGTAGGGAAAACAGGAGTTTCAAGTCTTAATTTGCCAGAGTGGCACCGCTGACGCTGCAACAGCCACAGCCTCTGTGAGTTTTCACCCTGTGCTGGGCTGCACGACGGCTCACGCCACACTCCCATAGCAGCTGAGTGGCTCACGTACCAGTATCTGTACGTGTACAGGCGTGTGTACTTTAGGAACCACTTGCTAGGGAGACAAGATAAGCTGCCACCCATGTGGGCCCACTGGAAATCTAAGGAGTGCTTCCACTGTAAATATTATTTTATTTAATAAACCAGCTCTATGCAGCTGGCATGCACTTGTCCTTTTCAGAAGAGCATCTCTACAGGGGGTGGCTGCCCAGCCACAGACGTCCATTCCTCTACCAGCGAATGGGCTGTTCAAATGAACCTGAAAGCACAAACCCTCTCCAGTGCTCTCTGTGGCTTTCATTTGAGATCACAACATAGGTCTCAGAGATTTTTAAGAGTGAAGTAAACAAGTACGTGATTTATTCTTTCATTTTGTTTTACTAAACTGGGTTATTGTGGGTATGCACACACACAAAGACACATTGGCACTGATAAGGGAAATGGCATACTTTCATGCTAGAGAAAGATTGATCATACGTGCTGAGCAGAAACCTGCCTATTTGTTCCAATACCTGGAAGTAACAATATTTCAGCATTTGAATAGGACTTCAAAACCATTAACTAATCAATGCTTATAAGGCTCCGGTGGAGAGAGGGTCGTGCAAATGAAGAATCACCAGAGCAGAGACTTGATCCAAAGGCCACTGAAGAGTAGCGATTCCATCTATTTCAGTGCTATGGAAACAGATTTTAATTACAAGACTGTTCTCTCCTTTGACATTATATTTCTTGCCATGCCAGCATTAAGAGAGGAAATATCAGTTGTGCTGCAGCAGCAAAGAAGGAAAAAGAATTGAATAAAGTAGGAGTGCAGCATTATTTTTTGCAAAAAACTTGCATTTCTTTAGAAAGATTTCTGCACACTGTTTACATTTAAGCAGTGGTAATATTATTAGTCATTGCAGAAGTTAACTGGGTGTTCCCTTTTTCTTACTAACAATACAGCAGGGATAATTTTGGATTAAGTTACATGTTTTATGAAAAATATACTTGATGTTTGCTGACTCATGTCAAAAGAATTCCCTCTGTGACCCATCTACTATCACACCCCATCCACTGGGAATTTTATTCTACTACAGCCTTTTGTTGTTGCCTTTGGATCCCTTGATGATGCTGACATGTAGCCATATGGATTGGTTATCCCTCCAAAAATTATCCAATGCAGCTTTGAACCAAGGGCAATGACCTCAATAAAAATATAAATAAATAACACCACAGGCTGCAGATTCACATGCCCTTGTCAGAGATTTGCCTGATATTATTCATATCCCCACATAAGTACTAATTTCCAGTTTGGAAACTGCTTTTGGCAAGTTTATCTGCTTCAGCAAAAGCATAGATGTGGGGTGAGTCATTTCGTTGGTCTTGCAATACAAACTTCCTGCCATTTGCAAAGGAAGTAGACTTGTTTAATGTATTTTGGAAGACCAGGGTTCATCTGTAAGTTCATTTGATGGATGGAGGGGATGAGGGTTTGCTTTTGTTTTGCTTTGTTTTGTTTTGAATAGGTATGTCCCTTCAGGAGGATTTTGGTGGAGTGTTTTACCAAGGGGAACATTTCTGTAGGAAGTTCTGGGGTGGAATCTTTGAGCTAAATCCACAGCAGGACTGAGCTGTGGAGCGACAGGGCTGCCTGGCCCCGCATTCGCCGCTCAGGCTTTCACTCTAATGCACGCAGACAACTAAGTGCCGGAGAACTGGGTTTCTGAGAAGTCAACGTGATGAGTGGTAAATGTTAAAGCTAGCCAAGAGAAAAAGCCAAGAGAGACAAGGACTAAAATAGATTTTACGTTTATTTCCACATAAGGTTTTTGACTGAGAGTTCTCTCTGAGAGACGAATACCTATGGTCAGCAAGTGCTTTCTCTGGTACCACTTCACAGTCTGTAACCCACAGACAGTGCAGGCATCTGAGGGACTTGCGTTTAGATACTGTGCTTAGTCAGCTGCGTTTGAGCACAGGTCTTCTGCTTACCAGGAAAAAGTCTTAACCACAGTTTACAGGGTCATTATATACCCATTGCACATTTTGCTTGCATTTCTCCTGTTGGAGCTAATGCACTTTGTAAAAACAATGGCAGTTCATCAATCCAGGCAGGAAAAAGGAAGAATTTGGTTCTACAGCTCACAGATGTCATTGTGAAGGCGGAGAGATAGTAGTTTCACATCCCTGCTACAGCTGGAAGGGGAATTGGGACTGGCCATATACTTCCACTGCTCCTCCAAACAGAAAAGACTCACATTATAATATCTAGATTAAAACCTGTCTCGCGCACCAAGAACTCACAAAGAGAGCCATCATTTTCAAAGCTGTCTTTTGTGCAAAGATTAAGCCATCAGGGACTCTCTGAAACTTGCATGGAGTAAGACAGAAGGGAAGAATTCCCAACTGGGGTTACAGTTAAGATCTAGAGCAATTCCTCTTCCAAGGGTGACAGTGGTTTCACACACATCAGGTGGCAAAGCGCTTCCTGATTTGGTGGCAGCCCAACAGGGGTTTTGAAGATCTCAGTGGCGTCTGCATTTCGAATTAAGGAGGTTCAGGTGAATTCAGCTTGCACATTCATAACAACCAAAGTGCAATGACTACCGCTAATTATCTGTCCTGATGTAGTTGCAATTTATCCACTCAGAGGGGTTCTTTGTATTTCGCTCCTTTGTCACCTGCCTGCCGCTGGGCAGAGGAAGCAGTACAGTACACCATGGCTCATGAAGATCCCCGTAATTGCTAATGGCCCCAGCACGATGTGTGTGTCTTGTTTGCCCAATGATTGAAACAGAAAGCTATTTGGGGCTGCTGGGAGATCAAAGAATTAGCTTTATAGGTATCTGATAGCCCCCTGCATAAGTTTATTTAGTCCTTCTGGAGGAACGTTGCACTCTTCAGACCTGTCCACCTGTTAAACACACACGTACACACCTGTATGTACAATCATATAGAGCTTGTTTCCTTAGGGATCTATACTAAAAATACAGATAAATACAATAAGTTCCCTTACAGATGTAGCTCTACTGAGCTGGCATGAGATATTACTCTTTTTTTTATTCATGTTGATTTTTTTCATAGTCAGCTATGAGCAGGCAAGGAAGTAGAGAGACCTGTTTTAACTGTGAACGGGAAGCAGTGCCATAAGCCTACACAGCAGTCAGAGGCAAGAGAAATGGAGCCCTGAAAGACTGTAAACTAGGGGGGATTTTCCTCAACTGTCTCAGAGGTAGGTGGTCTTCTCCATCCCATTCCTGACAGGAAACTTTACGTTTATTGGAAAGGGTTTACTCTGGCTAAAGACAGCCAGTTAGCAAGTACTGCCTTCAGCATTAACAACTATCCTTTGACATTTCTTTTCTTTCCAAAATGACCCACAAGAAGACAGGCCTCACACAGGTCATTGATTCAGTTTCTGAAGCACTGGATGAGTAAAGAACTTAGCAGAACCCAACTGATGCTCACAGGTGCTCATCTACAACTTCTTGCATTTATAATCCTCCCTCAGTCTGCCTGGCCAACACCTTGGGGTGTCAGGGCTCTCCATCCCCATTCACTAAGTGGGGAGAATCTGACCAGCAATTGCAACCGCTTTTGTCTGCTGCAAATTCAATGCAAGTTTAAAGAAGCACTTTTATAAAAGCTTGTAGTTTATACAAACTTTCATAAAAGCTGCTTTCACATACTAGAAAACGAGGATTCTATATACTTGAGCATTATGAGGAAAACCCTTCTTACATCCACCCTAGAGGCACAGCATGAGGGAGTTCAAACAGAACTCATTTGGGGCCTGCACAAGCAACTTGAAGGAGACTTTAAGTCATTTATGTCAAACAGACTTTGCAGCAACCTGTTCTTTAGCAAAAAGGTATGACCAAGGAGGTGCTGGCTATGAGTGTGTGCTCTGATAAATTATGCCATTCGAAGCAAGAGATCACAGGACTTTGAAGCCACCAGAAAATCTCCTGTTTCCACTTTGTTGCGGGTCACATCAGCTGATATGCCTGCAACTCCTGTGCCGACCAGGGAAGAAGGCACCAAAGGCAATTTGGCATCTTTTTGATTCTCTGTGGTCACTATTTGTCTGAACAGAATTGCTCCAAAACTGAAGTTCAGGTGTCTCACTCTCTCCCTTTAGTCCCTATCTTTAGTTATTTTTTATTATATCTTTATATATATTCTTATCTATATTATTATCTTTAGTTATTTTTAAAGAAGTTCCTCTACCAGCTAGAAATCTGGGAAGAATGTCCCTCCTCATCACCTCCTTCTCCCACTCGCTCTGGCTGAGGCGTTGCCACACACTCAACTACATAGCCACAGGTGCATGCGTGTGTACCAGAATCTTTCCCATTCCCTTTTTCACAGCCTTTCTGAAGGAACATCCAAGTCACATCTCAGCTGAACTTTTGAACCCCCCAAGGCTGAGAAAGCTTGAATACAAGCAAAAACATGCTGGTGGGTGCCTATCGGTTTGAAGAACAGCTAAGCAACTACAAGTCAGAACTCTGTCTTCACTTATGTCTGATAAAGAAGAGCTGGTAAAAGGCCTGATCGTTGTCTAATCTTCCTAATGTAGTAATGTTGTATGTGCTCTGCTTGAAAATGCACTTAAAAGTATATGTCCTTTTGCCCTGAGCACACATTTACATAGCAATAACACAGCCAAGCAATTAACTAAAAGAAAGTCTGGTTCTGCAAGACCCTAAATGACATGTATCAGTTGCAATCAGTTAGACGACTACAGTTTTCTAAAGATTTTTTTTGTTATAAATCCTGCTCTTACAGCTTTGAACCCAAAGTTAAAGAAGCACAAAGTAATTTTGCGCATTGGCACTGTGTACTCAGGGCTGACCACTCCAACAGGCCTGGGACCACCTGGGACCACGTTCATGGTCTTGTGCTCCTGTGCATAAAATACAAACACCTATCAAACATATACCTCAGATTTCTCCCCTGTCTTGTGTTGAGGCAGAGAAGATGGATGTTGGCTCACTTCTTACAGAAGTTTTAAAGAGGCTGCCACAGAGGAGACTGGACACTAACAGCAGGTTTTGATTGCAGTCCGCTTCAGGGGTCACTTTAGGCATCATTTGACAAAGACCGGGAGTGCCGCCTTAGGACAAAGTAATGGAGGGAGTAGGGGACAGGAGAAGAGAGCAATAGGTAAGCTGACTGCAGCTCTTGCAGCAAAACTAGATGTGCTCTTTTTGCCAGCCATTTCTAAACAGTTGCTCAGAATCAAACAACCAGCTCTAAATCAGCAGTTCATTCATTTAGTAGCTCTAAAGGCTGCTCCCTATTAAACAAGACATGGTAAATCTGTTTCAGATTAGCAAATCAAATGAGTCACAAAAAAAATCCCACTTTGGTGTTAAGTTTTGGCCTTTATGAGCAGCATCTCAAACAGATGCCGTGTCCATACTGCTAAATATAAAAGGGCCAAAACCCGGTTTCTGGCCCCAACACTAAGTGGCATGGCCCAGCGTGGGCTTCATGTCCGGACCAGCCCTCTGCGGCCAACTGACCCCACACACATCGTATGGCACTTGGCCCTGGCTCTCTTCTGTGCTGCAAGTGGTGTCCCTATGGTCCTAAGACATGATCATTATTTTTTTTTATGTGTTTTTGAGTTCAAAGGCTCTGAAATAATCTAAGGGCAGTGTTGCAACCCACAGGAGTGATGTCTTTATGGCATGAAGCTGAAGGGCTGTGTTGCATACCCCAGGGTATGCATGAGGCCATATGAATGTGCCGAGCGTGATGGGACAGCCTTGGGGGACTGTGTAGGCTGGAGCTTGGTCTTTTCCATACTGCCTGTTGACAGCTCCAGGGAAGAGGCCAGATCAGAGCCAAGGAGCAAAATAGCAATTAAGTGTGTGGGCAGTCAAGGGTGTGGGTGTAGAGCTCACAGCCTGTCCCCTTTTAGCCTACACATACCCAGAGGAATGGAGCAGGCTCCTCTTGAGGTTTTATCATCATGTGCATCCAGCTGGAATTAGAGACTGAACAGAGGACAGCCCCCACAAACATCTGAAGCCCTGAGTGCTCCTCAAGAACTTCTCACTAATGAGGAATTGCAGCAGGTGAAGCACCACCTCTGCTGGCAACCTCTGGGTAGGTGGAAAACACTGGGAAATTTCAACAGCATTTCAGCTTCTGTCTGCCTGAAATTTGGTGCCAAAAGGAAGACAGTAGTCTCATTTCTCACAGCAGCTGAAGTTTTTGAATTGTTAAACAGCTTTCAGTTAACTCAAGAGCAACTCCGAAAAAAATTACAACAAATATACAGAGACTTCCATAAAGAAAACATAACTATTGATTTTTTTTCAGAAAGAAAAAGCAAAAAGAAAGTGAAGGAGTTCTCAAGATACCACAGAATAGAGAGAGAACAACTACAATCCAAATCTTAGCGCTGAGAAAACTTACTCAGCCTAAGGTGAAAAGAAGGAGAGAGGCTCTATGCTGTAGGAATCATCCAGCTAGTGAAACCAGCAGAGATGAGTGATTGCCAAGTTGATGTCTATCATCTGCAAAACACCATCTCAAGTAGTGGAGGTTCCTGACAATTAGAAAAGGGCTGCTGATTGAAAGACCAGCTATGTGAATGAAGAGCGTGGTGTATATTATACACCTTGTCTCTGGTAACATTTTTTACACCATCACCCACAGTATTCTTATTTTCAAGTTGAGAAAGTATAGAACGCGTGAGTATGGCTTGAAAAATGGCTGCACTGCCAGTGCTAAGGTGTGTAATAATCAGTGGCTTAATATCCAGCTGAAGGCCGGTAACAAGTGGAGTGCCACAGAGGTCCAACATTATTCAATGTCTTCATCAGTGATTTGGATAAGACCAGGGGTTGCACCCTGCAGCAAATTCAAGATGATGCTCAGTGAGGGAAAGTGATTGATATACCAAGTGACAAAGCTTTAACCCAGAAGGACTTTGAGAAACATGAGATTTGTGCCAACAAGAACTTCTGAAATTCAGCAAGAAGTGCAGAGTTCTGTGCCTGGGGTGGAATAACCCCACACATTAGCACAGGTGGGGAAATGTACAGCAGAGACTTGATGAAAGGGAATCTTGGGTGTGTGGTTGATGCCAGAATGAGTAAAAGGCAATAGTCTGCCCTCATTACAGGTAGTACAAATTGCACATTGAGTTACATCAGGGGAAGCATGCCCAGCAGATCCAGCGAAATTATCATCTCCTTTACTCATCCCTGGTGAGACCAGTTTTGGACCTACCAGCATGTCAAGAACCTTAAAAAAGCTCATCAAATTGCTGCAAATATATTTAGAGGGGTAAAGCACGTGACCTTCAAGAAGAAAGTAAGGGAGCTGGGCTTGTTTAGTCTTGGCAGCAGGAGACTCTGGGGTGGTCTAACAGCAGCCTACATCTATTTGAAAGGAAACTGAAGGGATGATGAAACCAAACACCATTCAGAAGTGGCAGAGAACATCATGGGGCAACAGCTACAAGTTGTGGCTTGGGAGGTTGAGATTAGATAGAAGTTTAAGATACTAAATTAAAACTAAGGAAACAAAAGTAAGTTCTGCTCGTTGGAAGGAGCAGGCCCAAAGGAAGGCCAACATAGGAAGGCATAGAGTAGATCACAGCAATATTGGGATTAATACCATAAACCAGAGTGAACAATCAAGGGTGCCAAGACTGCTTAAAAAGCCGAACTCTGGAGGCTTCATCTAACTAGCCAAAATAACCAGTTGCTGGTCTGAAATGCTACAGTGCAGCATAGCCCCTGGATATGGGATGCATGCTTAGAGTTTTAAAAACCCAAGGCAGAAATTAGAGGCCTAGGTTCTGAGTTACTGTAATATTCCAGTTAGCAGTAAATGGAGTTATCCTATGCCCAAAGTGCAGATGGACTTACTGCTTTTCTAAAAAAGGATCAAAGATGTGTCTTGCAAGAACAAATAGAGTTTTGGTAGTAAGAGAGAGGAACAATCTAGGTTTAGCTGTGGGTGTGGAAAATTCTGGGATTTTTTCTACAGGCGACTAGTGCATATGACATTTAATGTCATTGCTAGATTGAACAAACTAGACCCTACCAAAAAAATTCAGAGAATAATTTTCAGATTAAAAAGCAAAGGCAATTTTGGAAGAACAGTGGTCACTGCCAACCCATGTCTTAATGCTGAGAACAAGTATCTAATAGAGCAAACACCCGAGGTTTAATGTGAGCAGGTCAACCTCATTTAAAACCTGCAGACATTGTATTCGATTTTGAACAAAGAGGTGATCAACACTGACAGAGCTACACCGGAGGGTGGGCTTTAGATCAGAAAACATTGAAGAAGGTTATTGGTAGGGGGTGGCTGCACAGCCTATTTCCAGCTGCAGCTGTCACCGTAAAGGGAAGAGCTCATTGGCGAATAGAACTTGATTCAGAGGCACCAGGCCGGCGAGCACCAGTTGGAGCAGGAAGGAATTCAGGTGATTATGCTGAGGACAAGGACATCACAACTGCTGAAGACTCTCAGAGCTGTCTTGGGGGGTATCCAATGAACAGAGATAGCAAAACATCCTAAGGCTTGCCACTTTTACAAAAAGTATAGGCCAAGGAGAGTAAGGAGGAATGACTGAAACCACTGTTAAAAGTTGCTGGGGAAAATGCATCTTAAATGTCTAGTTCTGTTCATTAGTTAGGATGCAGAAGTCCTTCTAGTTTCTATCCTAAGACAGCCTTGTTAGAAGATACAGTACTCAGACATATCATTTCTCTTTACTACATAGCGTACTATGTAGCTGGCAATGCCAGGCAGTGATCACAGCTCTGTGGGCATAAGCTCCCACTTTGTAGTGAAATACACGTGCACACATGCTGCTGCCGCCTCCCGCATCCTCAGCCCAGTGGGCTGATCACCAACAGCATCAAACTCAAAAAGCAGCTTTTCAGAAAGGCTGGGCAGCAAGGTTGTGTTTAGTCCTGTTATCTCATTGAACGCTGTAAGTGTCTGCCAGCATAACTGAGGATTTAATTTAGCTTTTCATCACGCAGTGCTGAGACACAGCATTTATGGGGGCAAGGCCACAGGCAAAGCTTTACAAATGTGGCTAAATATTCGTTAGCATTGGTATTACGTTGCTGGTAGAGCTAAGGTTAGGAACCTTGCTTTGCTGTAGTTTACCAAAAATGAATCTCCAGAGACCGCAGCCAAAACGCTCATTTTTGAAATGGTGAGGACATTCCTTATAGTCTTCTACACAGGGGACCAAGGACAGAGTTTGTGTCTTGAATACTTCAAGGTAATTACAAGTATTGGAGCTAGCACAAATATTAGTACTGTGGGATGAGTAGATGTTGAGTGCATGTAGATACGCTTTGCAGTAAGGCCTGAATGCGGTCATCTGCCCATGCATGGTCTGTGGTGCCGGGCAGCCGCGCAAAAAGGGAGAAACTAACCACCAGGAAACAGCGCCTTGTATCACGAAGCTTTCACTGGGTTGCCTCACCTTTGGAGATGAACACATCAGAGCCACGAGATCAGAGATTTGAGCAGGATGGTTAATACCGACTTCACTCTGGGACAGCCCTATGAACATACTGAAACAAAGTATTTTAAGCTCTGAGGCTCCATATCCGAAAAGACTGCCTGTACAACATTTCGCGTCCCTGAGCAAACTGATAAGGGATGACATGAAGAACATTTGTTACTGAATGTAAGATTTCCTGTTTAGCGTGCTTTCCCTGCTGGAATGCATTTACTGCATACATCACATCATAGGTTAGGTTATTTTCGTCTCAGAAGAAGCTCTTTAAAAATTATCAGAATTTAAAAGAGGACAAAAATCTGTTGGAGTTTTTATGGTCAATTTCCGAACATGATATCTCAAGTCATATTTGGACAGAACTTCAAAGCCATCTTGTCAAAAACTTAAATAAGTCCTGAAAAAATTCCTTAACTGAGAAAGCAAGCCTTGACCATAACCAGTTAACACATTGTGAAAAGCATAAAACTCTGTCTGCAGCAGGATTTAAAACTGTGAATTACAGTAAATTGGGGAACATGCTTTAAAATACATTTATAAAAACATGCTACAGTGTTAACGTAGCATGGCCAAAATCAAAAACCCTTAATGTATTGTTTGTCTACAAAACCATTGGCATATCTGATTTTTCCTACTAGGTTATCACTGTCATTAACTACAAGACACAAAAGCCTACAGAGGCCAAATTTAATCTCACGTTCTATCTGTGGCATTTGATGGAGGCTGGGAGAAGGGACAGGTCTTGCCTGCCCCGGGCAGCTGTGGAGCTGCTTTGCAGCAGTTTATTTTCAATGGTGAAAGGAGTTTTTCTAGTTTCTCTGTCTGTCACTATTAGAAACTCCAGACAAAGGCTGAAAGCAGACTCAAGCTGCCTGAGACCTGTTATTTATTGACCTTTCACCAAGTCAGTGGTTTTAGCTTAACCTCAGTCTCGGTCAAGCCAAAAACTCGCAGCAGACATGAAAGCCAGACCTCAGCCCTTCCTTTTACAGGTGTGACGATTTTCCAGGAAGGGTCCCAAGGACTCCTGGGCTACCTGCATGAGGCCCACCCAGTTCTCATGTACCACCTCTTCATAAGCTCAGCCAAGAGCTCGTGTAATGACAAGCTTGTGTGCTAACTGATCGGGTGATGGAGGGATCTGGTGTATTCTACCCCAAAACCACAAGATCGGTAACCTTGGCTGCTGGAAAGCTGCCCCACAGTGAAGTTAAATCCTTCAGGGCTTTTTCTAGATGACAGAATCCACATCCTTGTCGTGGACCCTCCTTCACACAAATTTGCAAGAGCAGCTTATCAGAATTGCTTGTCTAGGGAAGGTGCTGCAGAAAATGGAGCCTCACCTACATCCCAGTGGCTTCAGAGGAGTGTCTGGCTGTTGGGGACCAGCCACTGTCAGTGCTGCAGAGTAACTTGTACCCCCTGACAGGATGATCACGCAGGGCCAGCAGCATATTAAAAGCCCAAGGGGGAAAAAAACCCAAACAATGTGGCTCATGATAACTGCTGGTACCAAGTGTCCTGGGTTCAGCAGCTGCCAGTGCCTCTTAGAAGTCTGATAAAACAGAACTTTCTTCACCAAAAGGGGAAGTGTCCCTTTTTTTCCAGCAGCTGTAGTGTACTGAATTGGACATTTTTAGAGCCGCATGTCTGCGTGCCCATTGCCAACACCCAGCAGCTATATACTCCAGAGTTTTCCTGGCAAAGTATCAAACCTCCCTGGAATAATCTTAAGGGGCCTCAGTTAGTATGTTCCCTGGTACTGCAGAAGCGCTGAGCCAAGGCACAGGGGTGTGATTCTGAGTCTGCAGATCTGGTAAATATTTAAGGTTAGGATTAGCCACTATTTTTAAACACCTTTTTCTGATAAACGTTCACTCATGCTGTGACAGACAAAGCCCTTCTTGCAGTTAAGTAACAATAATGACTCATTGTTGTCATTGATAGGTATTTCTGTTTAAATACTTAAATCAGTTCCTTAATATGGGAAGTTTGCTTATAAAAGTGAAAAAGGAACGACATATCTATCCTAGCCTGAATGATTGGCCAAAAAACTGAGGTGCTTACAGTTGGGAGGAAAAACTGAACATCATATCAGGCACTTTACTCAATGCTTTTTTTATTTTGGATGGGGACAGATCCCTGTTTTCCTGATCATAAAAGGGAGGGATGTAGTAGCAGGAAGAGGGGGAAAAAACCAACCTGTGTATGTGTGTGGGATCTAGTAGCTGATCTAAAAGTCAACTTTGTGTTCTTCAGACTGTTTCTCACTTAAAGGATAAATGCAAAGGATAGCTGCTGGTTTTGAGGAAGTTTAGCTGCATTTAAGATGGTTTTAAGTCTAGGAAACCCCACTGAGGAAGCAGGTAGCCCAAATGACAAGGGCTTTGGGATCAAGATAGGTGATTATCACTGCACAGTGTAGAGGTAAACCAAGTAACTCTGAAAGCTGAGCATGTCTTTTTCTGTTTATTGGTTTATGCTCAGTTTACTGATGGTGTAAATATTTGCAGAAGAAAAATGGCGTAAACACCACAGGAGACGTGGAGAAGGCAGGCACAGATGTCCTAGAAAATGGGATGTGACCCTGCAAGAGACTAGAAGAAAGGTTTTCTGCCGGCTTCCTATAGAAAGAGGATTAGAGAATCTCAGGTGTTTTCTTGTATTTGTAACCATTTAAGTAGCAAAAGACTTCAAAAAAGATGTACCTAAAGCACTGCAGTGCTGCATAAAAAGGGATTAAAAAATTAAAGATTAGATGAAAATACTACTGGAAGTACTGACTTACTGTATACATTTGAAAAAAACAGGCTGCTAGCCTCAAGGCTCTGAGTAAGAATCAAGGCTTTACCCTATTGACCAGAAACCAGAGTTGGAAAGAAATTCACAGCATTTTCCAAATATTACGCTTTTTCCCCTTATAGTGAGAAGGCTGCCAAGAAGTTTCTAGTGGAAAGAACAAAACCTGTATTTTCATATCAAATTATAGAAAATTAGAGTTTAAGGGGACTTGAAATAGGAATCTGTCTGCCTCTTTGCAAAAAGGATCAAGTAAAGGTAGCCATTCCCTATCAAGTTTTGTTTAACCTGCTTTAAAATCCTCCAGCAACAGAGTTTGGAGGTTCTCTAGGTAATGTCTTCTGAGATAGATTACTTTAAGAAATTGTTTTCTGGGTTTGCTTCCTGTTAGTTCTTTCTCTCCAGAGACTGAGGGCATTTGGAGAACAAATTTTCCTTGTAACATGTAACACTCTTGATAACATTTCCATGTACAGGAAAGCTAGAGGTTTTAGGACTTTCCTTCTCTCTGTGTTTCTGTGGCATTTCTACGGGCTGTCTTCCCCTTTTAGCATTTTGAAAAGCAAAACAAACTTTATTTTTAGAACATTTCCTCATAAATCTTATCCCCCAAAGTGCTTGCCAGGTTCACAGTTCTTCACTCAAGTGTCTCTATTTCCTTTACCTCTTTTCTAACATGCAGGGTCCAGAGCTGGCACTGAAATCTGGAAGTCAAGAGGTGCTGAAGGGTCTCTCCAAAAATGTGTTACTCAAATTCAACGACAGGGTTTACCTCCTGTGTTGGACTTACAGTAGTCTGGCTAGTAAGTCCCAGGGTGACATGAACCCAAGGATCATACTTTTTCGTATTCAGTTTGTAGATCCCATTCTGTGCTATTCCTGCCTTGCAAGCTTCTCTTCTTTTCCTGTTTAGACTATGATTTCTCATTTCTCTGTTTTTAATAAATTAATTAATTTAGGCAATTTCTTCTGTTTAATGAGATCATTTTGAGTGTTGAACCTGCCTGCACAGGTTGGTGCCAGCTGCTCATGTAAACTGGAATTCTTTTTTACAGTGATATAGATCACGAACTGAAAGGGGCTGTTTGATGTGCCATCCCTGTTGGGTAGCAATGACTGCACCCTGCTCTCAGTTGTACCACTGAATTCTGTGGTTACTTCATAGCAGTTCTGTAGACCATATAACCCTGCTTTCCTTATAAGAATGTTATAATGAAGTCTTCCCCAAACTTTATCACAAATGCAATAAATTATGTCAGTCGCTTCCCTGTCATCAGCTGGATGAGTGTGGTGGATTGACCTTGGCTGGTTGCCAGGTGCCTACCAAGCTGCTCTTTCACTCCCCCTTCTTAGTAGGTGAGGGAGAGAAAATGGGTTGAAAAGCTCATGGCTTGAGATAAGAACAGGGAGGTCACTCACCAATTACCATCATGGGCAAAACAGACTCAACTTGGGGAAGATTCATTTAATTTATTGCCAATGAGTAAGAGGACAATGAGCAATAAAAGCAATCACTCACTGATTACCATTATGAACAAAAGGGACCTGACTTAGGGAAGATTAATTTAATTTATTACCAATTAGTATTAGAGTAGAACATTGAGAAATAAAAGCAAAACCAAAAACACCTTCCCCCATCGTCCCTTCTTCCCAGGCTCAGCCTCCTCCTGACTCATCTACCTCCACCCCCTCAGCAGCCCTGGGGAACGAGTTCATCCCACATTGTCTGTCACTCCTTTCTCCTTATGCCCTTCCCCTGTTCCAGCATGGGGTCCCAGCCATGGGACACAGTCCTTCATGAACTGCTTCCGTGTGGGTCCCTTCCACGGGGTGCAGTCCTTCAGGAGTGGGCTGCTCCAGCCTGGGTCCCCCATGGGCCACAGGTCCTGCCAGCAAACCTTCGTGTGTGTGGGCTCCCCTCCATGGCCCACAGCTCCTGCCAGGAGCCTCCCCAATGCGGGCTCTTCACGGGCTGCAGCTTCCTGCGGGCACATCCCCCTGCTCCAGCGTGTCCCCCCCGCCGTGGGCGCCGCGGGCTGGGGGGGAATCTCTGCTCCGGGCCGGGAGCGGCTCCGGCCCCTCCGGCGCTGCCCGGGGGCTGCAGGGCCGCGGCTCCCACATAACCCTACCCATCTCTCCTGCTGGCACAGATACATTTTCCCCCTTGTTACGTATGCTGGCCCGGAGGCGCTACCACCGCCACTGATGGGCTCGGCCTTGGCCCCCGGCAGGTCCATCTGGGAGCAGCTGGAATTTTCCCCATTGGACATGGGGGAAGCTTCTGGCATCTTCTCACAGAAGCCACTCCTGGCAGTACCCCCCACTACCAAAACCTTCCCACGTGAACCCTCTACAATGAGTTACCATGTCAGAGAAGAAGTTAAATTCCCTTAATATGCTTTACTCTTGACAAAACTCTGCTGGCCTCTTCTTAGCATTGTATCATCTTCCAGGTGCTCACAGGCCATTTCATAATTTGTTTCGGTAGCTTTCCACATTCAGCTGTATTCCTTGGATTTGTTCCTCTTCTCCTCTTCCACCTTCTTAAAGGCAGGTAGGACACCCATCCTCCATAAGTCCTCAGGGCTCACCTCGCTGCACTCAGTTTTTTAAAGTTCCCTCTTCTAAGGATTTTTCTGGGGAAAGCAAGTAAACATGAACACACTTGGTGACACACTTGCTGGTCCCAGTTACCCACCTCTGTGTTCCTCTTTTTTCCTAAGGTTTTTCTATGGGCAGTGTTTAGGAGCTGTCTCTTTCTCCAGTCTAGATTGTGCCTGTTCCACATTTGAATTCTGCACAAGGAGCCAGAGTTTTTGGCACACTCTTTATTGACTTTTGATAACACAGCTCCTGCTTTAACAATCTGCCATTTGTCATAACCATGCAGTTAGCAACAAAAGGTCTCTGTTAAATGTTTAACGTCAGGCACAATCCCAGCAATCAGAGCTGGTAGACTGAGGAGCCCATGCAGCATATGAGGTAGGAAGAAGCCAGAGAAAAAAACAGAAAAAAATGTGGTCTAGGTTCTGTATAAATACAGCTGGATGCTTTATTATCTTTAAAAGTGGAGGATTTCCCTTTGGTAGTAGAAATTGGAAATCTAATGAGTGTGAATATTCCACTTAGTAAAATAAAAATTGCAAATCACAAATATCTTCTGTTGTACTCTCCATAAATATGTTTGGATCAAAAAAAATCAGCAATACCCTAGAATAATTCCATGTAAAAGGAATCAATTACAACAAACCCATTGGTTAGAATTAATTTTCATTAATCTGAAGCAACATTTGTAACAATAGTGACATTTCTTTCTACAGCACTGTTGCTTTACAGGGCAGAATAAAACTGCACTGCAGTCAAGATTCATCTGTTACAAGAAAAGTTTCATAAAGACCATATAATAAAACTTCATTTATAGACAGTTTTTTTTGTTTGGTTAGTAAATTTATTTGGGAGGGATGGGGGCATTTGGTATGTATTGCTCTCTCAATCTGGAAAACAATTATCATAGGTTATCCAAAGAGTATAATAAAAAAGTGGAAAAAATGTTCAGGTTGTTTTGAGGTGATCTGAAGAAGCCTTTTAAGGTTGCAGCTTGCCTAATAAGTGTGGTACTGATAACCAGTAAGTAACAGAAAATAAAATCCTCAAATCAAAGCTAAGGTGAAGTGAAAGGTCTTTACATTCTTAAAAACAGGGTGCCAGTGAAGAGTGGAAGCACTTCACATAAAACTTCATTTTGGGGGAATCAGTGGTGTAAATAGTGCACAGTTCATAACAGCATTTTGTGTTTGTATCACTAAATTGTGCAACCGAGGAAGGATTCAGCAACTGATGGCCACCTATACTGCCCAAGAAAAAGCAGAATGCCCTTTAGGATGGTAATATTCCTTAATCAAGTCTTGTTTAAATGAACTCTCTTCCCAAAGGGATAAGATTTGGGTGACTGTTTCAGGGCATCGTATTAAAGTGCTTTGTTTATTGAACGCTTTTGAAACAGCTTGGACCAAAATGCATTTCTGCTTCACAAAATGTATCTGGACCAGTTCCGTTACCCTCCCACTTGCTGAAGCCCACAGGACTAAATGGGTGTAACAAAAGAATTTGGCCATTGACCTGCAACTCCAGTGACTCATACTGGATCACGTAAAACTGTCTTTCTGTTAGAGACTGTAACAGAGGGCTGCTGCTAATGTTGAGCTTCCCTGCTACCACACAGCATGTGGGAGGCTTCAGGGGCAGAGACCTTTCCAGCAGATCACAGAATCACAGATAATGGTGGAAGCTAGCAGGGATCTCTGGAGGTCATCTGGTCCAACCCCCTTGCTCAAGCAGGGCCAGCTAGAGCCAGTTGCCCAGGACCATGTCTAGGTGTTTTTTGGAAATCTCTAAGGAGGGAGACTGCACCTCCCTGGGCAACCTGCGCCCGTGCTCAGACACATCCACAGTAAAGAAGAATTGTTTCCTGATGTTCAGTTGAAATCTTCTGTCTTTTCAGTTTGTGCCCATTGCCTCTGGTCCTGTCAGATTCACTGCAGAGCTGAGGGAAGGATGAGAAGTGGTCTGGCTTGGAGACAAGGCAGGCTGTGTTGTATCACCAGCTGACTTCTCTTCCAGACCCAATATTCAGACATCATACTTCTAGATTTTACCCTATGACAGTCCTTGCTTATGGGGCTGGAAAGCCCGTGGGAGTTTTGATCAGAGGGTCTCCAGTTCCATGAAGCTGGCTTGGTATGGAGCTGGCTGGTTGTTCAGATCCCCATCTTTGCAGGTGCTGTCCACAGTGCAGACAGACAGAAAAGTCCCTATCTGGGCACTTGCACTGGGGTCCCTCGGTGATGTTGCACCCCTGAGCCTGTTTTCCCTGCGCAAGCCTGACCATATGCTCCAGCAGATGAGCTGTTCTGCTGCGGGCAGGGAGGAAGGGGAGGGGTGTCTCAAGTGAAATCTATCCATGTTTGCCTGCCTGGGCTTTTGTACCATTCTCATCTCCTTGTTTCTCTTTTAAATCCTCTCACCTGGGATGTGTGGAAGCATCGTAATTCTCCATTCACGGGAGCAGAGAATATTGCATGGCCCCATGCATTTTATTTTCGGATATGAGGGTTGCATTACATATGAGGATTGCCTAATCCAACACATCACCCAGCCAAATTGGCCAACCATGTTACTGGAGGCTTTTCTTACTTTGCTCAACCAGTGAGCTAAATGCTTTCTCTCCCTGGAAAATTTATCAAGATACATTGTTTCAGAGAAAATGTTTTGGAAGCATCACCTCAAGTGGGGATTAAACTTCCTTTAACTAGGGTAATCTGGAACTGGAAAGCTGCACAGACATCCGAGAGAGCCTGGTGACATGTGGAAGTGTAAAGGTGAGACTGACTCATAAAAATGCACTCGGGGCCGTTTTACAACAGTAATCACAATGTATCTGATCCAAAACACAGCAGGATTTGCTTGCCCTCGGGGATCATTGTGTATGTACAGAGGAAAAAAAGGGCTTACATCTTTCAACACAAAATATTTCAGTATAAATAGCTCACAGGAACGCAGCTAATCTCTAAGGCCTTCTGTCAAACAGCTGCAGAAGAGGGAGGAGAAGAAAAACTTTGGGTGAAGGGCATCTTCAACATGCAGGGTGGGCTTTTCTGTAGCCTAAAAACCTCATGCGCAGTGCTTGGTTTCTGCATCTGAAAACCATGAGGGGTAATTACTTTAAGCAGGACAGCCTCTAAGAAACTAGGGACTGTGTCGTCTTTGTCCCCAAGTTGAGAGGACTGTAGAATAACCTCTGCACAGTTTGATCTCCCACCTGTGCTCTGGGGTTATGCCTGTCCTGTTAAATAAAAACAATCCAGGGAAGAGACTGAGACAATGAACATCTGACTGCCCACGTTGCAAAACTGCATCTTCTTGCCCCAGGATCTGTTTTGGACTGATCCAGCCAGCTGTGCCGAAGACAAAATCCCGACATGGTGCAGGTGACACCTCCTCTGGGCAGCCTTCCCCACTGGCAGTGACGGTGAGACTGAACCAGATGCCTTACAGTGCCTTTATCATCATTCCCACTGTCTTCAAACACACAGGCTCTTGTGCTTTCCCCTACGTATGTGCCCTCAGCTTCATATTATAAAATCACCAGCCTGGTGGGCCTTGTGATAGGAGCCAAGGGTCACTTCCTAGGGTGGATGAGTGTTTAGTGGTGTAAATACAGCCCCACAGGGTGATGTGGCTGGTTGCCTGTTACTTGGACTACTTTTCAGTGGAACTACAGCATTTTAAGGGCAGAAAGACAAACTATCAATCAGCTTGTCCATCTGCTATCAGCCACAGAAGGTTGTCTAGGAGGGATGCAAGGAAGAAGGTTGTCTAGAAGTCAAGCAAGGGCAGGCAGGTAGTGTGGGCTTTGTGTGTACACACCTTTGAGGTGCACAGCCTTTTAAGAACAGCCTAAAATTTCCATTCAAGCATAAATTTAAAATTATGAAAAGCATCTAAGCACAAATTTGTGAGCTAACCTCATAAAGGCCTTCCTTATGTGCTAGGCTGAGAGGGTCTACGGATCTGGTGCTAGGTCCTCGGGTTACTCAAACCAGGTGACCACAAAACCTCAGAGGATTGACCTTCTGATTTCCAAATATTTGTGAGAACAGTAATGGAAAACAGGGCACAGATTTCCAAAGGCACAGGGGAAAATGGGGAACACACCAGATTTCCTTTTTTTTTTTTTTCTTAATTGCTAGGTACACGTGCAGAACACATGTTTTCCTTAGCTTTGCTTCAAGACACTTTAATTGGCAACATTTTACCCTGGGAAGAAGAGCTGACAAAGGGTTTGAAAATACCCTTTTCCATGGATGCCTTAGCTGGTGGTATAGATACTGAGTAGGTAAGTAGTGCAATGGCACAGTGGCTCTGAGGTCTCAGCATTTGTTGGTGTAAAGACAAAGTGGGGGGCACCCCTGGCAATCAGGTGGATCAGTAGTCTCAGTGCTTTCCTTCCACTGGGACTGTCACTGCTCCATGCAACGCAAGGGAGCCAAGCCCATTCCTGAGGTGGGCAGCAATGGAAGATGTTCTCATTCAGCTCCCGTAGCGATCCAGTGGTGTGACAGCTGCAAGCGAGCCAAATTGCTCGAAAGAGTTACAATACTGTGAAAGACAGTTTCTGCCAGTTTAGTTTGTCTCTGGTTGATATGCACACACTCTGCTGCTACAAAAAAAGAGATAAGGGAGCAGGTTCCTTCATTCCGCCACACTGGCAAGAGGTTGGCCTCCCTGCAGTTGGGCTCTCTGCAAAAGAGCCGGTCCTCCCTGACAATGGTGGTGGGCAGGGGTGCCCACATGTAAGGAAAGGCCAGGAGTGGCTTGTTAGCCTGTTTACCATTTCAGCTGCACAGGGACAAAGACTGCTCTATGTACAGCAGAAATATTGTGGAAAGTAACTGCCTGTAACTACCCACTGAGATATGCTCTACTTTTAGTTGAATCCCAGTGTTTTCTCCATTAAAAACATGATGCTCCATGGTAGGACACTGTGTTCAACTCCAGTATTGAACACAAGGCAGCAAAAGTGCATTGCATTGTGCAGTGAGAGGTGACCCTGCAACAAAACGAACCACTCTCAGAGGACCTGTGGCCAGGCCTCAGGAATGCCAAGCCCTAGGCTTTACATATGGAGTCCTCACAATGAAATTAAGATAAGATTTCCTAAACAGTGCATAAACATGAGCTCAAAATGCAGAACAAGGACTGCCTACCCAACAGGAAACACGAGGTGTGAGGTGCAGGGGCTTGTGCACTGCTGTCCTACTTTGGTTTTACGTGTCTGAAGCAGAAGAGGAATGGAATTATCACTGTCTGCTGCGGATGAAGACCTTATCCTGGAGAGCCAGGTGACTGCTTTATATGGGCTGTCCTGCTGGATCCAGGCACCTTGTACTCTTGGCTGTCCCATGACCCACTTCAAGAGGAGCACTGGAAGAGTGGCCCATTCAAAAGTGTCTCACTTATTTTAGGGTACTTTCCAGACATGTAGAGGATGTGCTATACAAAAGGTGTTCCCATATAAAAGATGCTTGCCATTATTCATGATATATCAGCATTCCTGGTGCAAGCAAGAATTGTGCAGAAGAGTTTTGAAACTGTTGAAGACAGTTTCTGCCTGCATATCCCATTTTTCTTTCCACTGTGGCCCAAACTGAACTTGGGGTATCCCTCTGCCTGCTTAGTTTCTAGATCCCAGGAATGTGTCTTCCCTTGCTGTGGCAATTATCAAGGCTCACAGTTCACTAGGTGCACTGGGCTCTAGGGATCTATGTTGGTTGAGCAAAGTGAAGAAATATAGGGTTTCTAGGCTTTGGCTGGTGGTTTTACATCTCTTTCAGATCTTCTTGCTGGACTCTGCTGTCCTCCCCTTCCCTCCCCTGCCATCCTGGCTATCAGTGGCTGCCAACCATGCTGCAGGCAGGGCAGATTGTGGCAGCACTCTTCAGTCAGCTGCAGATGAAAATCAGCTCAGATCAACAAGCTGAACAATGAAAGTAATCGAGCTGGTTTTCCATGAAGAAAAATAAACAAGTGGCTCATCCAGTAGATTGGCAGTGACAAGCAGCTGAAAGGGGTAACTACTGATACAAGCACATCCCGGAAGGATATCTAACTAGGTGGACATCTCTGTTTGGGTCCCTATCAATCTTTCTTCTGTCTACAAGGGTGTGTTTCTAGGAGAACCAAAACCTAAAAGAGATCCTTCCCTGCCTGTGTTTTCATTATCCAAACACACTTCATAAAGATATCTGTTTTAGCTGAGAGATATTCTACAATGTCCAGGGCAAGCCTTTCTTTCAGAGAGCTTTACTCTGCCTGTTGATCTGAATCACCTCCTAACTGCTCTCATGCCATTACACTCACTTAGGAAACTGATCCCTAAACATCCCAGGTCCTGGGCAGTTGACAGAGTATTCCTTTTCAGTTCCCATTTAAATACACACATATGCTCCTCTCCTTGGAGCCTACACAAAGTCCTGCACTGTGCACTGCACTGGGTACTAAAACTAGCACAATTGGCTTAAAGTTGCCTTTTTCAAAGTTTTCCCCTGTCTATTTTGAACGAAACAAAGCCTTTTGTATCCTTGTGGCCAAGAAGGGGAACCACAAAGCACAAAGAGCCCCAGCTCCTCTCCCATTGCAATTTGGAGTCCTTTTCCCAGCCCAGTGTGAACAATCCCAGCCCACGGGACAATCCCATGGCACTGTCCTGCATAATTTGCTTTTCAGAGAATTTCTGAAGGGAATATCTGAGAGCAGAGATGAATGTTCATGCCATTTTATCTGCCAGTATCCAGAGCTGGTAGTACTGTAGGTTTCCTTCCCCTTCCTGTGAGAAAGAATTCCTGTAACATCAGCAATGTGTTTTGGTTTACCCTCTGAACCTCCAACATCTTAATGATTTTCATGATTAATTTTGGCAATAAGCAAGGTGTATATACTGGAATTAGAAATGCATCTTTTTAATTCAAGATGTGAGTGATTGTTTTTCTCTGGAAATGAAACAGAGGTTTGGGAGGGAGAGGGTAGGACAGGAGAAGAAAAATGCATTCAGAATAAGGTGTAGGGAAAAGAAGATCAGAGAGGAAGAGTTGACTCAAAACTGTACCAAACTGTCCTGGTTTCAGCTGGGATAGAGTTAGTTTTCTTCCTAGTAGCTGGTGCAGTGCTGTGTTTTGGATTTAGTATGAGAATAATGTTGATAAGACGCTGATGTTTTGGCTATTGCTCAGTAGCGCTTACCCTAACTCAAGGACTTTTCAGTTGCCCACACTCTGCCAGTGAGGAGGTGCACAAGAAGCTGGGAGGGAGCAGAGCCAGGCCAGCTGACCCGAACTAGCCACAGGGATGTTCCATACCATAGAACACCATGCTCAGTATATAAACTGGGGGGAGCTGGCCCAGAGCCACTGATCGTTGCTTGGGGACTGGCTGGGCATGAGTCAGCAGGTGGTGAGCAACTGTGTTGTGCACCACTTGGTTTTCTATTCCTCCTTTTTTTCCCCTCTTTTCATTACTGTTGTTATTATTATCATCATCATCATTATTATCATTATTATTATTATCATCATTATTATAATTATTATTTTTTACTTATCTCAACCCATGGGGTTTACCTTTTTCTGATTCTCCTCCCCATCCCATGGGAGGAGGGGAGGGTGAGTGAGCAAGCGGCTGTGTGGGTCTTCCTTGCTGGCTGGGGTTAAACCACAACACAAATACAGGCACCAAGAGATGCACTTGGTATCAATGTTTTGCTTCCTGAATCAGCCTGACCAAAGAACTTGTTCAGTGACTGATGCTTTTGAAATAGCAGGCAAGAACAGAGGCTGTAAATAACCGGTCCCCTATCAGCACTACAGTGTTATCAACAGCAACACGCACCCTGTCTTGGGAACAGCCAAGAGCGGCAGCAGCAATCAGTGAAGGTTGAACATGAGCATGTAAGGAAAGCTCTTATCACAATATTCAGTAAGAAAGCTCGTGGAGTTTCAGCTGTGCCCATTCAGTTGACTGGCACCTTGTCTCGAAGCCAGCCCTTCCGACCTGCTCTCTATACCAACCAACCCAAAAGTCAATTCCCTTTTCTTTGGGGACTTTCAGTACAGGAAACCTCTAGCAGAGAGCCTCCTGCTTCTCTGTGGCTGGGAGGACATGCTCGACTGCTCATGGTGGTCCGTACAGGAGATGCATGAAAGCAACAGCACGGTCATGGGTAGTTATCACTGCAGGAGCAAACAAAGCTACCGCAACACAAACTCTCCAAGGGATGGGAAAGGTTATCCTTATTCGGGTGCTGGCAAGAGTCAGTTCCGCAAAATGTCATATAAATTCTGTCTCTATTCTCTGCATGTCAATGCTAGTAACTGCAGTGTTGCACAATGAGGTACAGAGGGGACTAACCAACCAGTTCCCCAAGGGGAAGTTATATGGAGGTTGAAGTAAAGCAGAACCAAAGGATTTAATGTTGTTGAGCACGTAAGACTTGGCCATGCACGAGTTTACTTAAAAAACTAAAATTATAATGACTTTTCTGCAAAGAGCCAGCAGCAAGTGTCCCAGACACAGAGGAGCTGCAGGGGCAGATGCAGAACTTCCCTGGCACTGGTTCACAGCCCACGGCTTTGCAGAGCTCCCTCAGTGCCGCTGCTGTTACAGCTGCCCACGGCTCCCCTGCCTGCCCTGGGTGGCTTCGCTGGGACAGACCCCCTCTTGCACTGGGCTGTGCTGTGCTGGGAGGCAGCACCAGGCACATGGGAGATGGGTGGCATGCGGGAACCAGAGCAAACCCTGAAGGCAGGCCCGGCCGCAATGATGGTCTGAGCTAAAACTCTCCCCTCCTCAGGGGCAGTAGCCGGGTTTGGTGCTGAGCTCCTGGAAGTGTCCTGGGGGCAAGAGCTCTCCAACCTTCAATGACTGTTAATGACTGGCTAGTAAATCTGGGACAAGGTTACCTTTGTCTGGAGAAGGTGGAAATAGCTAGTCTGGGTTGTTAATGAGGCTGGAAAAAGTGTAATTTACTGACAAAGCTGAATCACCAGTTGTCTTCACTACAGAGTCTTGTGCCAAGTCATACAGTTAAATACAAATTATAGTTGTTTGCTTGTTTGTTTTTAATCCATTCTATATTTGACCAATAAAACAGGCATTGTGATTGAAAGCCTAATTTCCCCCATTTATCTATTAAAGTCATATTCCATAACTTGAAGAAAACAAACTCACTGTAAGGCAATGACTAAAATACTCCTTTCAAAACACTTTACCATGCCTGTACAGTTCTCAGTTGGGAAAATACATTATTCACCCGTTGTACGGTTAGATAACCTTGGGTACAGGATTATAAAGGAACTAGTCCATTCTGAACAAGTACATATTGTAACTGGACACACTATAATCTTATAAAACAGCCTTATAAAACTATAGCCTTATAATTTACCCTAATTAGACAGTGATAAACCCTCTGGCCCTTTGGTTAGATTGCTGTTTGCATCTGAGCTTTCATTCAGTTCATGCTGGGTGCAGTATAGACATTCATTTTCAGTGAATCAATGACAGAACAATAAGTCATCCAAGATGACTGACTCACAGTCCCATGATTTTTAGTGACAGACATAGTGGATGGTTTTAAATATGTAGTAACACCATTTCACTGAAATCAACGTTTTGGAAAAAAAGCCGATCAATTCCTCAGAGATACTCCGCACATCAATCAGTATAATGCAGAGTCAAGTCTAATTCACAAGTGGTACACCAGCTAGTTATCTGAATCACTTTGATTGGCAGGTCAGCTATAGAGATCTTTAAATCAAATTAAACAATTTCACTCTAGGCTCTTTGCTTGAAATAGCTTTAAAACACAAGGCACAATTCCTATTAGACAATCCTGGGAGAAAGCAAACACACTATGAATGATTAGCTAACTTGACCTCAGCTTTCAAGTGTAACAATGTCTTTTATATGGAAAGTTGGTAAACGCCAAGGGAAACTGATGTGTGACTGCAATTAACATTGCCAATTACTGTCGCTGTTCTGCCACCCACATTCTTTCAGAGGCCACTAGAAAAATGTTCTCTTTTCAAAGCTCATTTAGCAATGCTATCACATGAGGTGCACAGGTCATGGTTTTCACAGTGGCACAGCACTCTAAACTCTCATGCTTGCAGTATTTTCTGCACAGGCCTGTTTTTTTCCACTCAGACAGCAACACAGCAGATTTAGTTACTCCTGATTTACCCCAGTGAGACTACATTCATCCCCTTTGCCACCAGCTGTTCTATAGCATGAAATACTGTCTGCAGTTGCCAAGGATGAAACTTATGTGAAGAAACTCAGCTAGGTGGAGAAGCCCAGGGAAAGAAGGAAGACGGGTTTGGTGGCAACCTGAAAACCATGCTAACATGACATAGTGCTGGTCAGTGTCCTACAAGATGGAGCTTCCCAGAAGGTGCCCAGAGCACTGGAATTCTGGTGTTGGGAGGCAAAGGGTGGGACAGGGAGAAAAAGAAGGTATGCATGAGCTGAGCAAGAGTGGAAATGCAGGAAAGACTTTGGCAAGGTCAATGAACTTAACCACAGCAAGAGATTTGAGCACAAGGACAGGAGGATGGTGAAAAAGAAGGAAACCTTTGGACTTTGTCCATTGGCATTATTTGAGGATGCGTATCATTTCCCTGTGTACCTGGGAGTGCACCACTGGAGATATTATACATGTGCAGGAATCTGGGCAGCTGACACCAGTGGGCAACGCAGGGACCTGTTTTCTGTGCTGGCAGAGGTGAGGCTGATATTTGGACTTTGGCAGGGCTGAGAGGAATTGGACTCAGACAGTGATTTCAGAATGGATGGAGGTGTGGAACACAAATAATACACCAAATAAATGCTCAAAATATTTAGTCTTGCTGAAGCAGCAAGACTGCTGTGTAAGCAAAGGGACAAGTAAAAAGGTATTGGGAGCAGATACAATTTGGTCAGTGTGTGTGCGTAAAATAGATGCAAATAAACTAGACATGAAGGCAGAAGCTTGTAACATGGGCTATTTGTGCTCTTCTTAAAGAGCTGCTGCAGGGGTGCCTGGGCACAAGGCACCTAGATGCACATGGAAGCCTCAGGAGCATCTGACCACCACACTGTCCACAGGTCTGTCAGCAGAGCCTGTGCCTCAGCACAGTTAGTAGCATCCAGGCTGCCGGAAGCCACGTTAAGCCTTCCTCTCCTTGCCTGGATGAGTTTGAAGACCCCAGTGAAGATGGCCTCTAACTCCTGATGGGGAAGTGCTTCTGGATTTACACACTGGATGGCTACATCCCTGTTGAAGGCACCTGGCATACCCAGAGAAACAGCCAAACTCAGGTGGACACACACAGCTGAGACTGTGACTCATAGGAGCTGGCCTAGAAAGGTCCAAACAACACTGAAGTCAAATACCAAGAGGCAGGAGGTAGAGTCTTTATCAGCAGAAAGGAAACACTTAATGACACGCTCCAGCAGGTGTTTTTTTTTCAGTGACATGAAGATCTATATAGATTGCAAACAAGGCCCCTCTTCCCTCTCTTTTTTTCTCACAAATGCAAAGGGAGTCTGAAACTTTCTCCTGTGAAAGTCAAGGTGGGAAAGAGAGGTGATGGTTTAGCATAACAGAGCTAAGGCAGAAGAAGAGGTCTCAGAAAGATAAATATATGAATGAAAATATTTATCAAGCTGGAAACACCACATTTACTGGGACAGAAACAGGTAGGCAATTCACATTGTGCATGGTTGCCAGTAAGGTCTGTAGCAAATGTAAGAAATCAGTTGTTCACCTTTGATCGGTCATGGAGACCAGGCACAGCTGCTCTTTACCGCATACAGGCTCCCTCAATGCTGAAATGGAGGAATATTGAGTCATATCCTCTACAGCCAAAAAGATGCCAAAGAGACATCTTTTAGTGTAATGTGCTTGTTGCTCAGCTGTTTCGAAACACTCAACAATGAATTATTAATTAAAGGGAGGTACTGTTATTTGGTAGAGGTGATGATTTGGAGACAACTGATCCAAAGTTTTTCCCCAGACCTACCATTGCCTTTTCCTGTCTTTTCTTGGCAAGCAATTCAGTTTTTATGAGTTTCAGCTTGTCTATCTATAAATAGAGATAACATCTGCACACTAATATATTAAACAAACATAGCTTTTCCTTCCATTCACAAGCTGTCCAGGAGCAGCTTGATTCTATATGTGAATCATCACTGGTCAATACATTTCTTTACATGTGCTGGTTACAAGCACAGTGTTTGTTATCTAAAACTGAAACAATGGCAACCAGAACTATTTTGGCTCACTAGTCCAATTTTTTCTGTACTTAAGGAATGTAAGTCTAATCTCCTTTGGCCAAACGAGGGGGGTGGGGTGGGGTGGGGTGGAGAGGGGAATAAAATTGAAAAGGAGGATGTGCTTAATATGGAGTAAACCAAATCCTTTCATTGACATATTTAATAATTTGTCAATAGCATGTTTGCAATGGGGTTTAGCATCGCTGAATGAGAAATATGTTAGTTTCTGACTCCAGAGCTGCAAGCAGGGCAATTCACCGCTACTTCTCTCCATTCACAGTTCAGTCCTAACGTCACTTGCCATGTGACAGCCAGAAAGAAAATCATAAATGCTCTGTACTCATTTTGAAAAGTAATGATTAAAATCCCAACAGAGCGCCAAATCCTACCTTCCTCTGCACAGCAGTGCAAGAATGAGTAGGAACAAATAGACATCGTTCCTTCCTCCACACCAGCTGGAGACTTTCCAAATCTGATGCTTAACAGAGTGGTAAGCAGAACATCAATTAAATAGGACAGTTTGTACACCATGACCCGGGGAGGTCAAGCTCCCAGCTCTACCCTGAAGCTGAATTTCTGTGGTGCATCTTACAGGCAGTTTCCCATCGCCACCTCACTAAGCAAAAGAAGGG
The DNA here is from genome assembly GCF_023634085.1 of Falco cherrug. NCBI lineage: Eukaryota > Metazoa > Chordata > Aves > Falconiformes > Falconidae > Falco > Falco cherrug. The sequence goes on from NC_073699.1 coordinate 1,909,873, forward strand.
CAAGCTCTGCCTATACTTTTCTGCCTATTTCTGCTGTGTTTGCATTTTGTAGTGCTAGTCAAATTTAAAGGGCAATTCATGCTGTGACCTTAGGAGTTGTGGGGGTTGCAAACAGTAGACAACAGAGTCTGTGTTAATTTTGTATCTCTGGGTTGATAAATCAAATCAACTGTATTCCTTCCATAGAGAGGGGAAATTTTCATCATAGCATATTGTGATTTCTCACATTGTCACAGTTTCAAAGACGTCTTTAAAGAAACTGGTACACAGACCACAGTTTTAGCAGTTTTAGCACTGTACCTGTTCCATTTTCCTTCATACAAAATGCTTCATACATCTGTGGCCTCCTACAGATGCTTCTGAAGCTGTAGGGTTTCGACCAGAAGTGTCTTTTAGTAAACCACCAAAATAATCAGGGTTCTGGTTATTTATCACAAATGTGTAGAAAATTAATTTCACCTCATTTCAAGCTGAGTGCCTTAAACATATGCATCATCACAATAAACTTGTGATGTGAGGCTTCAAACTACTGTAAACTCCATGATATATTTAAGGAAAATGAGGCTAGGACAGTCTAGCAGCAATATTCCAAAACAGCATGTAGTGCCCCAAAGGAGATCTTAGACAGAAATTGGGTATTAAACCCAAGGAGATATCCACAAAACAGCCACTAAATAACTGATACTTAGAAGCCCAGAATTTCCATGAAATTACCTTTAAACCTGCAGACCGCAGCGCTGAAGGTGCCTGCAATAGGCAGGAAGCCCCGAAGCCATCAGAGCACATTGCTCATACACAGACACTGCTGAGCCCCCCACTGCCCCTGCCCCTGCCCCTGCCACTGCCACTGCCCCGTGCCCTCAGCCCCAAGCTCGTCATTTACAAGTCCACATCTTGCTCAATGTCCCAGTGTCAGGGTACGTGCATTCCCTGCTCCTCTAGCCCAAGAGAACTCTGCTGTCCCCGGTGGGGAGGACATACTCATGCGAGGAGACATTAAAGTTAGGACCAGGGGAAATGAAGAATGGGAGGAAAAGAGTCTATCCCCTTGAGAATATACTGCCTAAAATGCAAGATTCAGAGAAAAACAGGGAGTGTGAGAGAGCAAGATGCTCAAGCCAGTAATGAGGTCTCTTTTCCTTCATCAGGGAAACGGGTTTTTCATTTCCTTTTTGGATTGCTTATGCATTTTTCTTAAAAAGACTCACTGCGCAACAAAAAAAGTTATAGCAGGCACACAGGACCCACAGAGAGTGATTTCCAGGGAAAATCTCAAGTTAACCTGGAGTAAAAGCCACAGGCGGGTGGGAAGGGAAAGAGAAGCCTCAGTAGAATTTTGTCATTAAAAGCACCAAAGCACCCATTTTACGTTCAACCACAAAACACAGTGTGGCAAGAAGATTATGTCCCAGGGAAAGTCATGCTTCTGAAGGCCTTTTGTACACCCACAGTAGGCCTTTACCCCACCCCATGTAGGAAGGCTTCAAGCTTTCCTTAGGTGGCTGGTGGCAATGTCCCAACTCAACTGGAGGCCTTCAAGTTCAAAACAAAATGGAACAATCCCTTCCTAGGGAGTTTCTTCCCGTCAAGCATTTTTGTGTGGAGTCCAGCCTCTCCCGAGAGATCTGGCAGTCAGAATCCAGAAAGCAAATGTTTAAGAGCTTCCTTTACCCCTCTCAATTGCCTTGGCTGCTCTGGCAAGGAGGCTGCTTTTATTGTGTCCAGGGTGACTTCTTGTGGAGGGCAACAAATCCCCTGGCTATGGGGCTCTAATTCCCAGGCCTCTTTCAGCCAGCAAAAGGAAGCTTTGACATTTCAAGGCTGTCAGCTGAGGCCAGGGATTTCTCTCGGACCATGGATGACCAGCCCAGGACTGATTCCTCTTTGGTTTCTTGCTTATGGTTGAGTCTCTTGTTCTGCAGAGCAGGCTTGCAGAACCATATGCACCTCGAGGTGTTTTCACACACCACCACACCATGCTGATACATCCTCCTGGGGAGGGAAATGCAGTGAAGCACAGAGTGGGGTTCTGGTGATGGCCACCTCAACAGCCTCACCAATTCAGGAAACAGAAGTTGGCCAGCATCTCTAGAAGACAGCTTGGCTGACCATATGCCTAGGGAGGGAAGGTTTCTCTTCTGATTCAAGCAGGAGGACTGACCTCCTTCTTCCTCCACTAAAGTAATTTCGTGGACACAGCAGAGAAGGAAACCAGCCCTGCCCCAGCCAGCCTGCCCCAGGCAAGGACACAGCAGGGCTGGTTCTTGCTTTGGCTCCTCTGTCATGCTGGACCATGCTCCAAGGGGAACCATGCTCCAACCACCATGCTGACCAAGGGGAAACCTTGCCAGCCCTGAAACGGCTGGGATCATCATAAAACTGAAATACGCAGTGCTTCTAAAATTGCCGTACATCACAAACACAGCCTTCTTTTATTACCGGTTTTTGTGATTTCTGTTACTTCACGGTTTTGACTCTGACTACTCACTGCCCATAGCAACAGCAAGAGGCAGGGGTGGAATCACAGCCCCAGCTCCCTCTGATCTTAGGAGAAAGATCCCTCACGTCACCTGTAGATCTTAGAGGATTTCACAAGGATTTTAAGGATGCTTGTCCCTTACATCTGTCTCACAGTGGGATACACAGAGCTGTATAGCATCGACGCAAAAGCTCCATGGACACGCTGCAGAGACCTGTCTCAACAGGCTCCTGCTCACCTGCCAGCCCTCCTGCTTCTGCTGGAGCTTTCACAACTCATCCACCATCCTGCTGGCTTTCCAGTATTTTGGAATACCAGTTGTCCTTTTACCAGCATTGACCATTACGAGATTGTGTAAAGCGGGCAACAAAAATCAGCTGTTTTAACCTCATTGGTCTGACTGCTTACAAGGTCAAAAGTGTCAAAAAGACTTACGCTAAAATTATAGTTCAGAGAAACTGAAAACTTACCAAGATGATGAAGATATCATTTTTCAAAGCATACATATTTACATGCATGTAAATAAATACACATGAATATATCCATGTATGATTTATACTGTATAGTGTGGAACAACAACATCTATTTCTTGAACATGAAGCATTGCTGTCATTCTGCGTTGGCACAGATCCGGTTATTGCAGTGAACTTTAGGTGGACATAATTTCTGCCACTGCAGGATCTTTGAACAGCTGAGACTGAAGCAAACTCTGCTTGTACACTTTAGTTTCATGGCCTGTTATCCAAGGGGCTGCAGTGCCCCATTTAGATCTTGACATTGAATTTTATCTACAGACATCTTGCGATCCAGTCTATCTACCAAAAGGCATCAAGCTGAAACTGTTACAAAACCAGTGGACCTCAGCCTCACCACAAGCATGTCTACAGCATAATATCTCATCTATCTGCCATGCTCTGAGATTGGTATTAGACAATCATGTCCCTATCATGATTAGAACATAGAAGACAAGGGGAAATTTGGAGAAACTTTCGAGCTGTTTGAAGAAAAGAAATCTGAATTGCCTCGTAAGACATTTTTGTTTGGCTTGGAGATTTACTTTGTTTTATTTAGAAGTTCTGTTCTCTCTACCACGGAGATGTTTTTTTAACCAAGTTGATACTTTCTTTTTCTGAAGTTATATTAGCATTGCAGACTGAAGATTTAATCTAAACCACTTTTTTTTTAAAAAAAATTCAGGCAGTGCTATGTCCAAAGATTCTATGGGTCAGATTTTCAACAGCTATTTTATATTGCTTTACACCTGCTGACTAGCAGGGCCATCACATCTAACAAGCTGAGGCCTAAACTTATTGCCAATGTCTCATTAGGCAACTGCATAGAGAGTCCAGTCCTGCTGTATTTACGTGTTTACACAGGTCTTGAAAGCAAGGGCAGGGAAAAAAATACTGTGATTCTTTACAATTAGAATAATATTGGGATTCCTTACAGTCATTATATACTGATCCAGATGGTACAATTTTTTCTCCTAACAGCTGATTGCAGTCACAAAATGGAATTACCAAAAGCAGAACGTCACTCATTAGGCATGAGTAGGGGTGACCAGCGCTGCATATGACACAGACAGTTCCTGCCCAAAATGCTTATGATCTCAATAAGACAGCCACAGAGCAGACAGTGAAAAACATGACGAAGGAGCTGGCTTAAGGGACAAATAGCTATAAATTATTATAATAACTATTATAATAATTTGCTATAATTACACAAGAGACTGTTACCTGTTTGACGACACAGCGAGCATTGGTTTGTTCTCTGGTCAAAAAATAAATGAGTGACAAGAGTATCCTAGCTGTCTTTCCTGGCTTGTAATGCCAATGGTATCTATTCAGCAGCTGACTCTAATAAAGTCATCTGGCTTTTTTGAAACAAGCAGGAGGGGTGGGCAGCAGCTTGATGGGTGACCTCAATTCGCTGAGCTCTAAGGACAGTTTTTTAGACTCCCCTTTTATAAACGCTGCAATTATGTTTTGTATATAATTCCAGTTACAATTCTGATTGGAAAATGGAGCTGCTTAGGGGAGCTTACAAGATGACATCTGTTCAACAACAGACATCTGTGCCAGAACAGCAAACCAGGGCTGCCTGAGGCAGGGTGCTTGAGTGAGATGCATGTACAGACCCACATCTGTATGTGCTGCGATGGACCAATATTGGTTCTTTCAGCAAAAACTGTTTGTAACCCAGACCAAGTTCATTCACACTCTCTGCCCCCTGTCAAAAGGCATCCCAGGTTCAGTCATTAAGGAATGCTTTAAAAAAAAAATCTTATAAAAGAAACCTCCTTGCTGTGATGTCCAGCAGCTCCTTAAACAAAATGATTTCCAAGGTAGCTGTCCTCTGCCCAGTGCAGAGAAGCACTGACAGGCTTTTACAACTCATTTTCAAGCATCTTTTGCGGAATCTTTGGACTTACTTCGTCCCTCTTTGCTAGTAGATAATTAGTGAATTAGTTGATTTCTCCACTAACCCACCTCTGTCCTACCCTGCCAGCCTGTACCTGCAGTGTCCCATCTGGGTACCAACAGCAAGCCTATTAGTTGCACAGGGGTCTGTTTGCCCCCATTTAAGAGCAGCTGGAGTGAGCAGCCCTTCCAGCCTACGGCTGCTTCAGCCCAGGCCCTCGTGTTGTGTGTTGGGCTATTTGGTGCATTACAGACAACTCCCACTTTTATTATACTTTTGCTTGTTCCTCAGCTTTATCCCAGCAGGAATTTCCAATTCCTGCCTCTTCTTGCCTCTGCCAGGGTACAGCTGGTTAAACAGCTGTGGATGGAATCTGCATCTAGTGATTCATATGTGCCAGCAAACTGGCCAGTTCTGCCTGTAAACTGGTATTGCAAACCATTGTAATACGTGGCCTAAGTAAAATGAAAAATATTCTCCTCTCCCAACCTTTCCTCCTCCGTCCCCTCACTACTAACAGAGCCAAATTATGGCATGACTGTTTCTCCTTATTCAAGCAAAAGTCACAAGATCTGCTCCTAAGCAAGCAAGGAATTTTAAATGAGGAAACCAAGAAAATACATAAGCAAGCTGAAAACCAAAGAGAAATACCTTTAATACTAAACCACTTTTGAATAGAAAGATTATGAATTGGGCAAAATTGATATTTATATGAAAAGACATTGCTCTAAGGACTTTCATTGCGTGGGATCGGTGAGTTTCTTTTTCAAGGCTAGTTGAGAGGTGCGCTCTAGAGTGCTCTATAATGCGCAACAGAGTAATACTTGACATAGTGGATAATATCAGGAAGCTTCATCATGTGCACTGTGAAGAAAAACCAATGAACAGCCTGAAGAGACTGTCCTGCTCCACACCCTCTCCCTAGAAACACTCAGAGATGAGTGGCTCTAAAGTCACAAATCATGTCACAACACATACCCTGTCATACTTGCCCCACTCATCCTGCTTCAGATATTCTGCTGGCTGGCAGTGAATGTGAAATTTAAAATATTGGAAAGATTTGAAATGTGAAAGTGCATCACTGGGCTCACCCCTACATTGCCTGCTCAGATAAGCTCTTTCTGAAGGCAATGTACCAAATTTGGGCAGATGTGTGCTTATCTTTCTGCTGGACCTGAAACCAGGGAACAGGGAAGGAAGGAAAGATTCTCTTTCAGTTCATTTTAGCCCTCTTCCCTGTCTATCTGGTGATCCTCCAACTGGGTAAGGACAGGGCTGTGGGACCAGTCTTTGTGCCAGTGTCCATGTTGTCCACATGCTGCTGCTTGACTTTAGAGGCTCTCCCAAAGAGATAGGTTTGCTGTCATTTCCCCATACTATTTACCATGTACACTACAACTGGCCTTAACTGGAACCAGATCCCATTATATTGAGCTCTGTGCAAACATCTACAAACAGCAATTCAGGACTGGAAGAATTAAAAACACTCTGCCAACCTGAATGCAAAGTTATCTGCTGCCAGCAAATGGTGAATTTCAAATTAGTGGTCTGGTTTGTGAATTCAAGCCTTCTGTCTCCAAAAACAGGCAGATCCCCTTCCCTACCACCTGACCAGCCCTGCCAGTGCTAGTCCCTCCACACTTTGGGGCAGCATCTCCAACTGCAGGAGAGCCCAAGAAGATGGAGTGTCTCTGAGTCTTACCTCTGCCAAGAGACCGTGGAAGATTATTTGTGGACCTGAACTGCAGATGAGTTAGATGTCAGCCAGCAGATTCAGTGAACTTTAAGCTGGATTGTTGCCCAGTTGCCTGCAAGAAACTGGTTATTATATTGTCCCTAACTCAGCCTCAGGAGTTTGGAGTGGAAGTGATTAGACATGTGAGCTGTGGTTTGGGAGACATACTTGTTGTGTGCCAAGGGACGTGCAGACAATCACGTAAAGCAGAAATGCACACATTCACACAGCGCTGCTGTTATCGAAGAGATGAAACTCTTTGCAGCAGTCATGACTCAGAGCAGCATTTGCATATCCTTGATCAAGAAAAAATAAAAAAGGAATTAGGAGCTGAAGAAGGGTGGGATGATTAGGGAACAGCCAAGAAGAAGAAAGGCACATTCAGAAGTGGGTGAGGCTTTGCTCACCTGGGACGTGCTGCTTTGCACCTGGAAATGTCTGCCTGGGCACAGCCCCCCCCGCCCCGCCCCGTGCAATATTCCCATGCAGGCTGATACAAGCAGGCAGGGGCTGTGGGATCTGCCTTTACCTTGTCTGGGCGAGGTGAGCTTTTCGGGATGTGTACTTCAGCAGGAGGGAATTAGGCACATAATGGTGGTTATCTACACGCATATTTTTACACCATTAAACTCAAAGATGGATTTTTAATTTCCCCTCACTCTGGTTCCCAGGAGTTAGACATTATAAGGCTATTGACTTTTGAGATTTTCTGTTAAAGGTATAATTGCTGAAACCCCATGAGGTTTGAAATAAGATACTGTATTATTTTCACACACCCACATACACACAAAGTAATTTCACTAACTGAAATCAAGATGATTGCCCTTCATTAACAGATGCCCTAAACAGAAGGTTACTACTTAAGTGTGAACTGAGACAGGGGTGAAAATAGCCCCTTTTGGAGACACAAATGTTGAAATACTTTTAAAGGCAGCTTATTTGTTTAACAATGAGAGCAGGATGAAAGGGAGCACCATGCTTTCACATCGGTGGAAATTCTTTCCTCCCTTACCGTGGTGACAGACACATATGTCCAGCTACAGAAACATGTAACTGAAGATGCTTGTGTTGAAAGAATTCATGAGGTGCAATGAAGCACGTTTTGTTTCTGTTCTTAAACAAAGGGTCAGAATCCCACTTTTAGATGGAAATCTCATCACCAGCAATTCCTTTCGAAGGAAGGGTCGGGCCCTGCCCTGATGGGGGAGGGAAGGGCTAGGCAGCCACCCCAAAAAGACTTTAACTAAAGCAGTCTTCTGAGGAAGGAGAGGCAAACTCCCATGCAGAAGGCATCTGAGAAGTTTCTTTGCACCACAGGTGCCAGGACTGGATGCAGGTGCCTGCCCCAGGGTGTCCCCACAGGCAATCTGGCATGCCCCAAGATAAAGCATCTTGAATGTCCGGAGACAAAGCACCTGCGACCTGGCCAAGCTAAAGTGCTGTCTGGGGGGACAGGGTTTGCTGGGCAGCTGGGAAGGCTAAAGGACACCTATAGAAGACCCAAATAGATCAGCCTGCCTCTGTGTCTCCTCCTGGCCTGGGTAGTAAGGCTGTTTGCTAGATCCCCTTACAGCCAAGGAAAAAGGGGCTTGTGAAGTGCCTCAGGCCTGGGGGTCACTGTCAGAAATCACACGGGTCCAACCAAAAAGCTGCGGCATTGTTGCAGACCCCCACACTGCAGCAAGTTTCATTTCTGCAGAATAAGCAGCAGTTTGCACACACTAGCAAGGTTTTCTGGGTCAGGACTGGGTGCTCTGTAATAAAGGTACCATGTGAGGGTTTCAGTGAGTCCACCTCAGCTTTTTAGATCTTCTCCAGAGACACAAGGAGACCACAGTCCTTACAAAAGCAATCCTCTGACATAAATCAGCATCGTACAGCTGCTGTGGTGTGAGGGCCACAGGGTCAGGCAGCTTTCAAAGCACTCTCGGCAAAAAAAAAATTATAGAACAAATGTGAGAAAACGATTGTTTATGCTGTCCTAGAGAGTTTGGTAGTAACTGAAAGCTGGCACCTCTAGGGCCTCCCAGCCCTCCTGTGAGATACTGAAATTTTTTGGTTATGGGGTTTTTTTGCAGATGGCTTTCTCAAGATCATCTTACACATTCATGCTGGAGCAGACAACAAACATTTTATTATTCCCACATTCTCCTTCTCACTGTAGGCCCTGGACACACATTCTTTTGCCTCCCAATTTAAGTAGGTTAGCTTTATTTCCTAATGTTAATGCAAACTTTGCTGTAAGGGAATGTTGCAACTGGATATTGATTTGTTGAAAAGAAATAGGACAGGTCATTTCTGTTCTTCATGAACCTCACCTTCTCTGTCACTCCAGCAGAACTGGAGGATGGACGATCTTCTCTTTGTCTCACCACACTCCATGTTTCTTCTCAGCCTCCTCTTGCAGCAAGTCCTTCATTCCACTATGGTCATGTTTCTAATATTTGGTTTTTGATGGTCTCTTCCCTTTCTGTGGGCTGCAGACCTATGCCTCCCTGTACTCTTTCTGTTTCCTTCTTTCCTTCTCTTTCGGAGGCTTTTGAGAATAATTTTGGCTGAAAACTTCTACAAAAACCACAAAGCAAACTTAAAACTGCAAGAAAAACAAACAAAAAATCTTAAGATTCAAACCTCAAGGTTCAGACTCTTTTAAGGCATGGAAACGACATGGAAAATTGCAGCCCAATGTCCTGAAAATTCACAGTGTTCCCAGTACTTGGAAAGAAGGTTTTAGAGCCAAAATGCCAGGTCAGTGGGAAAAAACAGAAGTAGTCCCAGCTTGACCCATCACTGTTTCCATGCAGTTTGATGGAAATGCCTGATCTCCTGAGTCTGATCACCCAGCACACGAGCTGTCTAATTTTACTTGGTAAGCTGAAACAGAAAGTGTGACAGTTCATTTCAGCACCTTATTGTTCTTATTCTGTACTTATTATTTGCTTCAATTTTTTTTCATGTGTAACAGTCCTTTCTATCAGACGTTTCTGTTTGTCATGTAGGTACTTATTAACCAGTCAAAGCTAATCATTTGGACATCAATGGCTTGGTTTCTTATCTTGAACATGTATTGTGATCACATTTCACATGAGTGTACAAATGCACGGACACAGCAGAAAAGAGATCCTGCTAAGCCCAGAAAAAATACTACCATTCACAGGCAATGTGCCTGCAGGCCTCCCTACTAATGCAAGTATTCACCATGATTTTACCACAAACTCTCCACAAGAGGAGAAAAAAATCTGGGGCTGCTTCATTTTTAAATGCACAGATCCTACCAAAGGCTCCTCGAGAGCCACAGACTGGTAACTGTCAGTATCAAAGTCAGCTGTGGCTTGTTAGTGTTAGTTAGTCTGTGTCCGTGCAAAATACACATTGTAAAAACAGGACTGTGCACATGGGGTTTTGTCAGCAGATGCTCTGTGCCATAAAAGCACTTGCGTGTTGGTGGTCCTCAAGTCTTTCCCATCCTCCATCAGAATGATCAAATTTCACATCCTGGGCCAAGATTATGGGCTTCTCCTTTACAATATCCCATACTCCACCATGCATTGTAGCACTGTACCCTGTTCCCACCTTTTTATTCCATGTATCAACCTAATGGATCCTGTAATCAGGTCATCAGCCACCCCAGGGAGTCATACCTGCCTAATCAGGTAGACACTTACAGGCAGGGTCCCATCTCTTTGAGCTGAGGGGAGATCAGGGCACCATGCTGCAGGTGAGTCCTACCCCTTCCAACCAAGCCCACTGTGTGAGCCAACCCTTCACACATGCACCTTGCCATGTGGTGGCAGTGGGTCCTCTGGCACCTTCTGTCACACCCTTCTGCATGGTAATCAAGGCTGAGAAAAACTGCTGGTTAGGAGGGACAGCCGCAGAAGAAGGGGAAGGGTGCGAGGGCTGATGGCTCAGGAGAAAGATGGAGAGGGCACCAGAGAGGGATGCCAAGCAGAGCACCCCCGACAACATCCACCAATGCTGGGAGGTGTCTGGAAATGCTCTGCTCAAAGGCATGAGTGGAAGCAGACCCGTGGCCACTGCAGACACCGTTCCACCCCTGATGGGTGGCCAGCTCAGCCAGAGCTGGCAGGAGGCTGCTCAATAGGTTGTGAGTAAACAGGACAGCTTAGCTCCTCTGATTCTCTGCCAGGCTCCTCTTGCCGAATTGTCATTAAGAGCGGCAACGCTTTGGCTGCCCATGTGCTTAGGAGAAGACAGCTGGTTCTCTGATTGATGGCAAGACCCGTTGGGCATTGCAAACCTGCTGTGATGTGGAAATCTTCCCACGGAGGCTGGAGAGGTGTGGTTGAGCTCCTGCTCCCTTATTCCATTGTCTCCTCAGTGCTGGTTCCTGAAAAGGGATCACATGTGTGTGGAGGTATTATTAGTAAAGCTAACTGCATTTTTTCCAGTGAAAAGGTTCCACAATACCTCCCCTTTTCCCCTCCCTCTCTGCATGTCTTTAAATTTTCAGTGGCTTTGTGTTCTTAAATAGCAATATGCTTCATTGTCAGTTCTGGAATCCCAAAGAGTAATTTCCATGACATTATTAAAACAAATATGATAGAAAATAAAAATAATTTGTATAATAAATTTTGGGGCCAGATCTGCTTGTCAGGATTATGTTGTATCTGCCCTACAATAGCACATTTATTATCAGCCTGAGGATACCGCTGAAGATTGAAACTGGTGGTCCAGTTAAGCTTTTTCACAGATGATTACAGCAGTGCTGCTGAAAGCAGGATAGCAAGGTCTAAGCTAACAAAACGTATGAGTGAAGAAAAACATCGAGAGCGATGTGACACAGAGACTGTATTACCAGCGCAGTTCAGGCTAGTGAAGCATACATGTTGGATTTACCTGATGGATGCAATGAAGACGGTGGATCCCATCAATCTGTAAACCAGAACTGCATGCATGGGGCTGGCTGCTGCTGCAGGTCGAATCTGTATAGTCCTTGGACAATTACCCACCTTCTGACTACCTTCAGAGCATCAAAGGGGGGCATAAATAAGTACAAAATACATTGTCTATACAGAGATAATAATAATCCAAAGAAAACAAATGGTGACCTCAGGTTTCAGACACCATGGGGAAAAATACTAGTGTCAATGAGAGATGTAGTGTCCGACGGATATTATTTCAGTCACTGTACCAGAGGAGTAAAAACAAAGCCATATTATATGCTTACAGCACAGTTAGTTAGGCACCAAATAATAACCACTATCAACCTAAAAAGCCACATCACTGGTGACTGCAAAGATGCACAGCTGCAACTTTAAGGCTCATGCTTTGAGATATTTGGAAATTCCAAGAGAAAGGCAGGAAGACTAGCCAACACATATGGACTGGTTCATTTAGCCAGTGATGACACAGCTCATGTTGACAAAAACATTTGATCAAATCGCCTCCCAGATTGTTTCAGCTAAAAAATATATAGAAATGAGCTCCTCTTGCATGTGTATCTTGCCTCGCCATGGAGAGTTTTGTCGGCGATACCGCCATTTTAGTTCACATAATGATTCTTTCCCACTCTAGAGCAATACAGCAACGTCAGCAAATCTCTGTATTTTAGATATGCCCTAACCTGGAAGTGCTGGGGAGCATGAGGATGTTTACTGATGCACTTGGACGCAAGCCACGTCTGGTTTGGCCCCAGCTTAGATACGCTGGCCCTTCACTTCAACCCTTCACTTGCCAAAAGTCAGGGGTTTGGAGGCTGGGAGTAGCTCTCAGCTAACATATTGAAATGTCATGTAAAGCTGTGCTGACAGTTTCCCGTGGTGTTTTGCTGTGCTCCGTGGAGCCAGGATGCTGCTGGCTGAGGCCTGCCTGGTGATGCTCGCTGTGTCTCAAAAGTAGGCTTCCCTCTACAGAGAGGCTGCTGGGCGAGGGGATCCCTGGGCAAGGGATTAGACTGTTGTTTGCTTGTGTTTGGAGGATCAGATGTTTGTGTCTCCATTAAAAATAAACAAGAACAGCCCCAAGAAATAGCTGACTCCAGGCAATTTCTCTCCATATCAGAAACAGAAATTGCAAGCCTCAAGCAGTCACTAAATGATGTATGCAGCAGGACATGAAGCATTATAAGCTCCTTGCTTTTATGTTTTTTAAAGATCTAAACATCTGAACTTAACCTCAGTCATCAGAGCATAGCTAGAAGGACCGTAGCATTCCAGACAGTGTCCAGCATTGACCAGAGGACCAACTCCTGTGCATTAATCTCATGACTTGGAAGCGCTCACTCAAATCTATTTGTTACATGAAGCATCAATGTATAATTCTGTTTCTTTTGGATTTTTCTCCTCATACTGTTTATAATAAAGATTAAGGAAAGAATATTGTTTTAGCCAGGCCACAAGGAATCTGAGATGCTTGTTTTTATCACAGTTCTCCCAACAGATTTGCAATTATTTTTGCTGGCTAAATGTGATATAAATTTTCTTTTTAATGAAAGAAGGAAAAAGCCTATTGCACTTCATGCTTTTCTTTGGAAAGTGTCAAAAGCCCATTATTCTGTTCTACCTTCCTGCTACATGCTGAGTGTTGATGGTGAAGAAGAATTGTAGTATATTAGATTTCGGGGAGAAAGTGAACTTCAGGTGCCTTGGACACTTTTCCCTCTTTCAAAGTATAAAACTGTCCTCTGATAGACCATTTCTGAAAACAGGATAAAAATGTTTTGGACATGCCATTGAAAAACTTCAACTTTTACCTCATGCTCTTCCATGCATCAATTAGTTTGTTGATGGAAAGAAAACAATTTTTTATGCAAACACTGTGTCTTGCACAGGATGTGGAGGCTTCTCAAATAGGCATGAAAAATTAAGGACCGTTGCTTTGCCTCGTGTCAAGTGACAGGTTCATTTTAAGTACAGGAGCAGCACTTGCAGATGGCAGCCAGAGAAGTGGCCCTCATCTGAGCTGAGATGTGACGATTGTGTCACTGGCCCATATTCAGGCGTGTTTGCTGTGGGTTGCTGTGCACTGGCAATGTAAAATGCTGTTTCTTGGGGAGGCTGGGTGCTTGCACAGCCTGCGATGTCCCTGGTTTTCTCCATGGTGAACTGACGTCATTGTCAGTCTGGGCAAACTTCACCTCTTCTCCAGCCATTCAGCAGCTTAACCACATTGCACCATGTCACCTTCTACCCCAGATGAGCTCATTTGGCTTCAGCAACCACTGAAGACCTTTACAACAGACTTGGGGTGCTGGTCAATGGAGCTCTTGGGTGTTAAACTAAATGTAATACTGGTAACACTGGAACAGAACTTGAGAGTCCTGACACACTGAATGAGCTTCCTGAAAGAATTTGCTCCATAGACGATAGAAAAAAAACCAAAATAGCCGAATAGCAGACCAAAGATTACTAAACCAATGAATCACAATGTCAAGCTCTCTCTGTTTTAATGTTCATTAATTATTGCATGTACAGTGTTACTGATTAAACGTAATTGGAGCAGTTGTACAAGGGAATACACTGTAGCCTACTAATTAAAATGCTCTCTGGTCAACTCTTCTGAACAAAACAGGGACACAAGGCTAGATCACACTAATCAGTGGGCTTCTGATTAAAAGGCAATGGCAGTTCAGATGTGATTAATTTCACCAGTGTTTGACCAACTTTTTAGGCTGGCATTGAGTCTGAGCAATCCAAAGGAGAGAGACACTTCAAGGTGACGATTCATACTTTTTTTAAGGAAAGCAAACAGAGAAAAGATATTAGGGCAGGGAAGAGCAAAACAAAGTAGCAAAAAGTGGGGCAGACATCAAGAAAGGGGCAGAGCCAAACTGTAGGAAGCTGTAGTGGTGTAGGTTTGAAGTAACAGTGAGCCCCTTCTGAGGAGAAGTTTAAATGGGACAGCAGACACAAGGTGGAAAACATAAAGTGCCGGAAGCTCTAGGTGTCTTCAGATGCCAAAAAATTATTTTGGGTTTCTCTTGGCACTTGGACTGTGGTTTCCTCTTGTGTTTATAATCAATAAATTGAAAGGACATCTAAGCTTTAAAAAATATCAGTAGCCACCCTACCTTGTGGTAGCACAATCCTGAAGGCAGGCTTTTACTGTAGATTAAATAAACAGCTTTGCTATGTATAAACCGTCCCTGTACAAAACTACCAAGAATGAAGTGTTTGGGGCAGCCCTCTGGCCAGCTGGGTCTATTTAATGAATAACAGCTATAAATCTACGCTCAGAAAAATTTCATGTAAAGACAAAGGGCTTAGCCCTTCCTGGAGCAGAGGCAGTGGGAGAGTTGTAATGTTGACAACTGACACAGGGTCAGATGTTTTTCCTATTTACTGCTAAAACAGATGAGCTGCAGTGCAGAGTTGGGAGAAATGAGAGTAGTCGGGCATGGTCTCTTTTTTGGACCTCGTCCTGTGTGATTTAAAAGTGGAATTCATCTCTGCTAAGAGGCACATCAGTCATTTGCAGGCAGTGCAGAAGCACCTATGCAAGATAACCCATCCCACCCTTAAAGGAGCGTCTAAAAGGAGTTAATTGTCCTTCCATGTGTTTATTTTCTCCACTAACCACAGAGGGAGAGTACAAGAGTAGTTTGCATTAGATATCACACGTTTAGGTAAACAAAATTAGGTAATCCCATCCTTGAGAGTCCTTCTATGAACTACAGGGACAGATAATCTGAACCTCTTTCATGAGAGTAGATTTTACAGTGAAACCTAGCAGCTCACTTCCAAGAGGTGTGTGGAAAGCCTTTGCCTGCTCTGGCTTGAGAAGTTTGAGCATCCCACATGGTGAGAACAATGGAGTCCACCAGGTCCTGCTCTGCATGTCCACGGTGAAGAACCACACTGTGCCAGCCAATGGATGCCATTCTTCAGCATTTTTGGCGCAACTGGGAGAGCCAGATCCTAGGCCATGGACGGGACTGTGAGGCATGACTTCAGTACCAATTAAAAATCAGGATCCAATTATCCACGTTTTCCAAATTTCTCATAAAGCTATCAAGCACCTCTTATATAAAATATGAAAAAGTCCCAGCGATGATGCTAATACTTGTTTGTGCCTGTATTGCTACTGCCAAGAAAAAACGGAATCTGCCTGAAGGAGGCTGCCAGAAATTGGAGTGTTTTGTCTTTGAGCAGCAGGGAAGTGTGTGGATTTTTTTGTGTTTCAGTGTGGAAACTTAACTTTACTCTCAAAAAACCCCACCCTGTTCCAGTTGCTCTTCTAAGTGCAATACTGCCTACCACTCAGGAAAAAAGTAGATGAGCTTCTGCGTTTTGACCATGGGATAGAAGTCTCCACTAGGCTGCTGTGGAGCTGCTGGAGTTGCATCAGCTCACACCTACATGTGCCTCCAAGTATCGACCTCACATGCCCACCTGAACTCATGGCTGCTGCAAGGCCAAGTGCTGCATGGGACCTAGGTGTGAAGGGCTGCTAAGAATTCAGTGCAGTACCTTCTGGAAGGGGTCTGTTAGGGAAATCTCCTGACACAGTGACATTGAGATAAATGGCTAGAATCAGGCTGCTGGGAGTCCTTCAGAAGCATTTTTGTGTCCCTCCTGTTTGCAGGGATTGCAGAATTCCCTTCCCCTCCCACTTTCTCTCTATGGTATTTGCACAGATGCTTGAGATAAGGTTCTTGTTAGAGGCCACCCCTGTAAAAAAGACACCCAACAGTACTTATAAACTCAATAAAGTATTTTGATTGTTTATTTCAATAGAGAAACATCAGAGTAAATACCCTGAAATTGTAATTCCTTGATCTAAATATACTTGAAAAATATCATAACCCAGACACCTTGAAGAAAATCTGGATTTAGAATCACAAAATCATTTCCGTTGGCAAAGACCTTTAAGATCATCAAGTCCAACCGTTAACCCAGGACTGCAAACTTCACCACTAAAACATGTCCCTCAGTGCCACATCTACGTGTCTTCTAAATACCTCCAGGGATGGTGACTCAACCACTTCCCTGGGCAGCCTGTTCCAGTGCTTGACAGCCCTTTCGGTGAAGAATTTTTTCCCAATATCCAGTCTAAACCTCCGCTGGTGCAGCTTGATGCTATTTCCTCTTATTCTATCGCTTGTTACTTAAGAAAAGAGACTGACCCTCAGCTGCTTACACCTTCCTGTCAGGTAGCTGTAAAGAATGATAAAATCCCCCTGAGCCTCCTTTTCTCCAGATCGAACAACCCCAGTTCCCTCAGCTGCTCCTCAGAAGACTTGTGCTCCAGACCCTGCACCAGCTCCGTTGCCTTCTCTGGACACGCTCCAGTGTCTCTACATCCTTCTTGTAGTGAGGGCCCCAAAACTGAACACAGGATTTGAGGTGCAGCCTCACCAGTGCCAAGCACAGGGGGACAATCACTGCCCTGGTCCTGCTGGCCACACTGTTTCTGATACAAGCCAGGATGCTGTTGGCCTTCTTGGCCACCTGGGCACACTGCTGGCTCATGTTCGGCTGCCTGTTGACCAGCTGAACTGGCTGTTGCTCAGGTCCTTTTCCACTGGGCAATTTTCCAGCCACTCGTCCCCAAGCCTGTCTCTGTATTTGAGACAGACTTTGATGCCGGAGAGTTCATTCCCACAGCAGAACCTCATAAGTGAGTACTGTGCCTCCCTGCTACTGTTGTTTAGGTGTCAGTCCAATTTATATAAAATAAACTGAGAGTTTGTTGTTGTTTCTATCCAATCCAGCCCAACCCAACCCAACCCAACTCAACCCAACCCAACCTAACCCAACCCAACCCAACCCAACCCAATCCAATCCAATCTAATCCAATCCAATCCAATCCAATTCCACCCTAGCCAATAAAGGCCATGTGGGCTAGAAACAGATAAGTCTCCAAAATCAACCAAAAAGTCTGTCTACTTTTAGGGTACTTAAACTCATCAGACTTTTCAGGCACTTCTTGGTGACTGAAGGCATCCCAAAAGCCACCAGCTGGGCTGGCCTATCTGCTTTGGGTCAGGTGTTATGGCTGGGGCCATATCCTTTAGCCCTCCCGCTCTGGCTATGTGTACTCCTGAGTCTCCTCCTGTGGCCAAGCTGCCTATCCAGAGATGCCCAGGCTGAGTAAGTCAGTGCTGACCTCCTTCCAAAACCCATCAGAATCCAGAAGCTCCTCAGAGGTTTGCCTGCAAGCCCTAGCCCCCAAGGCACTCTCAGAGCACATATAATGCAGCAAGTCTCTCACCAAATACAATCAGGGCTATCCTTCTTGGTAGGGGTGGTCTCTACGTTTTCCCACAACACTGAACAATTCCTTCTGTTGGAGTGCTGTGACCACACTGGAGTTAGATGTGCTCCTGGCATTGACGCTGAGGCTCTGGCTTGATGTACTATCCCATGTTGTCTTGGCATTTGATGGTTTGAACCACCCAAGGTCGAACCTCAGCTGGGAGTGTAAGCCCTCATTTCTTTGGCAAATGCTTTAACCATTGAGTGGTATGTAAAAGGTGGACGCCAAGAGCATCAGTAATCACCTTTTAAAAGGAGTGGCCCTGCTTTGATTTTGAGAGGGACCTGATTTTTCGAGCATGATGAAGGTCTTGCCAGGCACAACAAACATACCAGGACCCTCAGGGGACTGAGCTGGTGCCCAACATAGTTTCAAAACTGAGTGAGCACGGGGCAGTAGGTACCTGAATGCTTGGGCAGGGCAGCTCAGTGCATATGCAGACGCTGATCAGTAGACTGATTAACTGGGTGATGCTCAAGGATTATTGAACATCTACCTGGTATATATGTCTTGATCCTTTTTTGCCAATGGGTCATGCAAAAATTTTAGGTGCAGCATTCTGAATGTATCATTGAAACAGTCCAAGCCTAAAAGGAGAATATGGCAGAGATTAAGGCTAGAACTGACATGTAAAAACATTTTATTTGGGTGTCTAAGAGCTACACAAAAACAGAGGAACAAACAATTTGCACTGAAGGATTAAAATGACCCAAGGCTCCAATAAATACCTGACAAGAATAGTTTTGATTTTTCTTTCCTGAAGTCAAGCTGTTCTTTGTTATGGCAAATGTATTTAACCATATTAATCTTCTCAGAGATGTATTTTATGTACACTTCCCATGCACTGCAGCTAAGCCCAGGTCATCCTTTAATATTGCATCATGAATAGATACCTCCTTGTTTGACCAGTGGATGACCTCCCACTCCACCCCAAATAACTATGAAGTTTTCATCTCTGTGGCAAGAGCATTTACTATTATTAGCGTCTTAGAAATATTGCTTTTGTTGTATATTTACATAGGGGAACAGGCAGAAGGGTGTGAGCAGGTATGTGTGCATATGCATGTGTACGCATGCTAGAGAACTCTTAAATTAATTGCCTTGGCTCGCAAAACCTCCTGGATCTGTTTACATTCCTGAGGCAAATTCCTCAGTATAGCTGTAGTTAAACTGTTCCACAGCTTCTAAATGTACTACCCACCTTCCCTGTGCAGGGAATCGCTGAGAACATTTAGTGCCTGCTGAGAATAAACATGCCCCTGATGCAAACATAGCAGCGACATGTTAATATGCTCTGCTAATGCTACTTAATCCTGAGGATAATGTGTTGGATTTTCTGCATATGATCTTAATATAGCATGGGAAGGGGAAATTGTTTGGTTTGGACAGTGGAGAGGTGGACAGGAGGAGGAGAAGGAGGGAAGGGAGTGGCAAGTGTTTAAATAGCTTCAGTAATGACCTCGGTGCTGATGGAGAACTCTTACTCACATGAGGAGTTTTGCTGAGTGTTTGAATTGAGCAAGATTTGGCCCAATGTGTCTGACACATTGTGTCATATAATTTCTTATTTTTGTTATATGTATATGGCATAAAAAGTGTCATATAACACCACAAATTGTCACATAATTTGTGGTGTGACGGTTTGGGCAGTGCTCATTCAAAATAGCAGCAGAAAGTGGTTGTACTACAGGAGAGCCGGTGGGGGATTCTTCTCCAGCCCTCAAGGCCATATCAGCGCCATGCCCAGTGACCTTTCAAGGCCAAAAGTATTAGCTGAAACTTAAAGGTTTGTGTAGTAGCAACCAGCCTTGTTCACATCCCTGATTTTCTCCCAGCAACTCGAGAGCTGACCCTCTTTCACATGGGTTTGCAAATCGGATCAGGGCAGTCCCATGAGGGCCATGCTGTGCCTTAGATAACTGAAATGGGGACCTCCATCTGCAGGGCTGGTATGTGTGCAGCACAGGGCAAAGGTGCTTATGGGTTCTTTTGGCTCTGCTGTACAGAAAAAAGAAGAAAAAAACCCCATAGGTCTGGAGAAGAAAAGAAACAGATCTACAGCTCCAAACACAGTAGCTCTAAGAAAACGCAGGAGGCGGATGCTTTTGGGCAGAGTGCCGTACTCCTTCTTTTCTGACTCCTCTTACTTTGATATGTGGGAACACCTCTGAGTGTTCATCAGTGTGATGGAGCACATTCCCCATTTGGACAAACCTCTCAGGTAAAGCCAGTAGCAACATGTTACAACTTCTCAACAGAATATATGTATATACTGCTTTTCTTTTCCAAAGTAAAGCTCCCATCAAAAGAGTCAATTATGCAACAGATATTTGAAATGGAGTAGCAAGGTACTACTGCAAATTATCTTACCCAGCTAACCGGGCGTCCTGGTGCTGGAGGCTAGTATTTGGGAATGTGATGTTCACCAAGATGCAGCAAGTACTTTACATAACACCTTGCCTGTTTTTTTTAATGAGAGGTAAAGAAATGAAGAAAACACTTCAGCATTATGGAAAAATATTTTTGTTTTGGGGCTTAAAGTTCGCTTATATCTCAAGTTCCTTTTATTTTGACAAATGTAAGACTGAACACTTTTTTCACACTTTTTTTTTTTTTTTTTATTGGCAGAGGTCAGAAACTCCCATGCTGCTGAGGGCTCCAGGGTGCAGTCTGCAGGGAGGGCTCTACAGTATCTCTCTGCTGCTTTCTAGTTGCTCCACTCATCATCGCAAATCCACAAGTCCCATCTTCACAAGCAGCAGCAGCAGCCACTGGGGCTTTCACATATGGTTACAGCTCCAGGCAGCTTCCAGCAGCTCCTCATGCCTCCTTGACCCCAGCCTGGTGCTCCTTCCACTGCATCATGATGAAAATGGAGACGGATTGAACATTACCTGCTTACAGTGATCACAGCTTGGAATAGCACCATGGGGAGAGTGGTGGGTCATAGAAAAAATGCCACACAAGGAAAACAAGCAACCAGGGTTTCATCAATGCTGACAATCAAAAGAAATGATGGACCCTAAGTGTACTTCATGTGTACGTAAGGGAGGAAAGCTGTTCTTTCACAAGATGTGTTTGTAGCTACTACTCAAAGGACCTGTGCAAAAGGAAGAGGAGTTGACTGACATCATGAATGAACCTGTGAAGGAATCAATGCTTACAGACTTGAGCCTCCTCCTTTTGGGACCAACATCTGCTGATTTCACCTTGCACATCTCCAAAATTAGAGCTGCCATCTTGATACCAACCAGAACACAAACTACCGTTCCTGCTGCTGTTCAGGAGACACTTTACTGGCACACTTGAACTCACTTGCATGTGTTTATTGAGAGCAGTCATGTGCTTGAGCAAAGACCAGCGGTGATTTGTGATGTCTGCTGAAACCCCCCTGAAAATCAGTTATTGATTAAATTCTCATTATCGTTTGTAATAGATTACTGTGCTAAGGGAGCTCTCGGACACACTTGATGTGATTTGCCTGGAGATATGGCAAAGCTTGGTCAACACCATCCTGAAAGTTAAGTACTGCTTTATTGTACTGTGCTTTCTGCTCAGCAGATGTTTATGGGAGTTCAAAATGTAAACATGAAATTTTGACTTCAGATAAGAATACTTATCCAGAAATATGTTGTAACTACTCAGCCGTTTGTGTGCATCTGCCATCCTGTTCCTTTGTCGCTTTGAAACATATGTCTTTATCTCTCCTTTATGTTTTAATAGCGGCCATAATAGGAACCACCCAGCTTACTGCATAAAGCTGTGTGCAGGGAGCATGTCCTCCGGTGCTGAAACACACACGGTTGTGCAACTGCAACACCAAGAGGGATGAACAAGATATTATAAATAAAACTAGGAAGGATTTTCAATGCCACACGTCAGCTGACGGTGCTGCAACTTGGACCTGTCACCCCAGAACCTGAGCTTGGAACGGAGGAGGAAGGAAGCAAGGTCAGGTGGACTCCAGTCTGAGCAGAAGCCGGGTTCTCATCGGTCAGTGTCCCTGCCACAATGCAAACAAACACCAGCCTGTAGTCAAAAGCCCACACCATTTACCCAACCAAACTGATCAGCTGCACCATTTACTGGGACATTTACAGTTGCCTCCAGCGGCTCCATCATCCTGTCCAAACTGTCAGGATCTGACCAGAAAAAAACCTTCCTGGAGGACACTAGTACTGTGAAACCTTAGACAGATGCTTGGTCTGGCCGCCGACCTTCGCTGAGAGGCCTGTCGGGAGCAGACACACATTTATTGATACCTTGCACTGCATTTCTCAGAGGCTGAAACGTCCTGTAACACAATTCACCATTCTTTAAAAAAGCTGCCTTGAGCTGACTCAGTTAAGGGGAAGTATTACTTCCTCCATGTTATTTTTAACCAAAACAATGAACATTATTATACCCTGTGCTGGCTCTGGTAAGTGTGAGTGGGAGAAAGCAAGTCACAAGTTTTGCTTACTGGTCAGATTGTTCGATTGCCTCTTAAAAACACCCTTAAAGCTAGGACAGCAAAGCTGCAGCCATAGCTGTGTTTCAGGTTTTGCATTCCTCCAGAAGAGGAATTATCACTTGCGCTGATGGCAGATGCACAGGTTACTACTGAGCCCCAGATGATTACCCAGAGGATTTCCCACAAAGGCACAGGACCAGGAAGATGCTTTATGTTTAGAAGTGTGTCTTCTTTGCCATTTGATTTTCAGGTGTATTTTAGAGTTTAGGAACAGGAAAATAAATAAATAAATAGATAGATAGAGAATGAAAAAAAGAATGTGGGAAGCAAACAAGTCAGCTGAAGACTTCTCAGGTGGCCATGCTGGAGTGTTCATTGCTAGCTAGGGAAAGTGGTCTTAAGAGTTTGTGCGGCTACAGATGTCAGAGAATTATTTCAGAAGTGATATGACATCCATACAGGTCTTTGAATATGAGCGAGGCAAAGTCTGCATGAAGAGGTTATATTTCTACTTGCTGCCGTCGGGTAAACCATACCAGCCTGGAGAAGAGTTTGCTGGCCAGAAGCACCTTCTGCCTTCTCCAGCTGTGTCAGCTAACCTGACAAAGGTCATCTCCCCTTACACTCCTTGTCTCACAGTTTCCTTTTGTTGTTCCATCTTCATGCTCCTGCCCAGAGATGTCCTGGTCCCAGAGCAGGGAGGGCTAAGACAGGACCTTGCCATGACACCAGTGGCAGTCCTGTCTCTGCTTCTCCTCCAGCTCCACTCCAATTTCCTGTTCACTCATGCTTGTTCTACACTAACAGTCTGCAAAATGCTTGTCTTCCTTTCCCTTCTGACATTAGTTTCTACCCAGAGGTACCCCAGGCTGGAAAGTCTCTGCTGAAGTCTCAGTGCTGAGACATTGGCCAAACTTCAGGAGGGGAAAAGGTCTCTGGATCTCCCAAAACCTGGATCTCTTGGTCTTTGGGGGCTGCTTCCTGCCCAGGTGTTGCACAAAGCCACCCCAGCTCCACCAAGCAACCCTGAATGATGAAATAAAAGGCTATTTGGAACTTAGATTCCTGATTTTTTCATTGAAAAAGCAAACACAATTTTTAATTTAAAGTGATATCTAAGTCTTTTTTTTTTTAGCCTTTCTGTCTTAAATGACAAAATCTTTAATCACCCTTCCCTAGGATACTTTTGAATTTATTTGCATCTGCATTTTCCAATGAAAAATGAAGATTTCTCAGAAGATTACCAGCAGGCTGTAATCACAATACCTGAGGTCTGTTGCAGGTGCAGAGTATATGCAGACTTCCCATAGCATGTGCACACATACACACGCGGTCCCCTCTCCCCCACTATTCCCCCCCAAAAGGATGTTCCTCCTATCAGCTACAAATACATTAATAATAATTTATTATTCATTAAAAATAATTAATATTGAATGCTATGTCCTTGTGGGGATGGGACTAGCCTTAAAATAAACCTTGGTAGACTGCTTGTGGTAGGCTGGATGAGGATCTATGCTAGTGGACACGTCCCACCCCAGTGGGAGTCATGGGGAGCAGGCATGGAGGGAGGCATTACTGTCAGGAATATGGCACCACCAGCATCTTCCTGGCTGCTCTCAAAGAGTAGGAAATCCCAGATAAGGTATGAGAGGAGACCATAGGCTAGTACCCTACAGATCCTGTACCAGATAACATTGGAATCCTTTACATATTCAAGCAGAATGAGCCCCAGGATAAGTTTGATCCACCTAACGAGTATTTTGGGAATGCACTTTGGATCCTGCGGGGGAATAGCCCAGCCCTCAGCAGGTGAGGCCCAACCTGCATTTAATGGGAAAAAACCTGAGACAGAGTCCCTGGGTTGGAGACCAAGGTGCTGGAGCCTGAAGAAAGCATTGCACTGAATTGCAAAGGATTGCTCTTGGAGAATAAATCCTGTAAGGTCTGATGGAGGATTACAGACCTGAAAGGAGGTTTTGAAATGTCTTCAAGGAATTTACCTTCTTTCTACATATTTCACAAAAAGCTGGATAAGGTACTGCATTCTTGTCTAGCTGCAGAGAACCAAATGCTCTTGAAGTCTCTTGGAGTTTTATCAGGGAGGGCAAGAAGCCAGGATTTCATATCATCGTATCATTTTTAGTGCCCCACACAGTGTCCACCGAAGTGACTTGTTCTGTTACAGCTGGGCTTGGCAGGATGCCTCAGGCTAGAAGGGGTGGTAGGACCTGCCTGCTGGTGCTGAGTAGGAACGAGGTGTGGGGGGCTCCAAAGAGCCTGGACAGAAGGCAAACCTGCAGAGGAGGGTGGGAAAGGAGGATTTCTTCTTCTGACACAGCTTTTCAGTTTCTTTGGTTGGAGCTCTTAAGAGGGAAGAAGCGTGGCTGCCAGAAAACTTGTGAGAGAGCCTGCTGTAGGGTAGATTTATTTGCTAGAGAACATCTAGCGCAGGTAACTTGCAGCCTTCCTTACACTGGAGGTTAAACATTTCTCTGTCACTGAAATTCAATTTACAAGAACATTAATTAATCCTAGCTGGGACTCTCAATGCAGACTGAGAGACCTGGGGTCAGATTTTATATCTTTTATTCTCCCAGAGTGTATTTACATTGCAAAAAGGTCAGGTTTCTAACAGCTAACGCTGGGAAAGCTTTGCGTTTCTGAAGTATTTGAATGGTGCTATTCTAGCCCATTTGCGGCAGGTTTTGTTTCCACAAAAATGACATAACCATCATAAATAGCGTTTTTTGTATGGTATTGTGCATGCTGTGGATTCATATGGTAATTCCCTGAAGCATCTGTTCCTCCATATTCATAGGTCCTTTAAAGGATCCCAGTCTACACATATAGATCTTTGCATTCTAATAATTCCTGAATTCTGCTGTAGATGAAGAGTACATTTCTTATATGCATGTCAGTGAAATATGGAATATATTAAAGGCACCTCAGCTAGATATTGTCTGAAAGATCTTTCTAACTCTGTCCTCTTGAAAAGATCTTTTGGAGGATGGGGTAGAAGGACTATGTAAAGTACTTTGTGAGGAGCTAGGTGGTATTAAGTCTGCAGCTGTCTTGGAAAATCTGGCATCCAGAAGCAGTGTTGGCAATGCTGACACAGAGCAATGCTCTCCAGAACCCGGTTAAATGCTTTTCCTCTCCAACAAACCTTTTTCAGGCATAATTTAGACTGAAACTACTTGCATGTTTAAAAGAAAACAGGCTGCTGTGTAACAGTGACTCTCCTGACACCAGCTTCCAGTGCAACTGCTGATTTACAGCCTTTGGTAGGGTTTGTCTGGTGAGGGAGCTGGGCTGATCTGGGCCCAGCAGGGCTTTAGCAAAGAAACAAAAGGAAAACACTTGGCAACTGATAAGCTTCTCAGACATCAGCTGCTAAAACAAAAGTTTTATGCCAATAGCTGAATTAATACAATTTGTTGTCCTGGGCTTTACTGAGTTCAGCTGTTATTCGGTGGGGCTGGTGCTATAGTTGTATGTTTGGTCTCTTGTATAGCAAAGGGGAAACCTGAGCTTCAGCCTGGGCTCTGCTGACTGCTGTTCAGCTTTATGTTGTCATTTCTGAATAACAGTAACATCCAGTCACTCAACTAGTCTGGTCACAAGTCCAAGACTTCCCACCCCAACTCACACAGGATCTCTGTTTCTCAGTAAAAGAGATTTTTAGTGCAGGCCAGTAGCAAGAGTGGTAACAACATAACTTTCATCTGGAGAACATCTGTTTTCCTTTCAGCACAAAAAGACAGAGCTGGGGATGTGAGAGCAGACACATCCTCTTGCCCCATGTCTGGACCATCAATAATTTTGTTATGCTCTGTTTGGGGACAGAGCATATTCCAGACTTGGAAAAGCCTAGAAGATATTTTCTTAATACAGGGAATCACAACAGATCGACCCCAAAATCAGAGAGTCCTACTCATTCTAGAATAAAATCTACAATGTGTTACTAATTCCTCAGGCTCTCAGACATCCCTTGATCCCTCTTCTCTGCCATACTCAGTCTCCCTGCTGCCAAAGCAGGACCCTCCTAGTTATGACCCACCAGGAAGCACTGTTTGTGTAGGGGCTGCTGTTCTCTGAAGGTGGTGCCAAACAGAGCATCTCCGCTTATCCAGTTTTGCTCGACTGTTTTTCTAACAAGTGATCAACTGTAATTCTTTGTTGTCAACCCACAGTAGGGAATTCCCATTCACATCCTGGGCATGTCCAAGCGTAGCTTCTAATAACAAGAGTGTTCAGACCGTCAAAGGCAAGCTTGTCTTCATTTATTTTTTTATATATATATTATAAATAGCAGCAAAAGAGGATATGGTACTGCTACATCTGTGTGTGAAGGGTGATACTCCGTTTGCTCCTGGCACCTGTACAATCCCTATATTGCCAAGAAGCCTATAGCCTGGTCCACACTCATATTCTTAAGAAGATCATTGTAGTGGGCTTGCATGGCAAGGGTTTGGGAGCAGTGGGGCCACCTGGGTGGCTTCTGTGAGAAGATGCCAGAAGCTTCCCCCATGTCCAATGGGGAAAATTCCAGCTGCTCCCAGATGGACCTGCCGGGGGCCAAGGCCGAGCCCATCAGTGGCGGTGGTAGCGCCTCCGGGCCAGCATACGTAACAAGGGGGAAAATGTGTCTGTGCCAGCAGGAGAGATGGGTAGGGTTATGTGGGAGCCGCGGCCCTGCAGCCCCCGGGCAGCGCCGGAGGGGCCGGAGCCGCTCCCGGCCCGGAGCAGAGATTCCCCCCCAGCCCGCGGCGCCCCCGGCCCGCGGAGCCCCCGGGGGAGCAGCTCCCCCCCCGCAGCCCGGGCAGGGCCCCCCCCGGGGCAGGGGGTGCCCGCAGGGGGCTGTGACCCGCGGGCAGCGGCGCCGGGGCAGCGCCGGGCAGGGCCTGTGGCCCCGCGGGGAGGAGCCCGGGCTGGGGCCGGGCTGGGGCAGGGCCTGTGCCCCCGGGGGCGGGGGGGCTGGGGCCGGCTGGGCCGGGGGGGCTGCGCCCGCGGGGGGGACACGCTGCGGCAGGGAAGGAGAGGAACGAGGAGCGGGGGAGACAAGGAGCGAGAAGCTGAGCGCGGCCCTCAGTGCCCGTAGCCCTGTGCTGCTGCTGGGAGGGGGCAGGGACGGGCAGGAGCCGAGCTGCGCCCGGGGAGAAGGGAGCGCTGCGGAAGGTGCTTTGAGGGTCGGGTTTATTTCTCACTGGCCCGCTCTGACTTTCCCCGGGGCAGACCTGGGTTGTGCCTGTGACGGTCACTGGGGAGCGATCTCTCCCTGCCCCCACCCCGACCCACGGGCCTGTCGTTACATTCTCTGCCCCCTGCCCGGCTGAGGAGGGCAGGGACAGAGCGGGCAGGGGGGCACCTGCCCTCCGGCATGGCCAGCCCGCCGCAGGCATCACCTCTGTTCCCCTTTGTTATGTGCTCAGATTTTCTTTTCTCTCTTGACCCCAGGCCTGCAGACTTCAAGGACAGGATTTTCAGCAGACACTTAGAAGAGTTTATGTCTTGAATAAACCTCACTCTCTTAATCTCTTAGCTCTGAGTTGTGGCATGCTGTGCTGTTGAGTATCGGTACATGTGCACCACATAGATTACAGGCACGGTTCTGGTATGACGAAGCTGATGTGTCAAGATTTTTCTCCGTAGCCACCCTTGATGGCAAAAGAGTGTCTGGCCTTGCCTAGAGGAGCAAGGTGAGTTCAATGTGATGACTTCATTCCACCCACACATGAGGCAGTGTGAAGTGGTCACGTCTTTTCCTTTCCTGGTGTGCTGGAAGGCAGATGGGGGAGTGACATATTTCCCATATGAGTTCAGGGAGGTACTGGGAGTTTTAAAACAGGAGAGAGAAGGAACTTACAGAGATTCACGGGAACGACTTAGTAGAAGGGGGAAGAGATGGACATTGTTTCATCAAGACAAGGGGCTAGCTAATATTAAAAAAGGTGAAAGGCACCTGGGAATTCAGACAACTGTCACAGAGGACATGAGCTGAAGTCCCCACTTCTTTATTGCCTTTGGATCTTAGTTTGTGGGTTTCATCATACTGATGCATGAGGAGAAACACAGAATTCCGAAACCTAGCATGGAAGTCCTATGTGTTGGTGCATGTGCATATGTGTGTTGCATACTCCCCTTGTGCACCTCCTGGAGTGGCAATGGTGGTAAAAAATATACTGAAGGTATAGGGCAATCTGATGGCTCCTCACCAGGCACAGGAGGTGTTATATTAGGCCTTTGCAGGTGTGCCTGGAGTCCAAGGCCAAGGTAATGCTGAATTTCTGCTGAGAATCCACTTTGGCTTAAATCAAACTGAGGCTCGGGGATGTCTTGGATCTGGTGAGTGTCTGATCTGGGGGAAGTATGAAAACTAGACCTAGAAATTCCCTTCAGGTGGTTATCAAAAGCAGTCATCTCCAGACCCCTGCTCTTGGACTCCTAGTCCTTGTAGGGGTACATGCACAATTGGGAAGTTCTGTGTCTGGCATTGGCAGGAACTGGAAATGTCTTGCTTGACTGATCAGTTTTCCTCACCTCTGGTTTCAGCTTTCCAGAAATAAAGCAATGATTAGGAGCACAGGAAAGGAAGCAAGGAGAAAAAAGCAGGCAAAGTTGAAGGTTAGCAGATGATAAACCTTGCTAGGTTTGGTGAGTTCCAGGCTGAGCTGTCTGGCGTTAGTAAAGTCAAATTTTAACTCAAACAAAAATCCCATTGGTAAATCAGCAACTGATTCTCAAAAATCACACCCCTGCAAGCACATCCATCTAAAACACCCCTACAAGCACGTCTATCATATCTCAGGAGTGGGTGATACCTTTTCCTGGGACACATACCTGTCATGTGATCTTTCTGAGTTGACTGCTAAAAGAACAATGCTGCCTGGCATGTTTCAGCCTGCATGAGCTCTGAGCATGTCATTGCCTCTGATGAACTGTTCTCTTTTATCCTCCCTCTTCCCTTTTTGAGTGTTTTTGAGAATTAAGGTCTGCGGCCATAAAAGGTGCTTCTGCTCATATCTGTTAACTACAGATCTTGGTGTGATTTGTTTCCATGTGATTTCCACCATTCAAGAATGCCATTTCTTGAAATGCAGATAAAAAAGTACCTGTCTTCAGGCAAGGCAAGCTAAGAAGGAAATCTTCCTAAAGACAGCAAATTAGCTTTCATGGTTTTCAGGTAATATATGCCCATAACACTTGGCTCTGCCATGAACACTGTTTATCAGAGGATTTAAGAACAGGTCACAGTGTAAGGACATCTATTTGGGAAAACTTAGTGGAAAATTAGTGGGAAACTAAGACACAGGGAATGTACTGTTTTGACCCTTGGCTGTTGCAGCCATCCAAGCATTCTTCTGCCTCCACTGGCAGCCTGCAGTCTGTATGTGCTTATCTCACCTGCAATCACTGGACTGAAGGTACCCACCAGAAATAATGGCATATCAGCAATTAAGCAGAAAACATGAATTGGTTGCACAAGCGTTGCCTGAATGTAGACAGAAATGTATGAAGTCATTACCAGCTTGCTGACAATCACTGAACAGGGCAACATGTTCGTGGTTTAATCACTGGCCTTTCCCTGCCATCAGGAAGGCTGATGCTACATACTAAGGATCTGGGTACCTGGAGGGTCTGTGCCCTTGGGCCAGATTCTCCCCTCATTTCTGGTCCTCTCATTTCCTCCTGCAGGTTTTACTATAGGAAAGGAGAATGAGTGAACCGTTCTCCACGATCCCTGCACAGAAGTGGAGAGGCCCCTTCTCCATCCAAGCCCCCACGGAGCAAATAGTCTGCAGTGCTGTGAGGGTGGCTTGTGCACCATCACCCTCTCTTCAGGTGCTCTGTAGATTTTCTTGCAGAAATCTAGCTCTAGCTTGGACAAGGAAGACAGATCTAGGAGCCTCCACAGTAAACACAGCAGCAGCAGCAGCGGCTTAGAATGTGGGCTGCCAGCAGTCTGTGTTGGGGTGTAGGCAGGCACCAGTGACTTCCCGAGAGCCTCAGCTTCTGCTGCCAACCAGCTTCTGTTGTTGCAGGAACGAGGTGACCAACCCAAACAGGTCAGTGCGCTGTCTCCCACCTTACTCTCAGGAGGGCTTGTTGGCCTTAGGTCCTGTCTTGCATTTGTCATGCGTCGTTTTCCAGGGCCAGCCCCAAAGCAGCAGGTAATCCCTTGCACCACTAAATTTGCCTTTTGGTGTGGTTTTTGGCATGTGCAAACAATAAAGTAATTGCCAACTCAATCTTGGATGCCTCAGTTCAGTGAGATGCCATCTGGGTATATAATTAGAAAACAATTTGAGCTATATAAGAAACTTTCTGGTGTTGTCAGTGTCATACAAAACCCTGCACTTCAGAGAAATGTGCATGCACTTACTGTTGTCTCCTACCCCCAAAAAATTCAAATCTGTAGGTAAATAAGTGAAGATAGAGGTAACAAAGTTTTGAAGGTTTAACACTTTGGAGAGCCTGTACAACATTTTACACCTGGACATTTTACACCGTGGCAGAGAATACAGTACCTTATAGTCAAGCACTTTGTACCTGCAGAAGGCTGGTTCCCTTGATTGCCTGAAGCCTTATGGAAAATGCTGAAGAAAACTTTTTGCACCCAGGGATGAATCCAGGGATTACTTTGGCTTTCATGTGAAGCTTATTTTTTCTAACACCAAAGCTCTTCAGCCTGACCAACAACTTTGTATGGTGTTTGGGTGCTCAACAGGAGACATGCTAAGGAACACCAATCTGTGCAACACCATTAGCCTCTCACTGCGGTCACAGGTTTTCTTGACATGTTCTATGGAAGCTGATTTCTGTTCATGCTGCAGAGCATGGACCTCTGCTTATTTTTGTGGTTCTGTTCTCTGTGACTAAATTACTACTCTACCTCCAGCAAATGGCAAATGGAAAATTACTAACCCCTTTTTTTGGTAAGATCTCTCCCTCTTGCTTACTCCTTTTGCCTCCTTCGCCTCACTCCATATAATGACAGAGTTAGTAAAAAATTGGTAACATGAAAATATTGCTCTCTCTTGTCTCACTAGGGAGCTAAGGGTTTTCAGACAGCTTAATAAATAGTACTATGAACCTAGGGCTGTTTTTGCAATAGGTGGCTTTAATTAGTGTTTCATTTAGGCTGGAAAGAGACAGAGGAATTTCAGAATCAATGCTAGGAAGCTAATAACGCCGTTGCCAGGTCAAGAGTGTTTCTTTCAAAAGCAACCTCAAAAGTTGTCCTGCGCAGTTCTAGATTTTTTTGTTTCTGGCTGTTTGTAGTCAGACTTTTTCAGTTTACAGGAAGAGTATGTCCATCAACCCATCCTTCCTTTCCCAGTACCACTCCTTTAAACTCTGCCTGGGCTGTTGGCACCCAGCTGTGTCTTTCAAGCTCAGCCAATATCAGCAGGAGTAAAGACTGGAGAAGCGTTGCTGCCCTCGTTTACTTTTATGCCCCTGGCTTTTATTTTGAGTGTGCTCAAGCCCACGTTCACAGGCTACTTCTCTGCTGGAGGTGATGCGAGTGAGCAGAGGCTCTGGGGCAAAGACAGTACTAACCAGGAGGATGGAAGTGAGTTAGAGAGCAGCGGTAGCATTTCTGCTGGGCAAAGAGGAGTTAAATCTGGTAAGGCGTGTCATTATCAGTAGTGAGAAGAGTGGATTGTGAATACACACAAAGCTTTGACACCATGAACTTTTTTAACAGTTGCTTTAAGAGCTGTATTTTGAACACACACAGAGAAAAGCAATCAAATGCAGTGAGGACTTGGGTGGAATTGAAACACAAGAAGGAATGAGAGTGATAGGGTAGAAAGGGGCACAGAGAGATCAGCACATCCCTTGCACGGGAATAATTGCATAAGATAGTCATGCTTTATATTGCCATAATAACACACTTTTATAGATACCCAAAAACTCCACACTCAGCTGATTTACCATTGCAGTGCCCACAGACCACATTGCTTCAGGTTACATGTGAACAGGCGGAGTTGTTGACTTGCCCACATTCACACACTTAGCAATGACAAAACTGGGACACAAAGTCCTCCCCTACAGAAAGTACCTAATTCACAAGTCACTCTACAACAAAATTGGCTCACCTCCTTGCTCCTCTCCCAGTGAAAGGAAGCACTGGTATTGAGCAGAGGGAAGATAAACGGACCACAAAACCTCCAGAGATCACTCTGCTCCAAATGTTTCTGTGGTTCTATGTGAACAGGTGGGAAGGAAAGCACAACAGGAGATGTTGAGAGAGCATAGAAGGGATAAAGTTATACCGGGGTGTACATGGAGATGCATGGCTGCAGAACAGCACTGAAGTTGAGAACATGCCATACTAGGTGGTGGGAGTCTATACTGAAGGGGCTTTTTTTCTCTGGAAACACCTGAATTTTCTTTTCTATGTGTCAGCAAATGTGGGATACAGTTGCTTACTGATACAGTCAAAAAGTCCCATTTTTTTACCACCAAAAAGTCCCAATATGTTGAGAGAACAGTTGTATTTAATCCCCTTCCCAGTAGTTACTCATTAAATGAAGGTTGAAAAAAAAAAAAAAAAAAAAAAAAGGTATTGCAAGGGAGGAATAAATAGTTAAACATGCAGGTGATAAACATCTGAGTTACTGATTAACTCCTGCCTTTTGTAACCCCAGCGGTTCTTAAGTTGGTTTACTAGGAGATCAAAACACAGAGCCGTGCCAAAAAGGCGTCAGCCTTCAGTAACACGTATCGCACTTTACCTCCCCTTGCAACGCGGCGCGGGGCTGCGGCCGCCGGGACAGCGCTGCCCTCTGTCGAGGGGAAGGGTTCAGATCGCCTGCAGTGCCTGCAACGTTGGAGTACGGCTCAGTCAAAAGAAGGTAGAGAAATCCATGTAGGACAGGGTGGATGGAAATATAACCTCTTCTTTGGTGTGTCAGCTGCCAGAAGCTGCGAGAGAAGAGCAGGGATAATTGACTTGCTGTGTGCTCTTCCTCAAGCATCTGCTCCAAGACATTCATCACAGGTGGGATGCTGGGGGGGCTGAGCCTTTGGTCTGAGAGTCTATGGCCAGGCTTACGGTCTCAGGGGAAAATCTGGGCTGGAAAGGAAAGGGGGGACTTAGACATTTCAGGAGCAGTCATAGTGAAAGCAATGCAACGTGCTTGGCAGAATGGAAAACAGGCTGATGCTCATCTGTGAATAAAAAAATGGTGATTTCAGATGTCTTCTTTGGCTTCTTCCATCTGGAGTGGCTTGTTTGCCCTCATGCACCCACCCAGCTCCATCCAGTCTGGAGTGTTGCCTCAAGCAATATTTCTCCCTCGCTGTCATTCTTTATGTTGTCACTTGTTACTGCCGCCTGTCACTTGATTAAACTGAGAACATTCGGATTGCCATCTGCAGGAACCACTGAGAAGTGAGGTGGCAATAATCACTGCAATTTGAGGTTCAGCTGTGCCTCCTCAGAAGCTGATTCTCCCTTGTGATAGCCGACCAGAGCATCCTGAGCTCTCGCAGAGATGTGAGGAATCTCCTGAAGATGTACCTGAAGAGGGACAGCTTTGCCCTGTGGTGCAGAGGAAGTCCTTTCAAAGTTTAATAACTGTGTTTTAACTAATACAGCTTGTGCTTAAACAAAGTTGCTCTGGCAAGGAACTGATCCTGCAACACCCTGATCTTTGCTTCACTCACAGGAGGTGAATTTGAGAGAATGAGCAGAAGTGCTCAGCACCATCAGCACAGATGGACACAGGCTCACTGGATGAGCAGAGGATCTAGTGCTGGTGGGAGCCAGGGGCCCATCAGACTGGGAGTAGGTGACAGACCATGATGGGCTGGGCCAAGGAGAGGTCTACCTGTCTCTCTGGGGAAAAAGATTGCCTTGTGAACGGAGCCTGAACGGGGTGCAAGCCTGGTTTGTGTTCTGTCTTCTGCTCAGTCTCTAATACCCCTCATTACTAATCCAAATGCAACAACAGTCATTAAAAAATACCAACTCTCCTTTGTCACCACCAGCTGTCACAGAAGGCAAAAAATGCCCATTTGCTGAGACCAGCTCATTCTGCTGCTTGACCTGCATTTGCTATGCTTAGCTTTATTTTTTTTCTTTAACAATTTCACAGTAAGGCTTTATTTTCCAGGTCCCAAACAAACAGCAGGGTGCACGCTGAACAATAGTAAAGAGTTTGGCAGTGTGCAGGTTCCTCCTCTGTGCCAGAAAAGCTTCTCTGATGGCCCTGAGTTCCTCTTTACCCCCCTCTGCCAGAGGCTGACATCAGGGAAAGAGAAAATACAATTGAAAGCCATCAAGAGTAATGTCCTGTTTATTTTCCTGCTAACAGAATTATTTTCAGGACATCTCAGAAATCAGAAATGGGAGCGAGGGGAGGGGTGGGAAAACCAGAACAAGCACACACTGGGATTTCGTTAGTTGTTACTAGAATCAGGACCAAAATGCAGGTCACGGACAGGATAAATGAAGCTATACATATGTCATGCGTCCTTGTTCACCCTTCTGGGAGAAGACCATAAAAAGCTGGAGAGGTTTCTGTGCCAAAAGCAGGACAATATAATCTGTTAATTAACTTTGTGACCATACTCCAGTTTAGCTATTGTTGGCCCCTATAGCTGCGTGGGCAGCCATGCCAGAGCAGTGCTAGGACTGGCGTGGATTTACCGGGGGGGGGTGGGGGGGGTGGGGAGGAGGGAGGGGGTGGCAGGGAAAGGAGATTCGACCTTCTTGTGAGCTGTGGCTGCTGCTGCATAGCTGCAGCAGTGCAGTCCCACTCTCTTGCACCAGCTCTGGCTCTGCTTGGATGGGAATGGGAAAAAAATAAGCAGCAGTGTGGTCAGGTAGAACCAGCTTCTGGAAAAAAATATTCTTTTTTTGTTCAGTAAGACTTCTGACTTAAAACCTGCTTCTTTATCTCTTAAAAGGGAGGACCTTAGGATTCTGATCTTTCTTATCCAGCACAGAGCAGCAGGACACATGGACTACCCAGCTTATCTCAGGACTAGTGAGGTCTGCTGGGTGTTAGCAGGGTCTTCTTGTCCAAATGCTATGTGGCTGTCAAAGATGCTCAGTCGTGTCTTGCAGGCGTTTGGTCAGTCCTCAGGAGTTCCAGGGATCTCTCTGTTCTGTGCAGGCCAGGAGAAATGAAGTAGGACACCCATGTGAGAAGGTGTGGGGGAAAATCAAATGGCCTCTGTCCAGGCATGGTTTGCAAAGTAGAAATGAGAGGCCAGGTATATTGGTCTCTGGACCACTCCTGCATGGGAGGTGTACCTCTTCTGGTAACCACCATGCTGTTCCCACTGCTTTGATTGCAACTCCTATCTCTGCAATTACAACTGCTGTAAGTGGCATGGATCAATAACAAACTGATGAGCAAGAGCCTTTCCTGAGGCTACTGCATGGAATGGGGATGAGGAATGAACAGGGGGCTTTTCAGCTTTCACTTCACTACCTCCTATCTAGCCAAGGTCAGTAACAACCCAAAATCAGGTGGAGCGAAGGGCTGACTCCGCAGGGACCTCCCACTGGGGATGCTGCCTGCTTCCCTTTGAGCCTGGCAGCAACCCTAAGGGTCTGCCAGGCTGAGATGACCACACTAGAGATAATGGGGAAGAGAAGATATGGGGAGGGGATGGTGGACCTACCACCTCCTCCTGATGTCAGGCTGATATTGGCCAAGGGCTTAACTGGGGATGAGGTCATGGGTAGGATAGGAGACCCGACCTTTCTCTGTCTCCCTTTCCCAGGCCAGTTCAGGGTTCTTTTACCACAGGTAAGCGTGCTATGAAATAAACAGACAATTTTCCAAGAGAAGTCTTTTCCATAGAAAAGAGTAAATAAAGCCACGAAATGACATTTCTATCCTTTAATACAGCATTGAGACACACACCTCAACTAACATGTTAACCCAGACAAGCTATTTGACTAATCTGTGTACTGTGAACTCGCTTCCCTTACCCATTCCCATTTTGGTAGGGACTGCTTTCGCGGTATCTTTTTCTTTCTACAACTGTTTTCCAGCATAAGTCACTTTCCATTGTTCCAGTCCAACCACCTAGTAGAAAAGCAAACATGCACAGGCTTTGATTTTCATCTCTCTTTCTGGTAAAGGAGAAATGCAAAACCTGGTCTCTGAGCCAAACGTAGCCGTAGATGGCCAACATCTATCTGCTCTGCAGTGGGGAGGAACGGTGATAGTGATGGCAAAGAAGATGGAGGATGCTCTACCTGCCCCTGACAGGGTGGTCTTTCCCACTGCTCAGGAGTACATTGGTGGGATTCGGGTTTGAGCTGTCTCAGGTTGGGCCCAGACTGATAAATAAAACAAAGCACAGACTGAAACCCTGTCCCACAATTGTCCCTTCTGCTTAGCTGTTTGCACATTTGCTGGCCTGGTTTCGGGGCCCACTCCCAGGAGGCAACACCTGGTACATGGGTCTAAACGCAGCGAGCTGGGTGGACGTGAGCAGTGTGTATAGCACCAACACCTGGGAAAGCTCCATGATTTTCTGTTCGCTGGCACGGACATGGCCTGCAGTTTTAATCCAAACCCTCTGAAGAAAATGGAAAGATCACATCCCGAACTGAACTCAGGCCAACACAGGATCAGACCAACCTCACATAAGCAGCTTTAGCCTGATGTCAGTGGAGCTGTTGATATGAATTTTCAACAGCATGCTTAGTGTTGCAGGATGAGGCCTTCCTGAAAGCCACATCTGCACATCTTAGGTCTACAAATTTATAACTGTGAGCATGACACAGTCCAGTCATGGGAAATTTTAGAAATGTGGCCTGAATAATGGTTAATGACTGACCTACAGAGCAAAGATAAATTATTGTAGCGTGAAATTTGTTAACCCCATGCTTAAAACAATGTTGCTGTACTCTTCCTCCGCAGGTGAGGATTCTTTCAAAAGGGAATGAGACTTCATAAATCATTAATTTCTCCAAGGAAAAGTTTCCCTTTGCTCCAGTGCTTTTTGCTACATTGTAAAAAGAGCTGCTTTTTATTTTTCTCCAACTTTCAGAATTCTTCCACAACTCCTGAAAATTTGGAAGGGGGAAAAGACTGGGACAACATGTAAAAAAAAAAAATTAAAATTCAAGCCCAAAGGATAGGTGGACATTTGATCTGTAAATACATGTGTATGTCTATGATTCACTCTCTATAAACCTATACATAAAGCGTAAGAAAATTTTGCAAATTATCTTCTCATAAATGCCATTTTTTGATTGTTCTTCATGAAACAGTGAACATATAAAATACTTACCTAGCCTGTGTATGTTGGGGATAGGAGTAATTTTTTGTTTCAGGTTTGTGCAGCTCCTGAAGTACATTACTGGTACACTTGTGCTACAGCAACAAGGAGTCACCATGACACTATCATTTTAGTGACAGCTTGTGACCCTGCTGCATGCCATTAAATGATATGATTTTTAGGAACCTGTTGAGGTACAGCAAAATATTTGACTGGTAGACGGGTTTGGCTGGGCATATTTTTTCATGGCTACTGAGCAGATCAAAATTGTTGGTCAAGGCCCAGACCCTCCTGTGCTAAGCACTAGACAGAAGTCTGACAAAAGATGAGCTCAAAGAGTTGAATGGAAAGGATGCCAGAATATGGTGTATTTATAAATACTATATGGCATTTCCATAGATCCAGAAAGTTAAATTCCCAGAGAGTGAGCTCAGGTGGTGATAAAAATGGCATTTTTTTTTCTTTTTTTTTTTTTTTTTCTTCTGGGATGTAATAGAAAATCCTGCTGACTGCTGTAAATTGATGTAACTTTGACCTCTGGGACAAGGAGCTGATCTACGTCGACTGAGAACATGGCCAAGTAATAACATGCTGCCTTGATCTCTGCACTAAGCAGGTTTGCAGAGCTGATGAGTTTGTTTAGGGGGTTGGTTTAGGTATTCTGTATCATTGCACAGGAGAGGAGGGTCTGAGGAGCATGGTTATCAAAGGAAGCAAATACCTGAAACACAAAGAGTTAGAGCTGTTCTGTACCAGCCAACCTTTGCTGTTGTAGGCACGATAATGTTCCTGTCCTTCCTGCAAAATACAGCCTCTCCCAAAACAGCTGGATGCCAGAGAGTCTTTGCTGATAGGTTTAAAGAAATCTTTGTCTTCTGTTCAAAACTCTGCAATGTCAGCTGGTTCAAAAAAGACATTTCACTCCCAGAGAAGCACGCTGCCCAGACATAACCCCAGACTTGCAAAATAACAGAAAAATTCTGCAGAGCCGCAGTTCACCAGCGATGCCTAGAAGCTTTGGCTGAAAGGTCTCTTTGAAGGTGTCTAGTCCAAGTGGGGATCTCCAGTG
Organism: Falco cherrug; assembly: GCF_023634085.1. Taxonomy (NCBI): domain Eukaryota; kingdom Metazoa; phylum Chordata; class Aves; order Falconiformes; family Falconidae; genus Falco; species Falco cherrug. The sequence continues at coordinate 1,948,508 of NC_073699.1, forward strand.
CTGTATCAGATCAGCAATGGCTTTGTCTAGTCAAGTCTTGACATACTCCAAGGACAGAGGTCCCATTTCTTCCCTCGACTGACCGGTACTTTCTCACTCTCCTAGTGAGAAAGACATTTTTCCTAATGTCCAGTCTGAACCTCCCAAGCTGAAATGCATGGCCGTTGTTGTTTCTACTGTCATTTGATACTATTGAAATGAGCTTGTTTCAGCCATCTTCACCTCTCCTTAACACCAGGGCAAGGACATGTATTGATGCTACAAAACTGGGAGGAGCGGTCGGTACCCCAGGAGGCTGCGCCGCCATTCTGCGAGACCTGGCCAGGCTGGACAGTTGGGCAGAGAGGAACCCAGTGAAGTTCAACACAGGCCAGTGTAGGGTCCTGCCCCTGGGGAGGGACAGCCCCACGCACCAGTACAGCCTGGGGTGACCTGCTGGGGGGCACCTCTGCAGAGAGGGACCTGGGAGTGCTGGGGGGCAGCAGGTTGCCCATGGGCCAGCAGTGTGCCCGTGGGGCCAAGAAGGCCAGTGGGACCCTGGGGTGCATGGGGATGAACATGGCCAGCAGGCTGAGGGAGGTGATTCTGCCCCTCTGCTCTGCCCTGGTGAGGCCGCATCTGGAGTGCTGTGCCCAGTGCTGGGCTCCCCAGTTCAAGAGAGGCAGGGAGCTACTGGAGAGGGTCCAGCAGTGGGCTGCAAAGATGGTGAGGGGGCTGGAGCATCTCCCTTCTGAGGAAAGGCTGAGAGAGCTGGGGCTGTTTAGCCCGGAGGAGACTGAGGGGGGATCTTATCAATGTCTACAAGTATCTTGAGGGTGAATGTGAAGAGGACGGGGCCAGGATCCTTCCAGTGGTGCCCAGTGACAGGACAAAGGGCAGTGAGCACAAGCTGCAACATAAGAAGTTCCATCTGACTATGAGGAAGAACTTCTTTATCTTGAAGGTGACAGGGCACTGGAACAGGCTGCATTGTGGAGTCTCCTTCTCTGGAGACATTCAAAACCTGCCTGGACACAGCTGTGCAGCCTGCTCTAGGTGAACGTACTTTAACAAGGGGAGGACTAGATGATCTCCAGAGGTCCCTTCTAACCCTGACCATTCTGTGGTTCTGTAACATTGAAGCCAGACAGTACTTCTCAGCATCCTTATACATTGCTTGTTGTAATTGCAGCAAAGAAAGCACAGGGTATACGTGCCGGCTAGGGACTAACTAGGCCCAAGTTGTGTCCTGGGATCACCCATACTGTTCAGTCCATAATCTGTTCCCTGGCACTCTTTTAGCTCAGGGCTCCTCATCTCCTCTCAGAGAATGCCCAGGCTTAGTCTGGGCCACAGCGTGAGCCAAGGGCTGGTCCCAAAAGACAATATAAATGAAGCCATCCAGTATTTTTAAGATACAGAGGCCTAGCTGTACAGGTATACTCCATGGTACACCTGTGCCCTCAGTCACAAGAATGGAACTTGACCTATTTTATTATATCCTATTTTTATGTGTCTATACCTACATATATAAACATCTCCCAAAACACGCCTACTCTCAAGTGCCTGCTGCCAGCTCACACTTTGCACTTTCCAGTGTTGCCTTCATGCCACCTCTGGGAACACAACATAAACATTCAGCTTTGTGTCATAAGAATCCCACTTTGATTGTGCTGCTGCCGTACTCTTATGTTATTTCACATACTTTTACTTAGAATATATATATATATATGGTTTAGTAATAATTATTTTTTAGGTCACAGGGCCAGTATTTGGGGCACACAAGAGATGAAGGGTTAGATGCTAAGCAGCACAAATATGGTCAGTCAGCTGGACAGAATTCATCCTCGGTGGTGTGGGTGAGACCACCTGCAGGAGATGATGTATGAGCAGCGCTGATATAGCCACAGGAATGAATAGTGGGTTATTCATGGAGAGATGTCTAGAATTGGTGAGTTGAGCCTTACTGTGCTTTCTGTTATCATGAAGGAAGCATTGGGCAAACAGCTCAGCCTTACTCTTGGAAACGCAGGTCAGCATGCTCACCACAGTGCATCCTAGCTGCCCATAAGTGTGAGTGTCCCAGGGCAGGAGTGTTCTCAGGTACACACTCAGTAAGGAAAAGCCCCATTACAAACCTTAGCGCATCCTTTTCCTAGCTGCTCTGGAATCTTGCTACTCATGGACTATGAGTAAGGATGAGCTACCACACCACTGAAAACAACTGAAAGCTGAGCAAAGCAATAGTGGCTAGAGCATCTGCAATCCAGGTGGTTAATTTTGCCCTGGGCTGCAGTCCTGCATCACTTGTGGTCAGTTGTGAGGATCTGGCCAATGACATGGGAGTTACTGGGCTTGGTGAAGGACCTCACACCCATCTCAGAGACGAGCAAAGAAGAATAACAAATAAAAACTCTTCAGCTTGAAATAAGTGGACTATGGAAGTGTTCAGCAGAAGAGGTGAGGTGGAACAAGTGTTCACTGTACATTGTGATTTCACAGTATTGAAAACCCAGGGGCCTAATGAAGTGTTCAGATAGGGAATTTAAGACTGAAGACAGTAGCTGTTCAAATAGCACAATTTTAAACAGTGGAGCTTAGTGTCACAGGCCCAGGAGAGGGTGCAGCATCACCATGCAGTTACTCAGGCTCGGCTCAAGCATCTCCTCCCACGAGGTGGGTTGGAGGCAGCTCTGCTCCCATGTCGGGGGATGATGGGTTATGCCGGTGTGCCCCAGCCACAGCTGTCCCCAGGCGTGGCCGGGATGGGTGTGCTTTCCCCCACAGTGGACGGGCGATGGGACTTGGTGTGGTTACGCAGCAGAGCCATCCTGGAGCCCAAGGCAGGAGCCAAAAGCCCAGGGTCCCTGCCCAGTGCTCTGCCAGGTGGGCCCCACTGGCCCCCATGGGACGCTTCCCTCTGCCTCAGCTCTGGGGCACAGCTGAGGCACGGGTATACACACTGCTGGCAGTCAGCAACCAGATGGGGGTTTTGCTTTCATTGAACGCAGCTAATTAATTTGCAGCATTGATTGCTTTTGACAATATATCTGCCCCTCATTTAACATTTGGTTACTACAGCTGAGAACAAGTAAATCCAAAATTACACAAGTTGATTATATTGGTAGCATAATATGCAAGTCCTGTTAGGAACAACCGAGTTGCCTTTGTGGTCCAGAAAGGACATTTTGATCTACTATAACTAAAGACTTTTACATCCCCAAATAATAAAAAAAAAAAATAAAATTGAGGGTTATCACAAAGCCAGGAGTTCCAAATATTTGTCTCTGGTAAGAGGATGAAGTTTTAGAGGAAGAAAAATTTTACTTTCTCTCTGAATCCCATCCCCCCCACCCCCCACCCCCAATAACGAGCGTTTTAAAGGGTCGGTACAAAAGACAGCACACACATGACTAGGACTGTTATCCTCTTTCAAAACAGGAAAACTGCAGGGATAACAGCACTGATGCAAACCCTTGGGGTGGGAATGAAGCCTCGCAGGACTTCCGCCTTCTAGTGCTGCCCTATCCCTTTCATGGCTGGTGGGCTTCTGCATTTACCTCTCATCCAGAGGCCAAAATAGATGGATGTAGCAAATAACTCCCGAGCCTTACAGCTGTGAAGACAGCAGTGGCAGCAGGGAACAAGCTCTGAGCCGGTGCTGTGGCACCTGCTGGCAGCGGAGCGCCGTGTGCCCCAGCAGCCCCGGGACACTCAAGGGCGCGGGGAAACAGCGCGCCCTAGTGGGGAAACCGCCGAAGTGTATGAGAAAACAAACGCACTGCGCGCTCCGTGCGGAAGCAGCTGTTCCTTTGTGTCTATCCAGTGTTGCTTGTCCCTGCCCTGTGCTTCTCCAGTCACTCGTTGCCCCTCATACCCATTAGCTCAGGGAGGGGACTCGTACCTTCCAGGCTGTCCCACCTGCTGTCATGCAGCTTGGGCTGATGGCTTTTTTGGGAACTAGAACTGGGGCCTCTCCCATCTGGCTTGCTGCGTGCGCTCGGCATATTGCACGTTTGCCTAAGCCAGTGCGGCAGGGCCAGTTCCAAGGGTGCAGGGAGGACAGCTGGGTCAGTGACAGTGATGGCGAGGTGCCCCCTAAACACAGTAATTAGAGGGCTCCTTCCCTCTCCCTTTCACTGTCACCCGGTGGAAAACTCCGTCTCCGTTAAGGAGAACTCATTAGTGGCAAACCGAAGACACTAATCAGACATTAGTTGTAACCATTAATGAAAAAGCTAATGAGGTGCTGAGATCCCCAGCACTGACTGAAATGAGTTAATCACATCTCGCTGCTCAGAGACCCATTAATCTGCGTGCATGCTGATGTGTCCCGTTCCTTTGCTTATTATAGGAAATAAAAACATTGTTCCAGCTTCGTTTACTTGTGTCTGCATGATCTCTTTGCTAAGCTGTAAAATCTAATGTAGCTGTGGGCTAGACTTGCAACTGGTGACAGGCAGCAAAGTCCCCTTGGCCCCCAAGAAGCCACCACAGAGAGGACCGTTGCTGGCGGAATGGCACATACCTTCAGGGAAGGAAGCGTTGTGCTGACCCGGGGAGGGAAGCAAACACCATGACATAGCCACATAAACCAGGGATTTCTCATCGCCCTTGCTGTTGGTTTAGAAGATTATTCCAGCTGCTAGAGTTACAAGAATTGAACTGCCACCAGTGCTCCTGGCTGCACTTCTGAAACAGCTCCTTGTTTTTTCAGTACGGATCATGTCATTTCTGCTAGGGGTGAGTAGTAACCTCACCTGATTCCAGTGCGTTATCTGTGGGATGGGTGAGTAACTGGAAACAACTAGTAACTGAGGTAGAGTAAATTTGACCTAAAGATTTATCTCAGGTGGTTTTGGTATTACCTGCTTTTAGACTTCAGGAAATGTCTTGGCACCCCTTCAATCCCTAGACTTCTTTAAGTCTCTGTTTTAGTCTGGCCAGAATGGAGTTAAATTTCTTCAAAGCAGCCCGTATAGTGCTGCTTTGGCTTGGTGGCTAAAACACGGTTGCTAACACACCAGAGTCTGGCTGTTGGTGAACAGTGTTTGCACAGTGTCAAGGCCTTCTCTGTTCCTTGGTCTGCCCTCCCTAGTGACTCTGCTGGGGTGAGCAGGAGGTTGGGAGGGCACACAGCCCGGACATCTGACCCGTCACCAAGAGGGTTATTCCAGCCCATGTAGTGTCAATCTTAGCGATAAACTGGGATGGAGGGAGAAGGAGATGGGGGATTGTCTTCCAAGGTGGAAGTTGCTCAAACACTGGCTGGGCAATGGTCTGCTGGTGGAAGGTGGTGGGTGCCTTCACATAGCCTGGTTTTTCTTCTTCCTTTACTAATTAAACTGTATTTTGACCCACGAGTTTTCTTGCTTTTGCTTTTGCTCCATCCCACAGAGGGGACCCAGGGGGCAAGTGGCTGGGTGGGTGCTTGGCTGTTGGCCAGGGTCCAATCACAACATGTGTTGCCCAAAGCCATCACCAGCCTAATTCACTCCTGGCTCACCAACTGTAGCGGACCAAACAAATGGTTAAAATGCTAGGTTTTTTTCCCCAGGTTTTCTAGAAGCTTTATTTTTATTTAGCTTGTCTTGACTTTTACTTCCGTTTATTTCTATTTCTTTACCCACCTATTCAAACCAAACCCTCAAATGACAGAACCTGTCAGCTAGCAGCAGAGCTCCCTACAGCCAATTCTTTGATGTCCCCAGTGATGACGCATCGCTCACAAGTTGCTCCCATGACTCTGCCTGTGACTCCACTGCTGCAGACAGAAGCTCGGTGCCTCATCAGCGTCTTGGGGAACTTGCTTACACATACCCACCCTCTGACATCTGAACGTGAGGATGTCTTACGCAAAATCCTCCAACACTCAAAGGAGAAAGAGGAGTGGAAATCACTCTTTCCCCTGTTTTCTGTTATACAAAACCCACTCAGCCATGTGCACAGGCTGAACACATGACGTGGCTGCAAACTGGGCATGCTTCAAAGCACAGCTTAAGTATGGCCAGTCCATCCAAACACCTGGCCTCAGACTATGGGCTTGGGCTGGTGGAACAATGCGCAGCTTCTCTGGATGGTGACAGCTCTTGGGGGCCAGCCCCAGGAAATCAAGGAGGGGGAACATAAAAATCCACATGGGGAGAAACCACTGTAAGGGGCTCCTTGATGTACCACTTGATTTGGAGGCTTGGTTGGGGCACCCTTGGAGGAACATCATGGTGCTGCAGGATGCAGCATTAGTGGCATAGGCCAGGAGGCTTTTGTTACTGATTTACTGTCTGGGTGGATGGGGAGGCAGTTGGTAGTTGCTGTGTGACTCTGGAGTCTCTGATTATGTGGAAAAAGTAACTGTTCTGGGAAATGTCCTGTCTTAGTAGGAGTGTTAATGTCACAGACACAAATTCCCATACGGACATATTTCTATTCTGCCAGCCAAAGGTTACCTTAGAAACTAAAGAGTAAAGCAACATGGTGAATTTCCTATAGGACAAAATTAAACTGAAAACATAGAGATATACCTCTGCATAAAAGTACCTAACCTTGGAGAACTTTTCACTGTGGGAACTGCATTTTATTTCACATTGCCTGAAGATAACAAAATTTAATGAGATCTGTTCCCTGAAAGTCTGTAGGAAAGACAAGTGAAAACAGAGATTTTTAAAGGTGGCAAGGGACTCTCTTGCCTTTTCATTTGTTGAGTTTAATTGCTATCCTGAATGTGAGCCATCAAAGGTACCCATGCCATGAACTGAAACCATATTGTTCCCCTGTGGGTACTTTCTTTCTTCATTTGATGCTATAAGCAAAGTCCTTTGTCCAACTCCTGTGGTTGGTCCATCTGTCTGGTTGTTGATGTTGTCGCTGCTCCATGTCTGACTGGTCTCAGGGGGTCTTCAGATTATAATTTTATGCAAATTACTTTCCTGACAAGATCATTTCAGATCTGGAAGCTGCATTTCAGTGTGCTTCTTCTGAGTGGACATGAAACAAAATGCAAAATTATTTTCAAGAGCAAGCTGTTCCCAAGTGTCATTTTGCATGGCTGAAGATGATAAAGGAGCATACGCTTCCCATTTTCTGTGCACGGTGGCAAGTATGAAGGTACAGAGCCACTGTGACAGTCTAGTTTGATAGCCATCCCAGGTTAGCACTCCTGCTTTCTCTGTTGGTAACAACCTTGTGAGCAGCCTGGTTGTAGAAACTCTGGGCAGAAAGCAGGCTTTGGGATCTGAAGTGACCTGGAGAGGATAGCTCTGCACAGTTCTGTGCCTCTGCTTCCCACTCATTTTCAACAGGCGTGTTGCTGGCTGGGCTGCATCCATTAACAGTGGTTAGTATCTTACTGGTGCAGCATGTCTAGAGCCTGGGTTGAAAAGCAAAGCGTGAAAGAGCTCTGAAGAACTTGGTGCTCTGAAGATGCCACTAGTAAGCAGCTCTTACTATGACCATCAGACCATTGCCTATATCTGAACGGGAGGGAGCTTCCTGAGGTGCCCAGTGATGACTTCTTGAGTTTCTACCCCTAAGCAGCCAGGGTGGTTGCATTTCAACGGGCAGCTTGCATCGCTGCTAGGCCGTCTACCCTACTCACTCCCTTACGCAATGAACTGAAATGGTGCACAAGGAAACTGAGCAGCTTATGAGGTCCACAGGAGTCTTCTTCCTGTGCAAAGCCATGGTCATGCAGATGAAATGCTGTGGCATGCCGAAGTGATACCTGATCAAAGATGTCCATTTCCTAGATGGGGTTCTTCTAAGGGACAGCCTCAGCCAATTCATGGCTGAAGTGGTTGTGTGATCACAGCAGCTGAATTAGGCCCTTAAAATAGGGACCTGGCGTGGATCCTCAGCATCTCTCCTATGAAGGCAGCCAGGTCTGACAGTCCCAGAGAACAGGTGAGCTGAATCTCTTCCCAAGTCACTGATTTCTGGGTCTGCCTTAATTTCCCTTATGTGTCACCTAGATTGAGCATAGATCCGTCAGGAGACCACAGGCATATAAGGGTTAAGTCTTTTCTCCAGAGAGGCCTAGAGCTGCCTTAAGCTGAGCAGTGTGATGCCCACAAACTTTCCAGCAGCCTGGAGCCTGAGGGATGGGTGGGAGGAAACTGGAATAAGGCTCTTATGTGTTATTATGTGTTACTACACTGTTATGTGACAGATGAGGTTCTAGGAGACAATGGAAATATTGTGATAAGAAGAAGTGTGCACAGAGAGGAACACCTTTGATTTGATTGCAATAAAAAATTTATTTTGATTCATATCATACTGAAAAATTAATAAATAAAATGTCAAAGAATGATTGAGTGAGACTCCCCACCATCAGAGAAAAAAATTTAAATTTATAATTGATCACTTAGTCAAAGCAAAATAGGAAGAAAATCTGGTCATAGGAGGAAAAAAGTGCTCAGGAGATTTGGCTTTGGTAAAAAACATAACACACCCAAGGAGTCCTTCAGAGACTTTGCAGTGGTGGCAAATACAGTCCAAGAGTTTGAAGCCTTGACATGTTGCTAAATGTTTTGCTTTGTTGTTCTTCTTAACAAAATAAACCCACAAAGTTTCTAGCAGGAACACAGACAGTCTTCAACATTGGCAGTGGGAATTAATTCTTCTCTCAGTATCATCTGTTGGTTTCTCCTTATTCTGAAGGCATTTGAAAGAGCAGCAAAATTGCAGAGAAACTGAGACCAAGATCTAACACAACAGTCAGTTGCCTAAAGGGCTTTAGAAAAAGTTCCTCTGGAATAGAAATGTGATGGTACAGACTATCCCTTATTCTGCAGGTGGAGATGTCCACTCTCTGCTCTCCTCATACTCTGAAAAATAGATGTCAGTGGGGCACAGTTACTGCTTGCTGTCGGCAAGAAAATTAAATGGGAATTGCAGCTTCTTCCATGCTGAGGACACTAAGTCTATCCACAATAGTACGCACCATGATGTTTCATATGTGCTGGCAGAGGCAGAATATTCAGGGGAAAACTGGAAATTTAATTTGGACAGATTTGGACAGCTAAAGGAAACTTTCAGAACAACACAGGCTAGAAGATAGCTGATTTTTTTTTTACCACTTTCTGTGTTCCCAAACTGCCACCTGTTGTTAAAAAAAAAATATCAATGGGATTTGGGTACCAAACCACCATGATTTTTCTTCCAAGTCTTTCTAAAAATGACTGGAACAGCAATGAAGTATGTCTGAATTACTGACTTCTGTCTATGAGAAAAAAAAAATTAAAATATTTGAAGCTCACGATGAAAAAAGTATCTCTGAAATCGAGCCACAGGGTGAAGATACCATCAGGGTCTTCCATGGAGTCTTTTTCCTCTTAAAGTTGCTTTGCTTGTATTACTGTGATATCTCACCAGAAGCATATCGATTAACAACAATTTAAACGGTGGGAATGCTTAAAACAAACAAACAAACAAACAAACAAACAGATATGGTCCAGGTAGAAATGTTTCATTCTTTACAAAGGGCACGTTGAAGACAGTAAGCCCATTGAATGTGTGACATGCAGGTGAGTTCTGCTGGCCACCACGCCAGGCAGGGCTTCTTGGCATGAGGATCATGAACAGGTCTCAGCACGATGATTTGAAAATCCTGCCCTGTCCATACAGCTGAACTGAGGGGTCATGCATGCAGAGCAAAGGGAGCTCAGGTCAATTAAAAATGAAATGAGCCATTTTTTCCTAGCCTGATCTAAAGTCCGTTGAAGTCTGTGGCAAGAACTCCATTGGCTTTACCAGAGCTGAAAACAGGTCAATATTCCATTAATCCTGTTCTCATGATATCGGGAAGAAAAAAACACCGTTCTCCATTCTTCACTACTTGAACTTTTTTCTTGGATTCATACTTTATCTGTCCTTGAGGATTAAATATGTTGATTCCAGAAAAAAAATCTGTGGATATAAAACTTCCACTGTCACTTCCCTCCTCTTGCTGCCTAGCAGTACAGACATTAATTCACTCATTCCTCCAGAGAGGCACATAATTTTGAAGTCTGGCTTACACTGTAGGATCAGCTTGCGTAGATTGGCTCCTTGTAGGTGCTGATACAGGGCAAAAGATTCCTACTGTATTACTAGCTGATATCCCAACCCATGATATTTCTTCCATTTCAAATAGGGACCTTGTAAAGAGATACCACTTTCTAAATCTGTAAAAAAATAAGAAGAAAAGTTTCCTTGGATCTTTCGGATATTTTCCCATTAAAAAAAAAAAAAAAAAAAAAGGTAAAAGCTACCTTTAAAAATTAGTCTCATTTGTGTCTGCTCAAAAGCAATATAGGAGCTGTTATTATTGGTTTTGACTATAAAAGTATACCACACGGAGGCTAAACTTTGGTTAATTTTCCCCCCTTTTATAAAAAAGTTTAATTTAGGGTTTGTCATCTTAAAAAAAAATCACGTGTTGCACAATTATAAAAGGCACATATAAACGGCTGAAAGCAAAAAGTCCACTTTCCATCCTTAAACAGATTAAATAAAAATGAGCATTCCAGAGTATTTTCAAAAAAAAAAAAAAAAAGAAAGAAGTAAGAATTATATATAACCAAACAAGACAAACAAACAAGTGGCTGAAAAGGCCATTTTTTTGCTGGAGTTTTCAGTATTGTTTTCTCTCTCATTATGGCTGCATAGGAAGCAATATTAAATAATATATGATCAGAGATGATTTCATCTGTATTTTCTAGATACTATCAATGCAGAATGAGGCGATGTTTGAAATATTTACTACTCCAGGCAACTTCATCCTGTTTTTCCTTAATACAGCATGAAACTAGAAGTAATAGAGGAAACAGAAGAGACAGTTCAAAAAGAACTGCAGAAGTGAATACATTTCTTTGAGGTAATCCTTACTATGATGTTCACAGCTGCCCTAGTGGGTCTCAAGTACCAGAAGTTGTTTTCACTCTTCTTCAAGGACCTCCTGCCTTACTTGAGGAAAGAATGGAGACACAAACAGCAGCTCCTGTGCCCAGGTTTCCCCTAATTGCAACAGGCAGGTCCTTCATCAGTAATTCAAGAATCAAGCCATAGAGCCTAAGAAGAGATTCATTTATTCCCACAGCTGTTTGGTAGTTCCCAGCTATCGGTAGATAGGAAATCACGTGCAGCGTGGAAGCCAGTCCTCAGCCAAGCTCCCAGCAGTGAGACACTCCGAACCCACGCATTCAAACCTGGCTGGTGCCCAGATCATCCTCACTGAGCTTTGTTCTGCTGCATGTTGGAAATTGCAGCCCCCGCTTCTCGCTGTGGCCAGGGTCATCTGCCCTTGAAAAAATTTATTTTTTCAATGGAGGCAAGAGTCAACGTTACATTGAATTCAAAATCTCCATCGTGGACACCTGTCTTCCGGAAAGCCCCAGCTGAAGCGTTGTTTTCCCAGTAATGATGCCAGTGTCCTTTGCTGTCTGCTCCAAACCCGTACACGTTCACCTAGGAAGTGAGAGTGAACTAGTGTTACGGCCCAGAAAGCAATTGGTCTTAATCTAAAATGCTGAAGAAACTCTCTTGATTCTCAGTTTATCTATAAGCAGTGGCACTTGAGGACCTTGGTGGTGTGCCAAGCTGTTCTGCACGAGATAATGCAACCGCAGAATAACAGCCCAAGGCCTGCTCAAGAAACATTGCATCCTAAGCTATGCTGAGAGCACCACCAGACCTGAAAAAGAAATTTCTATCCGTGAATTCTTGTTCAGCAATATGAAAACCACATTCCTGTCCCCTAAGCATGATGTTTGACCTCAGAAGGTCAGTGGCTTGGGATGAGTATCTCTCTTCAGCTGATCAAGGCCACAGAGAGTGGGAAAAATTTGGTTTTGCTCCTAGTCTTCCAAATGATAACCCGTATCAATCCCCACATATATGACATTTGCAGTCCTTTCAGAGACAGATGGATATCATGTTCTTCGTGTGTGCATGCCTACAGCCTTTCCTCTCCCAAAGGCTCGTTCATCGATGCCAATGCCTATCTTCTCTGATGGTAGAAGCCCAAACATCACAGTTGATTTATTTAAACTGAGTGGCAATATGGCTGAGTTTGAATGGGTCATTGCCCACAAAACAAGCACCCTAAGTCACCCAAACCTGGACTCACCGAAATATGAGTTGTTTAAAATTATTTTTGGCAATGTCAGAGCCTTGCTTATTGCCTGCTTAGCAGACCTGCCCGTCCTATCTGCCTTGACTATGGAACAGTTTCTGCCAGCATAATTAGGAATATTTCCATCAGCTTTCCAAGCAACACAGGCCTAGGTGACAAAAGCTCTCTTTCATCAGCAGATCTGTGTCCAGGCCAGGGCTTTTGTCAGCATAATGATTTTTATCCCCCACGCTGACAGTCCCACGGTTGCAGGATTCTGTAGAGTGACTTGGCCTTACACTAACTAGCTAAGTCCCCAGTCACCTAGGTGCCCCTCATATCACCCAAGCCAGGGAATTTCCTCAAGTACAGGAGCAGAGACATTTACCATAATTTACTGTATAAACCCACAATCTTGGGTTGGAAAATACTGCATTTCCCAATTCGGCTTATGTAAGAGCTGGTGATCAAAGTTCTTCAGGTGGGATTATGTTTAAGATTTAGATATCCAAGTGGAGGTACCTGAGCATCCATTACAGTCAGTGGCAATTCAGGCAGCACAGACACTGGAAAACAGCTCCCCTGATGTCCTGCCAGGAGGTTTGCTGTCTGAATCGGCCTCTTGGCTCCACTGATGAGACAGATAAGACCTCAATGCAGTTGCCCAAATGTAAGTGTCATTTTCAGTGTCCTTGAGTACTCAGTACAGGCAGGTGTCACACAAGGCCAAGAGATTCATGTTTTTCTGACCTGGCAGCTGGAGGCAGGGGGCAGGCTCAGGGGGCTCTTGGTGCCATAACAGCGAGACAAAATCTAACTGGGACTTCCACTAACAAGACGGGCACAGACACCATCCATATTCAGATGTCTTTTGATATCAAGTGGAATGCCACTATTTATGTTTAATTGTATTCCTCTGGAATGCATCTTAAACCCTACCACTTGCTGACATGAAAAAAGTCCATCACTGCCAGCTGAGCATATCTGCATGACTGAGGAGCCTGTACCTATTTGAAAAGCAAACGGCAGAGACAGTGGAGAGGGGGAAATAAAGGGCGAGTGAGAGGCCAGGGCATATTCCTGGCACTTCTGTGTGAAATGTCCTGATTTTTTATCCATATATGTAACCACAGCCAGACTTTACCTCGTCGCATACGTGGAGTGCAAACACCAAAGACAGAAGGCCTGTGGAGGGGTATCTCCCATGATGCTGGAGCCAGTTTTCATAGACATATTTCATAAAAGCTGGATTATAAACCAGGATCTAAGCAGAATCAGAGAAAGACTCATTAGTGAAATACCCTGGAAAAAAACAATGGTAGCGTGTTATCGCTAAAGAACACTGGCATGGGGCAGGGGGGAGAAAGGAATAACAGCTATTCCCTGAGGGCAGGTGAAAGGGAAAAATGAAGTCCCATACCTAAAGTGCATTCAGGAATGTTACCCATGTGTAATTACACATGCATAATCCTCCATTGCTCTTGATACCCTACCTGCTCACACCAACGTAAAACCTAGGTGACTCCTACTGGAACCAGTGGGTATGAAATGGCACAAGTGAGAAGAAAATTAGGCATTCAGCTCTTCCTGTGGCGTCCTGCTAAGAGAGCAGGCTGTGGGGAGCTGGAGGCCTGGGCAAGGCAAGCGTAAGATGCCATGCCAGATTTCATAGCATCATAGAATCATTTAGGTTGGAAAAGACCCTTAAGATCATTGAGGTCGACTGTAATTTGGATGGGAACATAGGAGCAACCGCATCTTCTGCAAAATACGCCAGCCGTGTTTGGTATGCCTATAGGTACAGGTCTAAGGAGACCAGGGGTCAGGTGTACGCTGTCAGGAAGCCCATCAGGTTTCATCAGCTGCATTTCTCCTGTTTCTCAAACATGCTGTTTTTCTGTGCTTTTTTTACAAGACATAAATTTCACTTGGTTATCTCCAGGGGAAATTAAGAGGCAATCTAATGGAGTCAGAGCACTTAAGATCAGGCCTGAGTGTACAGTAAATCCAGAGTGGTAGGAGCCCTTGGTTTCAGCCCCCTCCCCTGAATGAAGCAAAGAGAGGCTTTTCCCTCCATGCTGCGTTTGTAATTAGAGTGACAGTGTTCCAGTGCTATCTGGTTAGCTGCAGGGATTTTCCTTTTTACAAAGCCAGAGGTTAATTGCTGCTATTGTATCGGCGTGTAATCACGTCTCACAGGGTGTTGGGCATTGCATGGTGTGGGAAGCAATACAAGCTTCTCATTGACCTGCTGGGGAAGCTGCTGCATCATGCCGGTCGTACCCTGGGCTGGTGCTACTCAACTGTGACATAAGTTTTTTAACAACCTGCCCTAGTGCTTCTCACAAGGGTTTGCAGAGGTTATTGTGTTCCTCACCACAGGCAGGGATGAGCCAAGTGATTATTTCATGCTCCCTAGAGTTCCATGGTTTGAAGCACAGGGATATAAACCGACGCTGGTTAAAGGTCTCACCTGAAGCCTTAGGCAAAACCTGGCCTCCGGGATGAAGGCATGTGCTTGAATCTGTAATTTTAATACTCTGGGGCTAAGGCCATTTTTTACCGGCCCTTGAGACATTAGGAGCCTCAGCTCCTTTGAAAATGAGCCTCTCGAAAGGCTGAGAGAATGAGACTTTTATTTTGCTGGTAGATCTGTGGAAGAGGAAATAATTTTCCTCTCCCTACGTAGCCTGCCTTGGTTAAGTCCTCAAACCATGCAGCTACAGCAACAAAAGTTTTTGCATGGTGGCTACAGGTCCAACACGGGAATGACCCTTCTGCCCCGTGGAAAATCCTGCCTCCAGCAGTAGGGAATCTATTAAACTGCAGCAGGCTTGGGCAATGAGTCTGTGTGCGTGGGATGGACTCTCTTCTGATCACTCTAGGGTGGGCACCAGGTTTGTCCATGCTTCCTCAGTGTTTTCAGAGAAGTGAAGTCCCCTGACTATTGCTTTCTACACATCCACACTATGAAATAAAATGTGTCAGACGTGTCTCGTTAGACTTGAGGCAAGTGGCATGGCACAGATCCTGTCCGCATTGCTCAGTTCTGTCCCTGTGCAACACAGGGTCTGTTCCCTGGACTGTGCTATCCCCCAAACCTTGCTTGAACATTGCCTAGGAGAGCATTAATACACCTGGGACAAAACCAGCATGAACTTGGCCTGAGCCCAGTCTCCAAGCATGTTTAATTGGGTACAGATATTTATTACAGCTGTGGGCTAACAGCCTTCCCCACGAGCCACTGACACCATCGTGAATTCTTCACTGACTTGAAAACACACAGCTTTATTTGTTCAGAGTTCACTTAGCTCCTTATTACAAGGAACTGATGCAGGAGTGAGAAACACCTTTGGTGTTCAAATAGTCAAATGATTTGAAAAAAAAAAAACTCCAGAGGCTCTCCACAGCTCAAGGTGTTATTACATACCAATGACTGCAGTGGGTGGGAAGAGAGCAATTGCTGTGGAGGGAGAGCACCTGGCCAACAGTGCACCCTTAAATCTCCCTGAGCAGTACCAGAGGAAGAAACGCAACCTTCAGAACAGCGGTAATGCAATGGCATGGTCACAGGAGCAGGCTCTTTCTAACCTCAGTTATCTAGTGGTTGATCTATGGCCTGAATGGCACACAGGAGCTAAACCTTCAGCTTAGCTGAGCCTTGTACAGTATGTGTATTTTGGTTGCAGTTTTTATGAATGTCAAGGGGTTCCTTGGATACTTGCAGTCTCACAAAGAACGCAAAAGACCTAGAAGTGGATTAGCAGAACAAATTCAGAAACCAGCATTACTCACCTTTTCTTTTTTGACTTTGATTTTCCGTGGAACTGGAACATACGTGCTGTTAAAAGGAAAAAAAACACCACAAAACCAACAACTAAACAAAAACCACGAAAATTAATAAAAGCCCAAGATATTAACATTTTCACGTATTTCCAAAGAAAGAAATAATATTTTTCATCTACAGTAATAAATTCAAATTATTGGAAAGTAATAAATGCAAGTAGTTTTTGGAAAATGAGGCTGCAATTAAGTAATACAGCATGAAAACCTAGCTGTCATTGAAGCAAGTTCATAGGAAGCCGTGAGATTCTAAAATTTTACAAGTTAATTACTGACAATAGGACACAACAGATGTAGTTGACAATATTGACAGCAGAGTCAATATTACGTGGAGCCTATGACTTCTAATCCTTGGATCATGACTGTTGCAGTCTTTGCACTTTGACGGCAGGAAGGGCTTTCTGTTTAACTTCATGGCAGAAAAACCTTCTCCCAACAGGGTGAGACTTTTCCCCTCCTAATACTCGTAGCTACTGCATGATTTTCAGGGTAGGTGGTAGCAGAGTTCATAAGTTCTGTGCTTGTGTGTAACTTGGGCATTCCCAATACACAGCTCCTCAGCAGCAAGCCATTCCCCTCCTCCCCAGGGGGATGCTGAAGGCTTCCTACAGTTCCCAGCATAAAACTTCCATGTCATACCTTATGACTGGGTCAAAATCACGAGTCATGTCTTGAAAACAAAAAAATCTTTTCTTCCCCATGTCTCATGCATAGTGATTGCTGGCATTGCACAGATCATCATGAGTGCTGTAAAAAAAATATCTCCCTGGGTTTGTTTCAAGTGAAAAAATTCTGGTGAACTGGCCTCATAATTGGAACATATCCCAAAATATACCCTGCAAACTTTTAGATGGTTGTGGTAAATCGCCAAAGCCTTCCATTACCTCAATCTAAATGTTTGCACTTGATTTTTGTTAACAATAAGGTTCCTGTCATTAAGGCTTTGTTTCTTTTTGAACCATGGATCATCAGCACTTTGAAACATTAGTCTCAGTCTTCCCAAACCAGTGATGACCTGGCAATGTCCTCATCTCCGTATGTACTTCTGGGCATCCCTGACCTGTGATACCTGCTCTGGGCTGGATGCAGTGGGAGAGGTGTCTGGTGGGCTCCAGACCTCCTGAGAGGTGAGACAAGGTGTTAATGGGGAAAAGGGCACCCATGCAGACTTCTTAATCTGCTGTCAGCAAATCTGCACTTGGATCTGCTTCCCACACCTGACCTTGATCAGCTAAGTCAGCAGAAGTAGGCTTTGTGATCCCATGTGATCCCATGTCCTTTTTGTGGTTATGAAGACAAAAAAGGGCTTCTTTGCTAGTAAAATTTCCTCATTATTATATAAGAAATAGCCAACACTTTCCAAAAAGGTGATGTGGAGGAAACAAGACAGGATAGCTAGGTACAGTAGAAGACCAAAGACAACAGTATGCAATGTTCAAGACAGTATTTGCAGACAGCTCTGATCCAACCAGGAGTCTACTGTAGTTCTTGTCAGATGACACGTTAGTCATTTTAATCATGGGACATCTCATTTTTTCGGAAGCAATATCCAAGCCCTGCTGCCACTTGGCTGCAGAATTTCATATAACCACATGGAAAGTATTGGCACGCTGATTAAGACCAAATGGAGACCTATGCTGTTATAGTCATGTAAAACCTGGGCTGCATAGCAGCAAGGGAGCCAGTAAGTACCACACAGGAGCGGGACAGAGTGAAGCCTATGATGAAGGTGGCTACAGGTGGAATACATGTAATTTGGAAAACATCTTCTATGAGCCACTTTGCAGGGCTCTAGTGAAGCCTGTCATCATTACTGGCCACCTCGTACGGTGTATTTACTGTAGCCTTGAGCAAGGTGGAAGATATGAAACATTTTAAGAAAAACAAAAATTGCTTTTTCCCAAACCAAGCAGAGGTACATAGAGCTTTTTTCATTATGGAGATTCCTAAAACACTTGCAGAAGGCAAGTTAAGGCAACTAGGCTAAATATATGACTGACAAGGGCCTGAAGGTTTTCTATCCCAGAAGGCTTTTCTTGGCTTTTCTGGGATAATGCTCAGTCTTAGAGAGCCACTTTGAAATGGGACATCCATCAGTCAAACTGGATGTTTGAGACAATCATTCACTTATCAATTCAATCTAATATTAAGGACATCTGCAGTGTGGCTTTTGTTTTAAACCATTAAAATGGTTTGAATTACAATACTTCTGGGAGAAGAACATGAATAATTCACAAGTTTTGAGTCCTGTGTAAAAATCTAAACAATACAGGCTGCTTATCTTTTTAACTATGAGTGCACTTAGATTCTTCTTAATCTAACCTCAATTGGTACTGTGCAGCCTGTGCACAGGGCACGGTGGCCATGCAGGTCAGGGTAAGCAGGTAAGTATTTCTTCTCTTCTAAAATACCATATTTCTGATGGGTTTTATTTTTATTTCATGTCTTCTCCCCTTTACAAATACACAGTCAACAATTTCCTTAAACACTGTATCTGACAGTGAATGTTTAATGTGTGCTTATAGGTTTATTCCACTATCATATTACATATATTGTTGTGATTTCTGTGCTTATGATGTTCCAGTTTTATTATTCCAGCAGGTACCAGCTTATCAATTATGTAATTTCCCTGCTTTCAGTATGGCAAAAATCTTAAAATATTGGTATTTCTTCCATGTGGTTAAATACTTACACACTAATTTATACCAGATGTTTACCAAGCCCGTGTATACAAACTAATCATAAATAGATAATATATCCTGTACTTTATTAAGTGAAGATATTTTTCTTTTCATGTGCTGTGATTGCCTTGTAATCAACCGGTTACATGTTCCTGATAGGCTGAGGGCTCACCCAACTTGCAGTGCAGACCTCAGACCACAGGAAGTGCCTGGACCTTTCTCCTGGGGCAGACCTACCTGAAAAAGGTGTGCCTACATGGAGGATGTCCTGCAGCAGGTAGCTGAGCTGCAGGAGGTGGTGAGAAGGCTGAGTAACATCAGGGAAGGCTGAGAAGGAGCTAGATAGCTGGTTCCGAGTGCAGTGGACCCAAACAGCCCAAACCTCCCCCACGGCACAGAAGGGAGAGGGGGCAGTAATGCAGAAGAATGGAAGCTTGCAATGGCAAGGACCTGCAGGAGGAAGACACTTTCCCCAAATTTCAACCAGCCTGGTATTTGTTGAAGGGACAACACAGAAGGGCATAAGCAATCCAGGAAGTTTCTGGAATGCATTGATGGTAACTTCCTTCTCCAAGTAATAGAGGAGCCAACGAGGAGAGGTGCCATGCTGGATCTTGTTCTCACCAACAAGGAAGGGTTGGTGGGGAATGTGAAACTCCAGGACAGCCTTGGCTGCAGTCACTGTGAAATGGTGGAGTTCAAGATCCTTAGGGAAGTGAGGAGGGCGCACAGCAAGCTCGCTACCCTGGACTTCGGGAGATCAGACTTCGGCTTCTTCAGGGATCTACTTGGTAGAGTATCATGGGATAAAGCCCTGGAGGGAAGAGGGGCCCAAGAAAACTAGTTAATACTAATTTGCAATAGTTTGGCTTTTTTTTCACCCACACTTGTGTCTACATTGGAGAGACATGGATTTGACAGGTGGACCACTTTGTGGATAAGAAATTGGCTGGATGGTCACTCTGAAATTATTGCAGTCAATGGCTTGATGTCCAACTGGCAGAGAATGGGTTGAGAGCAGCCCTGAGGAGAAGGACTTGGGCGTATTGGTTGACAAGAAGCTCAACATGGCCTGGCAATGTGCCCCTGTGGCCCAGAAAGCCAACCATGTCCTGGGCTGCATCAAAAGTGTGACCAGCAGGTTAGAAGGATAACTCCCCCTCTGCTCTCATGAGACCCCACCTGGAACACTGTGCTCAGCTCTGGGGTCCACAGCATAAGGAGGAGATGGACCTGTTGGAATGAGTCCAGAGAAGGGCCACGAAGGTGATCAGAGGGCTGGAGCCCCTCTCCTGTGAAGACAGGCTGAGAGAGCTGGGGTTGTTCAGCCTGGAGAAGAGCAGGCTCCAGGGAGACCTTAGAGCAGCTCCCAGTACCTAAAGGGGGCTACAAGAAAGCTGCAGGGGGACTTTACAAGGGCACATGGTGGTAGGACAAGGGGGAAAGGCTTTAAATGGAAAGAGGACAGATTTAGATTAGATATAAGGAAGAAATTCTTCACTATGAGGGTGGTGAGACACTGGCCCAGGCTGCCCAGAGCAGCTGTGGGTGCCCCATCCCTGGAAGTGTTCAAGGCCAGGTTGGACGGGGCTTGGAGCAACCTGGTCTGGTGGAAGATGTCCCTGCCCATGGCAGGAGGGTTGGAATGAGATGATCTTTAAGGTCCCTTCCAATCCAAACTGTTCTATGATTCTATGAACTTTACCACTGCAGCCCACTTGCTGGCACTTCTGAAGGTAAATACTCGCCAAAAAATAGTGAACCGCTTTGCAATCTGGATGCAGAGCAGTGACAGCGATACAAACACAGATGGGTGATGATGGCAGTAACTGGTCCTTTGTGGGCTCCTTTTCCGAGCACAGGCACAGATATAACAAAGATGCCGCAAGGGGCTTCATTCAAAGTCCATTGAAGGCAGCTGGGAGCTTTCCATTGCTTCTCATAGGACTTGAATCCAAGCTGAAGGGCAGAGGTTCTCAACCTTTTTTATCAAAACAACTTCTAAAAGAAAAAAAAAAAAGCCTTGCGAAAAAGGTGATTATTTTTAGCCAGTTTTCTAAGTGGGCTGATTTTTTCCAGGTACAAGAGTGTCCTGAAGATGATTTTTTTTAAAGACAACTTATAACTGTATATATTAAGTGCTGGTGGCAAAAAAAGTTAAAAAAAGACTAAACCACATTTGTTACAAGTTAGGAGAATCTTAATAAGAAATGAAAAGACTCTAAAATGCATTTGCAAAGAGAGAAAAGAAAAAAGAAATAAAACGCCATTTGTTATCCTGTCAAAAAAATATTCCCTAAAAATGCAGAGTGGGTCTTACACCCAGTCAACAGGGTCATACTTCTCCAAGATTTTAATTTTTTGAGACTCTGAAATTGGGAAAAAAGTTGAATGTCTTGAAATAGTTCTCTCTGGAATAAAGTCATGTGATCTGCTCTCGCTGTCTATGTGTGGCAGGGTGTCCCCAAGCAATCCCACAAGGCTGTGGATTTACATCCAGCAGATAACCTCACACACAGTACAAATGTCACGTATTTCATTCTTCTGGATTAGGAAAAGCCAGCTTACAGGAAGGGAGAGAATTTGCTAGCAGGCATCAAGCAGGAACATGCGTTTTGTCCACATTTCTAATCCTAGTGCTGCTATAGATGCATTAAGCAGGGCAACATTTACTTCTGAAACACTCATAAAGAAGGAATGGAGACTAAATACCAGCATGGCACATTATTGCCAGGTAGAAGACATGAATTTAAGGCTAAGGCACACAGGTGACACATAAAACAATAGCATCTCCTCTGCACAGATCTCGATCACATTCCACCAGGGAAGACAGACCAAATTCCTGATCAATGTGTCCAGGGGATGTTGCTGTGGATGGGGGACTAAGTGCTGTGATGTGCTTCTGCTCTCACTGCATTGCATGAGCAACCTGCACATCCCTCTCTGCCTCCTTGTCCTCTTCTGCAAGCTGTGTAATGTATGTTGGAGGACCACTCGGCCACCCAAGTGTCTCAGGTGGAATAATCCATGTGTCTAGGACCATGATATATGAATAACCCACCAAATGCCTGATTGAGCAGATGGCTTTCTGAGGGGTGCATCTAGGTATGGACATGCTGGCTGCACTCACTGTACTCCCAAGGGACTAGAGAGAAGAAGGATGAGCAGAAGCCCAAAATGACACACTGAACCCCAAAGCCCAGGAAGCTGCTGCTCAAACTGGCTGCCTTCAGCAGCAAAACCTCCCTTTTTCATTTCTCTGAGACCTGTGAAGAGCTGGATCTCAATCTTCACCTCAAAGACTTCACTATATCATCAAACTTTTCCTGGAAAGCAAGTGTTCAGGGCTGAACTCTGACCTGAAAGGGTCTATGAAGCTCCCCTAGGCCTTATCAGCAGCAGGAATTTGCCCAGTGAAGGCTTTTATCTCCTACAGCAACATGAGATGCAGGAGCTCCCGACCCTTCAGCGGGTCCTTACTCACAAGTTGATGGTGCCTGTGGTGAGAGCGGTGACAACCCAGCGTAGGTCCAGTGTTTTGAAGGGGATCAAGATCATGCTCACATTTTCTGCCAGCTCTTTGTAGCTCTCGGGGTAAACGAAGTGGTGAGTGGTCTTGCTCCCGACATCTGATTCATAGCCAGCGGTGGGAGCACGGTTCATTCTGCAGCCCAAAAGTAAGACGTGAGAGAGTGAAGCAGGAAAGGAATTAGGTAGGCACAAACGCATGTGAGTCTTCCCCAGATCTTTTGCTTAAGGTGACAGGAAAATGCTGCTATGTCTGAGGAGATTGCTCTATGCAGGCTCTTCAGACAGCCTGGACAGGGTGCAGGGGTCCTTAAGTAGGCTGAAATAACCATCACCCATACGGATAAATTAACACTAAATGAAAGCTGAGATAGCGTGGGATTCCTTGGACTGAATGGGAATATCTACCAAGCAGGTGCATCTCTGAGCACATCCCTGTGTTCCCTTTATAGTCAATGGAGAGCTGGTCAAAAGAGTGGTGGGTCCTTGAGGACACATCTCCCTTCATCCTAATGCTGCAGCCTCCAGTAGGTAAGAAAAACATTGCTCTGAAGTCCATCAGCTTGACTTCTTGCAGTTTCATTCTCCCCTGTGTGTACAAGTATATTTGGACATTGCGGATCAAGGTAACAAACCATGTTATGCGTGATGAGAAGCAGCAAATATTTCGTACGGTCCTCCCATGAAAAGTCACCAAAGCCACAGAGACAAATCCAGGACCTGCTGCTGACACTTACTCAAACCTTACTTTGAAGTATGTCCTCCAACTTCGGTACGCCTGCTTAGGGTGACTGCACGCATGCATAGTGTGCTTTAGGTAACCCTGGGGTCAGTGCATGAAGAGCTGCCCAGGGCCCACCAGGGCTCGGTCAAAATATATTGGCCAAACAGGGCTACCTTCTGTTGGGCATACCGGGGAGCAGGGTGGGGGTTTTTGAACTCAGGACTGCAGAAATGCCTCTGCACTTGTGTTCACTTCTGAAAGCAGATCTGGGGACACATCAGCAGCTCCTTCCCTGGTGCATTAGCTCCCTGCTGGGAGAGATTTGCATGTTTCTGTGGTACAGTGTATTGCAGGTTAGAGATCTACAAAGTGGCTCTGGCTGACCTTGCATGAATCCATGATGCTGTGCAACACCATGGAGAAACCCCCAAGCAGGCTCTAGGCAGAATGAGGTTTCTCTGCAGCCCAATGGAGTCTTCTGCAGACACATTAGCTCAGCTTCTGGCAGCAGCGCAAGGGAGGACAAGAAAGGATGTAGCTGACAAGGTGATGAGGAGCATCATACATTGCCAGACAACTTGCTGCCCTGGTCACTGATAATGGGGGGAGATAAAATCTGTTTATCAAGTCTATGCCAGGCTGTGGTATTGCAGTGCTCCCCCAGGTGAATTAATTAAGTTGCTTCTAACTCCCTCAAAGGGAGTTATTAGTGTCAGTAGAACAGTTGTTACTCACAAGCCTGGTGGACTTGTTACTGAGTTATCCTCTTCCCTGCCAGTGGCCCACGCTGTACTGTGTAGAAATACTAGTAAAGCTAGTAGAAATACTAGAAACTTGCTATGTTTTATTTTGAGATGAGTCAGTCTAAGGTATAAACTATGGGTTTTTCTTTCCTTCAGGATAAAGCCAAGGATGGTATCTTAGTTATCTTACTCACAACCTGCCGCCAGGTCTATGTACCTTCCCCACAATCCACGGCAGGGCTGGCTGCATGACATGGCAGAAGGCAGAGTTCACACCCAGTCTCAGCAGGAAGGACTGAGCAGAAATTTCCTTCTGTCATGAAAGTAGACAGTTAAACAAATGAAAGTGGGCTGAAACATGGTATTTAGAAGAAATGGCTGTATTGCCAGAGCATGTGGAAGTGAATATTAGGTCACCAGAGATTTTGTTTGTTGGATTAATGCACAGAGGGGTCACCTTCTGCGCACAAATTTCCACAGTGAATCCTAAAACCTTGTGCCACCCCTTCAAATCTGGCTTGATATTGCTAAAATATAAATCCAAGAATGGAAGGTGGAGTTCCAAGTCAGAGAGAGATTTTCCCTTGCCAGGGATGCGCAGCTATGGGAAGGGCAAGGTCTCAGAGCAGAAGCACACGTCTGAGTGCATTACTCTTCAGTTAGTACTCCATAAAATAGCTTGTGAGTCTAGCAAAGCCTTTTCTGCATGAATCTGGAAACATAAGCCAGGCAAGATAATAAAGTCCACTCAGCAATGGGGCTATCTCCATAGTGAGGGGCACGGAGTTAAGCGTGAATGCACCTCAGCTGCCTCACATATGCAACTTGCAGGACTAACGTCAAGGGCTCTTCCCTTTCCTTCATGGGTCTGAAGACCAAGCTGGCTGCCTCTGCCTTTGGGGAGGTACTTTTGGAAGAAAGCAAGGCACACAGCTGAAGGAAGCAACTCCTGAAATGATTCATCATGAGCATTTAGATGCCATCTGAAGACTCTACAGCATGTCCAACCCACATAGGAAGCCAAGTGGCCTAAGGTGACTTAACAGTTCAGATAGTGTTGATCGTCTGATTCACTCTTGACTTCAGTGCACAGCTTCCTACTAAAGGTTATGTTAATTCTGAGAGTATAATCCCACACGTGGCGTTTTCAAAAGCAAACCCTCCCTTCCAGGCTGCCTGACCTGCACTGAGTTGCTCCCCAGATTATGCTGTACTGGCGCCTGCGGTGTGAGAGCTGGACAATGCATTGGAGATGAATTTAGTCAGCCCAGGTATCTTGGCTGCCCTCTGGGTGATTAGCTCTGCTTACCTAGTTCCTGATTGCGTTTCAGTGGGACAAAAGAGCCAGCCTTCATTGTCTTGAAAGGAAGAGGTAATGGGACCCTTAACAAAGTAGTTGTAGCCCACCAATTGCATCCTGTCTATTGCAAAGTGACTTTGGCTTTCCCATCCTACCATTGCTTAAGAATGAACCAGTGCCATAACGTAAAATCTGATACAGTCAATTAAGTAAAAGAACACTTGTAGTACTAGCTGCAGAAATAACTTTTACTCGAAACCGCAGGTTTTTTCAGGTATATTTTTTAACACAGGCAAGTATGGATAGTGCAAAACAAGCTATGGTATCAAAACCTATTAATGCTTTTTTCCAAGCTAAAACATAAGTTCGTATCTCCAACACACATAGCTTACAGCCCTAGCACTTAGATTTGAACTAAGTACCAGATTTCACAAGATAGCCCCTGCAATCTTGTTTGCTTACTTGTCCCCAATAATACCAGTGAATCTCAAACAACAGAGACATCTGGAGCCAAGGTGATGGCTACTCACCTGAGCACAAAGTCATGGGAATCAATATCTTGGCCATACTGAGATTGCAGAAGGTTGCCAGAGTTGCCCACGACAGCACATCGTCTGCATGTGTAAGTGCCTTGCTCCTGCAGTGGATCCCCATCCCCCGGAATGATCTCAAACAATTCCTTGAGCGTTTCATTAATATTCTTCGGAGTTTTCTCTCCTTGCAATTTCTGTTAGGGAGAGTAATCACGCCAAGTTACCAATATAGTTAGATTTTCCATGAGCAAGATGTAGCTTCAAATGTCTTCTCAAAAACCATTCTTGCATCTACCTGCAGACACTGTCTCCTGCAGTATGTGTTACACATTGGGAGCAGAAATGTGAACTTAAAAAAAAAAGTGGAAAATCTCTTCCCATTAATTTTCTTAATTTGGTTCCTCTCCTTCTCCTTGGATTCCCACACCCCTCCAGTCTCTCTCTAGCCATGATGGAACAGATCATGAGTTTTCCCCAAGGCTGACCTTAGCAGAATAAATATTCCTCTGGTGTCTATAAACCTAATCCCACCGTGGGCCAGACATCATAGATTCATAGAATGGTTTGGGTTGGAAGGGACCTTAAAGAACACCTAGTTCCCACCCCCCTGCCATGGGCAGGGCCCCCTCCCCCCAGCCCAGGCTGCTCCCAGCCCCGTCCAGCCTGGCCTTGAGCACTGCCAGGGATGGGGCACCCACAGCTGCTCTGGGCAGCCTGGGCCAGTGCCTCACCACCCTCATGGTAAGTATCTACTGTTAGAACATGCATAACATTTATTTTAACCCTCCTAGGAAGGAGAGAAGAGTCTCAGGGAACCTGATGGAGCACAGAAGTGGCTGACATCCTTTCCACAAATTTTTGCATATGCCAGAAGTGGGAGATCTTATTGCTGCAGTTTTGGACTGTGGAAGAATCAGCTTCTACAGCAATAGGAAAATACAGTAAAGTAGAATTAGCCCTGAGGGTTGGATCATCTAAAAAAGTCTCCAGGATGAAGAAAACCACCCGGACCTTGGTCATTGTGTCTGTTGCCATGGAGGGAAACTCTTTTGTAGCAACTCTGTGGTGCATGGTGGAAACAATGGCTGGAATTGGGAAGGTACAAGCAAGGTGCAGGGCAGGTGACAGTCAGACACTCCCTTTCTGGAACTCTTGTCTCTGAGGGCTACTAAAGAGGCTGGGAGTGTTGGCAGGCTCACAAAAACCATTGCCTATCCTTGTGGTGCCACTGGCTTGCAAGCTCACAAAGGGAGAATGTCTCCTAAAATCTGCCAAAAGGCTCTGCCCTTGTTCTGCCAGCCCAGGGCAAGGGAAGACAGGGAGGGAGAGAGGAGAAACACGTTTCACACCACTCCCAGCAATGCCCTGGGGAAATTTGACTTTAGTTTCTGGTGCATTCCCCTTGACTGCACCAGGACCTGTTAATCCTTCTCTCTCTCTGTCACACACATACACAAACAGATGTATCACCGTAATTTTTGTTTAAATTTCATGCTGTCTCTTTGCAGAACTATGTAAAGCAACCTTATTTGAACTAAACTGAACAGGTCTGTCGAGCTCAGAGCGACAACATTGGGGCCAAGAACTTGAAACAGAGCAGACAAAGAAATGTTGCATACATAGACTTGATCTGCCTGCTAATCGTTGCTAGCCTATACACTTATAGATGGGCTGCACAAGGTGATCAGGATGCCAGGTGATTAGGATGCCCAGACAAGCACTGTCATTATTACCACGTATGTCAGTATTCAGTGGATGGCTCAATTACTTAAGTGAAAAAGGTTTTCTTCTAAATTTGCATGTGATGCTACAAACACATGTTCACATATCTAAATTCTCATGTATTCTTTATGAATCCAACCTATATATATGATCTCTTTCTGTAAAGGTGAGCTGACTTTTAACTGTCTTTAAGAAATGAAAGGGAAAACCACCAAACATGCAGCAAAACATATTTAAGAACATTTATTCTGGTGGAAAAAAGCAAAGCCCCAATTCTTGAACTGATTTTGCCTGAGAAAATTCAGATGAAGAAGGATATTTTCAGAAAAATTCTAAGTACCTTAGCCCCCTTTAGAGTTAAATTGCCTTTTCAGCCAGAATGATAGCATCAGGAAAGGAAAGGACCTGGAGTGCCGACTTCTGTTTGATGCATTAAAATGGTAAGAAACATTATTGTGGATAGGCACCTCCGTTTACCCAGGCAGGGATCTGCCTTTTCCTTCTGTTACGCTGCTGTTCCTCTAGAGTAACTACTGCAACAAGGCCAAAACATGGGCACCAGCACCAGCCTGAAGGCAGGACACCATCACGCTGCGATCCCTCGGCTGTACGAAACTTCCGCAGCAGTTAGAGAACCCCTCAGTGACCTCAGATAAGATGATGACCTTAGGGGACTGTGTGCTGAACATCCATACATTAAGACATCTATCCTTAACTCATTAAAAGTGCTCTTGTTTTATTTTCCTCAGTGATTATCTGATCCAGCCACACTTTTCAGGCCTAATCTTCAACCAGCAGTGGTTAGTCTGACATTTCAGCAAAAGAGAGTAGGCAATGAAGCTGGTTAACTCCAAGGCAGATACAGCTTTTAAAAGTTCAGACTCAATGTGCAGCCAGTTTCTTATTGCACAATGTTTACTTGACTTCTTGAAAAAGACCGTTTTAATAGCGTTGCAATTACAAGCGATTATAGTTCCTTTCCCACACCAAATTTTTGTCCTTTTTTTTGAGTAATGTGTTCGGTTTTGGTTTTTTTGTTTTTGTTGTTTGTTTTGTTGTTTTTTTTTAACGAGCCCAGCAGTCTGGCCTTTCTTATAAATCATCAAAAGCTCTGGGTGAAAGTCTGTCCGTGCTGTGCAAGGCAGAGCCGTAGCAGTACCACGTGGCTCTGCGGGGACAGCATCCTCCCTCCAGGTGCTGTAGATGTGTGCCAGCGATATCTGTATGGAAATAGCTGCTAGAAGTGGGCTTAAATACACTAAAATACCTGACCTCTGTGTCCTGAGTGAAGTGGCTGCTTTTATCAGAAGTCTGTGCAAGCAACAGCTATCTCTAAAGATGCAGTTTAACCTCTTCGCCAAACCCCAAAAGAATCCTAACCCACCTTGTGTCTACATCCAAAATATCACTAGATTGCTTAACACTCCAGCTCCTTTCCATAAAATATTTGGCTGGCACTTGAGAGTCATATTTTCACCGGAGGTTGTTAAAACCTGTAATTGGGAGTCCAGATTGAGAAGTTTCCTAACCATCTTCACAGGGAAGACCAACTACCCTGTTCCTCTAGCCTTAGAAACGCCCCACTTCACATATATAAGCTTGCTAGCTGGTTTTGCATCTCTTATT